>NC_067486.1:49641683-50841683 GCF_947179515.1 Apodemus sylvaticus
ATCTGGTTGTTAAAATCCTTTACTTAGCTTGACTGTACTAGTCAGTAGTGAGAACTTGGCTTCTTTGATATTTAGAGATCCCACTAAAATGAATGATAGGCATTCTCATTGCCTTGTACTGATGATAGTAATCATTACTGTTGCTTGTTATCAAGGAGTATGTACCAGGCGGTAGGAGAGACTTTATAGTTTCATGTAACTCAGTGTGACCTCACCTTTGCTATTTAGCCAAGGATGATCTCAAACTCCTGATCCTTCTGTGCCAACTTCTTGGTGTATGCTTCTGTTCCTAGTTTTATGTGGTGCTGAGATCAGACCCAGGGCTTTCTGCGTGCTAGGCAAACACTACCAACTGAATTGAATCCCTCTTCCAGCCCTATGGTAGACAGTTTAAATAATTTTATTAAACTTAGAATAACGTTATGAAGTAGATACTATGTTCTATTCTGATTGGAAAATAATATCCATGTAGCCATTTCTATGCTTCAGGATTTGAATTCTGATTGTTCTGACCCTAAGTCAGTGACCAGTTTTCCACCCTTCCCTCTGCATCTGAGAAATGGTGGCTAAAATCCAAGCCTATATTTTTTTAATGCTAGGCCAAAGGACAGATTGAATTGGTGAGAGTGCAAATTCGATGCTATCATGGGGGTGGGGTGGGGGTTGGGGATGACCAGGGACTGTAAATAGAAAAGGCACATTTTAAAAGCCAAGGCACATATGAGAAAATTGTAGCCAAGAGGAGAATGCCAACCAATGGTGGGGTCAGATTGCCCATGTATGCAGGTGAATGGGTGGAAGAGGTAAAGGAGGCTTTGAGGTCTGTCTGTGATTCCCCAGCCACTGCCGTGTCACTTTGCTCCTAAACAAACAGAATGTCCAGAATTGAATCTAAGAGTTCATGCTTTCCATTTCTTTCAGTTGATTCTGATAGCAACAAATGCTGGCAGGAAATCAGTTAAAACTGTGCAGAGGGCCAACTGGATGGGATGGGGTTTGGTATCTAGACTCAGGAGTGTGGAGGGTTTCTGCTTTTCCAAAGAGCAGAGGGTGAAGATCAAGAAGACTGACAGGAGCAGAGGGACTGTTGGTTACAGATTTGAGGTTTTACTCATCCTTAATTTTTAACTCCCCTTCCACCTAATACTTATAGAAAATAAATCTTTTTCCTTTGTGCTTTCTGTGAATAAAATTGTCTTCCTTAAATGTCCCCAAAGGCTTTATAATAAATAGACTGGTAATCTCACTTATTTTGTGAGCACAGTATTGGTTTTTGAGGGGGGAAAGGTATAATTTACCCAGTTTAATTTATTAATATTCTATTACTTCTTTTGATTTGTCTGACTTTAATTCCTAAGTAGAGTCAGTCTTTGATATCTGTAGATTCTATGTCTTGATGTTTATCCAACCACAGACAGAAAATATCTGGGGTAAAATTGCATTGGTGCAAATCATGTACCAACTTTGTCTTGTCATTATTCTGTATATGCTGAAGTGGCATTGTAATTACTTGGATTGTATTATAAGCAGTACTGAGATATATAACATTTTGAGAGGATTTTGTAGGCTATATGAAAATAGTATTTATATAAAGGATCTGAATGAGGGAGGGTCTTAGTATTTGCAGAGGGTTCTTGAATCAGTCCCTGTATTCCTACAGGATGACACTTGTTTTCCAAGTTTCTGTGTTTGTTGTTTCTAGAAAATGATAGTATTTTAGTTTTATGTTATGATTTTTCTTCACGTGTGTGTGTGTGTGTGTGTGTTTACATATGTACATATGTGCATTTGGATTCATGTGGAAACCATAGATCAACCTAGGATTTTGCCTTCAAAGACTCTACCAACTTCTTTTTGTTTTTTTTTATTTTTAAGTAATTTTATTTAATTACATTCCATTTGTTGCCCCACCCCAGTCCCCCCTTCCACAGTTCCTCATCCCATACCTCCTCTCCTTTGCATTTGAGAGGGTGCTCCAGACCATCAACCAGATCTACCTTTCCCTGGGGCCCTCAAGACTCTTGAGGATTAAGCACATCTCCCTCTGAGGCCAGACCAGGCAGACCTCTGCTATATTTGTGCCAGGGGGCCTCGGACCAGCTCCAGTTCGGTGGCTCAGTCTATGGGAGCTCCCTGGGGTATGGTTTAGTTGAGACTGCTGGTCATCCTATAGGGTCTCTCTCGCTTTCAGCTTCTTCAATCCTTTCCCTAATTCAACCATAGGGGTCCCCAACTTCAGTCCAGTTGTTGGGTGTAAGTATCTGCCTTTGTCTCAGTTAGCTGCTGATAGGGCCTCTCAGGGGACAACCATGTCAGGTTCCATTCTGTAAGCACATTATAGTATCAGTAATAGTGTTAGACCTTGGTGCCCTCCCATGAGATGGATTCCAAGCTCGGTGTGCCACTGGACCACCTTTCCTTCAGTCTCTTCTCCACTTTTGCCCCTGCAGTTCTTTTAGACAGGAACAATTCTGGGTCGGGAATTTTGAATGTGGGCTAGTAACACAGTCCTTCCACTTGAGGTCCTGTCTATCTACTGGAGGTGGACTCTTCAAGTTCCCTCTCTTCACTGTTGGGCATTTTGGCTAAGGTCACCCCCAATGAGTCCTGAGAGTCACCTCTTGGGTCTCTGGTATTTTCTAGAGAGTCCCCTTACTACCCCTCCCCCGGGCTGCTTATTTTCATTCATTCTCTTAGCTTGCTGGGCTTCTCTCACTCTGTCAGCTTCTCTGAGATGGTCTTTCATTGGCCTGGAGCTCATCAGTAAGGCTAGATTGACTGCCCACAAGGCTCCTTCTGTCACTTGTTAGGATCAGGAGCCTGTGCCATCATGTCCAGCATTTATACACATTATTTCTGGGGGCTCAAACAGAAGTCCTCATGTTTGTGAGGTAAGCGCTTTACCTACATAGCTATCTCCCTGTTCCCTTATGATTAAAAAACAAGAACAAAAACACTTATTTGATTGGTAGGGGAGCCATAGGACAACCTTTTCAAGTGTGATCTATCCTTCCACCTTGTAGGATGGGGAACAAATTCAGGTGGCCAGGCTTTGTAGAAAGCATCTTGGCCCATCCTCTTTGTCCACTTTAAAAACAAAACAAAACAAAACAAAAAAACTCTAAGAAGCAGTTAGCATGTCTGATGCTGGCAATGTGGTTATATCTTCTGGTTTGTGATTACTCTAAAGTTGCTAGTAGCAATTTCCTCTGAAGCCTTGAGAGGTAAGAATAGATGGATAAATGTTGAAGATGTTGGAAATGCTGAAGACCAGATTTGAAAATTATACAGATAAATATTAAGTCAGTTATAAACTTTAAAGGAAAGATGGTGTTGAACTAAGTGGGAGGATAGTGTAACTACACCACGCCTGCTCAGAGAGATGTCATAAGGCCTTGGCATCACAGCAATTACTACAGCAATTATAATTTTTCCTTTGCCATAGTGATTAAGTCTTTCTCTTTCATAGAGTATTTCTGGTAAATATTGTGTTGAAAATGATTGAAGATGACTGTAACATGGAAAACATGGAAATCTATGCCTTTTAGTCCTTGCTAAAACTAAAGTCTCTGTATGACGTTTGCCTGCTTCACCTGGCAGCTTCCCTTGCAGCTTCCCTTGCAGCTTCCCTTGCAGCTTCCCTTTGCTGCTTGTATAGTGTCTGTGTTGAGCCGAGGATCTGAGACTTGGCCAAATGCTACAGTGCAGTTGGAATACATTCTTTGCAGTTGCCCCTTGGTTTAAGGTTTTTACCTAACATATGGAGGAATTTCTAGGTTGCTAAAGTGCTTTAGCTAAGGAAAGAGTGTACAGATGGCAAGATAATCCACCAGTTAGGTTCTTTGTTGAAAACCCTAGAAAAATCTTAGAGAATGCCTGTTTCCAAGAAAATATTGATTTTTATGGCCACATCACTCTATGATCATAAAAGTCCCAACAAAAAATACTCATCAAAAGGCAGAAATGGAACTCAAACTATTATCATATGTATGTTTAAAAATACAATCTTTGTGTTACAGAAACTTCAAAGAAGAGCAAAAGTCTGTAACTCCTGAGACGGTCACCTCTGAGTGCTGAGGGCATCTCTGCTGTCAGCATTTGATGAAGTGATAAAGTAGCTTAGGGTTTTGTTTTTAATTCAAATTTTTGTAGAGTTGAGAGAATAGTAATTTCTGAGGGTCTTAATATTTCTTTGGTCAAGTACTTCCCTTACTCCCCATGTCTTAAGTGTTAGGATTGACATGTTGCTACCAAAGTAGGTAAGAGGAAATCCATATTCCTATAAAAATATCACCTATGTAAATTTTCATAGAAAAAATATTGGGGTGTAATTTATAAGTAGGAGATTTTGAATTTTATCTACAATCTTGTAAGGTATTAGAATCAAGAGAGTCATTTTATATTTTTTAGCAAATTGTTGTTTGTCTACAGTGTGGGACTTAGTGGCTCAGCGTCTGCAAAGCATCACAGTTTCATGTATTCTGATGCTCTATCACTATTTGCCTATGAGGACTTTCTTTTGCAGTTTTAGAAAACTCAACAGGTGTTTGTTCAACAGGTTTGTATGCTTATTATTATATATGAAAATCATTCATGTTGGATGCATTATTTTAGCATATGTATGTGATGACTTTTATTCTTTTAAACATAATGTTTAAATGCTGACTTTGAGCGAGGACCATTCTGCTTAGTGCACGTTCAGAACCCTTTTCTTCAGGAGAGTATTAACCATAAATGTTAGGTATTTTGCAGCTTTATAGGTATCTGTTGCCTTTCTGGAGTTATTTTTAAAATTGACAGAGCCTTTGGGACTGTTGTATGGTCTGATTCTTTAGTGGATACCATGGCTATATGATTTTTCTTAGCTGTTCCTTAGCTGTTGTCTTATTTTCATTAACAAAAGTTGTATTAATTTTTGTTTTATATGGATGGATATTTTGCTGCATCATGTGGGATGCATTCCCCATGGAAGCCAGAAGAGGGCATCAGATTCCCTGGCACTGGAGTTAACAGAACTTAACAAGCCTCCTTGTTCCTACCTCCTGGTTCCTGGGAACCAAACCAGTGTCTTCTGCAAGGGCAAGGGCAACTGTTCTTAATGGGCTGGGCCATTTCTCCAGCCTTTTGTTTTCATTTCTTAAGAGATTGCTTTAGGAATTGTGTATTAAGTTGATCTCAAGTGTTAATCTTACAAGGGTTAATACCTATTTACATTTTCAGAAAAAACCCAACTTACATAAAATAATCAAGGCAGATGGTGGAGAATTTTTAAGACTCAAACATCATTGGATGGATTCTGGCAAACCTTAAGTCATACACATATCAATCTTTGGATATTGTAGTAGTCCAGTTCTCAAAATTTTCTACCCAAATTCCTAAATGGTAGATGGAGATAAATTCATTTTTATCAAGTCAAAGATTTTGTTCCATATGTGCTACCAGGAACTCATAGTTTTAGATTTTTTTCTCTGAAATGTCCATTTGAATATTATATCCTGTTCCATAGTATATGCCTTTTTCTCAAATTAGATCAAATTAGCATGGTGAAATACATTGGTTTCTAAAATTTTGGTTATTTTTTTCCCTAGTAGGTTTTTTTCGCTGAACCCCAAATTCTATCAGCATCCCTAGTTATTTGCCTGATATCTTCGTGAGACACTGCTTGCCAGTTTGCAGTCCTGAGCCTGGACTGAGATGCTGCATTCTTGCACCTGGCTCCTCTGAGGCTTCACTCTTTTTGTTTGTTTGTTTGTTTGTTTGTTTTTTGAATTTTTTTTTTCCGAGACAGGGTTTCTCTGTGTAGCCCTGGCTGTCCTAGAACTCACTCTGTAGACCAGGCTGGCCTCAAACTCAGAAATCCACCTGCCGCTGCCTCCCAGAGTGCTGTGATTACAGCCGTGCGCCACCACTGCCTGGCAGAGGCTCCAGTCTTAAGGGCAGGGAACAGCAGTCCTTGAGGCCCCCAGCTTCCTCTCCTTTGGTTGGTCTTGACTCTTGTGCTCCTTTTTCCCAATGTCTTTTTGATCTCTTTTTCTTTTCTGTTATAACTGTCATTGCCGAGGACAGGTTCTAGTTTATCCCATATACTGTCTGCTTTTAACCATGACTCTTTCTGTATATACCTCGTTTCCCATCTAAAAATTCATTCCACACATCTGCTTTCATATTAATTTTTCTACAGTGCAGTCTGACTATCTTACCTCCTGGGATAAAAGGATATTCACGGCTTGTCCTTAACCAACGCTGAACAACTTTTATCTCAGAACTCTTCAGCAAATCAAATAAACAGAAACGCAGCAGAATAAACAGTTTTCTTACACATATAACCACATTGGCAAAAGCATTGACTGAAGCATTGCTGATATTCCTGACAGTTTGTTTTGGGGAGTTGCTTCTTGTTGAGGATATCTTGTGCATTATAGAAAATGTAACAGTGTTGTTAACCTCTACCCACTGAATGCTACTTTCATCCTTCTAGTCAGCATCACTAAAAAGTACTCTAGAGGCTACTGTTCAAGGTCTCACAATTGTTAAGAGGCCATTGTACTGACTAAGCTACGTTAATCAAACCAAAACATGAAAGGAAGCTTGCTCAGTCTGTATCTTGGGTGTCATAGATTGCAAAGTAAGTGAAATTTTGCCTTTTAGAAACTGATCCTTGGCCGGGCGGTGGTGGCGCACGCCTGTGATCCCAGCACTCTGGGAGGCAGAGGCATGCGGATTTCTGAGTTCGAGGACAGCCTTGTCTACAGAGTGAGTTCCAGGACAGCCAGGGCTACACAGAGAAACCCTGCCTTAAAAAACAAAAAAACAAAACAAAACAAAAAACCCAAAACCAAAAAAAAACCCCAAACAAACAAACAAAAAAGAAACTGATCCTTGAGCACTAGGACAAATTGTCTTGATTATGTAGAACCTATTTCAAATTATACCAAAAGTTGATACAATCCCTTAGGGGAACATTTTGCCAACATTCAGCAAAAGTTGAAAACTGTAGGAATCCATCTAGTTATCTACCCCAGAGAAACTCAGATGTCTGTGCAAAGACTGTGTATTGTCTAGTCATCATAGAATTACTTAAACTGGATATCAGCAGGGAGACAGGCCAGTCATCCTGACTAATAGACCAGAATGAATATATAATCCTTAAAACGGGTGCGCTAGCATGGGTAGGTCTAAAGAAATTGTGGGGTAAGTTTTCATTCTAGCTTCTGTTTAGCTTAGAAGATACCCCAAATAATGATTTATATTCTTACTCAAACTCCTCCTTAGGAGGAAGGAATGAGGAAGAACGGAACAAAAGCAAAATGGAGGACTGTTTTTAATTTGTTTTTCAAAATGTCTGAAATTTGTGATTGTTTAGTTTCAGTGGAAGCTTCAAGTATATTTTCTGCCTTTTTTGTGCTCTTTTTTTTCAAATTATTTTTCACACTTACATTACTCTTTTCAAAAATATAAACAGTATTTTAAGACTTGATAGTATGAATTGTTCATGACTACAGTTGTACTTTTTTCTGAGAATTATACTAACTATGAATTTAGTTGTAAATGTTGAAAAAAAGTGACTGCTCTGCACTGTTTCTTATTCATGTTTCCATGTACTTCATGATTCATTCCTGTACAAACGTGTAGATCTGGATTCTCACACATTGAAATAAACGCAGCTGTGTTTATTTCAGTGCGATTATGTTCAAATAAACACACATGAACACGAACCCATAAAACACTTGTTGATTTGGTTCTGAAATTGTGTGTTCAAATAAACACATTTGCTTTAAGGGAAGTTTTGCTTTACTTGGTGTTCATGCCTTGGCCATGTGCTTTATAGAGGGCAGATGCGGAGTGCCCTAACAGAATAATAGTTCTTTACAGCCTAAACCATTGCTTTAACCTGTACATTTAATATGTTGATAGTGGTACCGACATAATACAAATAATTAAAACAGTATTTTGTGTTACCTATTTTATTTTAGACATTATAACTAAATGGGATATAATTAAAAAATTAACACCCAAAATGTATTTGTAAATATATTTTAAAGAAATACCAAGAGTTCTTTATTTTTTAAAAAGGAAGATTTTTTTTTAAAACTTGGAACCCATTTTTTTTTTGCATAACCAGACTTATAAATCTATGTTTTACTGTCAAATATTTTAGAATAAAGATAAAGAACAGGTTCATTCCAAAGAGTGCTATTCAGATTTCTATTTCTCTTGAAATGGCAGTAGATAATCTGAAAAGAGTTAACATCCTTCAGGCTTAAAGGATGTCTTAATCAAATGCAATGTAACTTTCACAGGGCCTATCCTTGAGGTTATATTTCCATACAGAATGAACTGCATGCTGTAGCTAGCACTCAGTGGTATTTTTCACCTTATGGGGGTGGTTTCTGTGTGGAATTATGAACATATTTAGGGAGCAGACAGACTGAGGTCTGCTTGACTTTATTTTCTTGTCCTTCTAAAGTTCTTTGGTTCAGGAGGGTTCTGTGGGTGGGAGGAGCTCGGGAGAAGACCTATGTTGGGAGCAGTTAATTGTGAGAGGATATTTCCTCTGAGGGTCCAAGCATTTGTATCCTTAGGACCCCCTCCGGCCTTGTCTACTCAGGATCCATGGAACTTGGTCACCACTTCTGGGCAGTCCAGGATGCCTTTTAGTTTCACCTCACAGGCTACATAGAAGGCTACCTGGTGCTGCGGCAGAGGCACAGATGCCTCAGCACAGTGTCTACAGTTCTATTAAGAAGTCTATGTTTTCTTGTCAGTCATTGTGAGGTTGGTTTTTTAAGGATTTTTGTTTGTTTGTTTGTTTTGAGACAGGGTTTCTCTGTGTAGCCCTGGCTGTCCTGGAACTCACTCTGTAGACCAGTCTGACGTCGAACTCAGAAATCCGCCTGCCTCTGCCTCCCAAGTGCTGGGATTGCACCACTACCTCCCGGACAGGAATTTTTATCAGACATTTCAGAAGCTTACATAATTTAAGAAAAGAATAAAATACTATTTTCTTTCTTTTGACAAAGATAAATGTATTTCATAATAAAAAGATTCAGCTTGTATAATGTAGTATTTATTAATTTTTTTAAAGATTTATTTATTTAATGTATATGAGCACACTGTTGCTCTCTATACACACACCAGAAGAGGGCATCGGATCCCATTACAGATGGTTGTGAGCCACCATGTGGTTGCTGGGAATTGAACTCAGGACCTCTGGAAGAGCAGTCAGAGCTCCTAACCACGGAGCCATCTCTCTAGCCTATAATTTTTGGAATTATTTTAACTTAAAAATCTTTTACTTGTTTATGTTCCTATAGCCTGCCTCACGGAATGGAAACGAAGTTTCATGGGAACAAGAACCTTTGTTTTGTCAGCTTTGACTTGCAGTGCTTGCTGCAGGGCTGCAATGCATTAGACACTCAGTATATTCAATGAGTAACAGTTAATCCCATTCTTGAAGCCTTGACTTACGCTATTTACTTACTAGTTGAGTGTGTATTTCATAGGATCCTTTTAATGTGTTTCCCCATATGGTTTCATATAAGAAAAGCAGAACACAGGCACTATTTTCCTTTAATTTTTTTTTTTTTTTTTTTGGATAGGGTTCCTCTGGGATTGAAGGTGTGCACCACTCTACCTGACTCCATTTCCTTTTAGTTTTACAAATTTAGTTACTATCACCTTCCTTTTAGCTTTTCTAGTCTGAGATGTGAAATGTAGTTTTGAGTTTTACAATAACCTATGCGACTGAACACTCATCTGTTTATTGGAAGTAATGGACTCATATAGCCTTTCCTTATCTGATATCGAATTGCTCCTTTATGCCTATATTTTTTCTTTGTCTATGCAAGTGTGCATGTGTATATGTTTGTGTGTCATAGTGGCAATTTTCAGCCCTTTCTATAAACTAGTAAGTTTTCTTTCACTTCTAAGTAAATGATTTTTATTTGTCATATGGAGATGTTTTTGACTTATATGTTGTTACAATAATCTATTTTTCTATTTCAGTAGAAATGTAAGATTGACTAGTAGTTTTATAATACCTCTTGCTATCTGATGGTACACTTGTTCTCTTCTTAATTACTCTTTTGCACTATAAAAAACTCATCCAAATGAATGTACAATCACTTCCTGAGTATAAATATTATAATTAAAATGTATTGGCATTACATGTAAATTAATAGAATAATTAGGAGGAACCTGTCATAAAAGGACTGACTTTCTGGGAACATTGATCCCATTTATTTAGGATAAACCTCAGGATATCTCCCCTCCCTTCATATCTTACACATTTCTTCTCTGGTTTATTCTAATATACTTATTTTTGTTTTCATGATGAAAGAGATTTATGTATAGCCATGTCTTTTCATTAATTATTCTATTTTATTGAAAAAAAATACCCCAAACATTTATCATCTGTCTGGCTACCCTGTGGACTTTTATTGGTGCTACCAGCTAGTTGGGAGTATCTTTGTGTCTGTCTTTGCATCTGTCCCTCATTCCTTACGGAAAGTTGAATCATTATGACTAATGACATTTATGTTGGCCTATTGAGGCTTTGGCTTCTTGTTTGGTTAATGCAGTCATTGCTATTTCAAGTGTGGCCCATCTTGAGTTGCATATTTTTACGCATTTCGATCATTTAGTATTTATATCAGTCCTATGCACAGTTTTGTTTTTAAAATATGTTCCCTGTCCTTTTTTATCAGGTAAAGGAAGGAAGCCTTATCCCTAGCTAAGGCATTTTAGGTGAATACATGGTCCAGTAGATTTGTTGATCTCATTGTCTTTTCTGTTTTTCACTCTGCTAATGGAGTAAACTCCAGTGGTAAATTTTCTGCTGCCAACTATCCTTACATTTGTGAGGTAACTTGTGTTGATGTTTTTTCTTTTGTTCTTTTGGTTTCTTGAGGCAGGGTTTGTCTGTGTAGCCTTGGCTGCTTTGGAACTTGCTCTGCAGACCAGGCTGGCTTAGAATGCAGAGACCTGCCTGCCTCTGCCTCTCAAGTGATGTAATTATGGGCCTGTGCCACTACTGTCTGCCACTTTGATGTTGTTTTTATTAACAGTTTTTGTTTTTAAAAATTTGTTCCTAGGGATTTTACATCTGTCTTGAAGTGTGATAGGAAAGTAAGTCATCTTTGCTCTTATACTAGTCTACTGAGTCTCAGTCGGGATGGTTTCCTGTAATTTCTATATGTTATGGGCAAAATTGATTAAACTGGGATTTATTTGAATGTTTATCATAACTTTTACAAAACTACCCCAGGCTCCATATCATGCCTTCAGCTTGTATATCTTGGACAACTGCTTTCAGTTTTCATTAGTGTTGCATTTTCTGCTTTTCCTTTGGCCAGCTTTAATGCATTGTACGTTGTGAGGAAACTTGTATTTCACATAAGCTTTAATGTTCTTGCAGGAAGGTTCTAGCATTTTCTTCTGGTGTGTACTTTCTGTGTCCGTCCTGTTCCTCGTGAAGTTAATAGATTCCCTCTCCTCCGTTCTTCATTCTTGTTCCTTCTTTCCCCCGTTTATATTTTGAAATAACTTATTATCAAACTTATTATTCTCTGAGATGACATTTGATGCATTGTTGTTACTAATGATGGAGATCTGGGCTGGTATCTTCTAGATTCTAGGCCTTTTATTCAAGACAATAGACTAATAGCTAACACACATTGCAAATGTAGTATGGACATTTTATTCAAAGTGAGGTGATGGTGCAGATTAGAAAGAAATACATCTTGTGAATGACACAGTGATGGTCCTTAAGGGCCTTGAGGTTATTGCCTGAACTTTTTAAAAATAGGGTTCAGAGGAAGGAGAAGTTTGCTTAATCGGAGCTGTAGTTTGGGCAGTTTTCTGTTTCAATGGATAGGCCTGGGTGAAATAAGCCATTGCTCACATATCTCTTCCCATAATGCATCTGATTTCAATATTATGCACGTATAGGAATCCATAGGCATAAGAAGATAAATGGAGTGTTTTCCATAAAACTCACTTTTAGGACACACTTTTGTCTTATTGCACATGTACCAAAACTAGTTCAGGCCAGATCAGCCTTCCCACTCCCTATGGAGGGCCATTTAATATAATGTAAGTTTGATGGTCCTTAAGGGAAAGAGAAATTTATTCTGTTGTTTAGAGTGCAGACACAGCTTGAGGGTCCTAGATTGCTGAGAGGTTTCTCCGTACATTGATCAGAGAGGCTGTGTGTGCATGACAAGGGTCCTAGCTGCTAAGTGCTTGTTAGAAGAGGGGGGTGTGCTTAGCCCCAGCAAGTAAAGTGCAGGTCCCATGCTATTCTGGCTCGGGATCTCCTATGGGTAAAATTTGATAGTGTGTTGCAATTTTTTGAAGGTAGTATGGTCAGTGTTACACACTTTCTGGTTTCTGGATCAACATTTCCAGTTTAATATTTTTATGCCATTTTATGATGAATTTAAGTCAGTATGTGAGCAAGTGTGGGCTGCAAGAGAGTTTCTTTAAAACATACTTTTGGTCTTGCTGTCTGACCAATTTCTAAGCAACACATCTTTGTTTTGTTTTTGTATTGAAAATAGTTTTTATTATAGTTACTTATTTTTCTGTGTGTTTGTGTCTTGTATATATATGTGTTGTGTGCTTGTGGAGGTCAAAGGACAACTTGTTGGAGTTGATTCTTTCCTCTCTGTGACTCCTGGGTATTGAAGTCAGGTGACCAGATTCAGTGAGACATTCCTTTAATCCCTAAGCTGTATTGCCAGCCTCTTTATTTGGTGTTTTCTGATACAGGGGCTCATGCAGCACAAGGCTAATCTTGAACCCACTGTGAAGACAAGGTTGACTTGAACTCTCCATCTGCTTTCCAAGTGCTAGGGTTATAGGCACGCACGGCCACACCTAGCTACACGTCTTTGAAACAAATGCAGTCCTTCTTACAGGAATTCTGAGTGCTGCCCATCTTTTATGTTACTGTCATGTCTACTACATAGATTGACTTGGTTTATCTGCACC
The DNA here is from genome assembly GCF_947179515.1 of Apodemus sylvaticus. Lineage (NCBI taxonomy): Eukaryota > Metazoa > Chordata > Mammalia > Rodentia > Muridae > Apodemus > Apodemus sylvaticus. The sequence goes on from NC_067486.1 coordinate 49,654,677, forward strand.
CTTTGCAACACTGATGATCTTTCTTTTCATTTACTTATGGTCAGAGGTACAGTACCCCAGTTGATTACGGTCTGTCAGCTTGCTATGCACTATGCCTTTGTTTTCCTCTTTATATAGTTCAGAGCTATACTGCTAAATGTATAGGAATTGGTGACTGTTGCCCATGGAAGAGCCCTCCTTTTGGCACTGTTACCTGTTTACCTGATGACTTTCTCTTTGATTCCTTTTCTTTCTTCTGTCTATGTTCTACCTGCTTTCTCTTTCCATTTGTCGGCCTTACAGTTTCACATTCCTGAAAGTCAACTTTGTGTGCTGTCTTAGTTTGCATTTGCTTTGACTCTAGACCCTGCTGGTTTTCACTGTTATTTCATAAAGTGATCTTAATGGGACTCTGAATAGTGAGTACTGTTTATACTTGTATCTTAAATGTGTTAATTTTCATTCTACACTTTCTAGAAATTTATAGGGATGATTAGTTTTCTTAAACTTGCTGTTTATTTGCTGGTCTGATTTGCATAGTAACCATTACTTTGCCATTTTGTGGTTTCAAATTTATTTATTTATTCATCCATCCATCCATCCATCCATCCATCCATCCATCCATCCATCCATTCATTTATAAGTGTTTGAGTGCTCTGTCTGCATGTATTCCTGCATGCCAGAAGAAGGCATCAGATCCCATTATAGATGGGTATGAGATACTATGTAGTTTCTGAGTTGATTCCAGGACCTCTGGAAAAACAGCCAGTGTTTTAACAGCCAGAATCTCTCCAGCCCCTCGTGATTCTATTTATGTATTTATTTATTTATTTGTTTGTTTTTCGAGATAGAGTTTTTCTGTGTAGCCCTGGCTGTCCTGGAACTCACTCTGTAGACCAGGCTGGCCTCGAACTCAGAAATCTGTCTGCCTCTGCCTCCTAAGTGCTGGGATTAAAGGTGTGTGCCACCACCGCCCAGCGTGATTTTATTTTTAACATTCATTGAAACTATTTATTTATTTTTTAACACTGTGTGGAGTTACAGGTGTCTGTAGCTTTTGAAATGAGAGGAACTGGGAGGTGACCTTATTGTCCTCTGTTTTGTCTTCTGAACATTTTAGGTTGATTTGGAATGGAAAGATTCCGCATGACAAGTCTGGCTCTTCCTCCTTTCCTCCCTTCCCTTTTCACGTCTTTACTGAGAAGCACTAAGATGATCTGTTCATGGTACTCAAATGTTCCCGTTGATACTTCTTAGGCGCCTTTGTTCTAGGTTATTTCTCAGTATTTTGTGGCTGTTTTCATGTGGATCGTGTTTTTATCAAATTGTCATTGTGCTGTTTTCTGATAAGGACTCTCAAACCTCTCTGCTGTCCTTTGGGATTGTTATCAGATAGATGGAAATAGATGCATTGCCTCTACATCAGTGTTTTTCTTTTTTGCCTTTATTCTTTATTTGTTTTTACACACAGTTATTTATCATCAATTATATCTATATGTGTGGGTGGGAGTTGAACTCAGGCCTTCTGGAAGAGCAGTCAGTGTTCTTAACTGCTGAGCCATTTCTCCAGTCCCATGTGTAATAAAAATAAAGGTAAAAAGCATGTGTGAGGACTAGGTCTTCAGCTTCGATTGATCTCGGGCTGCCGGGCTTGTGGCAAGTGCCTTTACCTGCTGAGCTGTACTGCTGACCCCTTTAAGGTGTTTGTTATTAGTATATGTGTGCTTCCCTTTCTTTCTTTATTACTGGTAAGTGTGGTTTGTCTGGGATGGGCATGCATGCCAGCCACAGTGAGTGTGTGGAGGTGAGAACAATTCTGTGGAATCAGTTCTCTCCTCCTTTTAGGTGGGTTCAGGGAATGGAACTCAGCTTTCAGCCATCTTACCTGCCTATTCTTTTCCTTTGAATTCTGGAGAAATCCCAGGGGCCAGTGTGACTACCAATTTACTCTTCTGTGCGGTCCTGTTCTACTCAGTCTATTTAGTTCAATAAATACTTTTTTTCATTCTCAAACTTTTTAAGATATATAGGGTCGACCATGCATTCCTTTTATATCCCTTCAGGAGCTTTTGAAATACATGTAAAGTATGCCTCTGCTCAAAGCAGTAAGCAAGTAGGCCCCAGCAGTCACATACAACTGTCTTTAGACCATTATGTGTGGCCATTTAACGTGTTACAGCTACTTACATGATATCTGTGTTTGACCTTTGATTTTCTAGCAAAGTTGTCTTAAAAATGCTACTTTCCTATACTCTAAGGATAAAATTTTCTATAACAATATTAGGCGGCTTATTAGACACTGTGTACCAGAAATATGTATCAGACTAATTTTCCCACATGTTATGTCATAAGATGCCAGTTTTTCTTCCTTAGTTCCTAAGGGCATGCCTGTAGCAGTTTCTTTGTGGCTTATTCCCTTGCAGTCAACTGGTTACTCTTGTGTAGAAATTTACTGAGAAGCAAACCCTTGGTCTCTGGTTGTGCTTCTGGCCTCCCAAGTTTAAGAAGTTGTCAATGGGGGCTGGAGAGATGGCTCAGTGGTTAAGAGCACCGACTGCTCTCCCGAAGGTCCTGAGTTCAAGTCCCAGCAACTATATGGTGGCTCACAACCATCTGTGATGAGATCTGACTCCCTCTTCTGGAGTGTCTGAAGACAGCTACAGTGTACTTACATATAATAAATACATAAATCTTTAAAAAAAAAAAGAAGTTGTCAATATTGTCAAGAAAGGTGTTTGACCTGCCTTGCTGGTCCTAATTTAGAGACTTTTTAAAAGTTTTAGTTTTCCTGCTCAGTCTGTGGATGTGTGGGATGTATGTGCATGAGTGTACGTCTTTTAGCCCACTAGCTGGAGTTCACTAGTTCATTTGGGTAGCTCTTCCTGCTTGCTGTCGGTGGTGTAGGGTATTATTAGCCTTTTCTGAAATTACAAGAATGCTTATTTTATGAAGAAATGATTTTGTATATGGGAAATTACAATCCAGAAGCATATCAGCTTCATTATGGTCCTTATAGGATGTGCAGCTATTCCTGAGCAGAAAACCACTGTATGCTGACATGTCTGACTGTCTCCCGAACCTTTTGAAACTTCAGTATTCAGCTTATTCCTTTTTTGGTCCCCAGAAATTCATAGTGAATTTGTTACATGTATCTTTTAAAATAGACCAAGAAATTCATTTGTTTCTTTGTTATTATCTTATTTGTAGACTGTTGGCACTTACTAAGCCATTCTTCAGAGAAAGCAGTTCCTGGAATGGATAGGAGAATTCTCATATATCACAGTAATTGCATATTAGTTAGCCTTTATAGATAAATACTTTAAAATTGCAAGTAAACTCTCAATATGTTCTTCCTTTATTTGAGACCTTCTGATCATTACTGTGTTTACACATTCTCTTTTAAAAGGTTAAAATTAACATCTATGTGCTATAATCATTTCAATGTTTAATATACAACCATATAAACAGGTTGATTTTAAAAGTAGCATTTAAATTATCAGCCATTCAAATAAAAAATTATGTCTATTGAAGTATGCCTAGGGAAGGTAATTTTTTCTTTACACTGATTTACCTGTCTTGTTACATTAAAATATTCACTTTAAAGAACATAAAACAGCCAGAAAAGTTTCACTAGATGGTATTAAGTGAGCCACCTTTTTGTTATTTTTGTCTTCAGAAGCAGTCTGTATCTTTAGCTTACTATCACTGGACCAATACATTTTCTTTCTTTCTTTTTTATTTGTTATTTATTTATTTATTTATTTATTTATTTATTTATTTATTTATTTATTTATGTTTTTTTTGAGACAGGGTTTCTCTGTATAGCCCTGGCTGTCCTGGAACTCACTCTGGCCTCGAACTCAGAAATCCGCCTGCCTCTGCCTCCCAAGAGCTGGGATCAAAGGTGTGCGCCACCACTGCCTGGATGCTTTCTTGCCTATTTACAACTTTCAGCAAGCTTGAAATTAATGTTTTCAATATTATCTATATTAAACTTAAACAGATTAGCCAAGTAAAAACAGTGATATTATAAACCATCATATATTCTTGTGATAATGAGGTCATATTCACAGTAATTAACTTTCATTAGTGCAACTGCTTCTCAATGTTTCAAAATTATGATCCTTTAATATGAACGCACATTAAATAATATCAGAAAAGAATAAGATAATTATTTTTAGCAGGATTAAGTATTCTTGAAGACTTAGTTAAATAATATATTTCTGTATAAAAGTACAAGTAATAAAAATATAGCAATGTATAGTTATTAAAAATAAACACACATGTGTCATAGTTTTTGTTAACTTATTTTGAACAGTTTATCAGAAATAAATAGTGTGGTCATCTGGAATAACTTTAATTTAAAAATCTCAGGATCTTCATTAGTATAGTTATATTTTTCCAGATTATATATTTCTATGTTTTGATTTATTAATAGTTGTCAACTACTCACTTGTTGGTATGAAGTAGCACCATAAATAGCTAAGAATCTTTCAGAGTGTGTATTACTTATTCTTCTGGAAAGTTGTTAGTAAAAACTGTAAACATATAAACGTTTTCACTTCAGAAACAAGGAAATATTAATTGAACAAAATTAGACACTGAATAAATCTGTGATGCAAATTTACTGTTTTTTAGTAGTTTTATGGCACAACTCACTATTCAGAGGCTTGATCTGCCGGTTGATTTATTGATCTATCTATGCAGTTACATGCTTTAGTTTGGTTTTCGGTGTTTTTTTTTTTTGTTCATTTGTTTTTTTTGTTTTTTTTTGTTTTTTGCCTTAGCATTAGGGTCCTTAGTCTGTAGTTACAAGACACTGACCAAAACTTAACTTGTTATTTTTTACCTGAAATTTTTAAAGATGTTATATGAACAGAAGAGATTTATTAATTGGTTTGTTTTTATAATGCTGTTGATTAAACTCAGGTCCTTGTGCCTGCTAGGTGTGGTGTCAGAGACTCACATTCCCATCCTGAAGAGACTTAAATTTTACAACATCTCTGAAAAGCATAGATTTGTTTCTTGTAAGCCTTATTAATTAAGCACCAGGATGGAACCTTAAGGCTCTAGCCTGTGGTAAACGTGAGACAGATGGATTAGTGTAGTGTTGGCTTGGGTGTGGAGCACAGCGGACTCAGTGAGTTAGAGGGAAGCCTGCATTTGGTCCATATGGTTGTCATAAAAGGTTTTCCAATGGGAAAAATGATGGAAAAAAAAGAAGGAAGGGTTGGAATGGAGAATTGTTCTGCTATCTTCCTAGAAGACGCTGAAGACTTACTAGTCTTTAGCAACATTACTCTAAAGTTTCTAAACATCAGTATCATCACCTATAGAGTGGGAAAATTGTAGTAGTCGCCTCATTGGCTGCTGGTACATAGGTACAGTGTAATAAGGAGTACCGAGAAAAGATGTGCAAATGGCTTTGATACTTCTTGGCACATAGTGTTTTCTAAGTAATTGATAATAAGGTGTAGTTGTTGTTTTGATGTAGTAATGGTGAATGAAAATCAATGCTTGAAGTGCATTGGAAGAAAAGGGAGTGGAAAGCAGGTAAGGACCCTATAAACGCTGAACAGCTGGATGGTGAGCCTGGGAGGAGCCCCGGAGACTGGGGTCATGCCCTCCTTAGCCCAAGGAAGTAAGGCTTTCAAAGAGAGGGTTACAAAACCCCAAACTTCTGCGGGTTCTTTTGTTTGTTTGTTTGTTTGCTTGTTTTTATTCAGCATATCTGTTTTAATGGACAATGACCGTGTGCTGTTTAACTCTTTTGGTAAAGTGTGTGTTTTTGGTTCTGACTGCATAAGCTGTACTCCTGTGTGTGGCTAGTTAGCGTGCTGTCTACGCAGTTATGCCGCTGTGCTGTTTTATAGTCACTCTTTAAGATAAACAGCTTCTAGAAGCGTGGCCAGGTACCTTCACTGATCTGGAAGAGGGAGAAGTGGAGGGGGTAGTCAGGAAGCATGGAGGTGGGAAGGGTTTCCTGTTTCCAGGCAACAGCAAGGCGCTACAGACAGAGAGCAACTTGAATATAAATTCATTCAGGAGAGAGCATTTTACCACCCAGCCTCCTATTAGGGACATAGTCTTGACTGTGGGAGAAAGGGTGGGGTTTAAACTTCATTTGTCAGTAGTTATCTGAAGTCATTTTTCATTAGCGCGTGTGTTGTACTGAAAATATGGTGGGCCAGTGACTAGGTTAGAATTCCACGGTATTTTCAAAGCAGCAGCATCTACGTTTGCCTTTTTTTCTGGAAGCACGGGGTTTCTGTGGCTTCATTTTCCTGCCAGTCTGCTTGAGAGCCTAAGATGCTCTTGGGCCCTAAGCAGTCTCTTTCTCCAACTCCATCTGCAGGAAGCAGGGGGAAGCGCAGCGCGCTGGCCAGCTCGAGGTGCCACCTTACCCTGGGAGCCCGCCGAGGGTAACAGGAGCCCCTCCCTGCTCCGCTTGTGCTGTTTCCCCTCCTCAGGGAAGGAAAGACAGTGGTGGCAGAAGCTATTTGCACGACGGACGCAGCTCTCTAGGATGGTTCATTTTGAGATTATTTAAAATTTGAGACCCCTCCCCCCAGTGATTTTATATCTGGTGGTGTAAACTGGCCATACGGACCCTCATTCTTTACTCCCTCCTCCTTGTTGGGGTGCGAAGAGCTCCGTGTGCTTGCAGAGGGTCTCCCCTTCAGATCGCATCTCCTCTGCAGTTGTTGGTGTGAGCTGCCTTTCCCCTAAAATCTGCTTTCCATTGGCTTATCTTACTGCTTGGGATTAAGTATTTTTCATAATCGAAGTCAGATGAATGGTCTTCTAAAGGGCCCAGCAGACCCTTCTCTGATTAGCCATGGAGAGGAGAGGAGAGCAGGTGGCTCCTGTCTTGTCTTCTTGGAGCCACGCGTGTTAACACTCCATTAGGAGCCCGCCATAGTACTTGTCCTGTGATTTTAGGTACCTTAAAAAGACTTCCCACTTAAAGGGCTACAGAGCTGTGCTGTGGCTTGAGCAAACACACAAGGTCCAGGCTTTATGTAGGATCCCCTGTTGCCATGCGTGTCTAGGGATGAATCACTTCTTGAAGGGTCTAATCTGTCTCCGTATTGTCCTCTCGGGAAAGGGTCACATTATTTAAGTGTAACTTCTGAGCGCCTGGCAGGCCTTTTCAAGGAAATGTTGATGGATGCGCTGTAGTCCCTCCCACCCCGATGGGCTTCTTTATGTTTCTTTCTACTTAGACACTTAACCTATGTTTAGGGCGCCTCTTTTATTACCAGAAAGAAAAAGTTAAGAGAGTAATCCTTACTATTGATACGGTTTGTTCTCTAGTTTGAGCCCTGGGTCTTTAATCAGACATGGATTTGCCTTTCCTAGCCCCTGGCCTCATTCAGTTGTTTGTATATAAGGACAGTAACAAAACCCGATTCTTAGTGAATTAAGAATCCTTATTCTTATTTTCTGTAGGCTTTTAAACTGTTTTAGGATTCTGAGTTAGCAATCTTTGGAATGTCTTTGTTGATTATATCATTGTCTATGGTGGTGGATCCCCCCATAACTGGATTGCGTTTGAGAAGTTTCTTTCTAAACACAACAGATATTAGGAAAAACATTTTTTTAGGTAAGATTGGTTGCTTAACTTGTTTTGTAGGCAGTTTAGATAATTTTAATTGTTTTTATCATTGTTTTATATTTCATATATACAAAATTACATAAAGATTATTATGGTAAATTGGAGGCCCATACTTATTTTTATTTATTATTTATTTATATGTATTCATTTATTTTTGCTAGTTGTCTTGATTTTAAAGATATGATTCTGTTACAGTATTTTGAACAAAAGGAGGCTCTTAAATGCATTAGATTTTTCTCAGTTAATTTTTAAGACAATTATTTTCACTCTTTCCTTTCAACATTGCTGTGATTGGTAATTCTTTTGGATGTACAGTGTTGCTTTAGTATTATACCCTCAGATCCGTGCAATAAAATTTACTTAGAATTTGTTTTTTTTTTAATGTAGATAGCAGTAAGATTTCCTATCGTATTTACTTAGTAAAACATTGTAGTTTTTGATGTCAGTTATCTTAAATGTGAATTCTTAAATTTATCAAAAATATGTCTGATATGTAGGTATGTTATCAGGAAAATATATCCCATGGTTTAAAAATATTAGGGAGTATTTAAAGTAAGAGGAAATGTCATGATTTGAGCCTTCTATCATTATGCCAATAAATGTTTAAATTTGGAAAACCTAAAATCAAGCTTCTGAATTTTCAAACAAGGTAATGGCTTTGTTTTAAGTATCTTCAATTATATTATCATTTATTGAGCTTTGTATAATAATTATTTTTATACAAAGTCTGTTGCTGCTGTATGCTTTTGGTAGCTTGGAGTAGATAACAGGGAAATTGAAAATCATACCAGCCCTGCCTCCACCCCAAGCCCCCGCCCTGCCTAGCGCTTACCCCCATCTCTCATCCCCTCCATTTCTCCCAGGGCGTGACCATTGGTGAGTTTGTTTGCTTTTTTGTTTTTAGACACTATGTAGCCCTGGCTGGCCTTGAATTGCAGAGACCACCCTGCCTCTGCCTCCCCAGTGCTGGGATTAAATGTGAGGAACACCTTACACCTATCATTCCTTTGTTTCTGTTTGCTTTGAGACAGTCTCAAACAAACTACTCCTTACCCCAGACCAGCCTGGAAATTGGTAAGCAGGCAAGGTTGTCCTTGAACTTTTGGCAATCCCCTGGCCTCCTGAGTGACCCGCAGAGGGTCTCCGTCTGAGAGCCTTCATTTGTGAAGGCTCTTGGTGAATCTGAATTGAACGTTTCATATTTTCTTCATCCTTCTGTCTTCAAATGCTAACATATTTTAAATATGCTAAATAGATAATAATTGTGGTGTTAAGTAGAGATGTTTTAAAAAGTAGCTTTGTACATAGAGTTGCATGCCAGATTATAATTAGTGCTTTGTTCTCCTGTGTTGTGGTTGTGAACTGATGATGTTTAGTTTGTGTAACACATTTGAAGGTTATGCTTAGTATCTTGCATTGGCTGTGCCTTTTATTAGGCCAACAGGAATTTAAGGTAAGGATTTGAGTTATCCGTCAGTAATATAATTTACCATGACTGGGGCAGAATTTATAGAATTTATTAAATCTTATTGGTAATTATAGACTATGTCCTCTGAGAAATACTTGTCATGTATTTTTAGAAAAGACTAATGGTATATTATTAGTAGTATCAGAATTTAAATAAAGTTTAGATCACCATTACATAGTATTTCTGCATTGGTATGCATAAGATAAGCTGAAACATATCTGTAAGAAAAGATTATGGAATTTAAAATTCAAAGATCGAAGCAGAAGTAGTTACTTCTTAGGTTGTTCAGACACTAGATATTTTTTTGCCCAATTTTTTGATTAATAAAATATTTGTTTTGTGTTGTTTAATAAATATGCGTTGCAGAAGCATCTTAAGTATTTTCTATAAGTAGCAAATATTGAGCAAGTTTTGAAATATTTTGAAAATATTTTGAAAACGATTTGTGCAACTTTTATTTTGAGAATTTTTATCATGTATGGAAGCTTTTAAAGCATTTTTCTGCTTTTTGTAAAGTTATTTATTCTCTATTACTTAGATGGCATTTATAAGACTAACAAGTGTTTTAAATGTTTCTTTTCTATAGAAGCGTGGAAGTTATGTGTTTAGGGTTGTAAGTGTCCTATTCTGGCAGCGAAGGGACTGTCCTTGAAAATCGTAGCCATTCAGTTGCCAACCAATACTAATGTTAAGTCAGCTTCCAGGCATGAATTCAATTCCTTATTGTGAAAGTAGTGTCTTGCCTCAAGGTTGTTGGCACATGAATAAGGCTTTCTATGTCAGTGCATTGTTGTTGGCCTATAATGTACCTGGTAGTTATAATGGGTAGTATTTAAGTACCAGAAGTCTGTGCTTTAGCAAATGTCTTATTAGTGTGTGTGCAGGTAAGAAGGTGGGTGTGGTTGTCAGAGTACAACTTGGTGGAATTGTTGTGTGCCATCTGTATGTAGATTCTAGAGATCAAATTCTTCTGATTATCAGGCTTGTATGGGTAAGCACTTAATCTTATCAGCTATTTTACGTGTTCTGCTTTAACAAGTTTTAACTATTAAAAAAGCTTAAAGCTTTTAAATAATTCATAAATAGGATTTAGCAAACTCTCTCAACTGTGTTCTATCTATTTGATATCTGTCTGTCTGTCCCTTTGTCTATCTGTACAGGTGCAGTTGTGGTTGTGCATGAGACATGGTGGTGCAGGTGTAATGTGCTTGCTCTGTCCCTGGAAACTGCGTGATAGTTATTCTACAGATCTGGCCTTTAGTAGTTTTTCCATTATCATTTGATTATTTCCAAGGTTGTTAGAAGACTAGTTGTATTATTTGTTACTAATTAAACAATGAGGAAACTGAATTACTGCTTTAAATACATAGGATCTGCACTCTTCAACTCCAGTTCCAGTGGACCTGACACTCTCTTCTGACCACCACGGGCAGCAAGGCACATAAGTGGTGCACGCGCGCACACACATGAGTAAAACACTCACATATATAAAATAGAAAAAAAATCAGTCTTTTTGAAAATGTGAGTTATCTTGCACTATTTTTCTCAACAATAAAGTGTTTGAAAAGTTCAAAGAGTTAGGTCCTTCTAACTCTTTAAAGTTTTAAAAATAAAGACACCCTAGTTAATGAGGAAGCCTGTATCTCAAAACTATTTGAAATGCAAAACAACTCCAAAAAAAAAAACAAAAACAAAAAATAATTGAAAATCTTCTGTATGACCAAATACAAGATGCAGCAGATCCTATATATTTAAAGCAGGCCCCTAAACGTTATGTTAACTTTAGTTGTGATCCTAAATGCCGACCTCCATGTAGATTTTTTCTTGTTCTCTGCAAGAACAAGAAGTGTTCTTAACTTCTGAGCCATCTCTCTAGCATCATAACTAGACTTTAGAGTAGTTAGTGATTCAGTTTTCATTTAAAGAACAAATTGAGTTTTAAATGCTAATTTAGCTTTATGAGATATCCTAAGTATATATATTTTAAGTTTTCAGACTGTAGCTCTGTGGTAGAGTACTTATTAACACAGGTAGTCTCTGAAGCAATTGATGGGAGTTTGGAATATTTATTTGCTAAGTGGTCTTCAGTTTTTATTTTGGAACTAATTTTTATAGGACTGCTTTATTTAAAAACAAAAAAGACAAACATGCTATTATTCAAAATAAATTGTACTTTAAACTGTACACAGTATCTTTTTTGATGCGGGGGTCTTCCTCCTTTTTATTAATCATAGGTTCTTCTCTCATATGATGTAATTTGAATTAGTTCCCATTTCTCTATGCTCTCCAGTTCCTCCCCACTTCCTTTCCTATCGAGATCCATTCCCTTTCTGTTCCTTAGAACAAACAAGTTTCTAAGAGATAACAACAGAACAACCGAAAATAAGATAAAATTTAAATCATCATAACGAAGTTGGATAAGCCAAGCCAACCACCAAAATAAAAGAGCCCTTAAGAGCAGGTACAACAATCAGAGAAACACCAGTTTACACAATCAGGAGTCCCATAAAAGTACCAACTAAAAGCTATAGTATATGTGCAGAGGACTTATAAGCTGTACACAGTATCTTCTATGTTACCAGTTCTTCTGAACTTGATTCAACTAATTTATAGTTGATTTGTTTTTAACATTGAAATCAAAATTATTGAAGCAGTACTATTTCCTCCTCTTCCTCCTCTTCCTCATCTTCTTCCTCCTCCTCCTCTTCTTCCTCTTCTTTCTTCTTCAAAGATATTCTGATAATAGTGTGTCTAAACCTATGCTCTGGGAAACAGGGATCATAACCCCTAGCCTATCTTCTAGACAGGGCATTCTGTATCCAATTGTAGTTGTTATTAATTTTCTTTTTGAGACAGGGTCTCACTATGTAGTCCTGGTTGGCCTTGAACTTAGCATGTAGACAATTATGTTGGCCTTCAATTCCCAGAGATCCACCTGCCTCTACTCCTTTTTGTGTCACCATACCTAGTGTTAATTATTAGTTCTCAATAATTTTAATTAAAATTTCCATAAGTGCTTAAACGGAGCAGTTATAAGATTATAGATTTCAGAATATGTCCAGGAGATTGTATATTCTGTTTTCAAGGCTGAGTATGTTTGAGAATCAGTGTCTTTGGAGGCCTGTGGTAACTGAACTATATGCAAGGAATGATAGATTTGTGTTGTTATAATTTAGGGAGTTTTGTCATGCTGCTCTGTTTAAAAATATATTCACGTCTAAATTTTATAAAGTAATTTAAAAATAGAAATTGAGTTGCTTTTGGCAAATTTTTAAGAATTGGTATATTTTAGGGGATTGGAGTGATGGGTCTATGGTTAAAAACACCTGCTATTCTAGATGACCTGAGTTCAGTTCCTGGTACCCACATCTGGCAGCTCACAACTGCCTGTAATTTCAGCTCCAGGGTATCTCGTGCCCTCTTGTGGCCATTGTGGGTACTGCTCCCAAGTGTCAACACCCATACATAGTATTAAAAACTGGGAAAGAATTGAGTTACATATTGGAAAGATTTGGATTTTCTTATAATTTTAGATAATCTACACTAGAATTTGTTTTTCTTACAATTCTTAAAGAATTAGAATTAGAGTCTGACGGTTTCATCTTTCTGACTTCTGTTTTGGTTGCTGTCCCAAAGCAGTACTAGCAGCATGGCTTTGCCAGTGGTGCTTGAGTGAGAAGATAGGAAATGAGGGGATCACGGCTTCACTTCAGGTGAGACCACCTTTCCTAGTCCGGAGCCACACAGAGAGGCCCAAGGCTCTGGCTGATAACAGTCTAACTGGGGAAACCAAAATTTACAGATGAAAACCTTACTCAGTTTGAGGCTTGCTTCCCCTTCCCTCTCTCCGTTCCTCTCTCCTTCCCTCCCTCCCTCCCTTTCTCCCACCCTCCCTCCCTCCCTTCTTCCATCATTGTCCTTTCCCTAGGTAACTAATAACTAAAACGTATCTATTATGTGCAGGCTTGGGACTTGGAATCCTGACTTTCTGTGATTCACAGTTTTACAAAATAGATTTGCAGAAAACCAGCCAACAGAACAGAAATTACCTTGTTTTCACAGTGCACGTCACTGACAGGAATTATCTTTGCATTTTTTCACTTGTTTATCTTTTTCTTCCTATGAAGTCAGAAGCACTGTCTGCTTTGTCCTCTTTTCTAGTGACTAGACTGTAATTGTTAGACTGTAGGTGCTAAATAAGGAACTGTGGCAGGATTAGAATGAATGAATGGTGGTTGATTGTTCTGATGAGCCTTGTGGGATGGGGCTGGGGGTGGGGGTGGGGCCGGTGAGCCAGAGCTCTAAGGTTTGAGGCTGGGGTCGGGAAGGGAAGTGAGGGCACACTGAAGGTTTAGGGAGGCAGCTGTGTAAAGGCTTGATCACCAGGGAAGGGAAGGAAGGGTCTTGAAGAATCAGGGTGGGAGATAGTGCAGGGTCAGTAGGAAAGCCTGGGAGGGAGGGAGGGAGGAATGTGTGGTGTTCCTCGGAGAGGCAGTATAGAATTAGCTATTGGAGGTTCCAAAGCCCAGTTAGCCCCTATGATATGAGTAACTTTGTTAAGTAAAGCCTAGCTTCTCTGTGCCCATTCCCCAACTCTCTTTTAAAATACATATGTCTTTTGTACAGTCATGGTGATTTTAATTAATATTTTTAATAATATTAGAAAATCTTAGTTATTTTTCTAACACTAGCATAAAATTATAAAAGGATAAGGAAACAACTAAACATACCATGATAGAGGTAGTAGATTTCCTGCTATGCGCTAAGATTTGGGCTTAGCAGGCTAAAACCAAGAGTCAAAAAACATCAGCAGTGATGTGACTGGGTCATATCTACTGTCACAAAAATTGCGTTTCTACCAATGAACACTTAGAATATAAAATTCCAAGTTAAGTTAAAATCAATGCAAATTGTATACTAATACTTAAAATTTCAAGTAAGATAAAAAATAGTGAATTAGGGATGACGTATTTCACCTGTGCCACCCTCTGAGAAAACAGTTATTTGGTAAGAGAAATAATTAGAGAACAATTGAAGTCAATGGAGTTAAATCCTAATTCTGAATTTTCTTTGGGTTTTCTGCTTCTGGATCCAGTGGTTTTTCTATTACTTCCAGATTGCCTTGTTGATCAGGTTCTTTTTCCTTTTAGGCAATTATTTTGAAAGTAAAAACACAGCAGAGTGGCAGGACAGGAGCGAACTTGTGTTTCTCTCACAGAGGACCTGGGTTCAGTTCCCAGCACTTGTGAGGTGGCTCACAACCACCCTGACTGCAGTTTCAGGGGATCCAAATCCCTCTTGAACATAGTGGGCACCAAGGATTTACATGGTGCACATGTGGCATAAACACTCATGCACATAAGTAATCAATCTGAAACGACATCACACAGTTCACGATTCCCAGCTGCTCCCAGTGCAAGAGCGCTGGTTTAAATGTTCAGATGATTTCCTGTGGCACCTCAAAGCACACTGGACCTGGGACTTGATGTGGCTTTTGTTAGTGCCGTCTAGCAGTTCGTTTTCAAAGTTTCAGAAGGAGGTTAAGGATATAGCAAAAGGTGTTGATCCCAATACAGAGAGAGAGAGAGAGAGAGAGAGAGAGAGAGAGAGAGAGAGAACACTCAGAAGTGGAATTTACTCTTCATTTCTTCATTTACAGCTCTGGAAATGTTTTAGAACAATTGTCCTTTCTTTTGTTCAGTTACAGAAATATGTAAGAATTTCTGAACCTGTTTTGAGAATTTTGCCTTTTCTAATTACAGTTAAGGGGCACACGTGTCTTTAGAGAAGAACAGAATTTAGGAAAAGGAATTTTTGTTTGAAAGTGCTATTTTCACAGTTGGCTAGCAATTTTGGTTCATATGCTATGAATTTTGGTTTCTTTATACCTTTATTTTATTGCTTTCTTTAAATATCATTTTTGGGATCCATTTTTCCCATTTTAATCCTATTATCCACCCCACTGGAGTCCCAGGGTATATGCCTTCATATGTATAATGCAGAGTCATAAAGTTTCACATTTCAAGTATTTTCTTAAAGTAAATCTTTGTTAACATTTCTGAAATCATTTTCACAAGGAACCATTCCATGGGCTTTTTGACAATAGATTAGACTTACTTAAATATGAAGATTTTAAAAATTAAATAATTACTGTAATACTGAAATGCCTCATAGCATGGCTAAATGAGAATTTTCAATGTGCATTTACATATGTGTGCCCATCTGACCTCTGCTTTTGAGATTTTACCCATCTTGCTCCGCATCCTTCTTTAGATTACTCTGAGGTTTAAGCAATGCTCAGAAGCCTTGCCCAACTCCATAGACAGCTTCTATTTCGTGACCATGATGGCCACATATGTCTCATATCTTGAAGCTTACTGACTCATCATTAATTTCACCATCAAAAGCTATGTCATGGACTTGTGCCCACCATGTAGATTAGGGCGGATCATGGTGAGTGAACCGTGTTATAGTGTGGGGGCGGGGATGCCACTCTGCAGCGGCAGTGCAGTCATGTGCGGCTCCAATGGAGCCACAGTCTGCCTGGTCCAAGATCTCCGGAAACTTAGCTGTTGACCTTTCATGACCTTATTTCCCTAACACAACTCAAAATACTGCCTGCTTCCAGGGACTGCCCGCACTCAGGAATCAGCCAGTTTCCCAAAGGTTAATGACATCCCTGATGGACCACCCATCCAGTCTTAAAGAGGAAATGACATACTAAGTAAAGAACCACATCAATACTTTTCTCATTGGTGCTTTATCTAAAGAAAGACTTCAGATTTATCTTACTATGATATCCATCTAAAGAAAAAAATTACACCATTTCTTGAAAACTTCCTTGACATTATTTTTCATAGGGTGGTAAAGAAAGTCACAGAAATAATAATAATTATTATTAATAATAGTAATAATAATAGATCAAACCACATTTAGGGAATTAAAAGAATTTACATTTAAAAATGTAAAAGCCTTTGGTTACTCACACAGTTAATTAGATGTGGTTGGTGAGAAGCAAGAATCATTTTAGAAGTCTGCACACTTTCCCCGCTCCCTGCACAGTGTTGACACATATTTTGATGACTTTCCGGCATGTTAAAAGCACCCTATTTGGAGTAAGAAAACCTAGTTACAGCTTAAATGTTGATTCACCTTTGTGGCTCTGTTGTTGTTTTCTTTGTAAAGCAGGAATAAGAGTGACCTTGGTGGTTTCCTCTGTAGTGAATGTATCTGTAAGATATGTTTGCTAAATTTCATTTAGTAAACATTTGGATGTTGTGGGTGAGTTTTATGTGTCGCTGTAACCAGAAAGGCTTTGCTAAAAGACTTCACTTGTATCTTTCAAATTCTAAACTTCTCAGAAATAAAAGATGTAGAAGGAAGTATTTTCCTTGGGAAAATTATCAGATAAAAACAACACACAGGCAGTGGAGAAGATAGTCAGTGAAGTGCTTGTCTTGGGAGGCATGAGGTCCTGTGCACCTGATCTCCAGAACCCATGGCACGAGGTGCCCCTCACAAAACTGGGGTGGTTAGAGGGAAGAGGCCTTCATCCTACCCGCCCCACGTGGGGGTTTCAAGCCAATGAGAGACAAGTTTCCTAAAACACGGTAGGCATCCTGAGGAGCATCTTAGGTTGTTCTCTGGCCTCCGTGGAAATGTGCTCACACACAGGCACACAGGCATGCAGTACCCGTGCAAGCTCACACATATAAACCATGTACTCTGAGTTGGGAGAATACTTCTATCATATGATTTATTTTGTAGAAAATATAAAAATAAGTGGACCAACACTATTAATATTGATAGCAGCTTACAAGCAAGAAAAGGCCCATGCCCTACAGTGACATCTGTTTATGTCAAAATGTCTAGTAATAAAAAGAATGTCTTATTGAGGCAGAATAATAAAAGTGATTAAAATCACTTTATGGAAAGGAGAATTGTGTGTGTGTGGTGATGGAATTTGTAACTTCCAGTGAATTAATACAAGTTAGCCTTTATAATAATTTTGATAACAAAAATGTCAATGAAATATTTTGACTCTATGAATGTAATTTAGTTTGTTGTTAGATGTTCCTATAGCATATATTAGGAATTAATTAATTCTTTAGTTTAATATGACTTGTGTATTTGGTAAAATCTGAAAGATTGTGAGGACAAAAATGTAATTGATTATTTTTTCTTTCATTTTAAAAAAGGTGTATTATGATCATAAGGTGTCATAGCTATGGATGAGTGGGTGGGGCATTTGTTTAGCCTGCCTAGTATCCTGGGTCTAATCCCCCGTGGCACTCGTGAGCACACACACACACAAACTTGATAAAGTCTCTGAGGTAGTTGATAAGTTCTTAGTGATCATGACTCTGAGTTGTATCTTTGGTCTGAAAACTGAATATTAGACTGGATACTCAGGTAAACAAACTGAAATGTCAACTTAAGGGGAGTGTCCTTTTTAACTTTCCCAACTACTTGCCAGTGAACAATCAGTAATCTACTAAACCTCAATCATTTGTAGTAATCTAGCATAAGTCTTTGGGAGTAGTTTCAG
This sequence comes from Apodemus sylvaticus, assembly GCF_947179515.1. NCBI lineage: Eukaryota > Metazoa > Chordata > Mammalia > Rodentia > Muridae > Apodemus > Apodemus sylvaticus. The sequence continues at coordinate 49,672,290 of NC_067486.1, forward strand.
TGGCAAAACAAATCTTGAATCTGTGAGTTAGAAAGTACTCTTAAAAACTCTGATAAATTAAGTGAGAACCACACTGAGGACTAGGTACTTAGATTTTATATGTGTGTGGGCCATGGGTCCTGCTTGGTAGAACAAATGGAGAAACCAAAACTGAGTCACAGGGCCATTAGTGGTCTAACTGATTATGTGTATGCGTATAGTACATAGCCTGATGCTAGTGAACGAAAATGGGAAATAAGAGTTTCCCTAAACCCTGTAGTAAAAGAAAAATTTAAAAAGCTATAGGTTTAAATAGAAGGTATAAGAAAAAAATGTTAATTAAAAGCCCAAACAGATATTCAAAGCAATACAGGAAAATTTTGCATGAATGTGTAATTTTCTTTAAGAATTATTTATTTTATGTCTATGAATACATTGTTGCTTTCTTCAGACAGACCAGAAGAGGGCATCAGATCCCATTACAGGTGGTTGTGAGCCACCATGTGGCTGCTGGGAATTGAACTCAGGACCTCTGGTAGAGTGGTCAGGGCTCTTAACCTCTGAGTCACTGCTCTAGTCCAAATCTGTAATTTAAGATTTGCCAGAAAACTATATTCTCAGTTCATCGGTTGAGGGACATCTTGGTATCCTGATCCTTGGAGATGTGAAAGCTTCTCATCATGCTTGCACCGTCATCAGTGATAGTTAATCTAAATGCTCACTTACACCCACCCCACACACAGACAGGGTCAGATAGCAGTTCTTACGTAGGCAAGATTATCTAGCACGTACGTTAGCTTTGCCGCCTTTCCTTTTATTCTTTTAGGCATCTTATATAATTTGGTATTAAGCTCTGCTTTCTCTCCCAGCATTGAATTCTTGGTATCAAGCCTTTATAGTTCCTCTGTTCTGCTGCATATTGTTTTTCTTCTAGGGACCAGACTTGTTTTTTGATTTCTTTGAAGCCATTACTCTCATCATTCTGTGTCCAAGAATGTGTATTACCTTTATGGTATTACTGGGTTGCTTCTTAGACCTAAGATCTTCAAGGTAACTACAGAAAAGCTAGATGATAGAGATGAGATGCAGATGGTGGGGAGGGTGAGGCCGAAAGGATTGGTAATGTGATTATTTCCAGAGCCTATAGTTTTGATTGGGAGTTTCATAGTCATGTTAATTAGCATTGGTGTAATCTTTTTTATGTGATACTATGGTCTAGGCAAATTGGACACTTTCTTTATTGATAAAAGAAGAATAAAAAAATCATAATTCTATACAACAGAATTATTGGAGATATTAGATGAGGAAAGATATGTTACATTATAAGATGATGATGACTTAGAAAACTTGTACTGGTAACTGTGATGATATACTAAGAATAGCATGTCCTTGATCCCTTACAAGTGCTATTTATTATTGTTTGTGGATGAAGTCATTGAGGTTTGAGAAAATTATATAACCTACCCTCAGTTCAATTTTCTGGATTCAAATCCAGATCTGAGTAAGAACAGAATGTGAGCTCTTGACTAAAGCAAGATGCCTTATGGAGTCACAGGTGGGCAGGACTCTTGCTACTTGTCCTTGCTGCTGTCTTAGTGAACCAGGGCTGATACTCAGGGCCTCTGCTGGATGCCTGCAAGCTCACATTCATCTAGTATTCAGCTTCTGATTTGTAATCCTGAGCAATTCTCTTAAGTATATATGAGGCTTAGATTTGTAGTCAGTGCCTGGAAATGATAGTAGTATTTATAGAGTACAATAATAGTAGATATATATTAATTCGTGAGAATAGGGGGGCTTAACTTACAATATGGATACTTAAAACAGAACAGGGAATACAAGTTAAGTTTTAAGGCATCAAAGGCCATCAACTGTCTTCCAGTTGATGTTACTTGGATTTTATGTGTTATTTCTTAAAACTCAAAGACTTATTTGGTGCTTCCCTTTATTTTTGAAAAAGTTTGAGAGTGCAGGGGCTTAGCTAGGAGCTTTGGAAACCTCAAGTCCCAAAAGGAACTATAAAGAAAGACATTTAGTGAGTAGATAATTAATAAAGTAGTAAGGATTCGTATGAATGATTGGATGGGAATGGATTCGATATTAAAATAAACCAGCATCATGGATTTAAAATATATTGTGCTTTCCTGAGAAACAGTTCTAGCAGAGCAGCTTGAGGTGTGGCTGGAACACGTATAGTTAACAGAATAAGTATTGTAATGTATAACGTTGTGGATATTATTCAGCAGTTGGTTGGTATCATTGATTTGGAACCTGTATGACCTCAGGAAATAAGTGCCACAAACTTGATGTGTTTTATGGATGTCACATTATTTAATCTGTTTTTATTAGGATTAAAGAGATCTCACTTTTGGCTGACTTTCACCTACAACAATTAGAATGGGAGGAGGATTCATGCAGGAGGCATTCAGTGATGAGGAGTGATCGGAAGAGCCTGACCCAAAGGGGAAAAACCTGGTGCTGTACAGTCTGAACTGGAACCCGCGCCTATGAGCTCCCCTTGTTTAAGAAGTTATTAACGTTTAAGAAGACTGTTAGAGGTCTGTTCCTGCTCTGTCTCTGGAGTTTGCAGTGTAAGCAGGAACTAGCAGCCTGAACAGGAGCCGGCTCCTGCCTGGGCTTCACTTTCCTCAGCCCCCTGGTAGAAATGCAGAGTTCCTCAAAAGGAGCCTCCAGGTTTGAGGGACATGAGCACTCAGCAGGATTGGTGCTATGATAATTGCCAGGGAAACACCAGGGAAGGTTAAAGTAGGTGATGAAAGCAAGGTTCCTATTTGGGAAAGATTTTCTTGCAGATTAGTTTAAAGTTAGGAAACAAGAACAGTATTCAAGCCAAGAACTTAGTCACTCCGGTGGCCCATCTGAAGGTCTAGGATGTTGTATCCTGCTTTTGTTTGTCCTGTTGTTGTTGATTCCCGAGAAGTATTACATTAGGAAGAAGGGGTACACCAAAATGATGTTCTTCATTGTTCTGGTAAAAGAGTTTGGAAAATAGACTTATTCTTTTAAGAAATTCATAAGTTTAAATGGTATATTTGTTTTTTTTTTTTACTGTAAATATTGGATATGTCAGTAAGATGTGTTCTTTTCCTGCTTAAATATAATTATTTTAGTCAAACACTGTAGCTTAGTTATTTTACCTTATCCATTTACAATCCCTTAGTCGTTTGAAATCTTTTTTTTTAATTTTTTAATTTTTTAATTTTTAATTTTTTTTAATTTTTTTATTCGATATAATTTATTTATATTTCAAATGATTTCTCCTTTTCTAGCCCCCCACTCCCCGAAAGTCCCGTAAGCCCCCTTCTCTTCCCCTGTCCTCCCACCCACCCCTTCCCACTTCCCCGTTCTGGTTTTGCGGAATACTGCTTCACTGAGTCTTTCCAGAACCAGGGGCCACTCTGGAATCTTTTTTTTTTTTAAGCCAGGGTTTCTCTGTGTAGCCCTGGCTGTCCCAGAACTCACTCTGTAGACCAGGCTGGCCTCGAACTCAGAAATCTGACTGCCTCTGCTTACCAAGTTCTGGTATTAAAGGCGTGCGCCATCACTGCCCGACCAGTCGTTTGAAATCTTATAGTTTATTTTTGTGCTCAAACTCTCTATTTTTCTCACTGGATTTTACCTTACTATTACGATTGTTTTAAAATTTATTATGGGACACTTCATTATACTTCTGTGATAAAATTTTTAGTTTTATAAGACCTTATGGCTCTTGCTTAAAACCTATTATAGTGATCATAATGATATGCATTAAATCAAGAATTTTTTAAATATTAGAGGTAAAGTACATTTAGATGTATTTTTATTGAAACACATTATTAATGTTTTTTGTAATTGATAGATTCACATTCAAGAATTCTAATGTATACAATGTGAAATTTTGTCTATATAGGCACCTTGAAGAGAATGAGAATATTTTGGGGGAGAATTTGTGGGTTATGTTCATGAGCATAGTGATCCATCAGTTAAAAATATCTTTAACGATTTATCAGCGGATGATTCAATTGATTGTTCTCCGCTTTTAAGTTACGAGTTGGCAAAGCTACCGGGGTTGCAGAATGAGCAGTTTAGGGCCATTCATGGTCCACTGGCAATACTAATTGTCCCTGTGTCCTGTCAAGAGGTTGGGTAATTTTTCCCTACTCTCTTCACAGTTAATATTTTTTGGATGTGAGGTGTGTGTCTAATTGTATAAAATGGGAGAAAAGTGTGGCGGGGAAGGAAAGGTAGGAAAAGCCACCATTCTCTGTGGGAGTGACCTAAAGTTTGGCCAGCTTTGGGGAAGGGAGATTCAGAGTGGTCTAGGAGGCCTTATAATACCCCTGTGCCTTTTACCCCTGGAAGCCAGATACTGACAGGAGTTTGCATATTCCCTTTTGAAGCCTAGTAACCACGTGTGTTATGAACTCTTAATTAAAAACAACACATTATCCATCTATCTCATATCTGTCATCTATATCTTTATACTTTACCTAAGTTTTGGTGTATCCTTTAAATTTGAACAATAGTGCTGACTGATCCAGGTAAATAATAACTGTCACCTTAGGGTAATATCACGGGTCTTAGTTGCTTCCATGAGTCTGTTTAATGGTGTCCTTTCTTGAGCATGTCTTCAGAACCTTAAAAGTCTGTATAAATTTCCAACATCAGGATCAACTTGAACGGTTTGTTCTTCCAGTATATATCTTGTTCACATGGCTATATACCTTGACAGAACATGTTTTACGTAGCTTAATATAAGGAATTATTTGTAACTGTGTACAGATTGTTTTTTTGGCTCCTGCCTTATTATTAATTTTTTTTTTTTGTGGGTAGGGGTTGGGGGGAGGGGTCAACTCATAAAATTCCCATCATTCAAGAGATCTCTGATATTTATATTTCTCCTTTTGTTCTTACAAGGAAGGAAACCACAGGTTAAGCCAGTAGGCCCCAGGTTAGAGGTGGTATGAGGAATGTAGACCTGTGAGTCTCCTGACTCCACTATTGCATGCTGCGCTACCTCCTATCTGTTGCCTTTGGCTAAATTGCATTCCTTACCCCGCTCTTGCCTAATATCCTTTATCCTGTGGACTGCCTAGCTTTGGGCTAGTTATCTTTATTTTTTAAATAGAAAAGCATTTACTTTTTCTTCGAGGAGTTTCCTAAAACAAACAAACAAATAAATAAATGAAATAAAAAATACTCCTTATTCTCTGCTGAATACTTTCGGCCACCCCATAGCCCAGGGCTGGGGAAGCCCAGCGGCCTTAAGCGCCTGGGCGGCAGCAGGAGGGAGAGGGGGAGGGGATAGTCACAGGTCAGAGTAGAGGTGGATTGGTAGAGCCGGGGCTGGTGGGAGTGGGAAACTTACATCATTTCCCTGCAACTGGAGGCCCTACTTTTCCCTGTGTAATAATTCACTAGATTGACAGAGATTCGTAAAAGAAAGAGAAGGGACGACAGGCCTGATGCTCCTGTTCATAAATCCGTGCTATTAGATGAAACTGTCAATAACTAACTAGAAGCCGCCAGGACTGCCTGTGCTGCGCTCTCAGCTCAGTTCCTTTCTGCTCCGCCCCATCCCTGCTTTCTCTGCTGTTCAGATCAGCTTCCTGCTTCTCTGAAAGCTGTTCTTTAGAGCTGGTCTGCCTTCACCGAAAGCTTTATATTTGAAAGACTAAGGCAGGTTTTCTGAAAGTATTGTTGATTTGGTTTTCTTTGGGGTTGTGGAAAGCGAGGAAAAGACTTCTTAGAAGAGAAAGGGGCAGGCTGAAAAAAGCAAAAGCATCATGAATTGTGTTGTCACATCGTGCCGGTGTCACAACCAGCTCAGTAGACTGCTGCACTGAAAACATTTCTGTGAGAGGTATGTGCTTGGAGAACGAAAGGTGACTGATGTTGGCTGTGGAGAGAACTGCCCGTCCGACCAGCAGCTGTTCAGATAGCTGTATGATCGTAATTCTTCCGTTTTGATATGGAAGGGGCTATCATTACTCGAAACCTAGTGCAGTTAACTAGCTTGATTGTTAAAATATAATTGTTAAGTCTGTGTGTTCTGTCCCCGCATCAGAACTCCCACAGCCCCAGCCTGCCTGGGTCTAGTGAAATCCAAGGTGTTATTCCAGACTCTTTTAGTGGCGATTGTCAGTAAACAAGATGATGGTCTTTAATACCTGTCTCATTATTTATGAACCACATGACAAAGATTAATGAGAGAGACTTCGAGTGGCCTGGAAGAAGCTTCAGACTCATTAGTAGCTTTCTGAGCGGGCAGATGGCAAAAGTAAAGGAAATGGTCGGTGCTTTACCACGATCTGAAGTGGGGGCTTTAAAGTTTAGAGGCTGTATTACATGGTGATGGAAAAATCTGGAGGAGTCACTCAAATCCAGAAGCCTAGCCCATGACCAGTGATGCCTGCCCAGACCGTTTTGAATACACATGGCTGTGTCTTTTCTAGGGCGATCATAATGTTTTTATTCAGTAGTCAGGGACAAGGATTATGAATAACAATAAAACCATTACTGAAGGAACTGTAGAGCATTTTACTACTTAAAATCAGGATATTCTATTACAGAAAAGTTTAGAAAATATCAAAAATAGAAAAACGTACAATATTTTATTTCATACATGATTGGATAAGCTATTAGTGTCAGAGACCGTACAAACTATGAAGTATTTGATGCTTGCTTTTAATTATTTTTTGTCCTGGAAGAAACTAGAATTCTTAAATGTTGGTTGGCATTTTTTCAGTTAGTAGCATTTTGAAATTAAATTATAGTTATTTCCAAATGACGGTGTGAATACTCTTACACACTATTAACACAGAAATCTTGAAAATATTGTCATGAATAGATGGTAAGTATCATAACCCAAACTTAAGTTCTATTATCTAGGAGACTATTCTTTCCTTTAAAGGAGATTTAACTTAACTTCTTCGCAAATATTTACAAAGAGCAAATCTTCATGGTCATGGAGGGTAATGCTGAATTTGGCGCGCTAAATATGTAAAAAGGCTGTGGCGCTCTGGGTTGTTAATCAGTGGTAAGAAAGTTGTGGTTCACTTCCTATCACCACAGAAGAATGTGAATGAATGATTCTAGCTCAGAAAAGATACAGGAGGTAAATCTAATTCAGATTCCCGAGGAGGAATCCCCCTACACCGTGCGCTGACTGGTGGGCACCTTGTATTTACTGTGGTCATTTTTATATACAGCTACATGTTAGAAACCCAAGCAGAGTTTTTGTTACCTACTATTACCCATTCTTTTCTCCCATAGGTTCTCATTTAATTGATTGGGGGTGGAGCCAGTATATTGATAGTTTTGAAATCATTTCCTCTTATTTTTAATGTAGTCAAGGTTTTTAAACAGTTGCATCACCTAAACATCCAGGTTTTGATTCATTTTGGATGTTGTCCTTGTGGTCGCCAGATCTGCTTCGGCGTGTGTCCTCTCAGTTCTGAACTCTGTCCCACACAGCCCATCAGATAGATATTCAACAGTATTTCCTTCCCAAGACTTGACGTCTTGAGGCTGAATATTCCTAGCTTCATCAGTCATAAGAAGTCCATCACCATTTTGATGACTCACCTTCTTGGAATTGGCCTTCTATGTCACTATCACTCTTAGATAAATAGGATGGATGGTCTAGGACTGAAGTGTCCTTTTGTGTAGCTGTATGGTGTGTAGTTCTAAACCACCTGCTTGGGTTTTTAGTGGTTAAGTTGACCTCAGCACTTTTGATTGCATGAAGTCAGCTAAGGCTCTTAGGTCCTTTTCACACGATCAAATTAGTCCTCTTCTACTCTGTGCTTATAGGGTTTCATTTCATTTCTTTCTTTTTTTGCTTATTTTATTTTATGTATATGAATACACTGTAGCAGAGATGGTTGTGAGCCATCATATGGTTGCTGGGAATGGAACTCAGGACCTCTGCTCGCTCCTGCCCCGCTCCTTCTGGTCTCGCTTGCTGTGGCCCAAGGATTCATTTATTTATTATTACATGTAAGTACACTGTAGCTGTCTTTAGATACACCAGAGAGAGTCAGATCTCATTACAGATGGTTGTGAGCCACCATGTGGTTGCTGGGATATGAACTCAGGACCTTCAGAAGAGCAGTCAGTGCTCTTAACCAATGAGCCATCTCTAACCCATAGGGTTTCTTTTCCATTGTAGTTTTAGGATTTACAACTATGAAACAAAGTGGAAAAAACTCAGTGGATTAGATGTTGTACATATGAAGAGTAACATAGCTTTACTCGGTGTCAGATTTTTCTTCTGTTGAGTGCATTTTGTTGGTTGTTTGTTTCTGAGATAGAGTCCAGCTGAACTTGTTCTTCCTCCTGCCCCAAACTCCCGGGTGGTGCTGGGATTACACACATGCATCACCACTCTACATCTAGAAACCATGTATAAGAGTGATCTGTGGACCCATTTGGGTTTACAGTTTATGGTGTTCATCCAGCCCATCTCTCTCTCCAGTGATTCTTTCAATTCATTACTCAATACTTGCAATTTGTAGTTAAAAATCCACTTGACTTAACAACTTGTCAGTGTCCACATAAATTTATCCTATCCAGAACATTCTACTGGCTTAACATGAAATATCAAATGCATTTATCATAAATTCTTGAAAATGTTTATTACATTTATTTATTTGTGTGAGTGTATGTTTGCTTGTTTGCTTGTCTGTGTACACACTTGCTATGGCTTGTGTGTATATGTCAGAGGATAACTTTTATGAGTTAGTTCTCTCCTTCCACCATGTTGATCCCTCAGTCAAACTCAGGTCATTGGTCTTGGAAGCAGGCACCTTTCCCCTGTGAGCCTCTGTAAAACACACTTGATGAGAGTAGAAGGAAATGTTTTGCCAAAGAATAGGTGACTTATGTAAGGTCGCACTGCTCGCCTCTGCAGGGCCAGCTTGCTGCACCCTGCAGTGCTCCTAGTGTGCATGCAGCTGCAGCCCAGTGCAGCTCATCAGGGTAGAATGGCAGGGAGACCCGAAAGGAAGCAGGAAGCTTCTCTGCATTGAGTCCTTGCTTTCTTGTTTCTGGATACTAATACTTAACCCCAGAACGCAGAAGTATGTGGTCCACTCATGGATTTGCTATTCATTTCCTATTCTGACCAAAACAAAAAATGAGAGAAATAATTAATGTTCCTAAGTTAACAGCAGAGAATAGTTTTCTTAGAAATTTGGATATCTTGGATATTTTTCGGGAGCTCTAGATAGCTCTAGATGATACCCCTATCATCCGTCTTCCTTGTTCCCCTTCCCCTTTCCCTCTTCCACCTTCCTGGTAGTCTCTCTTGCCCCCACTCCGTGTTGGCATCTTTACCTCATCAGTGTTGATGGGCAAGGAGATCAGCATGGGGAGCTTTTATGTAGTAAGATAAAGTACATACATGGCCAGTCTCCAAATTTGCAGGTGAAGAAGCTGAGGCGTAGAGCGGGGGAGGTTCTGTTGTAGCTCTGTACATATACATTAAAACATATACATTAAAACATATTTAGTAGATGCTTGGGTCCTGCCTTGCCACCCTCCCCACCCCCATCCCTTCTTTCTTCACCCAGGAATTGGATTTTCCCTTTCTTAGTCCCAGGTTTTGCCCTGGGGCACTCATTGCTTTAACAGTGTTGCAAATGGAACAGATTTCTCAAGAATCCCTATTACTTTAGAAAAGCTGCGGTGATACAGTAAGAGCTCAGATAACTAGGTTTATCTTTCCTTCCCTTGACTTATAGGAAAATAAGCTCCTTTTCTCCTCCTGCTTTGAAAAATTGATTTTAAACAGTGCAGCAAAGAAGAAGAAAAGACTTTCCAGGACTGAATAGCCTTGAGCCCAAATGTTTCCTTCTTACAGGATGTCCGCATCTTCTTTAGGGTCCAGTGAAACTGATGGTCCCACAGGAGCAGTCTGTTCATCAGCAGTGACAAGTATAATTACATTCACTGTCTGGTACTTACAGGGAAAGAAAGTATATTTTAATATTTCAGAGACATCTTCAATAGCAGTTAGAGAAACAATGGCTTTCTTTACAAGTATACTTGGGTGGGCAGTCTGTTCTTCCAGTGCTTTGGCTAATGAGGCCTGATGCTGTGTTGGTCTTCACAGTTTGAAAGCCTCCTGTGGTTTCATTAGTCTAAAAGGTGGCTAATCTGTGTGGGGTTTCATTTTGGAGCATTCCTTGTCCCTCTGCTCCTACAGTTTTACATCTTCATGTTCTACATATTTTGTATCACTTGCCTAATACAAGGTTACATTTTCCTGGCTTGTCCTCTTGTCTCACACCCTGAAATCCATTTCTATGAATACTCTGTTGTTTTTTCATATCTGTGCTTTTAACTAGGTCTTTTTACTTTCTGGAAATAAGGTTGAATGTTTTTAGGACCAGGATCCATGTATGTAAGGGCCTTATAGAACTATATAGTCATAAAGACATATGCCAAATAGATCACTAGTAGAATTAGCTAATTCTTGAGCAGTACTAAATAGGAACTATCTACATTTAAATAAAGAACTAAAACAGCCTGTGAGATGGGGATATGGCTGTGTTCAGATTGTATGTATGTCTGTGACAATAAAGACCAAGAAAACCATAAAGACTTAAAATCTTAACCTAAGTAACTGTTTAGACATTGCATATTAACTGTTTTTTACAACTTCCAATATTATGTGCTGTTTCAATCACTTTCTTAAGATTTCCCCATTATTTGTATTGTTTATAGAATGGGTGGACTGTATTGTGCTTTAGAAAGACTGTTGGATACCTAACTTTAGGTAAATGGAAAATGTTATCTGTTCTCAAGAGACTGTAAAGGACCTGTAAAAGGTTTGTATATTTGTTTATGTGTACATGTATATAAACAAGTGCACAAACACATGTATGAGACTGCCCTTAAAGCTTACTAAATGACAAAGAATTGTAAGAAAATAATGTACTGGTTGCTAATAGAATAAGTGAAAGTCATAGTTAATGAATGACCAAAGGTTTAAGTAGAATTATTATTATTATCCTTCATATTAAGAAAGCTCTAGAGAAAGTAAGTGTTAAGCATGTATTAGGCAGGCGTAAGTTACCTCAATAAGGCACCAAGTCAGATAATGTGTGACTTGCAGCCTGAGATATACACATTGATCTAAGCATGAAAATTATCAAATGTACATTGTATGATATTTTTTAATTAAAATGTTTTCATTTGGCTGGGTTGTGTTTTAAGTTGTTTAGGTATCCCATTCATCATGTAGCCAGGGTCTACTTTAGTTTGAGGGCTCACACATCTGTCTTAGAGGAGATGATATGAGATCTCATGATTAGATATTGGGTCTTTTTGGCTGGTAGGTGGAAATGCAATTGACTTAAAGAGAAAATAGAATGCTTTGAAGAAACCAGAGCTCTTATTCTGGCTAGAGCTTAGAAGTGAGCCTGGTGCAGACATAAACCAGAATTTATGGGCTTTTTGTATGCATTGAGAAGGCCTATGAGCATGCTGATAGTGTCGAAGTTTTAAGAAAGAGAGAGAGACCCAGCGTGGCGGTGGTGTACGCCTGTAATCCCAGTAATCTGGGAGGCAGAGGCAGGTAGATTTCTGAGTTCAAGGCCAGCCTGGACTACAGAGTGAGCTCCAGGACAGCCAGGGCTATCCAGAGAAACCCTGTCTTGAAAAAACCAAATCCAAAAAGACAGAGAGAGAGAGAGAGAGAGAGAGAGAGAGAGAGAGAGAGAGAGAGAGAGAGAGAAAAAGAAAAGTGTTTGGAGTTGTTTGGGTTTTATAGAGGTCTTTTCATTTGCACACCAGGGTGTCACGCAGGGGGATTGCAGTTGTTTTAACCAGATGATGGCACTGGTGATGTGAAAGTAGACTGATGGCTGTCATTAAGAACCTGAATAGGTTAAGGTAATATGATTACATACGTGAGAATCAGTGAGGCAGAATAAACCACACACTGGCATGTTCATTTTAGGTTGGTTTGGGAGGTATGATGATATCTTAGCCTGTTCAGACTGGTATAACAAAGTTGCAGATTGGAGAACTTATCAAAAACAGAAGCTCATTTCTTACTCATCAGGAGTTGAAGCCGATATTAGTCTCATAAGGACCATCTCTTGCCTAATGAATTACATTTTCTTATGCTGTCCTGACATAGTGGAAAGAACAAGGGAGTTTTTTTGGGTTCTTTTAAAACATGATGGAAGTACTCCATCTGTGATTTCTCTACCCTCTGACTACGTTGTCCGATGTCCCCTATCTTAAATCTCCTCATCTCAAGGAATAGGATTGCAATATAAAAATTTTAGATGGATGTAAGTGTTGAGATCATAGCAAGTGACAACTACAGAAACAGGGAAAACCCCAAGAGAAGCACATCTGGGGCTTTAAGGGGAAAACATGGTAAGTTTAAATTCCAATATTGAAGTGTCTGTAAGATAAGTAGGTTGAAGTACTCATTTAAAAGTAAAATATGTCTGGGTTTTGGAAGAGAGAAATAGGCTTGAAATACAAATTTGACAATCGTCCGCATGTGATACCTGAAGCCCTTAGATCAACTGAGGAAAATAGAATAATGAAGACTGACTGAGAAACTCCAGCCCAAAGGCACTGCAAAGGACACAGCCTACACAGTGAGCAAGAAATAGAAGCCCACAGCGCAGGCCTGTGGTGTGATCATTGCTTCTTACTAGTTTTGCTTTATGCTTTATGTGGGCTATTTATTGAGGTAGTAGTAGACTTAGATGTGGCTATCAGAAATGATGCATATTATACCTATGCCTGTCACTTGGGTTTTACTCCTTGTTGCTTACTTCACGTGAAGGACTTTTCCAGCATCCCAGGGACCCCTGTCATTGCCTCCACTGTGCCTGCATCCACTTTCTCTTCCACCCCTTTACAATTCCTCAAAAACAATGCCTGTTCATTTCTATAATTTTGCCATTTCAAAGCTATTTTAGAAATAAAGTTTAGTAGTATGTGGCAGTCTCTTGAGACTGATTTTTGAACTCAGCATTATTTTCTGGAGATTCATACAAACTGTGTATATCAGTGGTCTTTTTTTAATCACTGACTAGTATTCTTATTCTGGAAACATCATGCTTTATTAATTTTCATAAAACCATGTAGGCTAATTTGCATATGGGGCTATCATGAATAAAGTTGCTGCCAATATGCATGTACATTCTTTTGTCATTGCTTACTTTTAGGTAATTAATCTGTGTGTTTTTGTGTGTCTTTCTCTCTGTTTCCATAGATGTCTGCTTACTCCAGTGCCATCTACCCCATTGAATCACCTTTGTACCTTTCTTACAAATAGGAAGAGACAGGGCTGGAGAGATGGCTTAGCCACTGAGAGTTCACAACCAAAAATAAGACGAGAATACTTGTGTGACTTTAATTTTGGGTTCTGTAGTATTTCGTTGTTCCACATGTTTCAGATAACAATGCATTCTTGATTACTGTAGCTACATGTCTTAAAATCAAGAAAGTTGATTTTTTCCCTTTATTATTATTTTTAATTGTTTTTTAGCTATTCTTCTAGTTCCTTTGGCTTTTGTTTAAAATTTGAAATAATTTTGCACTATCTACTGCCTCTACAAAAAATTTACTGGGGATTTTTTTATTGGAACTATTTTAAATCTGTGTATCAATTTGAAGATTGTCTTGATATGTATTGCTTGGACATTTGAAAATAATGTGTATTTGCTACTCTTAGGTTAAGAAAGTCTATAAAGGTCAATGAGATACTGTTGATTGATGAGGTCATTGAATTATTGTATATGTTGGTTTTCTGCTTAATTGTTCTGCTAATTACTAAGAGTATTGCTGTTTTTCACTGTTGTGTGTTGCCTGTAAATCCTTTTGGTTCTATACATTCTTACTTATACCACTGTCTAAAGTTGGCATATTTGTGGTGATGTTTTGTCATGTGTAATGTACTTCTCTGTCTCTTATAATTGCCTTTGTTGTGAAATGTATGCTATCTAATTGATATAGCTATCTTATTATATTTTGAGCAGATTTTGTATAACTAATTTCTTTACTTTTAATTTATCTGTCACTATATTTTTGAAATGTTTCTAATAGATCATACACTGTCCTTTTAATGTCTACTGATCTTATTATTATATTTGCTTTTCCTTTGTGTTTATTTTAGAGTTTGTAATATCTTAAGCTTTATTTTATTGCATTTTTCCTGCATGTATATCTATGTGCCACATGCATGCAGTGCCTGTTGAGGCAAAAAGAGGGCTTTGAATCCTTCAGGACAGGAGTGGCAGGTGGTTGTAAGCTATCATATAGGTGGTAGTGGGAATTGAACCTAGGTCTTCTGAAAGGACAGCCAGTGCTCTTAACCACTGAGCCATCTCTAAGGGCCCTGTGATATTATTTTAAATACCTTTCCATATACATTTAAAAACACATTAGACAGTCTTAGGATTTTACTATAATTTATAGAACCCGAAAGAAGAAGGGAGGCCTGTGATATAAATCTGCATTTCAAGTCTTTTCTCTTCATCATATTTCAGGGTTCTTCCTTTTTTCCTGTCTTTATTGAATTTCTGAAGCTACCCATTTAGAGTAGTTCTGGTGCTAAATGTTTTTCTGAATTCCGTTTTGTCTGAGGCTGCCATTGTCTTGTTAGTCTAAAGGATATCTTTGCTGGGTATAGGATCCTAAGTTTGTCTTTTTTTTTTTTTCAGTACTTAAAAATTGTGCAACTTCTGTCCTGTGTGAGTTTTGATGAGAAAGCTGTTGTCCTTTGAGCTGTTATTTCTGTATAGATTGACTTTGCTTTCCTGATGCTTACACTATTTGAAAGGAGGGAGAGATGATTGATTTTCAGAAGTTTGGCTTTGAGTCAGTGCCTGTGTGTAGAAAGTGTTGGGATAGAGCCAAACTTGGAAATTTTTCTGTCATTATTTTAGGTTCTTCCTACTTCTTCCTACCTTTCTGGACTTTTGGTAAATTCATTATTCTTTCACAGTTCCCTTGAAGCTTTGTGTAGTTTTTTTTTTTTTTTATGTCCTTTCTTTTTGGATTAGATTGGTTAATTTTTGTTCTATATTTTTCCCCTGACTCCTGTATTCAGGTACTAAACCCATTTGTTAAGTTGACTTACTGTGCTTTTAATTCTAAAGTGTCTCTCAACTTTGCCTCTTACATGTATACATTATTTAAGTGGAGATGCTTTTGGCGTTGGTGTAGGTGACTTGATTGAAACCCAGATACTGATGCTGTGCTGCAGTGCTGTGGTTCTCCCGGGTGCAGCATCATCCTTCATGCAGTTTCTGACACTGATGTAGCTGTAGGAAGAGTTGGCACCGTTTCGATACTGCACTCACATTTATCCTTCATTGATGTCTGAGGAGGACAGGGACCCCTGGTTACTGCTGTGCAAGGGAGAAATTCCTGCCCTCTACTAGGATTCTGCTGATTACATCCTAGCCGGAGAGGATAGAGGGGCTTCACCTTTGCTCTCTGTCTGCTTCCATTGATGTCGTGGGCGAGGGTGGGAAGTGAAGAGTTGCCTCATTACTAGTAAGCAGTGGTCACGGTTTTGATTCTCCAATAGGCTTCCTATGTCACCGTGCAGATAGAGGGAGGAGTTACTGCTAGGTAGGTGGCTAGATGTTCTGTGTCCTTTAATGACCTATCTTAACTGTACTTGTGAGTGGTGAGGGTTCAAGTCCCTTGTTGTAACCTGTCCTCCTCTGCACTGCCTAAGTCTGTGGGTTGTGGTTTACCTTTGTAGTCAGTCACGGGCAGAAGTCGGAGTGTTCTTTACTTGGGTTTTTCTGGCAATAGTAAATGTGGGGCCATGGATTTTTTTTTCTCTTTCCGTGAGATGTTTGGCTTTTCTAGAACAATTATTATTTAGTTTTCTTGGTTGCTATGCTACCCCTTTCTCCATCCTTTGACTAGGAAAAGCTAGCTTTGCTTGGACCTTGGGCCTTTGCTCTGCTGTGATTTCTGGATGGTCAGCTCTTTTATTTTCAAAACTAGAACACATGAGACAAACAGAAAAAGAAAGTCCTCAGTGTGTTTCTTGGGGTCCAGAAAGCTGTATCAGATCTGCCCCCAGCATCTTTTGAGAGAGAGAGAGAGAGAGAGAGAGAGAGAGAGAGAGAGAGAGAGAGAGATGATAATGGAAATGAATCACTATGTAGCTCAGATCTATGCTGTCCTTAGACTCAGAATTTTCTCTCAGCCTTTTTTTTTTTAATTGTATTTCTTGAAAAAAATAGGTACACACATATTTCCCCCATTATTCTGGAAGTGGAATTCTCTCACCTCCTTTTCAGAATAGCAGAGAAAATAAAATCACTTTATAGGCAGATTATAGAGAACATAGCTTAGAATTCCAGGTGGAATTATTAACATTGCAGTGGATCTTTGAAAGAGAGTCTCCTCTCAGGCAATTTAGGTGTCTTTCTGCTGCAGACCTGAGTTGCTGCCTGGTGACAGGCAGTGAGTGACATGGTGTTCTCTGATTTTTCTCTCCATGTGCTATTTTGGTCTTGGTTTTGTACATACAGTAGAAAAAGAAATATCCTGGGTAGGATTACACCTTTGTAAGTCATTTCAGCGCCAGAACACTTCACTCATTTCCACTAGCCTTGAGGTCAAGGGGCCAAATGCATTCTGGTTAGCCAACTGAAACAGTGCGCTCCTTAGAAATGCTTTTATTTGTAAATATTCCAGAAATTTACTTTTCTTTTTTTTTAACTTTGGGCTTTGAAAGTTTTTTGTAGTTTAAGTTAGTTGTTAGTAAGTTGACTGTATAGCTCCATGAACCTAAAAATGTATAGATGTCATATGAAATTAATATAAATGTCAAATTTAAAGATGTTAATTAATCTCATCCAGATCCTATCATACTGTTCATTTTTAGTCACTCTGTCCTCCAAACCCCATCCTGGGTAACCATCGTCTAATGTTCATGACTGTGAGTGGTTTATGTCATATGAACTGGACCGTATGGTATGGAAGCTCTTACAACTGGCTTCTTTTACTTCATATAGTATGTGAGATTTATCCAAGTTTTTTCATATATCTGTAGTCTAATTTTTGTATGTGTGCTGAGCAGTATTCCACTAGATACTTACACACATATACATATATACACACACATACACACAGAACACAGACACACTGAGGTAATTATCTGTTTACTCATCAAGTTGCTTTCATTTTTTGGTAATTCCAAGGAAAATCACTATAAACATTTATATATAGGTATTTATGTGGCATGGGTTTTAATTTATCCAAGTTCATATGTAAGAACGGCCCTCTGTGGTTATTGAGAAGTAGCCATACTGTTGCAGAGCTGCTGTACCATTTTATACTTAAGTTCTCTCTGCTGATCTCATCTGTCCTTTTCTAGAATATTAGTCCTTCCTTATTGAAACAATCTTAATTTTTTGAAAAAACCTATTTTATGTGTTTAAGTATTTTGCCTGCATGTAAGTATGTGCACCGCATGTGTCTGGTGCCCATGGAAGTCAGAAGAAGGTGAGTTACGGAGGGCGGGGAGCTGCTGTGTGAGTGCTTGGAACCACACTGAGGTCCCCCACAGCAGCACCAAGTGTAACTGCAGGCTCGCCTTGCCAGCTCCATTAAAACATTAGCTAGGTCTTCCTTAGAAACCTTTGTCAGACAATTACATTATCTCTAATTTCTGATTGGAAGATGATTGGCTTCCTGTGCAAATGAGATTTTTCTATGTTTTTTTATTTATATTGATTAATTTTCTAGACATATTTGTTACCCTAGCGCTTAGACAATAAATCATTTTTTATTCCCTGTGAAGTATTGAGAATTTCCTTTTCATACAGAGTGGACTTGGTGCTGTTGAGGGCTGAGCCCTGTGCGGCTATCCCCACGTTAGTTCACGAATCAGAGCCTTGCCAGTGTGTTTGGACTCCGCCCACTTACTTGGCACACTCAGTGGGCACTTTGTCCTGTCGTCCATTTCTCGGTGCGTTTATATGGCATTTAGAGTCAGAGAGCCCTTGCGTGGTTGAGATCAAGACTTTATTAGGAGCTTGAGGAATCACTCTCCTGAGTTTTGTCCTTGCTGCCCTCTACAGCACCTTGTTTCTGATGCTCTGGTTAGAAAGCTGGCCTTACTTACCATGCATTGCTGTGCAGTTCTCATGCCTACCCATCTGGGGTAAGCTGTTCAAAGTGAACTGCTTACCAGGGGCTTGGCTCCCTCAGATTGTGTGTTCCTTTCCTGGGGTCTGCAGTTTTGTTATTTCCTCCTGCCACCACAGAAAGACCTAAGCCCCAACACAGGAGAGTTTGGGGAAATGGTTCTTCACCATTTATCCTTTTCCTGTTTTCCAGTGAGTGACTTTTAGCGGCGATGTACAATCTGTTAAGATTTATAACTCTTTGGCCTGAGGAAATCCCTTAACTTACCTTTACTTGTACATCTGTAAATAGGGCTCTGGCACCTGCCGTTCCAGAGTTAAATGATTGACACGGCATCTAGAAGGGCTTCTGGCTTATGTGAGTGCTTTTTGTCACCACGGAGAATGGGGGCATTTAGGTGTTCCTCAGACAGGTTATGGTAGGAAGGGGGATAGTTTTCTGCTTGTGAATAGTTTTTGATCATAGTAAAGGCTTGGGACACAGGCATGATTATTGGTAAAAATAAGTTGGCATATTTAATCAATATTTTTGCTGTCAAGCATTTAAAAATCCTAAAGCTTAGGAACATTGATATATTTAATAAAATTGAAGAAGCCTGTAACTGCGGCAGGTGAAAGTTCAGTGGGCATTGAGAGGAAAGGTCACGTTCCCGGAGCTGCTAGGAGGGGCGCACTGGTCTAGTTCCTCCCTATGACTGCTGTTGTCAGGGCCGCTTAGTCTCTAATTTATAAATCAAACTAATTTAATGCATATATAATATGTATCATATAGAGAGTTTAGTGCTGTTTTGTTTTCAAGCATCCACTGGGGACATAGTTGCAAGGATTCTTGGGGAGGCATTAAAATTATGCACCTTAATGAACATATAATCTTACAGTTTGTGGGAGTCAAGAATCACTGAGTGATTCGGCTTTTATGTGACTAGAGTCAAGATGTCAGCTCTCGTGTGAAACCTCATGAGGGCCTGGAGGATTATTTTATGGTCATTTACTTATGTGCCTGGTTCATGGGCACCTATGTCAGTCAGCTTTCTGTCACTGGAATGAATACCCAGTAGTAATAAGTGTGTAAAGAGGAAAGCTTTAATGTGGTTCATGGTCTTAGAGTTTTCATGCTGTGATTGATGGGCCCTGTTGCTTTGTGCCTTGGGCAGTACGTTTTGGCTGTGGTAGAGCAGAACCACTTGACATTGGGCATGGGAGTGTAAGAGAAGGGGAAGATCGGAGTCTTTCAAAGAATGGCCTCAGAACCTGAAAATGTCCTCCTGTGCACTACCTCTTACAGTTCCAGCAGCTAGCAGAGCCAGGCTGACTACTGAACCATTAGCATGAACCTGCTGAGGTTCCAGATCCAAACTGTAGCACACTGCTGTGGCAGCGATACCAGGATGGCTTATTGGAGGATAACTTGTTTGGTTATTTAGGAAATAATGCATAACAGGAATATATAATTTATTTTTAATTGTTGTAAAAATCTCACAATTTTCTTACTTAATGTCTTGATTTATTCTTAGTATCTAGTAAGGTTCTTCCTTTTGAATTAAACACCCATCTTAATATTGAGCATTTTTAATGAAATATTTTTTCTCAGTGATAACAAATTATTACAGCATTGGAAATGTCAATCACTTTATTGCATCTGGAGTCTGACTATTTCAACTGGTTTATTAGCAAAGTTAACCGATATGTTTTCTTTTCACATAGGAACAAAAATTAGTTCATAAAGAGATGGTCTCAGTGCAATCAGCATGCACTCAGAAGACTGTCATGATACATTACACACACACACACACACACACACACACACACACACACACACACGGCCACTGGAGGACTCTATAGTTTAAATGTTACATTAAAAATGCATGCTGTAGCAGCTTAAACTAGAGTAGAAATATATAAGATATTCTGTGTTTTATAATAAAACTGAGTGAGTAAGGGTCTTGAGTCATTTGATTATAAATGAAAATTAGATGCACATATAGATCATGTGCTTTTTTGTTTTATTGGAGTGAAAATGGACATATTATCCCGTTTCTTTATATTTTTTAGTCTGATGTCAAAATATAGAACTGATTTGTTACAGCCTCTTAGTAAAGAAGGAAGTTAGCAGGTAAAGTTGTTTTTTCTCATCTGTGTTGTTATGTATCTTAGACAATTTTTATGAGTAACTTTCCTTCTTAGGTTTCTGGAGGTGATTCTTTTCACCTAGTTTAATGAACTCCAGCAATCTCAGTGGCATAATAATATAACTAATAAAACAGTAGGAAACATTTTAAAATTTAACTAAAACCAAGAGGAAGATGTTGCATTTGCTAATGCTCAACCTGTACTCTTAGCTACTATGGAAACCCAGTGATGAAGTAGGGTCCTAAATTCAAAGCCAGCTACAAAAATGACATCTACTAATTTTTTTATTGTGCTAAAATACTTAATATGTGTCCTGGCGAGATGGTTAACAGGTGGACTTGGTGCTTGTTGCCAAGCCCAAGGATGTGAGTTCCACCCCAGTGAACCCAAAAGCGAAAGATTTGTCAGATTGTCTTCACTTCCACATACATTCCAGCCTCCTCCCCACAGTGAGTACATAAATACTAAAACTGACTTAAGTGCTACCATTTATCTGGTCTTGATATGTAGTTTATACTAGCTGTTTTGATCTGAAAACTGGCATTTAGAACACCTCTGTTACTCAAGTAGAACGGAAATGGACATGATGAGGAGTTAAACACTCAAGAGTGTTAGTGCCTGAATGTAGCATATCTCTGTCATATAGAAGAATCCTATACAAAAACTATCCTATTCCTCAAAGGCAGTATTTTTACTTCCTTAGTCTTCCCCACTTGAAAGAAGTGTTTTGATTTTTTTCATAATTGTGAAGTGTTTACTTATTAAATGATTGAACTGAGTTCTGGAAGCCTACAATTTCTAGAGCTGCTAAGCGTGTTTCATTATTTCACCCTCTGCTCAGATTTGGTCTCTTCCTACTGATCTTGCAGAGCTAAGGGTGCATGTATTGGGGGATTTTGCTGAGGGTCCCCTCTTCTTGAATAGCTTACTTCTTTAGCACTTCTGTCTTCACAGATGGAAACCAAAGTGAAAATTAATTGTTAATGAGGAGGAAATAGACACAGGTGAAGTCTAGAAACTAGAGAAGAATCTGTGTATATGATCATTTAAAACCACATATGTGAATATGTGAATTCATATGTGAATATGAATATATAAATGCTTGCTTTTTCTCTAGTCAATAGTAAAGCATTGATATAAAACAAACAAATCACAGCAGCTAGCAGTCCTATCTTAGGACTGAGTGTGTATCACCCTGGCCAGTGTTGTAGAATAATTGTTTGTGTGTTTGCTCTTTTAAGTCACTGTTAAATAGGCTGGACGGCATCAGAGCTGTTTTTTTCTTTTTACCTTTCATTTACAATGCTCATTAATACATGAGACAATAATCTGTCATTTGGGGCATGGGATGCTTAGTTATCTTTATTGTGGAATTATAATTGAAAGGAAATATTCCCTGTGAAAAATATCTCTCAGGAGGACAATTATAAAGTATGTTAATCCTACCAGGATATTAACCTCATGATCTTCAGTTCTGGGGTGCACTCTGTATGTTGCAAAGTAAACTAAAAATACTCAGAAAGGCAAATTTCAAGAGATAATGAAATGGAAATGTGGACCAATGTCAGTAAGGTACAAATTAGAAAATAAATCCTTCATCAAATGTAAATGACAAACACTTTGCTGTATTATAATTAGTTTCTTGTTCTTTGGGGACATTAATAAAATACTAGTTTAAAAATACGAAAGCCTCTTATGCACATAGAGAAAGCTGTGAGAGTGATTTATCCATTTAATTTGTCCTCCAGAGATGTTTTCCTCTTATTTGTATAACTGATAAGCATAACTATATCAATTGGTGGCTCTGTATTCTTAATATATAAAAGGGTGAGGAGGAGGAGGTAGGCTTATATCAGTTAGTGTGATATTTTTACATTTATTAATTTATGTGTATGAATGCGTGTATGGTAACCTTGTACATCCCTGGTATCTGCAGAGATTGGAAGAGGGAATAAATTCCCTAAGACAAGAGTTCCGGGTAGTGAGTCACCATGTGCAGAACTGAACATGTGTCCTCTAACTGCTAAGCCATCTCTCTAGCCTCCTATGTAATAGTTTTTGGTAAAGTCTATTGTCCATAAGGTACCTTGGTTTCTGAAGAGAAGATTTATGAAAATAGTTAATAGTGCTGTTATTTGAATTTCTTGTGTTAATAATTTTATCTTAGTTTATTTTGACAATGAACATAAACCTATGGTGACTGAATTAAATTATTATGAAGTCTTATATATGAAAAGTTCTCTTCTGTTGAGATTGGCATATGATCAGTTCCCAGTTCCTTTAACAGTTTGACTAATACTAATATTAATTGTGATATAAGGCATAAATAACCACCTGTTAATGGGTTATGTTTCTGTACTGGGAGTAGACAGGCGGCTCTTAGGCATAGTGGGTTACAGGTAGTAAGGACTCTAGTTCTTTTGCTTAGATTTTTGAATACTACATAATTTTGAAATAGTTGATTTTAGTGTGTAAGGCCTCAGTTCCCTATGAGAGTTTGCATGTAACAATAACTTATTATAGTTCTGGTTAAAGTATCTCCACTGACAGAGAGATATCCAAGGTGAACTCACTTTACTTTTGGACAGGCTTAAGTTTTTTTGTTTTTTGTTTTTTGTTTTTTGTTTTTTTGAGACAGGGTTTCTCTGTGTAGCTCTGGCTGTCCTGGAACTCACTCTGTAGACCAGGCTGGCCTCGAACTCAGAAATCCGCCTGCCTCTGACTCCCAAGTGCTGGGATTACAGGTGTGCACCACCACCGCCCGGCCGGCTTGAGAGTTATTAAGTCCTAATATTGATCCCTCCAAACTTCCTGCTAGAAACATGTGCTAAAGTTAGTTTAGTGTTAAGCTCGGAAATCACTCTGCAAAGTTAGGTATAGTATGTATAGTAATTTCAAATTATGATGCTGTTTTCTTAGGAGACCCCAAAGAGATATGTAAACAACACTTTCAAACTCTCTGTTCTCTGGTGCGTTCCCTTCTCAACCATCTAATCTGGAGACATTTTGCACCCATTTCCTTGTCTGACACCCCCAGCACTGGTTGGAGTGGGCTTTTGTTTCTTCTTGCTGGACAGTTATTTTTGCTAAATCTGCTTATTTGGAGGGACTGTACAAAGGTGATTCATTTGCAGGTTGTCATTTTTTTAAATTTTTTTTATTCGATATAATTTATTTACATTTCAAATGATTTCCCCTTTTCTAGCCCCCCACTCCCCGAAAGTCCCGTAAGCCCCCTTCTCTTCCCCTGTCCTCCCACCCACCCCTTCCCACTTCCCCGTTCTGGTTTTGCCGAATACTGCTTCACTGAGTCTTTCCAGAACCAGGGGCCACTCCTCCTTTCTTCTTGTACCTCATTTGATGTGTGGATTATGTTTTGGGTATTCTAGTTTTCTAGGTTAATATCCACTTATTAGTGAGTGCATACCATGATTCACCTTTTGAGTCTGGGTTACCTCACTTAGTATGATGTTCTCTAGCTCCATCCATTTGCCTAAGAATTTCATGAATTCATTGTTTCTAATGGCTGAATAGTACTCCATTGTGTAGATATACCACATTTTTTGCATCCACTCTTCTGTTGAGGGATACCTGGGTTCTTTCCAGCATCTGGCAATTATAAATAGGGCTGCTATGAACATAGTAGAGCATGCATCCTTATTACATGGTGGGGAATCCTCTGGGTATATGCCCAGGAGTGGTATAGCAGGATCTTCTGGAAGTGAGGTGCCCAGTTTTCGGAGGAACCACCAGACTGATTTCCAGAGTGGTTGTACCAATTTGCAGCAGTGGAGGAGTGTTCCTCTTTCTCCACACCCTCTCCAGCAGGTTGTCATTTTACCTTTTGTTTCCATTAAGGTAGGCAAGCCCTTTCTCTACCATTGGATGTTTATTCATTACACTTGGCACTACTGAGCTTAGATTGTGTGTGTGTTAGCTTGAAGTGTTATAAACAGAGATAAAATACCAAGGAATAATTATAAATCATCAGGGTTATTTATAGTCTGCCTACCCACAGTTGAAGATCTTTAATTCAGATGAAATCTCTTTTACTCTGCTTTGGATTTTCATTCTGGAACTTCAAAAGAGAAAACCTAGAGTTTCTGTTAACAGCACTTCTAGTTTCCACTGCTGGCATCTCATGCACCACGCTCAGATCTATGTAAAATTAGCATCCATACAAAAACCTTAGCTGCCACATCAGAGTGGCTGTTTCGGATGGAGGGAGGGTAATGGGAGTGGAGTATGAGATAGAGGAAACCTAATTAGTTAATTAAAATACTTATTTTGTTTCCAACAGTATTGAATTGTACTGCAGATTTAAATAAGTAGGCTTGAATTTTAAGCTTGTTGAAGTCTGTTTTGCAGTGTACTTAAAAGACTCTCAAGTTGTTATGTGACACTCTTGATACTGACTTTTATTGTAATCTGTGAATTAGACATCAAAATTGGGATCCAACATGTCTTCATTCACTCCAAAGTATAATAATTGAAGTTTTGTTATAACTATATCTTGCAACAACAAGTTTTAGCAGTTTCAGAACACTGGGAAAGCTTTGTTGATGTAGCCAAGACTAGGCAACATATCCAGGGCCTGAATTTGTATTTATTAGTACTCACTGTTTTGATTTCTTTTTTTGTTTTTGTTTTTTACATTCTTCCTATTGTTAAACTAAGAAAGGAAAACTTTTGTTGTTGCTTTTACATTATAGGAAGTGCTGTCTTTGGATTCTGTGTCACCCTAGATTCTGTGGCTTTAAGTTTGGTATTTTAGGTATGTATAGACACTCACATTAGACCATATCACATACATTATATTCAGTATACATGAAAGGGGCCTGAGTCATATAATGAAAAGAGTACTCAGAATATTAACAATTATATAAGTATATGTATATGTTACAATAACTAGCTCTTTGATTTGTTGTGACTATTTATATTAAAAAGTAACTCAAACACTGTATTTGCCCTTTAAACTCAGAGATTCCATTTAAAAATATATTCAAACTTGAATCTGACCTTATAGACTGGTGATTTCAACTACTGGTGAGGTCAAGATAGGAAGGTCAAAAGTTACTAAATGAATTCAGTGACAATCTATGCAGCTTATAAAACTGGTTTAAAAAGTAAAAAGTGGACTGGGCATACAACTCAGTGGTAGAGTGTGTTTGCCTAGTATACACAAGTCCTTAGTTAAAACCCATATATCAAAATAATAAATTAGAAACAAATAAAGTTGGTTCAGAATAGTTGTTAGTAATTGGGCTAGTCTTTGACAGTTTCACACATGTGTATAATGCACTCTGGTTATTCTCTACCAACACCGCTTCTTGCCTCCTTCCCACTTCTGGCAACCCGACTACTTATCCCTTTCCCAGATTCATGACTTTGGTTTTGCTTTGTGACCTATTTAGTTTAACCATGTTCATATTTAGAATAGTTTTGATGGGAATTTATTTTACTTTAATCCTTCAAAAATTGTTTTTCAAGAGGTGTGAATGGTAGCTTGGAAGCAAAATAATACTTTATTCTCAGCTAATATGTGTTCTTGCTCTTCTTCGTCATCTCCTTTTTCCTCTTCTAAATACAAGAAAAACTGTCTGGAAAATAAATTGTGTGGCACGCTCCACTTAAGTACATTACCTACATAGCAAATTACAAGTCATTGGAAATACCCTGAGCAACACTTTCAGAAGTCAAATTAACATTTACCCATTTCTCAGTGTTTGCATTAAAACTTGAATATTCTTTGTACAGGTAATATAATTGAAGAAATTGCTATAGCATAGGTAGAGATTTAAAATCCTAACAGCTTGACTTATTGAGTATCATGGTCTGCCAAGATTTTTAAATAAATTTGTTGAAATTAGGATTTGAAATAGAGTAAAATAAATAAGTACCTTCATTTCTTTTCAGAAGTTATGTAGGTAGTTCAATATTTTGTTATTTTTCTTTTATTTGAGAAAGACTACAGACCACTTTCCTACTTTGTAATCACACAACCTAATGTATCTGTGGGCTCAGGCATGAGTAAAGTTTGTACCCCTTCCTCACTCAGCTGTGGCAGTTAGGATGATAGAATAAACTGAATGTGAAAGCCTGGGTTATCCTGGATAGAATTATGTGAGTCACACTTAATGTAATGGACTCCTGCCCCCCAAAGAGATGCACTTTCAGAATATAGGAAGTATTTTCTTGAAAAAAATCATAAAGTGCTTTTTACTAAAAAATGAAGGGAAGTATACTAGGTAGGAAAACATAGAAGCCTGGTAATTTTGGTGAAGGAATGTGGGATGGTTTGAATGATAATGACCCTTTTAGGCTCCTGCTGGAGTCCCCAGGTCCTGGAACTATTTGGAAGATTAGTAGGTATGGTCTTGTTGGAGGAGGTGTGTCCCAATACCTCCTTGGGTAGTGGGGTGGACTTTGAGGTTTCAAAAGCCCAAGCCCCTCACCCCTTCCCTCCTTCCTCTCTCCCTCTTCTTTCTCTCCTTCCCTCCCTCCCTCCTTCCCTCCCTCCCTCCCTCCCTCCCCCTCCTTCCCTCTCCCTCCCTGTCTATGGATTAAGATGTAAAGCTCTCAGCTACTACTCCAGTGCCATTCCTGTTTAATGATCATGGATTTAGCCATCTAAAATTGTAAGCAAGCCTCAAGTTAAATTCATTCTTTTTATAAGAGTTGCCTTGGTCTAGGTGTCTGATCATAGCAATTGAATGGTAACTAAGGTTAGACAGCCTTCATAGAACATACACTTTTATAGACAGATATTTTAAAAAGGACAACTACAGTAAATTTCATTTTTAACTACAGTGTGATAATGTCATTTTAGACATTAGATAATGTCTACTTTTTTTAAGATAATGATACTTTTTAGTATCTTTAATAAGATATATGTTAGCAATATTAAGAATTATTATAGCTGTCTCTAGGGTTGCTCGAGTGCAAGCCTTTTCCTATTTATCTTTAGTCCTTATAACTGGTGGCTCTTGGAATTTTATATCACTGAATTCTGTGGGTCATTACATTAGATTTAGGGACAAGGGGTAAACTTATGTAAATATTTGGAGAGTATTATTCTTTCCAAATATTATTTATATTAATTAAATTAAACTTATCACTATATATTTAATTATATATTTAATATATTCAACACTGATCATTTATGTTATTAATATTATTGATATTACTTTAAATATTGATATGGATGGTGGCATCTTTTTCGTGATTAATAACTGTATGTAGATTATTGTAGAGGTTGTAATTTTAATATAGGGTATCATTTTAATTGGTGTTTCTTGATATGTCTCCTGAGGCTATGTATATAAGGGGAATTGCTGTTCACAAGGCTTTTGCTTGTCTTCTCTGGTCGGTACATAATTTTAATACTGTCAGAATGAAGTTGATGTTCACTTGCTGACAAATTTAGTCTAAGTTTATCCAGTTAAACTGAACAAAAAGTAGTTTTTTATGTTTCTTCTGCCTAAATATCAATAACTCAACTTTACTTAAAGATAAAAGCATATTTTGAAAGAATAATATATTTTGTATGCTTAACCTCTACAACCAAAAGGAGTTTTTCTCTGTCTTCCAACTAGTACCAAATAATGCTCTCTGAATTCTACTTTCTGGTATGGAAAGTCAAGGGAAGTATAGGCTATGTCTTCATTGTAAATGGAGGTAATGTTATAAGTGCTCTGGTCTGTAGCTTTCTGCTGGTTTGTGGATGTCTAACTGTGGAGCAAACTGATGGACAACAATCTAAAAGTACATTGTGATTTGACAGAGGTATTGACTGTGTCAGGAGTCCCGAATTCTGGGCTATTTGGCTCCGTGTTGCTGGGTCTTCAAAGGGTAGTCAAACCTAGCAATCTGTTTCTCTCTCCGGCATTCCTGAGTCTGGGGTTTCACAGTATGTCTAATAGGGAGCACCATCAAACCCGAAAAGGGCAGCCATTTGCAGAATAGAATATCATGAGAAGTTGAATATTGTTTACATCTGTTCACAAAGTACCCATGCCTCCTCTCCTGGACCATACATGACTTCATCTGTGGAAATTACAATTTATCTTACTTGGAACACTGAGGGAATATTTCTTAAGAGTTTTCTGACTTGAAATAACCAATTAATATAACTTTGTCTCAAATAGTTGCCTTGTGAATTCCTTTGGAAGGTAGTGTCTTGAGTTCACCATGGCTTATTTTGGAGTAGACCCTTCTAGTAGACCCCTCAGAAATATTCCTGTGGTTAAACATGACCAGAACAAGAGCCCTTCTGCTCACTACAACTAAAAGGGACAGGGAGTCCTTATGGGTTGTAGAGGACTTTTTTTTTTTAAATAACAGCCTCTTACTTCTCCTTCCTGTTTTCCTGTGTCCGTTTTAGTAACTCTGAGTCTAATTAGTGTTCTCTTTAAACACATGGTTGTGGAACAATCCATTGGAACATAAGCCTCTTAGTAGCAGCCACACCTCTGGGAAAAAAAGATACTTCCTCTCCATTTGCTGCCAGTGCTTCTGCCAGTACTTCCTCAGTTAGGGGTGAGACCTTGTGGGTCTCTCTTCCATTTGTGTTGGAGTGTTGACTGTCTTGCTCTTGTTCAGATCACATGAGGCTAAACACAGCACCTGTAAGTTTGTGAGTGCAATAATCATGTCCTGTCCATAAAAAAGAATTTCAAAGTCCTCTTCCTCATTCTCCATGTCTTTATTACTTTTATTTATTTTATTTTTTGTTCTCTCTTTCTTAATGTCCCGTGAGCCTTGTAGGAGTGTGAACTGATAAAGATGTCTTATTAGGGCTGAGCTTCATCAAACACTTATTCCTAGCATGTTGGCCAGTTATAATGGTGTACATTAACTGCTTACCACTAAAAATGAGCTTGTCAGACTACAGTTAAGAGTAGCACCAATCTTTGAATATAAACATAAATATTTGGAAAACAATTTGACAGTATGAGTTTTTTAGCAAAACATCAGTAGTAAGTTTCCGTCTAGGGCCTGTGATCTCCCCAGCAGGAGCTTCTGTCTAGATTTACAAAAACAAGAATAGGTTCCTTCCTGTGGCGCAAGCCTCAGATCCTATCACACAGTGGTTGGCTATTCTCATAATGGCCATGCCACTGTTGAAACTGTGGGTACATCATGCTGACGTGTTGGTATTGCGGTATGCAGGGTCCAACATGGGATGAGACTGTTGAGGTCCTTCCTTTCTTCCCCAGAGGCCTGCTTGGCACCTTATGACACTGAAAACTAGCCATCAGAGAGGAAATTTCCTAGTCAGTCCTAGCTTGATTTCACTTATGTGAGCAATATAATTTTTAATAAAAATATAATTTTATTAAACAAGATCACACAATTTGAAATTATAACTTTATATTTTAAAATATTTGAGTAATTTAATTTAGTAGTAAAGGGAAATGAGAAAGTCAGCTCCCTTTACCTTTTACGATAGAACATTTCCCTTTTAAAATTACATAAATTGGTGATTGCTTGATTTCCTTTTTATCACATGACTTGACTATTATTTTTTTTCATGAGAAAGAAATTGATGAAGTGAAAGTAGCCACAGAAACTCTTTCTTACCCCAAAGGACAAGGTGGTCTTGGTAAGAGTTCAGTATGCTCTAGTGGGATTCAGGTGTTTGTTATTCCTACAGTGTGTACTGGAGGGTTTGTGTGAGCTAACCAAGTCTTCCAGGGGCTATCCCATTCCACTGGTGTTAAGTAACAATTTACTTCCCAGCTTTGTGCTCAGTGGCATAGAGCTAATGAATTTTTGTAAAGGACCTGGTAATTCCCTGTCAATATTCCTGACATAGCTGCTGGTGAGCATGATTTTATATTCTTCCTGGAAGTGAAACTTAATCTGCCTTAAATGTGTAATTTCCCCTCCCAGAGAAGGTCAAAGGCTCATTTGTACAATTCATGGGCACATAAAAGGGGCATTCAACACCTCCCTGCCAAGCCATCTGAATGGACTAATACCTGGTCATTTCCACATCTACTTATGGAAACTGCAGAAATTCGTAGCTCTACTGTGTTGCTTGAAGCAATATGCTCATGAAAAATGATAATTATGGTAAAATATTCATATTATCAAATCAGTTAATGTATACTGAAATTATACATTAGGAGCAAAAAGTGGCTACTTATATTGGTCAGAATTAAACATATGCTAAAGCTACTGAAATTAAAGTAGAATCTAATGCAAAACCCCATTCTGTATGCAGATTCTGAGAATATTCAAAGCAAACCTCAGAGTGTTTAGAGTGTTACTTTATTAGATGCATTTCTATCCTCTAGTATTAACTTTAATGATAAGATTACAAAGATTTATTGAAGCTCAGTAACTAGCAATCACTTTGCATTTATATCACCTCCTAACAATTTTGGATTTCATTTCTTTTATTCACATATGTTCATTGCACACAGTTTTGGGTTTTAATTCTTAAGGGAATGTAAGGATGCTATATCAATATTTCTGATGAAGAGTAAAGAACCTGAGAGGCTTTGGAATTGTCCCACATTTGCAGGTTATACCTCAGACCACTAGATTTAACATAACTCTATGGCTATATCCTTCTATTTTGGAGACTGTGGGCACATGAAAAAATTGTTTTCTCATTTGGTTATCATGTTCTACTTTCTCATGGGGGATTTTTCTACAGCCTGATCTGCCTCCTATGCCTTCTAACACTTCTTGCAAGCCATGCTCCAAGTATTGAACAGTATCGCTCATTCTCTGTATATATTATATGACAGTCATCTCACTTCAGATTGCACTTTTATCCATTTCGTGGACAGCGGTCACTGTGTGCATACTAACTAGTGTTGTGTGTGCGTGCACATGCTTGCACACTCCCATGCACACTCGTGTGTTTGTATATGTGAAAACTTGTGTGCAGGAGTGTACCATGTTGGCTACGCTAGCTGACCAGTGAGGTCCAGGAATTCACTTGTCTCTGCCTCCCTAGTATGATAATTACAAACTTCTGTCACAACGCCTGACTTGAATTCAAGCCCTTATGCCTGCAAAAGAAATATTTTAGTGACTGAGATATCTCCCTAGCTGAAATTATAATTCAAGATAAAATTATTTGCTTATCATGTTATTATTTATTTTATTTACTGTATCATTGTATAGTTTTTGTGTGTGCATAATTTATCAATTATATCATCAGAATGACTTATATATTTTATGCTAACACATAGTAATAATAGGTCATTAATTTCTCAAACAGTTGGATGAGTAAATCATTTGCATTGCTAGTCTGTTTGTAAATAACTAAGCATAAGGTAGTTTTTAAGATACAGTTTTGTAATTGGTGCAGTACTGAATGCTGAAAGGGAAGTGATATCCAAGTCTTTATTTTTGACATTTCAAGAGGCCACGATTAGACAGTGAATGTAGAGTGTTAGAGTGTTTTGTTACTGCTAAGTAGTATTTTTTTGGAGACTTTGGAAAGTAAAGAAATGAACAATTTCTATAATCCCTGCTAGATGCAGAGGGAACTTGTTTGCCTTTATTTTTTAGTGTTTTTTAATCAAAATGCTCTGGGTCATGAGGAAATGCTAGGTTTGTGATAGGAAGGTGACAAAATCAGACTTGCACATTCCTTTTAAAAAAGATTTCCATTCTTAGTATAGCTGACATTTGTAATGTCAGTTGAAGGTTGGTGCCTAGCCAAAAATGCCTGTGAAATAGTTGTGGTTTAGGCTTCAACTATAAAAAGACAGGCAGGTAATATTAATGGAAGAAGTTTATTTATTCCTATGTAACATTACCACGCAAACACATAAACATGTTCTAGAGGTATCTGTGCCCATATGAAGATATTTTATTTCAGTGAATTATTTAGCTAGAGAGCAATCCATGTATTTTCTAGTTCTGATTTGTGGTAAACAATAGTGATAGGGCAAGCTTTAGTTAAATTAACAAGGGTTTGTTAAAAAAAAACATGAATTCATTTCATTACATGGAAATCAGAGTTTGGAGTTTGTATTTCACTTCCCCTATAAACATGCAGTATGATAAAAGAGTAAACTGAAGAAAACAAAAGTCTTATTCTTACAAAAACTTTTCAGAGAAAACTCTTCTAAAGCATGCCTATGTCACAAAGAACGATTGGAACATAATATTGCTCAGAAAATGGAGGGTGTAAGCAAGATCTCAGTGACTGGAAGGCACCAGAACTCTTAGATTGTTGGGTGGGTTTGCTTTGGCTATTAGAGATTGTACTGACTCTTAGAGTTTTTGTCTCTTTCAATCCAGAAACATCACGGGAAATAGTAATTCAAAAATTTGCTGTTTCATGGTACCCATTTATCTTGTACTCAGATGTAGAAACATGAGTTTTCTGTTTTCAGGAGTATGGAAGAAAGAATGCTTCCTTTTGTAGCCGTTGGGCTCAGGTTCTGTTCTTGAGCTATATAAATCGAGAGGACTTTGCATCATGCATTATACCATGCCCAGCCATTTTCATTTTTTTTTCATTTGAGTATAATTGTTCCTTAGCAAATAATTGCAATCCAGAATGACTTTTATTGAACTTGATTGAATTAGGGGTATGTATGAAAATGAGTTGGTTAGCTTAATCTCTTTGCCAGATAATTGATGAAAACATCAGAAAAGCAGTCATTCATGGGGAATAAATATACTTCTGTGTAAGTGAGCTCACTCAGAGTTACTTTGGGGTCCCTTCTGTACTGAGTTGTAGTGACATTGGGGTACATATACAATTTTGGCATAGAAGGGAAAATTTTGATAATATGCCTTTGAACACTGCCTGACATTAACACTAATTGGAGGTCTCAGAAAGAAGTGGCATCTCACCACTTCTAGTATCATAAGATTTTCAAATTCCTTAGTTCCCAGGGTTTGGGCTGTGCCAGAAAGCCATTTAGTCCAGGATATTTCATCAGTTACTTAGGATGCCCTTAGGATAGGTTTTTCAGATGCCAAGTTATTTGCTCTGTTTATGGTAAAAGGTGAAAATATCTGTTTGACAGATGGCTTTTTCACATGTTCTGATGAAGTTTCTCAGAGCATACCTATGCTAAGGTGTAATATTAGCTCAGGATTGGCCAGTGCCCTGGTAGCAGGATCCTGGGTGGGGAGCAGAGACCATGAAAATGGTAGAGATGCCTATTGAGTCAGTGGGACCTGACCATGGGAGTTAGAATTCTGAGGCTCTTTGGGTGAGTAGGAGTGAAAGGAAGGCTGAGTAGGACCCAGAAAACACAGATACTTGGTTGCTTAGACAATAATCTACATAGGCTTTGAACTAAGGATGCATTCAAGTAACCATTGAGTTTGCTTATATGTGTTGTTTTCAGTGTGTGTGTGCATGAATGTGTGTGTGTGTGTGTGTGTGTGTGTGCGTCTGTCTGTCTGTCTGTCTGTTCTCCCCCTCCAACATGTGGGTCCTAGGGATGTAATTGTGGTCCTCTAGTCCACTTTTATGTGCTGAGCTATTTTACTTTTTTAAAAAGTATTTTAAAATAATTCAAATATTTTATGAAAATAGAGATTTCTATACCACCAATTTTGTCAGGTTTTGGTACTGTATGTTTCCTTCATTAAACAGGTGCGCGCATGTGTGTGCGTGTGCGTGTGCGTGTGCGTGTGCGTGTGTGTGTGTGTGTGTGTGTGTGTGTGTCAGTGATCAGCTATTATTTAGGCAGCCATGTTGGTGAGACATATGGGTGTAGCCTCTCTGATAGACTCTAGAAAACACAAACACGCTCTCACACCAAACCTCTGTTTCCCTGTCTCTCACAGTGTTCCCACTTTCTCTTCCACAATGCACCTTGATCCTAGGTGTGGGGATTGTAGATGTAGTAGTTGAGACTGGGTATCACAAAGTCAGTTGTTTTCTGCCTTTTGATCAGTTGTGTTTTTCTGTAATGGTCTCTTTCATAAAGAAGTGTCTTTGATGCAGGATGAGAACTGCATTTATTTGTGGGTAAGAGAAATTTTTAGAATGTAGTTAGGAATTATGGCCACAATATCAATGGGTCAGCCCTAAGACCCTCATATATATACATTATGTGGACTGAGCAGGTGGTGTTTGTGCATTTAGGAATCCCTCCCTCTCTCCCTCTTTCCCTCCCTCTCTCCTTTTCTCTCTCTGTCTCTGTCTCTCTTTCTCTCTGTGTGTATGTAAAACAATAATTAAAGAAAAAGAAATGGTGAGTTTGAGAATACATCTAGGGGTAAAGAATGGGAGGGGGAATGATATATTAAAATTATTATTAAAAAACAACTGATTTTTAAAGTTTTAACCACAGACTTGTTTTCAGATATCTGAAGATGACTCAGTAATATCTGGTGTGAAATAACATGAGATCATTTAATTAATATTTATTATTTTCTCTGCTATTACTTTGGAAAGACCTGGGTGACAACTGAATCATCTATTCCTGACAGAAGGACTTCATTGAATTTAACACGTTTTTGATATTTAACGGAAGAGCCATAGTTTCCATATCAATGTTAACTGATTAGGAAAAAAAGCAAAAACATATTTAGTCAAGCCAGAAAATAATTAATGGAGCTATGTCAGTAAGTAATAGTCAATAACTACCGTGTTTATTTCTTCGTTGAGTAAGGATTTAGTTGACTAAGGACATTTAGTTGAGCAAGCTAAAAACTGTATCTCAAAAAAAAAATCAAATAATTCTGATTCTTAAAAACAATGTTTCAAAATATGCTTTTACTTTTGTTTTAACCTCATACGTCTCATTTGACTTCATGTACATTTCATTGCTGACTTTAACCGACTTCCATTTTCTTAGTTCTTTATACTTGGGAAAAACTGAGGTGTTTTTTTGTTGTTGTTTGTTTGTTTTTGTCCCAAGTTTTTTTGCCCCTAGCTGTTTCCTTGTTTGTTCATTTATATTGCCTTGTTTCATTCATTATATTTAAATCAATGAAAAGAAATTAAAAACAGTAAAACAAAATCCAAGTTTATCTAGCTGAGTTGGGCCAGTCTTTTACAGTAACTTGAATTTAGCATAGATGTCACATTCACCATTTTCCACCCAGCAGGCTGTTTGTCTGTAAATCTCTATTTCATTTTAGTCAAATGTGAGGAATTGACTGCCTGTAATGCTGAGTTCAGATAACTTTACTCTGCACTGAGTAATTGCAGGGACTGTCTTTTTAATATTAAAATCAATGATAAACAATTTGGGCTACTTTCTCTAAAAAGCATTGGTTAGCAAGGGGATATTTTGCCTTTTATCTGGGATTATTTGGCCAGAGGAGATATGTGGGCTTTGTTTGAAAGGCCTCTGTGGCTCTCATTTTAACCACTTCGCCATGTGTCTTTCACAGAATCCTGCTGCATCACAGAAGCGGGAAGTTCTGATGTTCCGTTGAAATCACAATGGAAAGCCCTGACCTGACTGGTAAGCTGCTCTGGACATGCATCTTACTTTCTGACCTGGAAGCAGTGGGGCAGTCGAGCCATGTGCTATCAGAGCTGGTCCCAGCCTTCTCTCAGCCAGTGGACTCACCTTTCATGTTGATCGGGGAAGTGTGACCCTTGTACAGTTTTTCATGTCAGTGTTTTTGTGTGTAACATTTTAATCTTCATCAAGTAAGTTAAACTTTCTTACAGAATAATGATTTTAAACTGTTCAAAATCTCTTATTTCAGCATTAAATCTCTTATTGATATTGGTTCAGGACAATCTGTTGAAGTCCTACATATTTAGAAATTACACACTTAAGATATCTTAAGTGGTTAATCTCCCTCGAAGCAGCTTTCCATACAGGTTAACCTTAGGAAAAAGATGAATCAGGAGCCATTATTACCTAACAAAAATAATGTACCAGTGTGTGGCTGCATCATGAAAACATTTAAAATAGGAAGATCACATAATGAAGAAAAGATTGGGATGATAAAATATGTACACATAAATTGTATCATTCTTTGAAACACAATATATCCTTGTTCAACTTATTTTTTAAAACTGCTTTAGAAAAAGTTCCTTATCAGCTTTAAAATATGGCAATAATATTTTAAAGTTAGTATTGCCAACAATGATACCTGGAGTTTCCCCATCTAGGTATGAAAGGTGTGATTAATGATACATGAGTACTATGGTTTTTTTGTTTTTTTTTTTGAAAAGCATGTTCTGTTATTGAAAAAGGCAGTAGAAACATTTTATGATAAAATTGAAGATTTACATGGAAAATATTTCCAATAATATAGAAGAGATATATAGAAAAACACACATTAAAATTGACAATTTTCATGGAAAATTAAAGAGTAAAGTGGTGGACATAAAAAACATTGCTAAATTAATTGAAAAAGGAATTAGAAAGATTTTATGATACAATTGAAGATTTATGTGGAAAATATTTGTAATAAAATTGTAGAAAAATATAGAAAAACATGTTAAAATTGAAGATTGTCATGGAAAATTTTATAAAGATATAATAATGATAGGTATAAAAGTATTCCTAAGTTGATTGAAAGTGGAATTATAAACATTTTCTGATAAAGTTGAATATTTACATGGAAAATATTTCTGATAAAATTGAAGAAAAATATAAAGAAAAACATGTTAAAATTAAAGATTATCATGGAAAATTATATAGATAGAATAGTAGGCATAAAAATAAGTTGAATATTTCTGATAAAATTCAAGAAATATATACACAAACATGTTAAAATTGACTTTCATGGAAAACTATACAGATAAGATGGTAGATATAAAAAAACTGAAGTTGGAATTAAAAATATGTTGTGATAAAATCAGCGGTTTACATGAAAAGATTTTTTTTTTTTTTTTTTTTTTTTTTTGGTTTTCTGAGACAGGGTTTCTCTGTGTAGCCCTGGATATCCTGGAACTCACTCTGTAGACCAGGCTGGCCTCAAACTCAGAAATCCGCCAGCCTCTGCCTCCCAAGTTCTGGGATTAAAGGAGTGCACCACCACCACCCAGCTGGAAAACATTTCTGATAAAATAGAAATATTTAGAAAAATATGTTAAAATGGAAGAGTATCATAAAACTAATGCAGATAAAATGGTAGACATAAAAACATTACTAAATTAATTGAAAGAGGAATTATGAAAATTTTCTGATAAAAATTGAAGAATTACATGGAAAATATTTCTGATAAAATTCAAGAAATATATAGAAAAACATGTTAAAAACATGTTAGTATGCAAAAAAGAATTCTAAGTTGATTGAAAGTGTAATTATAGGTACAACCACTCTGGAAATCCATCTGGCAGGCAGTTCCTCAGAAAATTGGGCATGTCACTTCCGCGGGACCTTGTTATACCATTCCTGGGCATATACACAGAGGATTCCCCAGCATGTAATAAGGACACATGCTCCACTGTTCATAGCAGTCCTATTTATAATAGCCAGAAGCTGGAAACAACCCAGATGTCCCTCAACAGAGGCAAGGATACAGAAAATGTGGTATATTTACACAATGGAATTAGCAATTAAAAACAATGAATTCATGAAATTCTTAGGCAAATGGTTGGAACTGGAAAATATCATCCTAAGTGAGGTAACCCAATCACAAAAGAACACACATGGAATTCAGTCACTGATAAGCGGATATTAGCCCAGAAGCTCTGAATACCCAAGACACAATTCACATATCAAATGATTCCCAAGAAGAAGGAAGGAGAGGGCCCTGGACCTGGAAAGGCTTGATGCAGCAATGTAGGGGAATACCAGGACAGGGAAGTGGGAGGGGGTTGATTGGGGAATGGGCAGAGGGAAGAGGGCCTATGGGACTTATGGGGAGCGGAGAACTGGGAAAGGGGAAATTATTTAGAATGTAAACAAAGAATATAGAAAAAAAGAACAAATAAAAAGAAATCGTAATTATAAACATTTTCTGATAAAATTGAAGATTTGCATGGAAAGTATTTCTGATAAAGTTGAAGAAATATATAGAAAAACATGTAAAAATTTAAGATTATCATGAAAAATAATGCAGATAAAATGGTAGACATAAAAACATTACTAAATTGAAAGAGGAATTACAACCTTTTTCTGATATAATTGAAGATTTACATGAAAAATATTTCTATTAATCTATGTCTTTTTATTGGGGAATTGAGTCCATTGATGTTAAGAGATTTTTAAGGACTAGTGATTGTTGCTTCCTATTATTTTTGATGTTATTTTTATGTTTGTATGGTTATCTTCTTTTGGGTTTGTTGGAGGAAGATTACTTTCTTGCTTTTTCTAGGGTAAAGTTTCCCTCCTTGTGTTGGCATTTTTTATCAATTATCCTTTGTAG
Source organism: Apodemus sylvaticus (assembly GCF_947179515.1). Classification (NCBI taxonomy): domain Eukaryota; kingdom Metazoa; phylum Chordata; class Mammalia; order Rodentia; family Muridae; genus Apodemus; species Apodemus sylvaticus. The sequence goes on from NC_067486.1 coordinate 49,710,833, forward strand.
GGCTGGATTTGTGGGAAGATATTGTGTAAATTTGCTTTTGTCATGTAATATCTTGATTTCTCCATCTATGGTGATTGAAAGTTTTGCTGGGTATAGTAGTCTAGGCTGGCATTTGTGTTCTCTTAGGGTCTATATGAGATCTGACCAGGATCTTCTAGCTTTCATCATTTCTGGTGAGAAGTCTGGTGTGATTTTGTTAGGTCTGCCTTTATAAGTTGCTTGTCTTTTTTCTCTTACTGTTTTTAATAATCTTTCTTTGTTTAGTGCATTTGGTGTTTTGATTATTATGTGCCAGGAGGACTTTCTAGTCTGATTCAGTCTGTTTGGAGTTCTGTAGGCTTCTTGAATTTTCATGGGCATCTCTTTTTTAGGTTAGGGAAGTTTTCTTCTATAATTTTGTTGAAGATATTTACTGGCTCTTTAAGTTGGAAATATTTGTTCTCTTCTATACCTAAAATCCTTAGGTTCGGTCTTCTCATTGTGTCCTGGATTTCCTGAATGTTTTGTGTTACAGGCTTTATGCATTTTGCATTTTCTTTGACTATTGAGTCAATGTCTTCAGCACCTTAGATTCTTTCTTCTATCTCTTGTATTCTGTTGTTGATACTGGCATCTATGACTCCTGAATTCTTTCCATGGTTAAATCCCGCTCTTTCTTTTCCGATGTGATGGAGTGTCCAGCACTTGCTGTTGTGGGAGAACTGGGTTCTGATGTTGCCAAGCAGCCTTGGTTTCTGTTGGTAGGGTTCTTTTGCTTGCCTTTTGCCATCTGGTTATCTCTGGCATTAGTTAGTCTTGCTGTCTCTGGCTGGAGCTTGTCCCTCCTGTGGGCCTGTAAGCCTGTGGCTGGGAGACCAATTCTCTTTTGGCAGGGTCTGTGCACTGCCAAAATTCTCTTTTGGCTGTGGAGCTGCTTGGCTCCCTAGTCCAAATGCAGCCTGAAGACCTCTGTCCCAGCTGCTCCACTGATCTTATGCCCTGTGTGCTCCTAGCTGTTCCCCTCCAGAGAGAAGGTGGAGATCTCATCTCCATGCTCAGAAGTGAAAGCACTTCAGGGAAGTCACTCTCTCCTGGTGGAGTGTACATGGAAGGCTGTGGAGCCTTCTGGCTCCCAGGTGTAAAAAAAAAAAAGAAAATCTGGAAGTTTTAAGATTCTAGAAATTATTGTGAATTAACATGAGAAAATATATTAAATAGTCAGATTACAGTTTTTAAGAAAGAAACTTTTTAAATGTTCTAGTTAAATTAATGTAGCTAGAATAACTGCATCTCTCTTTTTCTTTTTGAAGCATATTATTGGATGTTGATCTTATCACTTTTAACCTTCTTTTGAATGTCATTGCCTAGCATTGAACTGCTAGTAAAACATATAATTTGGTTTAATATATATTTACCATATGCTCATTTAAGCACTAACAAAGTTTCAGTGTGAATAAGAGCAGGTGTTTGTTACTGTTTGTGTACCACACTGTACCATCTTTTAGGGCCACATTTATTAGTGGTACAAGTTCTGGCTTTAAGAAGGCCAATGTGAATATAATTATGCTTTTACTGAGTCAGCAGAATAGAGTATGAGATAATTAAGAGTTCATTGGGAAATATCCTGTGTGTTCTTAATTGCTAAACCAAACAGAACCCAGATGTCCCTCAACAGAGGAATGGATACAAAAAATGTGGTATATTTACACAGTGGAGTACTATTCAGCCATTAGAAACAATGAATTCATGAAATTCTTAGACAAATGGATGGAACATCATACTAAGTGAGGTAACCCAGTCTCAAAAGATCAATCATGGTATGAACTCACTGGTAAGTGGATATTAGCCTAGAAATTTTGAATATCCAAGACATAATTCACATATTAAATGATGTCCAAGAAGAACGGAGGAGTGGCCCTTGGTTCTGGAAAGACTCAGTGCAGCAGAATAGGGCAATACCAGAACAGGGAAGTGAGAAGAGGTAAATGGGGGAACGTGGAGGGGAGAGGGTTTATGGGACTTTCGGGGAGTGGGGGGCCAGAAAAAGGGAAATCATTTGAAATGTAAATAAGAATATATCAGGAAAAAAAAGTATCCAAAAAAAAATCAGTTTGCAAATGACCAAGTACTGCTGAAGACTGGAATGTCTATAGTTTGCATAGAGGATTAGGAAAGGGAAATAGGCTTGTAAACTTTTCACTACATTTGGCAAGTTAATGAACATTTTGAGTAAGGGATTCAAATATATAGCCTAGGATGATCTCAAATTCATCATCCTCCTGCTTCAGCCACCCAAGTGCTGAAATTAAAGGTATCCATCACTCTCTCTTCCTCCGCCACTGCCTGCCCCATTCCTTCCGATATGGTAGACCCCTGCCAGTTCTGCCACAGGGAAGACCCCATTTCCTGATACTTTCTAGAGAACCAGCAGCACTCAGGGCATTCAGGGCATTCGGTAGAACCACCCCCACCTCTGGAGGCCCAGAGCTACTACCTGGGACTCACTACCTACCCATTGTCCCTCCAGATTACCCTTTTGTCCCTTCTATCCCACCCTCCTCCTCCACCACCACCTGCTGGGTTCGTTCTGCTGTAGTACACTCCTGCCAGTTCCACCACAAGGAAGACCCCATTTCCTGTTACTTCCTGGAGACATAACTGTATGGTGGGTATTTGAGAGAAAGGGAATCCCAGGAGTACAGATAGATACACAGGCCTGTAGGACAGAGAAGCCACGGTCAGAAAGACCAGCTGACACCAAAGATAGCTAGATGACCAAAGGCAAATGCAAGATCATTACCAACAGAAACCAAGGCAAAATGGCACCATCAGAACCCAGTTCTCCGACAACAGTAAATCCTGGACACACCATCACATGGGAAAAGCAAGAGCTGGATTTAAAATCATACCTCATGATGCTGATAGAGGACTTCAAGAAGGATATAAATAACTCCCTTAAAAGAGGAAACACAAAGTTCCTTAAAGAAATACAGGAGAATGTGGGTCAACAGGTGGAAGCACTTAAAGAGGCAACACAAAAAAAATTACATAGGGAATTATGGGAGAACATGGGTCTGCAGGCAAAAGCCCTTAAAGAGGAATCATAAAAAAGCCTAAAAGAAACACAGGAGAACATGGGTCAACAAGTAGAATCCCTTAAAGAGGAAACACAAAAACCCTTAAGAAATATCAGGAAACAGCAATGTGAAGAAGCAGTGAGAATGACCCCCAGACGGAACCCACCATTTATACCCGCAAGCCCGCTGTAAACCCGTGTTCAGTGCTGACATCCACAGATTGGTTGTGATCTTTTGGGCTGCCATGCCCAAGAGAAAGGCTGAAGGGGATGCTAAATGAGACAACGCCAAGGTGAAGGATGAACCACAGAGAAGATCTGCAAGGTTGTCTGCTAAGCCTGCTCCTCCAAAGCCAGAGCCCAAGCCTAAAAAGGCCCCTGCACAGAAGGGAGAGAAGGTGAAGGAGGAGGGAAGAAGGGGAAAGCCGAGGCTGGTAAGGATGCAAATAATCCTGCAGAAAATGGAGACACCAAAACAGACCAGGCACAGAAAGCTGAAGGTGCTGGGGATGCCACGTGACGTGTGTGCATTTTTGATACCTGTGTACTTCTGTGACTGTACAGTTTGCAATACTATTTTTTATTGTTTTATAAGAATGCAGAATTTTGTTTTACTTTTTTTAAAAGCTATATTGCTAGCACACACAAACACTTCATTATTGGGGGGGAAGGATCATGTGTCATTAACAAAATATCTTCCAAACTGGATTGAGGTCAGAAAACCTCTTTCCTTGATTATTTTGAAAGGCTCCTGTTGACTCCCAGGAAAGACATCCTGGTCTTGACACAGGTGGCCACCAAGGCACAAAATGCCTTGTGGTCTGGGAAAACTCTAAATTCATTTTTATATCCTCTTCCCCCGTACCATCAACATACACTTAATATCCTTAAAACCAGAGACCCATTGGAACCTGGTCCCCAAAATTAGTTTTCCAGTCTATTGGGCGATGTGGACTTTGCAGTGACTTCAAGTGTTCTCAGAAGAGCACTGGTTTCTTTTATAAAAGTTGTGTATTGTCAGATTGATAATTCTGCCATATTCGTTTGCTGAAAGTCAGGGTCAGCTTGTGAAAAGTTGTTAAACAATATCCTCAAATGTGAAATGTCAGCCCTCACTCTAAGTCACTTCCCCCTTTTCAAAAAATTGAATGAAGACTTCATTGGGTTTTATAGTGGCTTTCTGATTTTGGTAGTCTATACAAGAAGAGAATTTCGAAGTTCTTGTATATTGTTGAGTGTCTGCCCATGTCCTGCCTGAAATAACATGACTTTATGAAAAGCATCTTTAATAAAGCAGGTTACAGTTTTTTAAAAAAAAGAATTTCAGGAAAACACAAACAAGTGAAGGAACTGAACAAAACTATCCAGCATCTAAAAATGGAAGTAGAAACAATAGAGAAATCGCAAAGTGAGACATCTCTGGAGATAGAAAACCTTGGAAAGAATTAAGGAGTCATAGATGCAAGCATCAACAACAGATTACAAGAGATAGAATCTCAGGTGCTGAAGACACCATAGAAAACATTGACTCAACAGTCAAAGAAAATGCAAAATGCATAAAACTTGTAACACAAAACATTCAGGAACTCCAGGACACAATGAGAAGACCAAACCTAAGGATTATAGGTATAGAAGAGAACAAATATTTCCAACTTAAAGAGCCAGTAAATATCTTCAACAAAATTATAGAAGAAAACTTCCCGAACCTAAGAAAGAAATGCTCATGAGCATACAAGATGCCTACAGAACTCCAAACAGACTGGATCAGAGCAGAAAGTCTTACCAGCAGATAATAATCAAAACACCATATGCACTGAACAAACACTATTAAAATCAGTAAGGGAAAAAGGTCAAGTAACATATAAAGGCAGACCTATCAGAATTACACCAGACTTCTCACCAGAAAGTATGAAAGCTAGAAGATCCAGGGTAGACGTCATACAGACTCTAAGAGAACATAAATGTCAGCCCAGACTACTATACCCAGCAAAACTCTCAAGTAGCATAGATGGAGAAAACAAGACAATTCATGACAAAAGCAAATTTAAACATTATCTTTCCACAAACCCAGCTCTGCAAAGGATAATGGATGGAAAATACCAACACAAGGTGGGAAACTACAGCCTAGAAAAGGCAATAAAATAATCGTCTTTCAACAAAGCTATAAGAAGATAGCCACACAAACAGAATTCAACCTTTAAACAATGAAAAGAACAGGAAGCAACAATCACCTTTCCTTAATGTCTCTTATCATCAATGATCTCAATTCCCCAATAAAAAGACATAGACTAACAGACTGGATACATAAACAGGATCCAACATTTTGCTTCATGCAAGAAACTCATCTCAGTGACAAAGGCAGTGACTACTTTGGAGTCAGAGGTTGGAAAACAATTTTCCAAGCAAATGGTCCCAAGAAACAAGCTGTAGTGGCCATTCTATCCAATATTATATTGGATAAAATTGAATTTCAACCAAAAGTTGTCAAAAAAGATAAAGGAGGGACACTTCATACTGGTTAAAGGAAAGGTCTACCAAGATGAACTTTCAATTCTGAATATCCATGCTCTGAACGCAAGGGCACCCACATTCATAAAAGAAACTTTACTAAAGCTCAAAGCACACATTGTACCCCACACCATAATAGTGGGAGACTTCAACACCCTCACTCTCAACAATGAACAAATCATGGAAACAGAAACTAAATAGAAAATCTGTGAAAGTAACTGAAGTTATGGATCAAATAGATCTAACAGGTATTGATAGAACATTCCACCCTAAAGCAAAAGACTATACCTTCTTCTTAGCACCTCATGGTCCTGTCTCCAAAATTCGTCATATAATTGGTCACAAAACAGGCCTCAACAGATATAGAAATATTGAAATTCTTCAACGCACTTTATCAGATCACCACGGCCTAAGCTCAAACAAAAACAATGGAAAACACACATAATAGAGGAGTTGTATTACTATAAAAACGCATCCCTTGTATATTCCATGCTATCAAAGAATAGCAATAGATTGAAGAAGAAGAGAATTATCTTTCTTAAATTATTTGTTTGTGTTTACTCTCTGTCAAGCTAAATTCACATTTCTTCTTAAGGTATTATTCTTTTCCTTTTTTTTTTTTCAACATTTGAGAATCCAAACAGTATATTGGCATATATTCAAGGTTGGGAACAGAAAAGAAGCCAGGCGGTGGTGGCACATTCTGAGTTTGAGGCCAGCCTGATCTACAAAGTGAGTTCCAGGACAGCCAGAGCTATGCAGAGAAACCCTGTCTCAAAAAACCCAAAAAATCCAAAAAATCCAAAACAAAACAAACAAACAAACAAAAAAACTCAAAAAACCAACCAAACAAAAAAAACCCAAAACGAAACAGAAAAGAAATTAAGTTGTGTATGTGAAGTAATGCAGTAAAAGTCTAAGAACCTTAAGTCACACGACTCCACCTGCTTTTTCTCCTTGTTCTCCTTCTCTATCCCCTTTTTCTGAAGACAGCTATATTACTTTTTTTTCTCATCACTGTAAGAAAAAATTGTCTGAAAACTGCTTAAGGGGGAAGAGGCTTGTTTTGCTACTGTTAAAGACTTCAGTCCACCATGATAGTGAAGGCATGTCATCTGGGCTCTGCTGGTCACATCGTCTCACTGGATCAGGTTACAGAGAGACTGAGGGGCAGAGTGAGTCATAGCTAGGACATGTCCCATAAAGATTCCCCAGCCTCTGGAGACAGCACTATAGCTGAGGAGCACATATTTAGGTGCATGGACCTTGAGAAATTTTGCATCCAGACTAAAGCAATAGTTAAATAACAGTTGTTTGAAGTCTTCCAGTATCAGCCTAGATGCCATTCACTGAGTGTGTAGTTCTGCTGTTTGCTGTATGATAGTGCGCTTTTCTGTTAAATACATTAAGTGAGTTGGCACTTGGACTTAGTATACAAGTGCTTTTTGGATATTGATATATCATTTGGTTGTTGTTGTTGTTTTATATGCTTGTGTATATATTCTGTGTCCTTAGAATAATTTGATTCTTTGTTGATTTGACATCTGTCTGAAATGAAATATAATCAAAAAGCAAGAAATCATTGAGTTAAATGCTTTCCATGCAAAAATTAATTTTAATTTGAAAATTCATCAGTTCATTTCTGTATTTATAAACTACAGGATAAACTGAGTCATGATCTTATTCTATAAATGTTAGTTTAATTGCCTAAGAAGCATTTTTGGTCTAATTTTTTGGTCTAATTCAAAAGCTATTTATTTCTGAAATGATTCAAACTTGAAAACAGAGGGAGGAGAGAGGGAAAGAGATGGGGAGAGATAATGGGATGGGGAGAGGCTTTCTGTGGCAAGTCTTTTGTAGAACATTCTCCCATGATCTAACTTCTCACCTCGCCCTCACAGGGTCTACAAGCCTTTCATTAGTGCCACTCTAGGGACAAGAAGCCTTTATCTGGTGGGTCTTTAGGGTACACTCTAGAGCCTAACTGAAGCAAGATGAAAATTGTAATACTTCTATCTCAGAATTTATGTGTATTTTAATATAAAATGTGCACTACATTAACTGAGTACTCAATAATAATAACTTATTTTTTCATATCAATTTTATGTGACTATATACATGTAGGAACTCGTCAATCCGTTGTGAGGCTTAAACTTAGGAAGTCTGTGCACGCTGTGCTACTGTAACCTGAAGACAGTGCCCGCAGAACAAAGTTGCTCTAGAAACCTAGGCAAATTAGTGTCATCCAAATTCACATTCTGCTTAATACTGCCTTCCATTAAGTGTGGTGTTAGTAAGCACTCTCAGGTTAGTTATTTTATACTTACATATTATTTCTTCCTGGATGAATTCAAGAAGGAGGAATATTCTTTAAAGCTTTTTTTTTTTTGTATGCCTTTAAGTTTGCAGTTAGCTCTATAATCATTAAATGTTAGTGGCTCTGAAAATATAAGATGAATAGCAAACCAATTGTAGATACCTTGGTTCATTTTTCATGAACACTTAATCAAAAAGTGTTTGCTAAGACATGTTATCCTCCTAACAGGTTATTCTCTGACTTCACTTGTGGCCTGGCAGGCGGAACATGTGATAGTTGCAATGTTAATATATGTAAGTTAGTTTACTTTGGGTCATATGCCAGAAAGGTTTACCAGAGTCAACTTTTTATATGATCTATATATAGATGGTAGTTAACACTGAGGTGAGCACCTTAGGAATGTTTTCACTTTAAGTCATGTTTTACAGTCCTTGTTACATTGTTACAGACACTTGGAAGCAAACAAGATTTCTTCAGCTGTATGTAGAGGAACCAGCTTAGAACTTAGCTACTATTATGTGGTGAGCAGTGTCCTTGTAAATCTGCTACCCTAATTATCAAATAAAAGAGATAGTAAAACCTGTATTATGTAAGAAGTCTGTGCTGAGTTATATATGCTACTCTGCATAGCTAGGTATCATCCATATGGACATGTATGTGATACCCTGACAATGCGTTCCATACAGTTTTTGAATACTAAGTCTGCTTTCAGCATCATTGGTGTTTCAGCATCATCAGATCATCAGGTAGGTAGGTATACTATAGAGGAATCAATAGAGAAGGGTTTAGTATCAGCCATCACTGTCAACCCCAATAATGCCAGAGCTCTTTCTACTGCAATTACTTTATTGACCAGTTTAAGAAAGGAAGCACACAGGATAATATCTTTCAGTTTATTTGGTAAAGTGGGCATTTAAATGGATGATAAAGTTTGCAGGTCTGATAGCTTAGTTTTTGTGGTTAAGGTGATGTATTTTTGTTTTTTTCAATTAGGTTAGAAAGAATTAGGTATCCACATGGTGCTTTATCCTTGCCCTCTTTGGTTGACTTCCACCCCTTCCTTTCCTGCTATACTTTTCACCCAGTGTCCAAGTACCCACTCAGCTCAACTCCCTTCCGTATGGCTTCCTTTCTTCCGCTTACTTGGGCCCATTTCGAGTTTCCTGGCTTCTGCCCAGTGTATTACTACCACCTGGATACCTGTGTTAGCAGAGGCCATGTTTCTTTATTCACTTTGAGACCGACTCACTGTTTAGAGACCATGACATAAATTTTTCTAATACTAGAGCCTGTTGCTAGAAAAGATGATCCAGTCAGTTATTTTTTAAATGAGTTTTAATTAATGATCAAAATCACATTTTAACTGATTTTTTGTGATAGAATATTTTCTACATTTGAGTTCCTAAGTGCCTCTAAAATATGCTTTAGATTATTTCCTTTTTAATGTTTGTAAATAAATATCCTTGCTTGGGCCTCTTGGGTAAGCTTAAGGACCTGAGTTTGTCTGATGTACACTGGTAATTCCTGTGCTGAGGAGGCAGAGAAACTGTCATTCCTAATGTTCACTAGCCTAGCAATCTGGCCTAAGCTGTGAAACTTCAGGACGGTGAGTTGCCCTATGGCTACTGAGGAGCAAGCAACACTGGAAATTGGCATCTGGCCTCAACACATACATATATGTGAGCAGACTTGCCTACATGTGTGCCCATGTGAATGGGAGCACACATGCACAGTCTTCTTGATTGCCTGCTGCATAGTGATCAGTGCTGCTTCTTGAAATTAATAAGCATAGGTAGAACAGTGGTTTCTTATCATTATATGGGTCAGATTTTTGTGTTTTGTTTCTGAGCCTTAGGGTAGTTGCTAGAAGAACTCCAAACTAAACAAGCTCAACTCAGCTGGTCAGTATTAAGAGCTGACCTTCTGAATCCTACTTAGAGATGTCAGAGAAGTCTTCACAGATGAATTTTATCATTTCATTTTATAATGGGTAATATAGCCTCATGTGTTGAAGGTGTGGTCCCTGGAAGGTTCTGGAAACCTTGGGACATAGGATCTAGGTGAAGGAAGTAGGTCACTGAGGGCCTCTCCTTGGGACTGTATCCTAACCCTGGCGTTTTTCCCCTCTGGCCTTCCTGTCTACCCTGAGGTAAGCAGACGCTCTGGCTATACACTCTTTGTCACTGTAATATTCTGCCTTGCTTCAGGCGTGAAGCAGTGGATAGAGATGACCTCAGAAACTCTAGGCCTAGAGTTAGTGCTTCCTCTTGAACTGTCATGATAAAAGGTCTGACTAACAGAAGGAATAAAGAGCAGCTTAGAAAGTTAAAATAGATGCCTTGTGTCAGTTGGATAGGATATTGGGTGAAGCTAAAACAGGAAACGACAGTGAAATACCAGAAGCAAGAGATCGTAGGAATGTCAGGGTAAGTTTACGATTTCTCTCCTCTAAAGCTAGATAAACCACTGAACAGGTTTGAACAAATGCAATTGATAGGATTGGCTAGAAAGGAAAAGAAAATAAAGACTGGAAAAAATTGGTTTTAGGGGACTTTAGTGTTGTCTTTGTTAAGAAATTTAACAGTTGTAAATTACAGATTGTGAAGGTTATAGTCTGGATATATGTTGAAATATTCAAGTCAAGTAACCCTCTTTCCATTCCACAGGTTAGACGTTAATGAGTACTTGGTTGTGGAGAGGTGTTTTCTGGTGCCTGGGATCCAGCCTAGGGCTTTGCATGTTATTCAAACGCTGAATCACTGAGCTACATCCAGCTTGACATTCACCTTTAAGGATTTTGTTCTGAAACATTTAATGGTTGCTACTATTTAGCTCTGTCCCCTCCTTCTTACCCATCTCTCTCATTGTGAGTGACACCCCGCCTCCCCCCCCCCCCCCAACGTCTACATGTGAGTGTATTTAGTTACTGAAAGGTTAACCTTTGCCACTACTCAACTTGGAATTCCACGTCTCTATCTCCTGAATGAAAGTAAAATTAGTAACCTATAGAGCTTGGTCATAGACAGAACTTCGTTTGAGGGTTTAGAGGGATGATAAAGAAAAAGGAAATAATGAAAGGCAAAAAATAAGTCAAAGATACATTTTTTTTTAAAAAAAAAAGATGTGATTGTTCAGATAGCTGCTAATTACTAATGTTCTGCAGCATTATGATAGCAGCAGAAGCTGGTGGGGAAGGAGGAGAGGTGGTGTTCGGCATAGATTGCATTGGAATTGGAGAGAAGATAACCATGAGGCTGTGTTTAGGATAAAAGCTTAATTTTGTTGTTGTTTTGAGACAAAGTCTCTGTGTGTGACCCAGTCTGGCCTTGAACTCATGATTTGCCGTCTGAGTGCTGGGACTGTAGATGTGTGCCTGGTAGGTATAATTGTAAGTTTGAGATGAGCTTGGGAGAGATTCCCAATGAACCTAAGGCATACCGGGAAAGTTAGGCTGAAGCTTTGAAAACTGGTAAAAGCGGATACTATAGCTATAAACAGAACAATGGCAAGATCTATTTGTTTATAAAGGAGAGCAAAACCAAGTTATCTACTGCAGGAAACAGTGTAGGGCTGGGAAAGGCAGCTTAACTCAGGAGTGATTGCTGAAAGAGAACGTTAAAGTGTTTAAGGTAGCAGTCTATGGATAAATAAGTTTGGAGAAAAGTTTTCATCAACTAGAGAAGGTAGTGTTTGTTGTTGAGTGACAGTCTTCATAAAGTAATCTATAAATGCTTAGACATCCACTCTCAGGGAAACCAGAACATGTCTTCTATAAGAGTAATTTCAACATCTTTTCTTGGAAGCTGCCTTTCAAATAAAGGCTTATCCAGGTGCTAATATCATTTGCTCACATGCACTGAAGTGACTTTCTTTAAAATGTCATAAGTAAGCATACTTCCTAAATACTTCACCCACAGGACTTCCATTGTTAATTGGCATCTCGAGGAGGGGAATAATGAGCTCCCCGTTGTTGCCAGCTTTTCTTTTACATCAAGTATTGTAACACTTTACGTAAAGTCTACTCTTAATAAGCATTCTTTTGAAAATTCTTCACCTGTATATGCCATTTCTGGGCTCTGAGGCAAATAAGGAGTCACTTGATCTGCAGACCGTGTGCTAAGAACATAAATGGAGTTCCATATTCCATAAGTTTTAGTAACAATAAGGATGAAAACTCCAACTTTTCTTTGCACTTTATATGCTACGTTCTCTGTGTGCATATGGATGTGTGTATATGTATATTATTATTATATAATTGTTGCTATTACTTGAGCCACGGTCTCCCTTTGTAGTCCTAGATGACCTGGAATGCCCTATGTAGAGCAGGCTGGCCTTGAACTCGGGGAGATATGCCTGGCTATGTCTCTAGAATACTAGAATGAAAGTCATCTGTTACGATACATGTCTGTATATATTTTTATGCTTATAATTTTTCATTGTAGTGTCTATGGTCACCTTTTAGATATAGATATTCATTTTTCCTATTTAATATATTAAAGAATAGCAAAGCTCAGGAAACTTAAGTTTATAGTTTTGAGCTATTGCACTGCTTAAGATACAAGACTGAGATTTAAGTCTAGTCTCTTTGACTTTTAAAGACTATGTTCTCTATACGCCCATGCAATTTTATGGTATGTTTGACATCATAAAACTGGCAGTTTTACCATCTTTGATGGCAGCGGTAGCCCCAGAGTGGGCGCACACTGCTTCAGTGTTACCTTCTGTTAGCTTGCAGGAATGTACTGACACTCAATTGATCCAGTGATCATGCTGCTGTTTCTTACTGCAGGCTAACTCGGTAAGCTGCTTTATGCTCTTACCTGCATTATTATTGCTGTCGTTGCTCTTGTTACCATAGTGTTTTATACGAGAAGGACTTGCTATGTAACCTAGCAAAGGCTTACATTTGAAATCTTCCAGGCCCTGCTTCCTAAGTGCTGGACGAGCATGCGTGCATCTCTGTGGCAAGCTAAGAGATGAACAAATACCTGCAAACCATTTAAGTTGTGATGCCCACTACAACAGTGGCGCCAAGTCCCAGTCATCCTGTAAGAGTCTTCAGTGCCTCTTCATATTCCCATTGTTTTAGATGCAGGAAGTGAGGCATAGAAAGGTTATCTGCCCCAGTTTACACTGCTGATTGGAAAGGGATTAGGGATTCAGGTTCTACCAATTTGGCTCCTGGGCTCCTAATCACATCACACTGCCTGTAGATTATCCTTACATGTTAATATATCTGTTTACATTTGATGAGCAGGTAATGTGTATTTTTAGCATACATGTTAAAGAACTGGTACATTGCTTTTATAGAGAATAGAAATGATATTCTAGAAATGCATTGGTTCCTCATGACACAATAATAGAATTCAAAGAATCATTTTACTGTAAAAAAAAAAAAATAAAGTTCCCTTATCAGAGTTGAAGGGAGAATCACTGTCTAGTGACCACCTTCTTGGCACCCATAAGTGTTTCTGCAATTGTGCTCATTACAGTTAATAGAGAAATGTTCACCTATGTGTGACATATATAGCACTGCCTATCTTCATACTCCAGGCTTCAAAGAATAGGAATAACTATTTCAAACTCATAGTTATGAAATTCAAAAACATTTTAACTGACTAGAATTCTTTGCTCTTACCAGACAAAATGCATAAGAATACAAGGATCAGAAAATCTCCCTGATTTTAAAACCAGATAGGTTGTAGTACCAGTTAGGTTGTGGGCCAATTCAGTGAAGTTTTTTTCCTTCTTCTTTTCTTTCCTATATTGTGTTTATTCTACAAACCATATATTAAAGTCGATCAAGAGTCTTCTCTCAGTACTTAAAGGATAAAAAGCTGCTATCCAGTAGTTTGAAAAATAGTCTCGAGTATTATCCAAAACTGAATTAGAAAAATCATGTGGAAAACCTAGCCAGTCACTAGAGGGCAGAGAAGTACTGTACTTTTTGTACTTTTGCCCTGCTTGAAATTTTCTGTTTTAAACATTGCTGAACAGGGTCGAAGAATGTATTGGTGTACTTCTGAATAGACATATGTTTGTTGTTGTTGTTGTTGTTTGTAAATTGTCTTGTAAAATCCAATAATGTTCTTCACACTTGTTCTGATAGAACTTTTCTGGCAATTGCAATGACTGCTTCTCAAAGGATAGTTATTTAAAAGAGTGTAAATATTGCTCAAGGAAGCACTGATGGTTAAAATAGTGTGATCGTTTGTACATGACATAGCCTGAAATGGTACCTCAGTGTAGATGGTTAGGTACAACTTCGAGATATTATAGCACTTTAGCACTGTTTACCTCAGAGAATTCACCGAAGGGTAGCATGTTGTTTTATTTGGTCAGCTGAAATATGCTGGGTCATTAATTAACATTTTGAAATTTCAAAACTGTAAAGGCCAATGAATGAATTCTAGTTCTTTTTAAAAATTTTTATACTTGATCTGGTTACTTCACTCAATTTTGTTCCTGTTCTAAATTTTCTATCATTCTGGGTTTTTTTTTTTTTTTTGATACATTTAAAAATAATCTTAGCAACATACTTTATTCATTGTCATAGGATAGAAAAAAATTACCTTAAGTTGGGTAGAACTTGAATTTTATTTAATAAAATATTGTGTTAATATAATATGCATTTTAAATAGGAACAACACAGGATATCAGGAAAATACTTGATTTTGGAATCAGATTTGGTGCTCTAGTTGTTCATTTGTTTGTGACCTTGGGCTACTCACATTACTTCACTGGCCTTCACATTCAAAATTTGGAAAACTATTTCCTTGTTTGAGGATAGATTGCTTTGAGGGCTGTGTGTGAAACTGGTGAAGGTGAATATTGATGGGTGAAGGTATGCATGTATTAATAACTTAACATCACTAGGGCACTGTTGCTTTGTATGTAGTACCACAAATATGGACTCCAACCCAAAACCCAAATAACAATTGCAGACTTCTCTGTCTCGGACTTTCTTTGGCAGCTTAATCCCTGTAACTCTGACTAACTTTCAGCTCTGTTTCTACCCTCTGGTAATCTTCATGCTTCCTCTCTCTGTTTCTCCTGACTGTCTCTGGTCTTTCTCTGTTTTTCTTATCCCAGGCACCCCCAGGAAGACCCCAAGCCTCTAGCAGATGATATCATCTCCAGCATGTTATAGATGTGGAGGATTCCCTGGGATATTGAGAAATACCAGAGGCGAATTGTTCCACTGTAGTAAGTCAATCAGCATTTATATAGTGACTATTGTTTAGAGCACAGTTGGTGGTACTTTGGGACAAAAAAAATTTTGAGTACAGTGCAAAACACACAGGCTTGTCTTTTATTTTTGGGGGATCTTGTAGGTTGCTCTCACATGCAATTGACATTTTTAAAGCTGACAAATAATTATATAAATGTTGTTGTTTGTATGTTAAAGAGATGTATAGTTAATGCTATATAGAAATCTAGGTGGTATTAGCCAAGGTGTCTGTATGAGTTTAAAATGTGTGATTGAAATTCAATTGGAAGGGCAACACGGAGAGTGTGGGAGTAATTTCTGAAGGGCTTTGGCTACTGTGCCCACTTGCCTCAGGAACTCTCTAATGGGATGGTAGTCAAATGAGCTTGATACATTTTGACCTAGCAGAACTGAACTTCTTATTCACTTAGAGAAAGAAGTTAGGTCAAGATGGTGTTTGTTGCCACTTTGAGAGCTTAGGGTTTAGGCTAAGCTGTGGCAATTGCTAATAAAGTGTCATGATGTTAGCACAGACCTGTTCAGGATACCAAGGTGAGATAGTGAACTCCCCTCTCACACATCTGTTTTATTTTCATTCTAGACATTGTGTTTGCTGTTGTATTTTAGCAGCGCTACCTAGTATACATGCCATGGTTTCCAGAATTAGAGACATTAAATCCTAGTGCTGCTAGTTCTCATATACTAGGCACCTGCTTAACGATACAGCACCCCAGTTGCCTTCTATACAAACTGTATAGAAGGAAAATATTTACCTCAAGTAGTTGCATGGTTTTAATGAGATGGTTTTTAAAAAATATCATTCTGATTGCACATTACTTGCAGATACTTTAAAATAAAAACAATTATTTTAAATTGCTATTTCTGACAGCTTTCTAAAAATAAAGGTTTCCCCACAGTTCTTACCAAACACTATTGTATATAAATATTCCATATATATGCATATGTATGTATATGCATGTAACTAAAGTATAAAGAATAACATGAACGTGGATGACTGAGAACCTGTCCTGGCTCCAATGTCTTTGTTCACTGTGAACTCTGCCAGGCTCTACCTCCTGAGTGTTGGACATAGGACTCCCATGCTTTTCTTGTGTGTTTTTTATACTCATTTACTCCCACTGTGAAGTTTTGTTTAAATTTTCTCCTGCAATATCTGCTCTTCTCAACATCATGGTTGAGTCATCTCTGGTCACACTGCTAATTCATGACCTAGCTGTTTGTTGCCTTTCATTGTATTAAAATGTCCCATTCCATGATGCCTATTTAGGCTTCTACCATTCTCTCTGTGTGTGTGTGTGAGCATGTATGTCTGTCTCTGTGTGTTTTCATGAAGGAAAAATAAACTATAGAACAAAAGTTCTGAAAAGTTCAGTAGATTCCCTTTCTAGCACTATACTGTTTGTCATGGTGTGTACAGAACTGTTAGGTCAGAGATGCTCCCAGCTTCAAACTCTGAAATGGTGTGTTTCATAGACATTGTTATAGTTTCTGCTTACATCAGCAAGCTCCCTCCCTCTTTGTCTTCAAGTTCCCCTAAATTGTTACATTTTGTTTAGATTATTATATCTATTCTGTTTAGACATATTTTTGTCCTTTAAGAGTATTTCTGTTTGGGTAGCTTTTAAAAAAATGATTATTTTCTGTGATACTGTCTTAAGAATAAGCTTGATTTTTAAGAATAATCTCATTTTTAAGTTAGTTCTGTTGTAGCACCAACTTGTGTCTCTGGCAGTAGTCATAGGTCCTCTCTACCAAGTGTAGATATCCTCAAATGGCCGTGAATAGTTGCTAAACAAGAGGTCTTCTCCAAAAAGAAACATATAGTGATGATATAGAACTCACATACAATGAATAAAATGTGTCACCTGCTGACTTCTTCAGAGAAATATATACTTCCCCAATTTGAGTAGAGATGGAGGGTGACAACAGAGGCTTTCCTGCCAGTAGCAGAGATTTGATAAGCTTATGTTCTGTTTGTCTCTAGAAAGTTCTACACTCTCAAATGTATGAGTCCAGGTGTGCTGCCCAGTCTTTCCATCTGTGTCCTTCACTCTCTTTCACTTTCCCAGTCATTCTTCTGGTATCTAATTACATTTTATAAGGTTTAATCAACTATAATATAGGTCTTAATCTTGTGATATGAGTAGTACTTAGGGTCTTTAATTTTACATGACAATATGTCTTGTCAGGAACATCTTAACTGCACATGTTTTCTGAGGGAGGTTACAGAAAGGAAAGATGTAATGCAGTATGCACTCATTTTAGTAAATTATTTTGCTAAATGTGGCAGGGCATGTGTCATGAGCATTGAGTATGAGCTCTGTTTCAGATGGTTATGGTAAAACACAAATAGTGTGTTCTTGAACTTCACTCTAGGAAAGTATACATCTTCTAATTAGAATGAGTAATAGTTGCCATTTGGACTTCCTATCTGAGCTTTAGCTCCATATTTACATGACAGCAACCTCTGTGCCTCATACTCGTACCAAACAGGTATACACTGGACTATGGATTGTCTCCTTGCTTAGGATTGGTTTGCTCTGGAGGAAGAATGCATTTCCCCCTTTTTACAGCATGTACGATACATGCCTTTGACTTTCTCCTTCATTCTTCAGAGCTAATGGTTGAGTTTGCCCTTTCGCCTCTACTCCTCACTGCCATTCCTGTGGCTGTGACAGTGGCTCACCCTATCTGTTTTACTTGCTGGACCACTTAGTCCCAGGTCTTTTCTCTCTCCACTCATTTACCATTAGCCTTTCCTGGGTCTGTGTGTCTGTTGCTGGAAGCAGGATGCTCCTGGCTTTCTGCTCTGGTTCTTCCCTAGTGACTCCTGATGAATAGTGAAGAGGCTGGTCCTTCTCTCGCTGCCCTCACAGTCTTCCCATCCCTATTGCTGCTTGGTGGTTCCAGTTCTATCAAACTAGCTCTGGTTGTTTAAGCTTCTATGAACTAAGCACCAAGAGTGCACGATGCCGAGATCAGGCTGCAGAGCGTAGTGGGACATCATAGCATCTCTCCTGAGGGTCTCAGTGGAGAGCTCAGGGTTTGACCTTTAGCCCAGATCTAATGGGTCCTTTTTGACCTTCAGAGATAGAAAATAATCGGATCACATTAATGTTACTCATCTGCTTTTTTGAAATCCCCATATGAGTTTAACTGTGTCTACATTAAAAGAATTAGGCAAGGGGAGAATTTTTAATGTAGAAGGATGAAACATTTAATGAAGGATTCAATTTTAATAAAATTTGTGTAGATCTAAATCAAGTTTGGAATTGAAACAAAATCATCTTAGATTTTTGTTTTAAAAGGTAGATTACATATCAATAAAAGTGTAGTTGATAACCCTCCATCAGCAGCCTTCATGCACTGAAGACACCTGTGGTCTTCTAGACTGGATAGCTCTGGTTACGTATCCAAACGGTGGGAAACATAGTTTTCCAAGTGTTCAGTTTTCCAAAAAATGAAGTTAACTATCATATCTGAAGAACAGATTAGTTTTTGTTGCTTAGGAATGTAAGGAGTAAAGCATGCTTTTGTGCTTGTAAAAGAAAAATGGGAAAAATTACATGAATTGAAAACTTTACTGAGAAAGCTTTTGCTCTTATATTGTCTCTTTGGTTAATGTGAAATGCTTGACCTGCTAAGTATGCATGTTAGTGTTTCAAATCATCAGCTTAGGTTTCTTTCATACTATTAATTCACTTAGCATTTTATTAATTTAGTTTGACTTCAGAGTGCTTTGCCAAACCTACAGATGTAGTATTCTTAATTTAATGTCCTCTGAAAGAGAGATGTAGTCCCTTACCTCAACTGCAGCAAACACTAATAATCTAGTATTACTAACAAGCAGCAGATATTAATAATAATCTAGTTTTACTAACAAGTTGGAGCTTCCATGTATACGGTGAAGAGGTTAATAAATATATAAACTTTTTGATAGAAAATTTTCTTTCTGAAGAAAGCTAGAAGTGCAAAGTTAAGAATAAAATTACAGTTATGTACTTAAATTTTACTCTTATAGAAATACTCTTTTTGTAGGAAACCTGGAAGTGATTATAAAAGCTGAAATTTGATCTCTATGTAATTATTTAAGTAATTATTCTGAAAGTAGATTTATCTATATTTAAAAACATTTGATAAAGTAGTTCCCTTTTTTATATATATTCTTTATATTCTTTATTTACGTTTCAAATGATTTCCCCTT
This sequence comes from Apodemus sylvaticus, assembly GCF_947179515.1. NCBI lineage: Eukaryota > Metazoa > Chordata > Mammalia > Rodentia > Muridae > Apodemus > Apodemus sylvaticus. Next base: position 49,730,148 of record NC_067486.1, read on the forward strand.
TCCTAGATCCCCCCTCCCTGAAAGTCCCATAAGCCCTCTTCTCCCTCCACCTGTTCCCCAATCACCCTCTTCCGGCTTCCTTGTCCTGTTATTCCCCTACACTGCTGCACTGAGTCTCTTCAGGACCTGGGGCCTCTCCTTCCTTAATTTTGGTCATCATTTGATCTGTGAATTGTGTCTTGGGTATTCCAAGCTTCTAGGCTAATATCCGCTTATCAGTGAGTGCATACCATGAGTGTTCTTTTGAGACTGGGTTACCTCACTTAGGATGATATTCTCCAGTTCCAACCATTTGCCTAATAATTTCATGAATTCATTGTTTCTAATGGCTGACTAGTACTCCATTGTGTATATATACCACATTTTCTGTATCCATTCCTCCGCTGAGGGACATCTGGGTTCTTTCCAGCTTCTGGCTATTATAAATAGGGTTGCTATGAACATAGTGGAGCATGTGTCCTTATTATATGCTGGGGAATCCTCCGGGTATATGCCCAGGAGTGGTGTAGCAGGGTCCTCTGGACATAGTTCCCAAGTGTAGTTCTTTCTGGGACAATATTCATTTTGTCCAAAAGTTCACATGAGTAAGAAAGCAGTGAATTTTCCTGAAGTTATTTTCCCAATATGTTACCATTCATTCTGGTGCCTGTAAAATAAACATTTCTAAAAGGCTGCCTAGTTTTATTGAATAATAAAAAAAAATTGTCAAAAACAGAACAAAGACAGCACCTTAAGATCGATCATTGTTCTGGGGAATAGTGTTCTCAAGGATGCTCGCCTGGACACCAGCATAGCTTAAAAAGGGTTTCTTCTGCATGTCTGCCAACCCACTTCCTCCTAACTCTGGGATTGTGTCTGTTTCTTTCATACTCAGCCAACTGACACTTAACTTCCTTTCTCTGTGTCTGCCAAGCACTGTCTCCTTTGAATGGTGGCATCTTTGCCCTTAGGTTAAAGTCTGTTTTGAGCTTAGAGAAAATTGGCTGCTTTTGAAAAACTCATTTGTGGTTCTATGCTGTTGTTTAACCCTTACCCAGTTCCTATAGATAGATGGGTTTCCTATAATCAGATAGGTGGCAGTGTTGCCGCTGGATCGTGTGCTGCTCAGTAAACTAGGCATGTTTTTATCACTTAGTAACCCACCAGCTGCTACGAATCACACTGGACCCAGGGATGCCAGTGCCCTGGGAATTTGAGTCAGATAACCTTTAGATTTGGGGGCCCAGTTGGGGGTGGCCAGCAAGCTCCTAGGATCTGCCTGTCTCCATCACCATCACAATGTTGGGGTTCTAGGCACGCGAAGCTATGTTTTTGTTTCTGTTTTTGTGGTAGATGGGGATTGAAACTGAGGGTCTCAGCCTTTTGTGCAACCTATCTCCCTCATTTGTATATTTTTTGACTGAATTAATAAGAATAATTTGAAATTTCCTTTTGAGTGGGATAATAATCTTGTTTTAACTAGTTAGCAATTTAAAACAACATATACTGTAGGGGGCTGGAGAAGTAAAGATTTGGAACTGGTCCCCAGTGAAGTATGTCCACTGCAGTCGCTCGCAGCATGCCCACGTCTCTACCTCACTGTTCCCTGCAGAAGCATTCTGGTAGGGTTCTGTTGGTTTGTTTGTTTACTTTTGTTTTTGTTTTGAAATAGGTATGGAGAGCTTTTTCCCTTTCTTCCTTTTAAAAAATGTTGTTAGGGTTTTGTTTGTTTGTTTGTTTTATTTTCAATGTTATTTCTTTCTAAAAGTAATTTCCCCTAAAGTGGTCAAGGAATAACTATAGGTTTCAGATTACTGTTTAATCCTTAGATATGTTAAATGGATGCCATTTTGTTGAACAGTTTTTCCCCCTACTTTTTTGCCTTTTATTTTTATTTCGCTTTGTACAACCTGCATTTCAACAAAAGCAGCTTTAGGTTCATAAACAAGATGCAGCTGTCTGACATCTGCTCATTGCCTCCGCGGGCATCCTGCAGTTAACCAACAAAAGGTATTTGATTTGGAGGTAGTGTCAAGAAATCAAAATAAGCATTCACATTCAGTTGTGGCAGCTCTAATAAGTGTTTGTGCCTATAACTGCTGCAAGTCTTGATCACATGTAGTGCATTCTGATGTTGAGCTTTGCAGAGATTTGAGCTCACTGTTGAGACTGTTAATAAGAGAGCCAGGTAGCAGAGGTCAGCATTTATTCTGAATTTTGATCCCCAAAGGAAAAATCAAATCTTCCTCTCAAGATTTACTCGTGAAAGCAAACATCAATATTATAACTAAGATGAGAAAAAGAATCTGGATGTTATTTAGGGAAAAGCAGGGAGTACTTTTTTTTAACCAAAGAAAATCAAAGACTGAAATGGACAAAGCCAGAAGCACACTGAGAATGATGTCCCAGAAGACTTGTAGGAACTGTAAAATTGAGTGCAGCAATATAAAACTATTCACACATTTTATTAGATTCATATAGAACTGCAAACTGATGGTCTCTTTGAGAAACTAGTGTTGTAAATATTTAGGTAGGGAAAGACTATCAAGTCCCCGGAGTAACTTAATATTCACAATGGAGTGGTGCACTGAAGTAATAACATATTTAGAAATGTAAGTTAATTTCAAGATTCGATTTTTATCTCTTCCTCACCCCCGGAAATCTTATATTTTCAAAGCCTTTACTTGTGATTCTTTGTTTCTGATAGCACAGTAAGATGAATGTGCTGGGGAAGGTATAAACACTAGACCCTGACTAGTTCTAAGAGGCCTTGTTAGACTATGGAACAGTAGACACATTTGCAGGAGTGTTTTTCTGGCTAGGCTGTGGAGCTGATAGGACAGATTCCTTGGGATCACATGTGTGAGATCTTAATGAACTCTCCATCTGACCTTCCTGTATATTAAATAAGATCTTACACATTCACATATGATTCAGCACAGATTGTCCCAGAAACAGTGTTCTTATGTTTAAATGACTATGTAAATATTAGTGGGATTTGATCTTTTCACAGAAAAATTGTTGATGTGTGCTGTGAACTGGGCAGACCTAGGACATGACACCAGTTTTCAAACATAAGTCAAACGTGCTGTTCCAGGGAATGAACCTAAGTGGGAAGCACTTCATGGCACATTAGAACCTTCATTCACAGCGTGTGTTTCTGAAATTGTGTTGTACTGTGGGCAGCTCTTCATGGTGATGTCGAAGTGTAATGAGATTTTTAGTGATCAAAGGTAGAAATCATACTTTCTCTGAAATGAAAGAGAATTAGAAGTATATTTGCTGTGTGTTACAGCTTATCAGAGTACAAGGTACCAAGTTAATTTAATTTCTTGGAGAACATTAAGGTCTTATGATAAATTTTATTCAAAAAAGTTCTCATATAGTATTTTCTTTATCAACTATGTCTTACATAGCAATTGGTGCCTACTACATGTGACAGTCTATACATTGGGACAGATGCCTGAGAAGAAAATACTTAAAAGGAAAAAAGATTTCTTTTGGGCTAGCGCTTCAGAGATAGAGTTAGATATATGGTTGGTCTCATTGCTTTGGGCCTGAGACAAATCTAAGCATCCTGATGGAGGAGGAAAGAGGCAGCAGATCTGCTTACCCCAAGTCATCTGGGCAGCCAAGAGAACAGAGAAACAGGACAGCTGTATATCTTTAGAATAAGATTATTTATTTACATTTCAAATGTCCCCCCTCCCTGGTCTCCCTTCAGCAAATCCTCCTCCTGTCCCCCATCCCCTTTGCCTCTTAGAGGGTGCTCCCTCACTTCCCCACTCCTGCCTCACCCCTCTAGCATTACCCGTCACTGGGGCAACAAGCCTCAGGACCGCTTCCCCTCCCGTTGATGCCAGACAAGGCAATCATCTGCTACATATGTAGCGGGAGCCACGGACCCACCCATATACACTCTGGTTGATGGTTTAGTCCCTAGGAGCTCTGAGGGACCTGGTTAATTGATATTGTTGTGCTTCCTATGGAGCTGCAATCCCCGTCCCCATCTGTTCCCCTTCCTCAGTTCTTCCCCATCTTTTCCATTGGGGTCCCTGGGCTCAGTCCAATGGTTGGCTGTGTCTGCATCTGTATCAGTCAGGTGCTGGCAGAGCCTCTCAGAGGACAGCTCTGCTGGGCTCCTGTCAGCAAGCAGTTCTTGGCATCAGCAATAGTGTTGGGATTTGGTGTCTGCAGCTGGCCTTTCCTTCAGTCCCTGTTCCCTTTCCTTTTTTTTTTTTTTTTTTTGGTCCCTGCATTTCCATGTATGTCCTTTTGGGTGCAGAGCTAAAGAGATTTCTCAACTGAGGAATCTTGAATGGCTGAGAAATACCTAAAGAAATGTTCAACAGGGAAGCACAAATGGAAAATGTCATCAGGAAAATGCAGAACAAAATGACCCTGAGATTCTACCTTACATCAATCAGAATGGCTAAGATCAGAACTCCACCATTGCTGGGAGTATAGCAAGCTGGTTCAACCACTCTGGAAATCAGTTTGGTGATTCCTCAGAAAATTGGAAATAGTTCTACCTGAGGACCCTGCTATACCACTCCTGGGCATATACCCAGAAGATGCTCCAACATGTAGTAAAGATACATGCTCCACTATGTTCATAGCAGCCTTATTTATAATAGCCAGAAGCTGGAAAGAAGCCAGATGTCCCTGAACAGTGGAATGGATACAGAAAATGGGGTGCATTTACACAATGGAGTACTACTAAGCTATTAAAAACAGTGAATTCATGAATTTTCACGCAAATGGATAAGACTAGAAAATATTATCCTGAGTAAGGTAACACAGCATTTTTTGAATCCATTAAGAGTTTAATCTGTTGGCTAAGTCAGAGCCCTCCAGAAACCAGCCACATTCCAAAGACTGTAACTACTATCTGAGACCAAGACTTTTACTCACCAGACATTGGGGAAGAATATATTAGGGCTTCTATCCGAGCCCTAATATAGCTTTACTCTAGTGTTCAAACCCTCTTTGTCATTTTAACACTGTGATTTTAATTAAATGGGATTTTGTATTCCTTTGGGGAAATACCAATGGCTTATATTTTAAACAACAGTAAACATAAGTTGCCTTAAAGTGTAACGTTGTGGTTTTCTCAGTGATGAATGAAAAGGAGTTCTACGGATGACTTTGTACTCAGCCCAGCTCCCTTGGGCTTGTTCTGCAGCTGGAGCAGATTTCCGTATTTTGACCTGAATTTTTTTTCAGTGAGGAACGTAAGTTAGGTATTCTGTACAGTTTATTTGGAGTCTGTAATTCTTTTAGTTTTTCATTTTTTTGGTTTTTTTTTTTTTTTTTTTTTTTTAAGACAGGGTTTCTCTGTGTAGCCCTGGTTGTCCTGGAACTCACTCTGTAGACCAGGCTGGCCTCGGAACTCAGAAATCCGCCTGCCTCTGCCTTCCAAGTGCTGGGATTAAAGGCGTGCGCCACCACCTCCCAGCTCTGAGTTCGTAATTCTGTGACTGTTTTGAGTGAAGAATTGGATATTTAAGGGTTTTGTGCTTTTTCTTTCCTTTTCCTTTTTCCTTTTTCCTTTTTTTTCTTTTGTTGTTGTTCCTATAATAGAATGCCTCAGTCTGGGAAATGTATAAAGAAGATAATTTTTTCTCTTGATCCTAAAGCCTGGGAAATTCAGGTGAAGATTTGGGAATTTCTTGTAATGAACCCCAAGAACACTTCCCAGTATTCCCAGGTCTGTCCCTCACCTTTGTGACCTCCCCTTCCCAATCCCCAAGGAAGAAGAATGAGAAAGGAGGAAGGGAGAAGGAAGAGAGGAGGAATGGGGAAGACGAGGAGGAAGAAGGGAGGAGAAGAGAAAGGAGGAATGGGGAAGAGGAGGAGGAGGGGGAGAAGGAGGAAGAGGGGAGGAGGAGGAGGGGGGAGGAGGAGGAGGAGGAGGAGGAGGAGGAGGAGGAGGCTGCACAGCATCTGGTTTGTGTTGTCCATATACTCCCTGGAGCATGGTCAGACTCCCAGTGACCAGCCCCTTAAGGAAAGCTGATGCGGAAGAGTGAACGGACCAGGTGCACTGGAGAGGAACAAAGACTGTCAAATCAATTGCATTAATCCTCCTTGAAGGTAACGAGTTCACTCCCACAGTAATGGCTTCAGTCTAGTCAGGAAGAACATAGTTTCCCAGAAAGTTTTATTTTAAAAAGTTCTGAACCTTGAACTGGGAATAAGTTTCTAATACATGGAGTTTGGGGTCAGATTCAAGCCATAGTATAGTTAAAATTAAGCAAAAACAGTCCCTGTGAGTCTATTAGATCATATTAATAGAGAAATGGAGTCTCAGTTTTTAAATTGAATGTACATCTCTTTATATTTTTAAATTAAAATATGATTAAATCATTTTCTCCTTTTCATTTTATCTTCCTTATCTCCTGCCACCAATACCCTCAGATTCATGGCCTCTTTTTTTAAAATTACTATTGTTAAATATATCTATACATGCATAGATATATAAATACAGCCTGCTGAGTCTGTTTAATGTTGTATGTGTATGATTTCAGAGATAACCACAGTGGTACAATCACAAAAATGTGAAGTTAATCCTTCTTTAGAGAGAAAAATAGTTATACTTATGTCTGATATAATTAGAACCAAATCATTAATGCTATGTTTGTTTTCCGTGAGAACAATAGAGCTTACTGGTAACTTACCTTAATTCCCTTGGGATTAGAAATAAATGGCAGAAGCACGTGTGAATACGTGACTGTTCTCTGGCTGCATAAATGGGGCTAGAAACTTTGTGTGTTGGTGTGCCTTTATTCTTTGAGTAAGTGCCCATACCACCTTTGACCTGTGAAGATGGATCTGGGTGTCCTGGTGTTAGTCCAGCAATGTGGAACGTCACTGTATCACTGACCTTTTAGTTTGTTGTAGATTCCAAGTATATCATAGTTAAATAAAAAGACCCTCTTTGCACTGAAATGTTAACTTTTATATCAATTGGAAGTTCTTGGACAGGAAACCTTTGCTATAGCAATGCTCTGGACTCTGGGCGATCAGCAGGGTGACTGGGCCCAGTGTGCTGCTGCCAGGTACAGGAAGACGTGGAGAAGTGCGCCGTGTGGAGCCGCTTTGACTCCCCGTTCCCTTGGCAGCGGCTGCAGGCCCGTGGCAGCAGTACAAAATCTGTGTACTTGCACATTTCAAAGCTGCTTTTCTTAGTCTCCCAGAGCAGTTTGTATAGAGGTGGAGCCAAAGTAAGATGTCTACAGACTCAGTCTCAAAAGCAATTTAACCTACAAAGGACCCCTTTGAGATTTGTCTTATCACTATGGTCCTCAGTCTTCTTTTAAAGCTGTTGCAGGAGAATTGTGTCAAGTCCGAGCTGAATTCTAGTATAGTTCTCCAAATTCCAGCCTTAGGATTACTTAGATCGGAGACCTGCTGCCTCCAGGACTTTGAGGTGAACCAGGAGTTAGAGAGAAGTGAAATAGCCAAGGCATTCGACTGCCTACAGTTAGTATTGCATCCAGATTTACAGATTTTCATTTCATATGTACATTTACTGTGTCAGGATCTGGTTCTGTGACTACGAAGACATACTATAAAATTACAGCAATCAGAACCGTAACCATAGCGTGCAAGTCAGCTACTCGTGTCAGCTGTCCCAAAGGCTGATGGGAAGACACATGGTGATAGGAACTAGTCCAAGAGGAAAGAATGTGTGGTCTATCTCCACCTACTCTGGGAGATGGTGGAAGAGAAAAGATGCCATGTGTGAGGAAAATTAGGACTCTTCTTGAATACTGATGTCAGGCCATGTATGCTGTGTGTGGGCCTGTGCTTCTGAGCGCCCACTGAGGCTCTGTTCCCACAGCTGCAACAAGCGTTGACGACCATGTTGGTGGAAAACAGATGGCCCCTTATACCCATTTAGTGAACAACACAGATTCCCAACCTGATGGGTTTGCTCTGGAAAGCCGCCTTGCCCCCTTCCCGCTGATGTCATGGTGGAAAGGTGGATGCAGTTTAACCCCCTTGTCTTCTCAGGCCAGCCTAAGTAACAGTTCCCATACAGGCCTGAGCCTGAGCAGAGACTAGGTTTCTCTTTCCTTAAGGAGATATTAATGAAAATATCTCATTTCTGTCTAAAAAAGAATAAAAGAGTCACTGTGGTTTAGGGAAAGAGATCTAATCAAGTGATCTAGAGACCCTGACTCTGCCAGTAATTAGCTTAGTGCACTTGAGTTAACCTTTGATATCTGTGGATCTTGTTTTCTCCCTTTGTAAATTGGATGGTACCCAAGAATTGGATTTGCAGGACCATCTCCTGTAAAATGAATGTATCCACTTTTAAAAGAATAACTTCTTAAGCTGAAATTATTCTTCAGACAGTAACACTGGGATCAGTAGTAACAAATGCAAAAGTCCTCATAGAAATGAGTTGTGACAGGACTCATAAAACTTTTCAGAACAGAGTGTCTTTCAAAAAAATTGTTAATTTTGATATTACAATGTGAAATTCTAAAAAAATTTTAAAGAAAAGCTTAATATCACACACACACACACACACACACACACACACACACTCTTTAAAAAAATAAAACAAAACTACTACCCCATCCCATCCTAGTCTGCTTTCTGTTGTTGTGACAAAACACCATGATCAAAAGCATGGTGATCCCAAAGCATTCCTTCTTGGGAAGGAAAGGGTTTATTTGGCTTGAGTGTCCCAATCATAGTGCATCACGAAGGCAAGTCAGGCTAGAAACTCAATTGAGGCAGGAACTGAAGCAGAGACTGGAGGAACACTGCTTACTGGTTTGTTCCCATGGCTCACCCAGCCTGGTTTCTGTACAACTCAGGAGTAGTTGCTGGGGATAGCACCACTCACAGTGAGCTGGGCCTTCCTGCCTCAACCATATTCAAGAAAATGCCCCAGAGACTTTCCTACAGGCCATCCCGATGGGCACAGTCCTCATTGAGAGTCCCTCTTCCCAGCCATGTCTAGTTTTGTTAGGTTGACAAACTAACTAGTACTTGCTCCAAACCTCTTTTGAAGTAATCTGAGCTCAAAAATAGTCTGTAACTGTGATAGTTCAAGTAGATACTGACTTTATCTGACTAAATCTAGATGTGAATGTTTATTTGATTATGGAATAATAACTGAAATGACTATTTGGTCCGCTTTCTCAGCCTCCATTCAGCCATGTGTATTTATACTGAGTTCCTTTTAGCATCAATTTCATTTTAACTGGTTATGACTTGTGTTGCTGCCGTGCCTGCTGGTACAAGAAGGCCTCAGCAGCTGTGCTGTCAGAGACATGAACTACTTTCCTGCTTTTGTGGAAGTCCTGCTGATCTTTAACTATCAGCTGTAGCTTGGTTAGCACAAGTGAATATGTTTTGCTATGGCATAGAGTAATGATAATTACCTTCCTAATGTAATTATACTTCTTGATATAATCTCGTATCATTAGCACAAGTAAAGTAGAGCATGCTTGTTAAACTGGCTCCTTTCAAACTATATCTGCACCTTTATTTGTCTTCTGGACATCTTAGATTTTCATTGGCCTCCTCTTGTCCTGTGAGATGGTGGTATAGGCTTAACTTCAAATGTTAAACGTGTGTGTGTGTGTGTGTGTGTGTGTGTGTGCGCGTAGTGTTAAATGATTTAATGATTTAGTCTAGCTAAGGTCAGCAATAGGTGAGGAGAGGCTGTAAGGGATAGCCAGTTCCTCATGTGGAGAGAAGCTTTATACAAGATTATGTCCTTGACATTTTAGTATACATGTGAAGAGAAACTTTACAAAACATCCACTAGATGGCACCTTGTTATTGTGTCCTAGATTTAGTCTGTGGCATTCCAGACTAGAGAGCATAATTCAAACAGAAATTGTTTCCTCAGAATCTCGGTTGCTGATGAAAACAAAGATTTGTGTAAACCTTAAAAATCCTCTGATAGTAAAAGTGCTAACACAGCATGCTGGGTAACCAATGTTAGTACTGGGAACCTGTACTTCCAGTCATTTACACATTTTGTAATCTTTATGAAACCATAGAAAGCAGAGAAAAAACCAGGTGTGATGGCCATCAATTAGACAAACACTCTTGGTCTCTTTCAGGTGTTGAGCCTCGTGCTTTGAACAGATGTAGCTTATATTCCATATGGTTCTGAAGTTCTTATTCCTCCTCCTTCAGCTATGTAGTCCAGGCTACGCTCAAACTCTGGATTCTTTTGCCTTAGTCTCTCTTCAGTGCTGGGATTATAGGAGTGTGTGAGTGTGCTCAGCTTCAAGTTCTTAGGTGTTAATTGCCACTAGCCTGATCTTCTGGAACATTCCTTCTTATTGTCTAAATTGTCATTAAAAGTAACAATAATAATAGTACCCACAAGTTTAACGTTTACTTTCATTTAGCTTGTTATAGTTTAGACTTTATGCCTTATAGAAACTTATACCCAGATAGTGGTTTTGTTTTGTTTTTTTGAATTATAAGCCAAGGAAACACTAGAAAGTAGTATGATTATCAAAAAATGAAAAATAAATCCAGTCATCATCTTATTATATAAAGAATTTTATATGTAGCATATTTATTATTCTTCTGAGCCTTTAGGTCTCTATAACCTTAGGCATATATATAGTTATTGTTACATGTCTGTCAGTTTTCCCAACTGATTATTTCAATTGTTTTGACAAGCGTATTATTATACAAGTCTTTGTTACTATAAGTTGCTGCTGGTAGTTTGGTTGAAGTCTTGTTGTTTTGTTTGCTTTTGAGATAGCATCTTGTTTGCAGCTTGGGCTAGTCTGTTATGGTAGTTCTCCTGCCTCGGCCTCTCCAGTACTGGGATTGCAAGCACGAGCTGCCTTCCCCAAGTAGTTTTTCATCAGTTTCCCACTATTTCTATTTAGCTTTTTCTCTTCTATCATTTCTCTCCTACAGATTTCGACATACAGAAGTATTCTCTTTTTGCAGCATTCACTGATGACACTAAAGCACTAGAGGGCGTAGGTGAGGCTCAGGCAATGCTTCCATGAGTTTGATCCCAGCCTGGGCTACATGGCAAGCTCCAGGCTAGTCTGAGAAAGAGTAAAGACCCTGCAATAGACAAACAAGCAGCAGAGCTGAGGTTAGCACATCTAGCTGTAGTAGCTCTTAAATACCGAATCCATGGGCTGTGCATGCTAATGAGGTCAATAGCTAGTACTTGCTAATTGTAACTTATTTCAAGTTGATTGGAATGTTTATGTTCTGTGATTGATTGCAGTGATAACAGCAGATCTTGATAAGCACTTGTGTGGAAGCTACAGTTGTAAGTAGGAACATAACTAGCTGTGAAGATTTATAGAGACTACTATTTCCTATTTCTGTGTATAGGGTGAGAGGGTACAGAATGATTAGGTTATTCCCACAGAGTAACACAGTGACCAAGGGACCTAGGAACTGTGCATACAAGTTATGGATAAAAGAAACACAGGAGAGTTTGTGCTGTTAAGTTTCAGGCCAAATAACACGAATTACTTAGGTATTGGCACCAGAGTTGATGAGTAATCTGGAATTTTCTTTCAAGACATGTTTAAGAACTTGGACTTTATTTTCTTTCTCATTCCCTTTTCCCCTTTTTAATTAACTTTTTCATACAATATACCACAATGGAGGTAAGCAGGATTATGTCTGGAGTGCAGGAGATTCCCTAGGGCGTCTCTTAGTACTACCATATCCTGTGATTAAAGTCAATGAGAAACTAAAACAGCCTAATCCAAGCAGGATGACAAAGGACACAGACCCATCAGGAATGAAGGTATGGGTCAATCCTCCAGGAAAGGAGCCAAGACCTGCTGAGGTGCTTGTCGAAGGTGAAGGAAATACAGAATGGGTAGCAGAGGAAGGTAGTTATAAATACCAGCTAAGGCCACGTAACCAGTTGCAGAAACGAGGATTATAAATAATATGAATGCTTCTATCTTATTTTGTTAAAGATACATTTGTCTTTCTTCCAATCCCTTTAACATCAACTGGTATTGAAACACTAAAAGAATGTTCCCAAGGGACGTTTCCCCATTATAAATTTACAAATGTGTTTGCGATTGTACAAGGAATAGTTATATCATGTTAGGTGTATTCACAATCTTGTTAATGTTTCATGTGGACATGAGATATTATTTGTGTCAAGTTGAAAAGGGGTGGGTTGTAGTGGCTATTCCTGGTTGTCAACTTGACTATATCTGGAATGAACTACAGTCTAGAATTGGAAGGCTCACCTGTGATCCTAATTTGGAGGCTCAGAGATTTAAGTTTCTGACCTGGATCTTGGTATGGAGATCTTGAAGCATAGTGGCTAAGACAAGGAGATCTCCAAGTTCAAGATCATTTGGGATTAAAGGCATGGATGCACACACCTTTAATCTGGGCCACACCCTCTGCTGGAGACCCATACCCAATAATCTGGACCATACCCTCTGTTGGAGACCTACAGCCTTTAATCTGGGCTACACCCTCTGCTGGAGATATATAAGGACATTGGAAGAAGGAAGATTTACTCTCACTCTTCCTTGCCTGCTTGCCTCGTGGGACTGAGAAACTGCTAGATCCTTGGACTTCCATCCACAGCTGCTGCTGACCATTGTTGGGGAGTTGGACTATAGACTGTAAGTCATTGACAAATTCCCTAACTATATAGAGACTATCCATACGTTCTGTGACTCTAGAGAACCCAAACTAATACAGAAGTTGGGTTCTTTTCTTTCTTCCAAACTCTTCCAGGTCCTCTCTACCTCCTTATTTACTCAATGCCATGTTTTTTTTAACTCAAAAACAGGAGTCAAAACAAAAAAGAAAATGAAACAAAGCATGCATAGAGGAGTTCATTTTGTAGTGGCGAACTCTTCTGGATGTGGGGTCTGCCTGCAGTGTGGTTGATATGCCTGAGACACTCCATTAGACAGAACTGATCTTCCTTCCCCAGGAGGTATCAGTGGCAGTAGCTTCTGTGTTAGGGTGAGGATTTGTGCCCACTTCCCTTTCTCAGTGCTGGGATTTAGTCTGGTAGGTAACCTGTGCAGGCCTCATACATGCTGTCATGGTCTGTGAACTTTTACATGAATCAATCCTGTGCCTCCTCTTCCTCTCTCTGAGGAAGATATATATATATATATATATATATATATATATATATATATATATTGATATATATTCATTCTAAAGATTTATATACTGCTTTCAAAATGGTATTGGTAGTATCAGATTTCTTGTTGAATGTGAGATTGTAAATTGTAAGGCTTCTAAAATAGATAATGTAGATTCCAGTTATGATTAAAACAGCTCATATCTTCCTTTGTAAGGTAATGTAAGGTAATGTAGAATTTCCAGTATGCAATGTATGTGAATAGTAAATTGTTCAAGATTCAGTCTCTTGGATTTTGAGGGGGCTTTGACACCATCTTTACTGGGTTGTATTGTCCTTGGTGTAGGAAGTACCATCGTTTCCAAATTGCAGAAACATTTATTTAATGGATGTTTATTAAGCACCTAATATATCCCAGGTATAATAATAGCAGTAGGCATCTTCTGATGAACAAACACAGCCTCTTTAACAGTGGCATAGTGGGGGCTGGAGAGATGGCTCAGCTGTTAAGAGCACCAACTACTCTCCTAGAGGTCATGAGTTCAAATCCCAGCAACCACATGGTGGCTCACAACCATCCATAATAAGATCTGATTATGCCTGAAGACAGCTACAGTGTATTCACATATAATAAATAAATAAAGGGCATAGTGTGTGGCCAGTAGCAGTGAAATCTTGGGAACAACATGTATCTTGTATTGTGTGATCACTTGTTTTAGTATTGGTTTTGTTTGTTTTTGTTTTGTGTTGTTTTGCTTTTAATATAAAAGTAAAACAAGCAAATAAAAGCAAAAGATACTAGGACAGTCCAGACTCTTTCCTCTGAATGGTACTGTAGAGTTTCTGGGAAACCCTGTCTCATCTTCAAGTCTCTGCCTAAGGGAGTGGTTCTCATCCTTCTCAGTACTGCAGCCTTTTAATGCAGTTCCTCATGCTGTGTGACCCCAACTATAGAATTATTTTTGTTGCTACTTTATGACTGTAATTTTGCTACTGTTATGAATTCCAATGTAAATATTTTTGGAGATAGAAGTTTGCCAAAAGAGTTTCGGCCCACAGGTTGATTGGTGAGAGAGCCACACAGTGAAGGCATTGGGGCTTCTGTACCTGACACTATAGTTATACTGTTGGGAGAAAGAGCAGAGAGAAGGCCAGCGCTCAGTCAGAAACCACCTGTTATGTCCTATTTAGAGGTGAGCTCATCTGTAGTTCCGTTGGGTTGGGTCTTGTAATACCAGTTTCTTAAGGGCCTCTTCAGTTACTGACAGGTCCTTCAGGCTTGCTGTACACGTATCAGTAAGGGAAGCACTAAAATCTCAGCTTTCATGCTAAAGTCATTGTAAAATTATTATAATTTAAAATGGAGATTTACAATTCTAAATAATCATAGATTGGAATTTCATTGCTTTTTTTTTTTTTTTTTGTAAATTTAAGAGTGGCATTTCTTATTTGAAAAATGACTCACAATCTTTGCATTGCTGTTTAGTAGTCAACCCAAACTGTGACAACATCCTTTCCCAGTAGATCTTGGAGTGTGTGTTTTTATGCATACTACTGCTGTGACCTAGCAAAGAGAAAAGAGTTTATTATTTCCTGCAGTTCTGAGTAACATGGCATCTAAGTAGTGTAAGGCCATATAATGGTGGTAATGATGACACTGTATATCTACTTTATGAAAGGGAAACCTATTTTGATAGCTCATAAATAAACACAAGTAGAAATATTAGAGACTTTTTATAACTTGAGGGTTATAAGCAGCCATATATTGTAAACAATAGTAAGCCACTCAAGGACTTTTTGTATTCTTGAAAATAACTGGGGAATGGAAGTTGCCACTAAGGTAAAAGTCCTCCTAAGATTGTTCTTAAAAATAATTTTCATTTACTAGATGGTGTAGTGATTCCCAGCTTGGCCCTACCACCCTCCAGGAAGTGCTTTGAAATTTGTGAGACCTTGTCACAGTAATGGGGTGAATGTAGGTTGCTTCATCCTGTGATTGGAAAACGGACCTGAGTCATGTGGGCATGGACCGAGGAGTGAAAAGGTCTTGCCAATAAACTGCTTGTCCCACCCAGAATGCCGAAAGTGCCCTCACTGAGGAATGCTGGTTTCGCTAAGTTGGGAAGGAACAGTGAAGTGGCTGAAAGTTTCCACCACTTAGACACAGAGGGCACATTCCATGTACATGAACAATAAAGTAGATGTGCTATAATTTTGTTGAAATTCTGGAAAATTCCACATTACTGTTTTACTAATTTAAATGATCTTGTGTGTACAACTTTTACGAGGTTGCTTATCTAAGTGTCAGTTTTCCTCCCCTGTGTCACAGTCAAGCACAACAGTCAGACAGAACAGATGTGCATTCCCTGCATTTTTATCCCTGCAGGCTGTGGGTCCATCCAGGTCCGTGGAGGAGGCTGTTTTTGCAGCAGCTGCTGATCATTGCAAACGCGGTGTAAAAGGACAACATGCACTACATTGTTCATAGCCATGCAGTGTAGGGAAATGCATGGCTATGAGGTTGGTCCTTAGGAGAGACAAGGATGTCCATCAGAATACTACATGCAAACTAACTTCATTCCTCCTTTTAAAGTCAGATATTTGAAGTACATTCATGAGGCATTGGAAGACTGAGGGAAAGAAAGATTTGAGTGCAAACCTTTTTTAAGGAATGAGTATTTCTTTCCTTCCTTTTCACATTCTTAAGGTTATACATGGTTCATTGTTTTCTTCAACTGTCTCTGGCATTTGTTCCCGAGCTTAGTTATTTTGAGGACAGTTCACGTATTCATCACTCAGTGAATGCAGTCTTCATAGTAGCCATGCTTCCACTGAGTGTGGAAGACACATCTGCAAACCAAAACTCTCTGTCCTAGGTGATAAGATTCTCTCAGGAGCTTTGTGGATGTGACACTATGGGGAGGGGTGTTCATTGCAGCAATTCAACTCAAATCAAGGTAT
The DNA here is from genome assembly GCF_947179515.1 of Apodemus sylvaticus. Classification (NCBI taxonomy): domain Eukaryota; kingdom Metazoa; phylum Chordata; class Mammalia; order Rodentia; family Muridae; genus Apodemus; species Apodemus sylvaticus. Next base: position 49,746,184 of record NC_067486.1, read on the forward strand.
GGAAATGAGGCAGAACAGCACATGTCCTTTGCCACCATAGCCCAGAACATTGACTACTGGCCTAGGACAGCCATGACATAAACATAAAAAATAGAGTTTTGAAATTCACTCTTAATTAGACTGTCATATGCTGAGTCCTTTTTAAAAATTTATATATATAGTTAAGTAAATGCTTCACTTCTTAATACTCAAACTATAAACCTCCCACAATAATAGCATTACAGACAAAAGGCCCAAGTTGCAGTAATTAAGTAGTGAAGCAGTTCATTTTGAATAAGTGTGAAAAGATGTTGTCTCATGGTCACAGAAAGGCTTGGCAAGAGAAAGTGACTTTCCAAGGTAACATATTGATTTGTACCTCAGAAATTTGATACTCTGTCTTGCTAAATTACATTTAAAATAATTGTTTTTAAATTGGCTTGCTAGTGTCTTTTTGCTTCTAATTCCAGATGAGCATTATACTCAGAAGCACCAGTGCACTACTCCCCGGCCATGCGTTGAGAGCCTGTGGTGTTTAGCCTCTTTATATTTTATTTAAGCATAAACATACATATGTAATGTGGTTTTTAAAATTGGAATCATGGTATATAAGTATGACTACAGTGGATTTCGTAGGAAAACAAAACATTTATTGACTTTTTTTTCCCATCCAATTTTGATGTCCTTTCTTGGTTTCTTCTGTTTTAGTGTTTTTCTAAAGAAGTGGGATTCTATGGTTTTTTTTTTGTTTTGTTTTTTTGTGAACTTTTGTATTTAGTAAGCTACTTTCTCATGTGTTGTATATATCTGCAAAATTGTTGTCATTTAATAAGTACAGAAGGCAGTATTTTCAGCTAAAAGAAACTAGCCATTTTGTCAGAGCAGGAGAACTTATGGAACTGCATGTGTTCGTTAGCATCATGGTTCGCTGTGATGATATCAGATCTGGGGCGATGTCAGGACTTTTCAGGTCGCCATTGCCTTCCATCCATACTTTATCACCGCTGAGGTGGTTGAGTGCTGCTTCCTGGGAGTCACAATGCTGAATGCTGACTCGATGAGTGTCAGATGTAAAACTTGCTTTTGGGATCTTGTTCAAAAGAAACCCTGTCTGTTGGCGGGGTGTTGTGTATGTGGGGATCCAAGTGCACTTGCGTGTGAGTGTAGCTCTTAGGGTGCCAGCTGTTCCCCTCTGGAACAGGACCTCTCAGAGGAACTTGTGAGGGAGCTAAGCTGGCTGGTCATTGAGTCCTAGGGACCCTCCTGTCTCTACATCCCAGGATAGGATCACAAGCATCATGACACCTAGCCTTGTTGGCTTTTTGTTTGTTTTGTTACAAAACAAAACATGGGTTCTGGAGATCTCACTCAAGTCCTCGTGTTTTTAAGTCACTTGATTGTCTTCCAGGCCCACAAACCCCATCTTACAAGAGCAAATAATGTTCAACTCTCCAAGTGAAGCTAAGATTTATAATACATGAGTCTGTGGGCTCTAAACTGGTTAGGTGTTTTGGAAATACAGCTGGCTATCATGGAATGTAGCTCAGTGGCTTTCTGATGGCCTTTGCCAAATCAGTAGCAGAGGACACATTGCAAACTGTAGAGAAAATGAAGAACAGGAAAAAAGAACTTACAAGCTTTTACAAGCTGCATGCTATGTAACTAACAGGAGGTTGCCTGAGTTGAGAAGCAGGTTTAAGGAAATAGGAAGTGTGCCTGACAGGAGACAGCATCCAGAGGTAAGACACTACTTTGTCAGTTTGACAGCTTCTTCTTCCTGGCCCACTTACCCTGAGGGTATTTAATCAGCTGCTTCCTGAAAAGAATGCCTGAGGTGGGAATGCAGGGTCAACTTTAAGCTACTTGCAGAGTCACACTTGAACAATATAAGCAGAGACTTCTGTAAGTGAAACTGAAGGAAAGAATAAAGGGAAAACTCTCAACCAGGCTGGAAGCTGTAGCCTGAAGTTCGCCTGTATGAGGCACCCATGAGACATCCTTTCCTTCCTTTCTTAACTCTTCTTTTCCTTCATCAGCTGTCACCAGCATTGGCACTGGAATACTACAGTTATCATGTCATGACCCTGATTTCTACTTCTTGGTTGCTAACTCTCATGAACTATAAGTGATATCTCCCATACGTGATGTCTCCTCATGACCCAGTGCATTTTGACTAAGATTCTGTTAGGGTAAAAGTCTCAAGAAACCACAGATTCTGTCATTACAGAGTTGTCTTTACTGATCTCCTGTTAAAATTCTCAATGCTGGTTTCTGTTCTACCTTTATAACCACAAGGTTTTCTTATTTCTGCTATTTGGTGTCTTGTCTTTAAGATATTCTGCCATCGAACAAGGAACTTTAACAACTGTAAACTGCCCTGAATGTTTTTTGTCTGATTCTCTCATTAGGAAAATAGAATAAAATTGCCCATTAGGATCTTTTTCTGTATTGATCATCTCATTTCAGAAGCTGAGTGAGGGGGAAAAAAAAAACAACAAACTTAGCCATTCTTTCTGCCATCTTTTATTATCAATAAACCTGGTAATTTTAACTTTAAAAGCAATACTTTGCCATTTGTGTCTCACTAAATGGTATAAATTCAAACTCTCAGGATTGTAATATAGTGTGACAAATAATGTCTTTTCTAAATCTTACACACACACACACACACACACACACACACACACACACACACACACATATATATATATATATACATACATACAAACAATATCAATTTTTTCAAAAGGGACCTATGTTTTATGACTATAATCCCAGAACTCAGGAGGCTGTGACAGGAAGAACACTACTTCAAGGCCAGTTTGGGGGCATGGAAAGTTTGGGAAAAGCCTGAGCTATATATGAGAGCCTGTGTCAAAATATACATTCATACACACACACCACACGCATATATACATATGTGCTGAACCTTAACCTCCGCAGACCCAGGTTTAGCTGTTTGTAGTGATGTTAGGGCTGTGAATGCAGTTCTAACATGCTGCAGCTTTACTTGCAAACCTCCGACGTTTCCTAGAAGTGACTGTGGGCCAACTTTTGTTTTTCCTTTTGAATTTGAGAAGTAGTGGATTCCAATGTTAATATAAGACAGCTATTTGTATTTGTTTTGGTTTTCCTTTATAATGCTGTCAGAGGGATTGGCTATTTTCTTGTTAGAAACTCAGTCATTTCTGACTGTTTTCTCTTGGTGGCCAGTTCTATGTGTTGGGCAGAGGCCAAGGCTCCTCCTGTGAGGTGGCTGTCACACACCTCATGCACAGTATTTGTAGTAGAGGAGAAATTGGAATAGGGCTCCAAACTATTTGCTAACATAGCTTCAAGATGAACCCTAAAATTTTTTGAAGTTGGTTAAATAGACTCTTGGATATATGAGAAACACTAAAGTGTTACTAGTAAGAAAATTTATTTGATTTTTATAAATTATATAATAATTTTATATAGTATATGATTTTTATTTTTAAATGTATAAATAATGAAAAATAACCCAACAAAATAACATTTTATTAATATTTACATTAAAAATCATTATTAAATGATTTTTATAAAAATCATTAAATGAACTCATTGATTATTTAATAATGCAACTCTTATGGTAGTGATTTAATTTTACTTAAGCTTATAATGTTATTAAGGTGAAGTTGAACTTTACCTATAAAAGGAAGTCCCATGTTAAAGATGACAAAGGTAGTTACCATTTTTCTCTTTTCTTTTCCTTGTTTTTTTGTTTCCTTGGTGTGAACTCCATGCTTTTTAGAGGGCTTAGTAGAAACTTTCTAGAGATCCTGTTTATAAAGCTAGCAGTAGTGAAAAACTCCTAAAGTCACTTAGGGCTGCCAAGTGGCGAATAGCAGGGTAGTACTGTGTCTAGTGTTCTAGGGCTCCAGACCTGCTCATGCAGTATATCAGCTTTCCTGGCACTTAACTGGACTAGTTCCTCTCTGTACCTCAGTTTCTTACTTCAGAAATTTGCCCAATTAGGGTTCTTATTTCATATTGTCATCAGGGAATTAGATAACTTTATAGTTTCTAAAAGTTAGAGTAGTACCTGTTCTATGGGTAACTCGAGAAAGGAAAAGAAAGGCCTATATACTCTTCCCCAAATTTCTTGGCTATGTTTTAGAATTCTTTTTTCAATTTTAGCTTCAAGTCCAGTAAAAATGCAGTTGTTTCTTGTTAGTCTCAGGAATAGCAAGGACCATAGTTACATACCACCAACACATCTACCATAGGAAGTCTTAATAAAATGTTGAAAATTATTTTTTCCTTAATACAGAATGTAAAAAAAGCACATGAAGATTTTAAAGTATCAGTAATTAAAACACAACTTAGTGAAGGTATGCAGCATTCAGTATTGTAGCTAATTTCTAAATTCCAGAATTCAGTGTTAAATAAAACATGAGGAAATGTAAACATTATGGGGCAAACAGAATTACTATTGCAAAAGATGCATGTATACAGTAAAAATTACAGGTAAACTTCCACCAGTATAAAGGTAGCTGAAAGGGCTGGGTCAGTATTCTGTCTGTGGGGGGAGGGGAGGAAGGGAAGGTGGGAGGGAGAGAGGAACAGGGGTGGGGCGCTAGAATGCATGAATGTTGAGATCAGAGGAAAGCTTCACAGAGTTGATTCTCTTTTTCCACCCTGGATTCTGAAGATGGAACCCACAGTCCTCAAGGCTTTCAGAGAAAGCATGTCTACCCACTGGCTATGAACCAGCCTCTGATTGCTGAAGACGGTCCACAGTTTCCCTACTCTACTAGCTTACTGATATATAACTTTACTGGACAGGTGTGACAGTGGTGGTAAGCCAGGATGAACACTAATATTGACAATAATTTGCAGTTCAACCTATAGCTCTCTGCCTCTATGCAAGAAAGAACTCTCTCTAAGCAAGGGAACGTGAGTGTAAGGGTCACTAAACGTCATCTGTGTCTCGTGTTTCCTAATTGTCTTTGACCATTACGTTTTCCTCTTCATCCTTAGCATTCCTTTTCTATAAACACCCTGCTAGTTCATAATTCAAATCTTGATATCCAGGAATTAGCCAGCCACCTGACTCCTTCCAGATAGCTCCACCCTTAGAAAGATGCAGAGCCTGCACCAGTGTTAGGTGTCCGTAGTTATTTTTGTCAGCAGCCAAGTGGGGCTGGCAAAGTTTTACAGTGTTAGGAATCACTTGGAACCTAGGTTCACAACAGACAGTGCCGTCAGCACTATGAGGTGATTTAGCTGTTAAAAGATTAACTGTGGCTAAGTTTGGTTCCTCAGAGGCAGTAAATCTGAATTAATTCTGGATAGATGGACTATTATCAGAATTCTTCTTTGATTTAGTGTCTTCTAGGTGCCACACGAGATGTTCATCATTGTATTATATCCTCATGCTCTCTCATGGGGCCCACACGATGGTTTAGGCTACACTTGTCTCTCCTGCCACATGCCGTCTAGGTCCCAGATTGTTTTATTACTATATAGGTCCTATCTCACCAGCGAATCTTGGTTGCTGAAACTCATCTTCATAACCAGTGCATCTCTCTCAATGTGAGTTCATGAATGGGTCTGAAAAGGTTAACACAAGGCAGAGAGATCTCAGCAGAGGCTCTGTGTAAGAGCTCACCTGAAGCCCCATCTTGGAGTCTGGAAAGATAAGCTCAGGAGGCAGCATTCTCTTCACTGTGAGGAAGCTTACCCTTCCCGTTTGAGAAAAGCTGTGGCATCCATCTTATAAAGTGTTTGGCATTGCCATTAGATTGTGAACAAGGATAGGTTTGATGTAGCTTGCTTCTTAGAATCCAGGTAGTTAAGTTTATATCATTATGTTTCAATTCTTTTTCCAAAATTTCATTCAAACTTAGTTTACATTTTAAGTCATTTTAATAGTGTACATTAGTTCTCTTGTGACATTTTTACACAAGTATATAATACATTTTGATTATATTTACTCCCATGTCTGTTGCCCTCTCTTGCCCTCCTTCCCCTTACTTCCTAGTCCCCTTCCTATTCTCAAATAGTCTTGCTTCTACTTTCATGGTTTGTTTCCTTAAATCTAAATTTCATATGTGAGAGCAAACCTGTAATATTCTTAATGAGTGGCTTATTTATATAACATGATTTTATTTTTCAAATGACATGTTCTTTCTTCTATAGATAGATAGTACCCTGTGTGTGTTTGTGTGTGTGTGTGTGTGTGTGTGCGCGCGTTTCTTTGACCATTTATCAATTCTTTATTAGTATATTTTAAAAATCTAACAATCTGAGGATTTTTATCCCCACAAAGCATGCTCTAAGCCTCTCATAGTGACTCACATCTTTAATCCCCATAGTTAATAGGCAGAGATGGGTGGATCTATGAGGTTTATATGGTGTATTCCAGGCTAACCAAGGCTACTTAGTGAGACCCTGTGTCAAAGAACAACAATACAAAAACATACTATTGATTTTTACTCTTATATTTTAAAGTATTTGCAGTAAGGTGGGAAGCCTGAGATTCTGTGGTATGTTTGCCTAACCTGCTATGTTGCCTGTGGCAATAGCAAGCTGTTATGATAACTGTTAAACTATAAACTTTGTACTGTTTAGAATACTGAATTTAGTTCAAGTAGCAAGAACTCAGATTTTTTCCACTCTACTTACTACAAAAATTAGGTGAAGATGAATGTTCTTTCCATCAATAAAGCACTTGAAAGATGAACTGAGCATTCATAGGCTATTATTTACAAGGACATCAATACTTATAAAATGCAAAGTGAGTACCTGAGTCATATAGACACTTCAGTTCTGGGTTCCTTTTCTTCCCCAATGTGTTCAGAAAACCAGGCCTATGTAAAGGACTGTTTTGAAATTTCAATGGATGTTGCAGATTCTTTGAGTACTGAGAGATACTAATGAAGTGCCAAAAATGGTTATTGAAATGGTAATAATATTTATTACAAAGTAAATATATCGATTAAACACTACAGGCCATGACACAATTTAGATGTAAGACACTACCTGTGATCGGGGCTAAAAGTGCAGAGGATTTGAGGCTGTGGCAGTCAGTGGCATCCGAAAGATGCTGGAACTGTCTGCACGGAGCACTGAGCTTTAAAGTAGTTACGTTTGTTTGTGCTTTGCAGTACCGAGTCATGATATGCAAATAAGTGAATGTAATAAAGGCATTACACATTACTTAGTGCTGTAAGATAACAAAGTAGCAGTTAAAAGCAGCAAGTGGTGGTGTCAGTGACAGTTTTTACATATTAGAAAATATATTTGGAACTTAATGAAAGGTACTCAAGTTTCCAAGCTCTTTACTTAAATTTAAACAGTTTCTAAGATCTGTGAGAAAATGACCTAATTACTCTTTCATAGTCTGTCTTTGACAAAGTAAACACCAGCTTGTGCCGGTGGCACCTCTGTTCCCTGCTGTATTTATCAGGTCAGGAACTCTGTGGTGGTGATGAACCCAGTATCTGAGTGGATCACGCCACCCCACCCCACCCCAACCCCACCCTACCCCATCCCACCCCTCGTGGTTCCTGCATACACTGCTCTCACGGCAGTGTGGAAAGCTGTGGGTACCAGAGACTGTGGAGACTCCAGGTAGAAAGGGAGGGATTAAGGAGCAATCCTTAGCCACTGAGAGCCTTGTTTAAGGGAAAGTAGTGTTAAGTTAACCCTTGGGTTTAGCATTTGGATTGCTTGGAGCTTTTTAAGATTTCTCCCTAGTTTGCAAGGCCTCTGAGTGTTACAGGGAGTGTTTTCTCTGTATATAATGAAAGCAGTACTTTTCTATTCAAATAGAAAGCTAAGAGATACAAGATTGGCCAGCAGAGGGAGCAGATTTATGTAAACTGGGCCATGAAAAATATAGTCCAAAATGCCTCCGTGAACAAGGATCCCCACAGATGCCCATTACAGCTCCCTCATGCCTGCTGTGCACAGAGAGGAAACAGAAGGGCCAGGCTCCCGGCTCCCCAGCTCCACTCCTTTACCTTCCCACTCTTCAGGAAGGGTGGCTTTGTTTGTTGGTTTGTTTTGCTTTTTGTTTCTTTCTTTGGGTTAGTCTTGTGAAGTAAAATAGTATGCTTTAAAATTTCATAAATATTACTTAGCAAATTAAAGCAAAATTTCAATGGTCAGTTCTGGAATTAAGGTATCTTCATGTCAGAAGCCTAACAGGGATTTAATGCATGAAAGCTATCATAAAGTTGTAAGTTGTGAATATTTAGAACAGGACACTTGCTAGGACCAAATCAATAGGAAGTAGCCTTTGTTTCATGTGCTGAATCCGGAAATAGGAATATATTTAAGAAAAAAGAAATCTTGCCAAATACAATATATGAAACAAATGTCTTTCTGCTGAACTCTAGTTATATAGAAATGAACTATAGCATCTCATGCATCCTAATTAACATACTTGGCAGGTATGGGATGACATGATATTACCAAGTTTACACATTTAGCCAGTTTTGTGAATAAATGCATATTCAAGATAGTATTCTGAACATTGGGCAGTTTAAGGATAAGCAGCTCTTTTCCTTCATGTAATTTAAACTGATGAACTATGAGGTAACTCCAGTATGTTAGTGCATGAAGAAGTTAAGGCATTGAGTGTGCTGGCGCACTCAAGATACTGGGGTATTCAAAAAGAGAGTACACTGTTCTACTTGTGAAAATGAGTAAATTTCCCCCTTTGCAGCTATTGAGACTGAGAAGTTTTGTACTGTATAATGAAATAAATTAGCTTTCAGGAAATTATTTGCCATCCCTTTAAAGACCAATATTCAAGCGCTGGATACTCCTTAGGGATAGGACATGGTGAAGGCAGAGGCCTGGTTTAGGAAAGGCAATTTATTTGAGAATCTAGAAAGCATAGATTGAAATCTGAGTCAGTAAAGAGACTGTGACATGGTTAGAAAAAGCTGCATGTTCTCTATCAGCAGTTACTGCTGAAGGTCAGCACCACAATCAGGGTGATGTCTGTTCACCACAGGTAGGCACTGTGAACAGACAATTGCCAGGCAGGCAAATCAGTTCTGCACAGGAGCTTGCCTCATAGCCTTGGCATAGAGAGACCTGTCTGGCTTCAGAAAGACCAATTGTACAAGGCCTTGGTAAAGAAGGCTAGCGATTCAGAGAGAACTCTCAAAGAGGGATTGTATACAGACCTAAAGCAGAGATTGGTGAACAATTTCTCAACGATACTAAAAGTATAATTGCTCAGGGAAGCAAAAAAGGAAGACTGAAGTGAAGTGGGGGGAGGGGGTTGCAGGAAGGAGTCGATCTTGACTATCCCTAAGAAGAAGAGAAGTTTTGAATTGGTATACAAGATAGGAATTTGGAAAGGTTCAGGAAGGCAGGACTTTCTTAGAATGTGTCACATTGTGAAAGGAAAACAGTATGGAAGGTGAGTCAGAACTGAGGCTCTGGGATTTGCAGATCTTGTTTGAATTCTAGCCCCTGATTTCGTGATGGCCCCATGGCTGTGGGTGTGTTCCTTTGGCTTTGTTATTCACAGTGGCTTTGTTTATAAAAGGAGATGATTATTGCATCTTTTCCCAAAACTTATTTTAAGAGTTAGACAGTACTTCATGTGAAGTGTTTGGTATGTAGCAATGTTCATTCAATACAGTTTGCTGTTATTATGAGGCCACTTTGATTAATGGCCAAGAACCAGATTCTGAAACCAGGCTTCCTGAGCTCAGATATTGGTTCTGCCAATTAATATGCACCTGATATGATTTATACGTATTGCTTGTGGTTTACCAATTGATCAATAAATTTGCCTTCTTGTCCAGCATAATTGTATCCTATCCAAGTGACATGTATTTAATGAAAACTTTTGTTAATTTATAAGAGGGGCAAACTGTGTCACTAAACTGTGCCTCAGTTTTCTTATGTCTAAGAAGAAGATAATTCTTATCATTTAGACTTGTAACTTAAACGTGTTAATGAGTATAAGCTTTTAATATGTGGTGCGCAGGAAGCAATGGCTAGCTGTCATTTCATTATTATCCATGCTCATAACTAATAGCAACTGAGGAAAGGTGCACTTTCTATAGAGAGCATTGGGGCTGATAAGTCAAGTAAGGGATTCAAGCATTGAAGCCAACCTCAGACTGCAGAGTTTTGTGGAAATGTGAGGCCACAGCAGTAGCCAGAAATCCGAGAACAGCGCTAGAGAAGGAAAGCAGTTGAGTACTCTAGAGCATGTCTTGAGAAAGGACAGGGCCACTCGTGAGAGGAAAAGAGCACCAGTAAACCCTGCAGTGTTGTATTTTGACTGAATAATGAAAAGCAATTAACAAATGGCCACAGAACGGAAGAAACATGTTTTTAGACTGATGCTAACAACTGTGTGGAATTAATGTTGATTTATATCTATCACATGTCCTTATTAACTTGTGTCTTGTCTCTTCTTGCAATTTTCCTGCTTATTTTTCTTTCTGCATGCTTTCTTTTAAGCGTTCTATTCTTCTGCTAACAGAACAGCATAGAAGCATCACAAAGCAAAGAAGTCCTGGTCCTATGTTCACTTCACATCTTGTCTAACACCGGTTAGACTGGTGGGGTGAAACAAAATGGCTGGTGTGCTTATTACTCTGAAGAGTTCCTGAGAGAGAAATTCACATGAGGGCTGTACAGGAAAATGTTGTCAAAGGTCAAAAACCTGCAGTCCAGCCTTTGTGTCTGTGTGATTGATGGCAAGTGTGTGCTGGAAGGCAAGTGGTGTGAACTGGAGCCAGTGCAGTGTGTGAGGCGGGCTGATACAGGGAGTCAGACTGAGGCATTGGAGAGCCCAGAAACTGTGAGGGAGAGAAGCACTGGGGAAGGGCAGAGGACAGAGCAGGAGCAAAGAATGGGAACTACAGTGAGTGAGGGTGGACACCAGGCCTGCAGACAGGTCCTCATCTGCACTGAGAACGGATGAGGAAGCATTGTGAACATAAGTTTCTGTACTTCATCTTCCTGCCAATGTGATGATTGTGACCTAAATGTTAATAAATGCATATAAATAAAAAACTTTTTTAATATGCAAACTACTAAAAAGGCTTGTTAAAGTGTAGCAATTTGGCAGTTAAGAACACAAATACCTCTGCAAAATATTAGAGAAAGTAATGGTGGCATTGCTGTTACTGACTTTTTTGTGCAAATAGCTTATCCTATCTCTTGGTGCCTTGTCTCTTCAAGGTAGCTATTGTCTTAATACCTGTAGCTTAGAGCAGCATCTTATCTTTTTCGGCTGCCCTGAGAACAAGTGTCATGGAATGTAGTAAAGATTTTGAAAATATATATTCTATCATGAGTTATGCAAAGAAACCAGCACAGTGGCCTTTGACACGTTGACTGGTGATGCCTTGTTATTCATGAAGAGCCCACAGACAGCATCATGGCAGAGCTGCAGGTTCAATTGAAGAGCTTACTGCATTTCCGTCGGGAGCACTTAGAGAGACTTTATGTGAATTTTAACTGCATTGCTTCTAAAATGAGAGTGTTTATTGAATGAAATATTTTTTTTTCATTTAATCTGCCTATAGGTTAGGATTCTCATTAGAATCCCAATAAATAATAATGATTGTCATTTGTAGAGTTTTCATCTTCAAAGAGTTTTCATTTAATATATTTGTCATTTGGAATCATCAGAGGCATGGTATACTTTCTGCTGAGAATCTCAGAATTTCTACTATTACCCTCAGTGAGCCCCTTTGATTTTCCAAGTCCTTTTAAACTACTACTTCTGCAATAAATGCTCAGAGGTGACAGACTAGAATGCTTCATGTTAGATTCTCCTCCCTTGGTAGGCAGTTTGGTTGAGTTAGACTTTCTGGGTCATCTCTGTGTTAACTGTCACACTGTGCACACTTAGCTCTCAACTAACCGAGGTTAGTTAGTTAGGTTCTCCAACTGTGATTCACACTGTCAACCTAAGAATGTTCCTATAAGTATCGAGATGATAAATATCATAAATATGTTACATCTAGAATTGAAGACCAATTGAATTGACATATGTTTTAGTCGTGTATTCTTATTGCTTTAAGAATTTTTTTGGAATATAGCATCCTGAGTGATTAAAGATCGTAAGAGGAAAATACAGTCTTTTATAGACTATGCGCTTCAAGAACTATGCGCTTCAGACTAGGCTTTCTTTTACCCCAGGAGCTGTTTGAAGAATCTTACAGATAACTGAAACTGTGAATAAGTTCAATATTCTCTATACTAGGTATTCACTATACGTTTTTACCTGTAATAATGTTTCATGTATATATTAGGTATATAAGAGATTAATAATGATATTATTAATAATGATAAAATTGAATAATTATGATAAGATAATGAAGTATCAGTGTATTTGATAAAAAAATCTGTTGTTGGTACACTATAAATGGGTTGGTAATGTCTTCTTCTTTCACTTGCATATGCACTGTCTTTTCCATTTAACTAAGCATTTACTATGTATTGTTGCCATAGCTGGTAGTTTGAATTGAGATAATAAAGCTAGCATAATTTTTTCCTTTCAACACAATTTCATGACTAGAAAGCTCACTTTCTTTTTTTAAATTTTTTTAATTTTTTATTTATTTTATTTTTTATTTATATTGCAAATGATTTCCCCTTTTCTGGTCCCCACTCCCCGCAAGTCCCATAAGCCCTCTTCCGTCCCCCTATTCTTCCATCCACCCCTTCCCACTTCCCTGTTCTGGAATTCCCCTATACTGCTCCACTGAGCCTTTCCAGAACCAGGGGCCACTCCTCCGTTCTTTTTGGACATCATTTAATATGTGGATTATTTCTTGGGTATTCCAAGTTTCTAGGCTAATATCCACTTATCAGTGGGTACATACCATGATTGATCTTTTGAGACTGGGTTACCTCACTTAGTATGATGCTCTCCAGCTCCATAGACTTTAGCTACTTTTATGTAGGATTTTCTTTCTTGATAAGCTGAGAATATTTGCCTTTTCGCTTAAAGGAAGAACTTTATAGTTTCTCTTTGGCATGTCTTTGCATATGCCAATTCCTAGCATCACTATTCTGAATTCCTAGCATCACTATTCATTCGCTTCCTGGAGCCATTATTGACATGACAGTTGACAGGAAAGTGCTGGGCACTATTGAGTCTAACTGTGTTGTTTGCAATAGCTACCAAGTGCCTAATACACAGGTAGTGTCACTGAACTAAGGCCTGACTTGTATGTATCCCAGGTAGGATGCAGCTGAATAGCACACTATTGCCACGTGCTACTTAGACTGGTTTCTAACTTGAAAATCAATACTTTATTTCTGGAAATTTCTCTCTCATCTTTTCAGATTACACTCAGCCACAAGTAACAGAAACTATGAAAGTATAACTGTGTTGAAAGAAACTGCACCGTGACCAAACTCTGAAGAGTGTCGGGCTTTGATTCAGGGCTCCCACAGTAAGGCCTTAGACTAAAATGGAGGGCTATTTGACAGCTGCCCTTAAGGATGAGCAACAACTTAAACAGAAAATAGGGTTTTAAGCAAAGAAGAAGCAGGGTTAGGTTGGGTTGGGTTGGGTTGGGTAGTGTTGTTAGCTCCTACAGAAGCAGGCCTCATGTGAAAGACAGAATTGCTTCCGTTTATGTGCTAGATTAGACTGTTAGGTCCTCACAGTTGCTCTCTAGCTACAGAGTAGAGAACACTGCAGCAGCTCCATCCTCCTTCAGACTATGTATGCTGCTGACAGGGTTCTTGAGGCTCCCGTACCTTCTCCTGTGTCTGAGGTTTCATCACTAGGATAGGGACAGGGTTTTATTAGACATGCAGGAAAGTTTAGACTCCAAAAGAATGCTGTGTCACAGAGCTAATGGTTTAAAGGTGGTTTACACTGTAAGACAAGGTAATAGACTGGGAGGATCTTTTTTAACAAACCTACTGCCATTTGACTACATGACTTCATGCCAGCCAGACAAATGATAACGCCTCCTTCTTCAGTTTTTGAGTCTAGAGATACTGACTGCAGGCATAGGGACTACTGAGGAATGGGAGAAATCTTGTCTGTCTTAAGCAGAACTGTAGGCTATTTGTGAGTGGGTAGCTGCTGACTGTTAAAGCTGTACTGCCTCTGAGGGTCATGGAAGAAAAGGGTGTGCTTGACTCGGAGCATTCGTGTGTCTACCAGCACAGCTGCCTGCTGAGTTGTCACACAAGGAAGGACCAGTGCGATGACTTAACTTTACAGTGGCCGAGGGAGACATGTATTTGAGGCCTACTAGTAATAAATCTATTTTCCCTCCAACATTTTCTTTGACCCACTTTATTGTTGTTACTGTCCTTATTCTGCCTCTTCCTCCTCTTCTTCCTCCTCCTTCTCCTTTTTCTTCTTCTTGTAAATAGCAAATATTTTTAAATATTAAATTAATAATTTATTATTAAATTAGTTCCATAATTCATCATTATTTTTATTATTATTATTTTATTATTGAGTTTTGATTATGAGGCAGGTCTTAAGAAAATGGGCTTTCTAAGTTTGAAAATCACACTTAAAAGTTCTCTCTACCATTGAAAATTGATTAATAATGAAGGGCTGGCCTTAAGAACCCATACTGAGACCCTAAGTTTGGTTTCCAACATCTTACTACCACCTACAGCTTCAGTTCAGGGAAGCCAATATCCTTTTCTAGATCTTTTCTGGATTCTGTGGGCATCTGTACTTGTGTACATCCACATGCCCACCCACACAGACACATACACTTAAATGAAAGTCGCAGAATAGTTTTAAAGACTATAAAAATGGTGTACAATTATTGGAGTACAGTGAGTATGTATTTTAGGAGACTTTTGCCCACAGAAAAGGGATATACACTGGGGGCATAGCTGTTTATACAGTAAATATTCCGTGTTTTGGATCTTCCACACTTGGCGGCCTCAGCAACAAAGTTTGCTTTCATTTAGTTTATCAAGCGCTCTGCTCATTGATGAAGCGATCTGATATTGCCTTTCAATCGCAGATGTCAGAATAACCCCCTTTGAATGAAATCCATCAATTGCTTCATTTGTTGAATATAGACTGCTGGCTGAATTTGAGAAACAGCAGAGAAACTTTAAACTTTAAACTTCCCCTTTGATTCTTCTCTCAACTTCTTACTGCTCTTGAGAATTATAATCAAGAACATCATTAACCCCCACAGTTTTACCTTCTTTTTACAGTTTGGAAATAGACTGATAGGAAATTAAAATCTAGCTTGTTAGATTAGACAGTTGTAAATTATGCCACTGTTCGTTCACAGCTGGAGGTGCTTTACACCTTTAGATTACACTTTCCTGACCATCCCATTCTGACATAAACTACGTACAGTTCACTTCTTGATTTATCTATCTCTCAAGAATGCTAAAATTAAATGTCCTGTTTTATTTCTGACCCTGTGCAGGGTGCTGTCTCTCTTTTCCCTCACGTCCAGGTGACTGTTGGTTTTCACACACCATAAGCCACCGTGCCTTGTATATCAGAGTTGGACAGTTTCACTCCCCTCTACATCAGGAAAAGAATATCTGAATTCAGAGAAATGAAAGAGATGGTGGTTACTCTGAAGCCACCATAGTATACCAAAATAGTAGATCATTGCCACAGTTAAATAGCTGTTTGAAAATACATCTAACTGATCTCAGTTCTTTGATATGTCAGGAGACAGACAAATAAGGTCTTTAACCATTATAAAAAAAAAAAAAGCTCAACAGTAGAGGAAGGATTTGTCTAAACTATTATTCAAAAGAAAATGTATTGAAATTGCCAATATAAGGCCATTATATATATTTCTGTTTAAGGAAGGTTAGTTCAAAGTACCAGAAAGGATGCAATAACCAGAGTAATGTGTGGACTGTAAAGAAAGAATGAAAACAGGTCATGTAGGATGGGAATGAAGGTGAATTTCAAACTACATGAACTGGCATTAGTGTCGTGGTAGGATCCTATTGAATCTATGAATATTGAATATAGGCATAGAGTGGATGCTCTATTTTATTCAACTAGCCTTGTAAATTGTCAAGGAAAACAAACCTTAAAAGGTTATGCTGCTCCTGTCCAGGATTCTCCTTGGCATTAGTGCCCAGAATCTAAGTACGATAACATTTTGTAAGTTGGGCATCCTAGGATTTTAGTATCTGTTTAAGGCACTGAACACATATGTTGGTGTTTAGAATAAATGCATGTTGTATGTAAAACTAATAGTATAATATAATTCACAAGTGTTGGAGCTAAAATACACTTTTTCTAAAGGCACTGGAAATACTTTGCCCTCTCCAATTGATAAAAGCCCAAGTGTATGGTTTCCCATTGATTTTTTTTTTTAATTATTAAAAATGTTATCTCATAAAATATTGGGTCCCCAATATGGATTTAATTACCACTCAAGACAGCTTATCCTGAATGATTAATAAACCACAGCAGCAGCCATTTCCTTTGCTCTCTGTATGGCAATGGTATTTTTGGAAATTGGGCTGCCTGTGCCAAGCGTTATTTGTAGATAGAATGGGAGTTGTTAAATGGCCTATCAATTCACAAGAAATCTTTGTTCTTTTATTAAGAGCATGCCAGATAACTAGTTCCATTAGGGTTTTCAATAACTTCTTGTGCTCTTAAAGCAGCCACACGAGTCATAGAAATGACTTCACTCCATAGAAATTGTTGCTACAAAAGCCTTAGGAACACTGTTTTGCTTCCTCCTCCCCTCTCTCCTTCCCTTCCCTTGCCTCCTTTTTTCTTTCTCACTTCTTCCTTTATTCTCTCCCTTCCTCCTCCTATCTCCCATTTTCCTCTGTTTGTTTTGGTTTTGGTTTAATCATAGACAAATGCATACAGAGTAAAGAGTTTTTATCAAAGTGAAAATTTTTATTTTATGAAAATAAAGAATTCTCTCATCTTCAATAAGAGAATTATTTCACTGTCATCTTCAGTGAGCTGTTTGAATAACTAGCAGTGTATTCATATTTCTATATACTGTGTTTATTAAAATAAATAGGGTGTGTTAATTACGAAGAACATGATATATACAACTTCAGAGCCACGAGGATGGCTCAGTGGGCAAAGGTGCTTGCGAGTAAGCCTGACGATCAGAATTTGATCAATGAAACCTGTGTGTTAGAAAGAGAGAACGAACCCCTGCGAGTTTTCCTTGACCACTGCCCGCCCCCCCTGCACACAGAAGATAGAGATTTCTAGGGTACAGGGTGACATAGTTTCTGAAGCTATTGAAATTAGTCAAAGGATAGGTAGGCAGTTAGAGCCACAGTTTAAGCTATGTGTCAAAACCCCTTTGGAGGTCGGATGAACACTCTCCTACGACCAGTATAGAATACAAATATTTACATTACAATTCATAATTGCAAAATTACTGTTATGAAATAGAAATGAAAACTTTAGGTTTGATGGTCGCAACATGAACTGTATGAAAGGATTGCAGCCCTAGGAAGGTTGAGAACCACTGAGTTAGAGGAGAAGGTGATTAACATAGTGAATGGACTTGCATCTGTATGGAAATTTAGTTTGGATAAAAGTGGCCTTCCTGGGGAGTAGGGAGAAATATGGACTCTTTTTTTTTTTTTAATTTTTTTTTATTCGATATATTTTTTATTTACATTTCAAATGATTTCCCCACTCCCAAAGAGTCCCGTAAGCCCCCTTCTCTCCCCCTGTTTTCCCACCCACCCCTTCCCACTTCCCCGTTCTGGTTTTGCTGAATACTGCTTCATTGAGTCTTTCCAGAACAAGGGGCCACTCTTCCTTTCTTCTTGTACCTCATTTGATGTGTGGATTATGTTTTGGGTAATCTAGGTTTCTAGGTTAATATCCACTTATTAAATATGGACTCTTTAAGAAATGGTACTGGTACTAGTACAGTTGGCTAACTATTCAGGGTAAATGAGTGAACTAGGCCCTAACTTTACTACTTTTATTAATGCATTTCAGTGTCTAAGACAATGTCATACAAGTTTTAAAAGAAAACTCTAGTGGATAGATTTTGGTTTTTATTTAGGACAACCTAAGCATAACTCAAAATCCAGAAATAAGGAAGTTGGATAAATTTGCCTGCCTTACCTTGTTTATAAGGCCGGAGAACAGAATGAATCTTGATAATATTTTATGTGTATGGACCAAGATTGTTTTAAGATGATATTCTAAATTTAATGACATTATATTGCAAGCACTTTATTGGTACAGATATTCATGGGGTGAGAGAGGGATGTGTGTTCATGCATAACTGTCTGTCTCTTCCTGACTCATTTAGTGTTTGATAGAACTTCCCTGTAATATTTGTTTTACATGAGCATATCTGAATAGCAATCTGTATCTTATATCAAATGAATGAGAAATTATATATCAGATTATATATCAGATATATGTAATAGCATGTGAGAGAGTTCTCAGTTTCTCTGAACTCTAGGATTGGTTGATTTGGAGATGATGGTGTGCTGTTACTACCTACCTGATATGGACACAACAATGCTTTTATCAAGAATAACTTTTTCTAAGGTCATTAAAAAGTAATGGGGAATTGGGATGGTCTAAAGGATATTGACACATTTATAACCTGATCATTTCTTAACTATTTTAGCCAATTATGAATTTAAAAATTTGTAAACGCATAATTCCCACTCTTTCTTTCAAAAATCAGGTTACATATATGCTAGGGAGGTACAAAAAATATGGTTTTTTTTTTTTGTCATAGATAAATAACAACTCAGTCTGCTTCATGACCCATTATGTGTTCATGTTCCAAGTATTTGGAAACTACAGTTTTCAAATGTGTTATACTGTATGAAACAGTTTTATTTCAAACCTAAACCAAGGAGAATCAAGTGTCTCTTAGAAAGCATTTATTTAATATTTCAAGCACATTTATCTTAGTATAGACTGCGAAATTCACTTGAAATGCAATAGTGAAATAGCAGCTGTGACAGAACATGTGGAGGGCTCCTCTGGGCATAGTCTCTCTGCTCCCTGAGAAGCCATCTTTCATCAGGCTGGTGAAAGAAACCGGGTGACATCCTGAATAAACATGAACAGGTGAATGTAACTGGTAATCCTCTAATATCTTATTTAGGTTTTAAGTTTTGAATTAACTGAGTGGAAAGAAGTAGACTTATTAAGGTACTTTTTTTAAAGCTCAATTTAGCCCATTAAAATGAATGCATGATTATATACTTAGGATTCTCACTGAATCCAGTAAATGTCTGAGCTGATAGATGATTTAGAAATTAAAATTGTAATCCAATGAGAGCTAACTGGGCAAAACAAGTAATTTTAATTAAACTGACTTTGGTTCATCTTCACATTTTCTCCATCTTCTGTCCCCTTCCCCTTCTAGGTCACAGTAATGAAAGGCAGTAATAGAAATAAAGATCATTCAACAGAAGGAGAAGGGGACGGAAAAAGACCAAAACGGAAGTGTCTTCAGTGGCATCCGTTGCTAGCCAAGAAACTTCTGGACTTTTCAGAAGAGGAGGAGGAAGACGAGGAAGAGGAAGATATTGATAAAGTAAGTCTTCCATTCACTAATTTTTATAATTTAGTTCCTGCGTAACTCCTACACTTTAACCTTCCTTGTTCTTCTAATAGTTTAGAGCTGTTCTCTCAACCCTCCATTTGTGTCCTGAGATTAAAGTGGGGCTCTTCAGAAGCTGTGTGCTGACCTGGCACCCTGTTGTTTGCGTCCAGCCCATATTTGCCTCTTGCCATCAGATTTCAGAGCTGTTCTTTGTCTTCATTACTGTGCCATTTGCGGTATCTGGCTATACTCCCTCCCCTCCTTGAAGACTGCGGCCACACTGTCTTCAAAGTTCCCTTCTTCTTGGACCTCCACCTTCTACCCCATGCATGAACAGTTAGCCCCAGGACTTAGGGTGATTGACTTCTCATTGAAGGCCAAGCTGTTGTCTTAAGCTAGGATTTCTTCATAGCCCTCACAGCTATTTACACCGTGGTTAGTGGTACTCTTGTTCCGTTTGCCTTTCGGGCGTGAGAAGCTCTGTGACAGTAGAGGCTTTGCTGCCTCAGAATCAAGTGTGGTGACCAGCCCATAGCAGTCCCAGAGTGTGAGTTCACTGACTGGAGGGGCAGAAGGCATGTACTTGTCATGACTGATGCTTTTCACTGTTTTCCAGGCTGTGACATCCAGTCAGCTTTCTCTGAACAACAAACATCTCACAGCACTCATCTTGTTCTGAGGACTGAGCCCATGCTCACATATGCCCTCTCCCAGAATGGAGAGGGATTTGTTTGTGAGGCATGTTTCAGTGCCCGTTTAATTTTAAGATTGTTCTGAAAGGGAAGCTTCAAATCGTGGCACATTTTAGGAAATTGTGGGTTTTATGCTTCGCTTGACTTTCTGGTTCATTTGCCTTGGTGATAACTTGGTCCTCACGGCTGTCTCCTCTTTCCTTGACAGCGCTCTCTTCTGTTTGTATAGCTGCCCTCACTCCCAGTCTTTCCTGGTGTTTTCCGTATATTACTCTGCCCTCGAATGTTAGTGATTAAATCTCTATAAACAGTTTTATGTCTGTAATCTTGGCACTTTGAGAGACTTAGTCAAGAGGAGTGAGAGTTTGAGGCTAGCTTTGGCTGTGTAGTAAATTTTGTCTCAACAAACTAAACAAAAATAGCTGTCTCTGAGACTGGACCGTTAATCTATCTTGTCTCCATCATGAATTTTTATCCTGAACTCTATATTCACGTTTCAAACTGTCTACTGTATCTCTATCTTTATCACTGTCTCATTTTCTCTGTTTCTAATCTACCTACCTACATCCATCCGTCCGTCCGTCCGTCCGTCCGTCCGTCCGTCCGTCCATCCATCCATCCATCCATCCATCCATCCATCCATCTATCTATCTATCTATCTATCGAATGTTGCTTTGAATGTGTACAAAAGTAGGCTTTTACTTTTCTCCTCCAAACCTTGTCTGTCTTGCCACTATGAGTAAAGGCAGCTACAACATTTCCAGTTAATGCTTACCTTGTTTGATTTTGCTCAAGCTTTCTATCTATCCACTAATTTTCTCAGATGTACCTTTCAAATCATGTCTTTTATGTGACTCCTTTTTAAAATCTGCTTTGAACTACCTTGGTGAAGGCCACCACTATTTCTAGCAGGAATTATTTTATTCCCACTCATCTTCCTTCCTCCATGCTTCCTCTTGTATTGCCTGTTCTGCACAAAGCGGTCACAGGAACCCTTTTAGAATAGAAAGCCCGTCACGCCACCACCTCCCTGTTTAACAGGGGCAGGGATTGTACTCACTGCTGTTAGAACACGGCCTGGCCCAGGGAAAGTCCCAGTGAACAGTTGTTGAGTGAAAGGTTAAAGATGAGTTTACTGTCTTAGAAATGTCCCTATCCCCACCTTTAGTCTCAGAATTTTAGGTTATTAATATCCAGATATTATCCCACTGGCAGGTGTCCACTTAGCTACCAGTAGTTACTTCAAATGCAAATTACCCACCACTATTCATTCTGCCTTTCATGGGATTATTTTTCAAATTTGAAATCCATTTAAATACCAACCACTCTTGATTCTATCTTGAATATTTTTCTCTGTCCTTATATCATATTCCTATTCCCCTTTTCCGGATCTCCCCTCTCTTTCCTGGACATTGGTAAACTTAATTGGCTTCTCAAGGCTTGGGTGCTGGGATTTACTCACAATATCTACAATCTGTAGTCTCAGCAGCAGCTCTTTCTTTAAAATATTAATCTACCACTGTCTGTTTATGCATGGCTTTGCATTTATACTGAGACTTGTCTTGTTACTGCAACAACAGGAGGAAATATGTATTATTACCGTTCCGGGGCATGTAGTCCATCATAGCAGGGAGAGCACAGCAGCTGTCACGCGGGGTTCAGACTATGCAGAGAGGGAAGGATGTTGTTGCTCAGCTCTTTCTTGTCTGTCTTTCTTGTCTTGTCTGTTGTTCAGTCTTTCTGTGTCACTTAACCTAATCTAGAAAACTCCGTAACAGAGATGCCCAGAGATTTTGTTTCTATGATGATTCTAAATCCTGCCAAGATTGACTATAACACCAGTGCACCTTAGGTGCCAGTATTTATTTCTTATAACATTGTGAGAGGTGCTTGGTAAATAAAAATAAATTCAGCTGTTTTTGATCTTCATTTTCTTGTTGTTTATATAATCACTCACTTTCCAGTTGACTGATTTAATGAAATAAATTTAAAATTAGACAGTAGTTACGAATTTTGATGCCCATACATAGAACAATAAAATGCTGACAGCTTGTTTCAAAGCAACAACTGGTGTGTGAATTCCAATTCCCACTTTTCCCTGTGGCAGAGCACACTCTTCACAATGTGGCCCACAATGTCTGCCTCCTTCGTGCCAAAACCTAGTGTCACTTGCCCCGTATTGTTCTATAGGGATGTATGCTGATGACTGAATGAATTTCTGAGCCCCCATTCCTGCTTCTCTACACGTGTTTACTCGTTAGTCAACATGTTCTAATCCAGCTTTCAACATCTTTTCTGGGAGGGACCTCCTTGTCCTTCTATATTTATCAGCACATTGCTTTCTAATTCATTAATTTATACGTGTTTTTCTTTTGATAATTATTTTTTCAGCATATAGTTTGAGATTTGTAATATAAACAAAAGTTAGTTATTTTTGAAGAAAAATAGGATTATTTCTATAATTTACATAATACATTTATTCCCAATTTTCCTTGGCCTCATAGCTTCAGAATACAAAATAACATTTGGAAACTCAGTGTACTCCTAGTGATTACATACATAATGAAGGAAATAAACCTGTACTTTTTATTCTTAGTAATCTCAATATTTCTTAGTCAGCCATAGTTTCAAGGCTATTCTTTATTATTTGTGTTTGAATTTAATTGATGGTTGATTTGTTATATTTGCAACATTTACTTAAAAGTATTCAAAAGAAGCTAACTTGAAGCTAGTATGGTGGTCAGAAGGTCAAGGCACGTATCATGCAGACCTGGCAACCTTGATTAAATTCCTGGGACTTAACGTAAAAATTGATGAGAGAACCAGCTCAACAGAGTTGCCATGTACACCCCGCTGTCACCCCATCAAACATGCACACACTAATTCTCATCTTTTAAAAATGATAAATTGGAATAAGCAAGTGATTTATTCTATAGTATCTGTTTCTTGCTTCCTGGTAAATATTGTGTGAAGGAGCACAGTTACCTTCTGCTTTGGTTCTAGTATTCTCTGGGCACTGGTCAGGAGTCGCTTCAGAGCCACAGAACCAGAAACTCAGATCCTAGCAATCCTTTATTAAGGACTCCAGAGAGTCTAGTCTACTTCTAAGGATCAGGACTGCTACCTGATGTTACCACTGAGTAATGGAGACTAATGTATCTTGAGCCTTCTTGGTTTTGACTATAAACAAGAAATGAAAAACACGAACTTATCTAATCTAGATTTCTCCACATGATTGTGTGATTTTAAGAAACATTGAGAATTATACTTTAGAGATGCTGCATTCACAATATTTTCTGAGATCTGTGATCACAGACGTGCTTCATGCATTTAATCTGGCAGCAATAAGCTGGAAGCATTGCAAGAAGGACTCAAGGAGAGAGACCAGACCACAGACCACAGTGGTGCCAAGCCTGAGGATTGCACAGATCCAGAGGGGCAATGAGGAGACTTGGTGCCTTATGCAAGTCCTCAAAGACCTTGAATAGTAATCAACAAAGTGCTTAGGAAAGAAAGGACTCAAAATTAAGGTTGACTGTTTAAGCCATGGGGAATTTATCCTTATTGTCATAACGTCTTGGAAAATAAGACTGATGTTTATGTGGCTGAAGTTGTACTGTGAAGTTCTTTAAAACAATGTGTAAAAGGTTATATTGATACTTTATGTAAGAAGCTCTACTGGCATCTGCAAAAGCTTTAATGTTCTATATTTGCTTTTTATTATGTTTGCTTTCATGGCAAACATTTCTTCCCATGTTATTAGCTATAAGGTATTACTTTTTAATGAGCAGAAAGAGCCAATATACATGTATTTTCATGTGGATATCATTAATCTTGAGGCTCATAAACCACAAAATCATTTTTTGTTCACTCTTAGCGATTGCTTAAATGTTAATACCAGATAATGAGTTGGCCTCTGTAGTTATAAAGGTAAATAAGAGAATTTTGTCCTCAAAAGGCTCACTGTTTAGTGAGAGGGAAAAAAGGTAAGTAATTATAAAACAATATAATATATGCTGTAATACAGTTATGCAGAGGCTACCATGGAAACTAAACAGGACACATCATAAGCTAGTTACCAACCACCAAGTATAGTTAATGATCTTTTTAAAATTACTTTTTCAGTTTGTTAGATGTTTAAATGGAGCTAAGAACAAAAAATACAATTTGCAAATTAAAGCTGGTTGTTAAATCAAAATAGTTGGAGCTGTGTTAAGTACATGGCTTTTGCTTTGGTTGGTGGTAGGTTCAACTTCTTGAGGCGGATGGCCTAGAGCAAGATGTTGGTGAGACTGAAGATGATGAGTCACCAGAGCAGCGTGCCCGGAGACCAATGAATGCATTTCTTTTATTTTGCAAGCGCCATCGCTCCCTTGTCCGACAAGAACACCCAAGGCTTGATAACCGAGGTGCTACCAAGATACTAGCTGATTGGTGGGCTGTTCTTGATCCTAAGGAAAAGCAGAAATATACAGACATGGCCAAGGAGGTAGGTTACAAGGACCAGGTATGATAGAAATCATGGAAACCAGTTCTATAAATCTTACTCAGCAAATATGCAGTGGACCTTGTTAATGGTGTAATCTTCCCTTGTCATCAAATGCCAAGGAAAAACATGACAACCTAAGAGATTTTCCTTCTGATATCACAGGAATATATTAAGTTGATCACAGAATGATAAAGTTTGGATGCTAAATAACATGTGTGCATTCCCATGTGTATTAATCTCTGGTCTCAGCTTTTTTTTAAAAAAAAAAATTACTACAATGACAAAGTTGGACAATGGTTTGTGTATCTGTTAGCTCTTAACTTGTTTATGTTTTTAATTTTTGGTATACACCATTGGTAAGGGACATGCTTTGCCTTGTTTCTATAGTATAGCATGAAGATTTGAAGCCCATACATGAATGAAACAGGGTGTGCTGTGTGACATTTGAGCAGTTGTAGTTGGTGAAAAACATTACCAACGGGAAGGTGGTATATGAATTCCCAAACGTTAGCAATAACTATCTTGAAAAAAATGCTCTATTAGGCTTGTTTCTTCAATAATCTGGAATTAATATGAGATCTTTGTACATTAAGTATGAGCAGACTTAGTTCTAAGTAAAGAATAAGTAGTTTCATTGTGGTTAAGCCTGAAAGGAATAATTCCAACATTATTTCCTTAGAGTTTCAGCTTGCAAAAAAACTTGATTCAGAAAAATCTCTGCTACCCCATTAACTTCTGCAGGGGGGAAAAACGTGAGCCAGTGGGGGATAAAATAATGCAATTTCAAGATATTTTTATTAGACATCTCAGTATGAAGAAAAATAATACCTCCAGTTGTGGTTTTATCGAGTTGTTTAATAAGGAAACCTGCAACATAAAATTTTTAAAACATTCAGGAAAATTGAATCCAGAGTAAATGACTAGTGTTGCTGTGTAATTAATGATCACACAAGGCTTTAGGAATTTACTAATTGTTAAAGATAGAATTTTAACTATCCTGGGTATCTATAAAATTTAAAATCAATTACAGTAACCTACGTGATTTTTAAATGTTTCAATAGGTTTCCACAAGCATAAAGTAATTAACAGTAAACCTTTCTCATTAAATAGGTTTATATCCTTTCATACTCATACTTTATGTGATAAAGTAAACAATTATCTGAGCCCTCACGGGGAGCAGCACACACTTCCTATAATTAAACACTTGAGTTTGATTTTGGACAACATGTAGCATATTGCCAATATAGTGTTTGCCTTTTCTTAAATACAGCTAATTTACAAACCCAATAGGTGGCCACTTTTTAGAGGAGGAACTATTATTTTTACACAGGAAATCCCTTATTAATTACTTAATTAGCTTCACAATATTTGCCATTGTGGTACTATATTGGAATCTGTTTAGGTAGCCCCCTGCAGCCTACAAGTGGAAACCAGAATGTACCATATTGCGCCTTGCCTTGTTTATAGTTACTCATATAAAATATTATCCCATTTATATTCCAAAGTCTAATCGATTCAGCTACTTCCCAAATTATCACACAATTGGTCTCTTGTGGTTTTCTCTTTCAGCTTATTTACTAAATGTTTCACAGTTACATTCAAGTACATGTAATTGTGCTGAAGCCTTTTCTTGTTAACATTGTAGCCCTAATTGGAATGTCGGTCCATTCACCTGATGCTTATTAAGAAGTTTCAGTATTCCAGATTTTAGGGTAGTTGGGAGTAATACAAGGTCAGCCATAAAGACGGCCTCTGGTCTTTAAGACCAAGTCATTTTGATAGCTACATCACATAACTTTTCAACTGTGAATTCTCAGTTGTGATTGTTTTACTAAACACAAGACATTCTTTCAATGCAGTGGATGAATCCTTTGCATCATCTACCATTGTCTTTGCCTTTATTAGAGTGAGAATAGTCTTCTTTACCCACAGGCGTACAGTCTTAGAATGTGCCCTTAGCTTTTTTTGTCATTGTGCAAACATCATAGTTTATTTACCCAACTATGACCTTTTTTACAGAGCAAGGCAGTGTAATCTTATGAGACCACCATTGTGGTGTGTAGTTAACTAAAACATTATTGTAATTTGTACTTTTCTCATTCTGATTTTAAAAGAAGCATCTCTTTAAAAGAGTAAGTAGCAATATGATCCTCCCCTCTGTGTGTGTGTGTTTGTGTGTGTGTGTGTATTAAGCTGGTTGAAAATTTTCATGTTTGCTTCTCTAGTAATAAAAAAGGATAATGAATTTGAAGAAAATCATTAAACCAAGTGAACATTTTTGAGAAAATATAAGAATTTCATAAAGAATAATGGACATGTGAGTTATACATCAGGCTTCTTCTTTATGTACGTGTCATGTGCATGTGGATGGAGACCTGAGGACAGCATTTCCTATGTGTTCTAGTGATTGAAGTCAGACTTTCAGGCTAGCATCATCAACCACTGAGCCATCTGGTCAGCACAAAGTTAAAAATGTTAATGAAATTATAATTTTTTCTGTTTTTAGAAGGGAATATAAGGATAGAGAAAAAGGAGGGAGGTGATTGGAGAAGGGATGGAGAAAAGAAGGTTTATGGGACATATGGGGAGGGGGGATCCGGGAAAGGGGAAATCATTTGGAATGTAAACAAAGAATATAGAAAATAAAAATATTAAAAAAAAAAGATTAGTGCAAACTAAGGAAATGACTTTTCTCTTAATTACCTAAATTCAGGAAAGCTATGTCTTAAGCATATTTATTTGTCTTCTAAAGGAACTATTCTTGCCATATTAACTTTCCTCTTACAAGATTTAAGTAGCCACATGCATAGCCAGCTCTACTGCCTTCTTTTTTTGGTATTTGTCTTTTCTACAAAGCAACATCAAATTTTCATATATGTAATTCCTGTTGACTAGCTTTGTCATGAAACTTTTTGGGTTAACATATAACTTAAAATACATTTACACCAATTTTTTTTATTAAAACCATAAACCTAATTCACTGTTTTGTCATGTGAAGTGATGCTTTCTTTCTAATTTGAAAATTCACAAGAATAGCACACACCAAAAGCACACTGCATCCCACCATCCTGCTGCTGAGTTTACACTGCATCTCACTGTCCTACTGATGAGTTTACACTGCATCTCACTGTCCTGCTGCTAAGTTTACACTGCATCCCACTGTCCTGCTGAAGAGTTTACACTGCATCTCACTGTCCTGCTGCTGAGTTTACACTGCATCCCACTGTCCTGCTGCTGAGTTTACACTGCATCCCACTGTCCTGCTGCTGAGTTTACACTGCATCCCACTGTCCTGCTGAAGAGTTTACACTGCATCCCACTGTCCTGCTGCTGAGTTTACACTGCATCCCACTGTCCTGCTGAAGAGTTTACACTGCATCCCACTGTCCTGCTGAAGAGTTTACACTGCATCCCACTGTCCTGCTGCTGAGTTTACACTGCATCCCACTGTCCTGCTGCTGAGTTTACACTGTATCTCACTGTCCTGCTGAAGAGTGTACACTGCATCTCACTGTCCTGCTGCTGAGTTTACACTGCATCTCACTGTCCTGCTGCTGAGTTTACACTGCATCCCACTGTCCTGCTGAAGAGTTTACACTGCATCCCACTGTCCTGCTGCTGAGTTTACACTGCATCCCACTGTCCTGCTGAAGAGTTTACACTGCATCCCACTGTCCTGCTGAAGAGTTTACACTGCATCCCACTGTCCTGCTGAAGAGTTTACACTGCATCCCACTGTCCTGCTGAAGAGTTTACACTGCATCCCACTGTCCTGCTGAAGAGTTTACACTGCATCCCACTGTCCTGCTGAAGAGTTTACACTGCATCCCACTGTCCTGCTGCTGAGTTTACACTGCATCCCACTGTCCTGCTGAAGAGTTTACACTGCATCCCACTGTCCTGCTGCTAAGTTTACACTGCATCCCACTGTCCTGCTGCTGAGTTTACACTGCATCCCACTGTCCTGCTGAAGAGTTTACACTGCATCCCACTGTCCTGCTGAAGAGTTTACACTGCATCCCACTGTCCTGCTGCTGAGTTTACACTGCATCCCACTGTCCTGCTGAAGAGTTTACACTGCATCCCACTGTCCTGCTGAAGAGTTTACACTGCATCCCACTGTCCTGCTGAAGAGTTTACACTGCATCCCACTGTCCTGCTGAAGAGTTTACACTGCATCCCACTGTCCTGCTGCTGAGTTTACACTGTATCTCACTGTCCTGCTGAAGAGTGTACACTGCATCTCACTGTCCTGCTGCTGAGTTTACACTGCATCTCACTGTCCTGCTGCTGAGTTTACACTGCATCCCACTGTCCTGCTGAAGAGTTTACACTGCATCCCACTGTCCTGCTGCTGAGTTTACACTGCATCCCACTGTCCTGCTGAAGAGTTTACACTGCATCCCACTGTCCTGCTGAAGAGTTTACACTTCAGTACACTATTCTACTGATCAGTTTAGGCTTCTGTGAAGGAACAGTTTTGGAACTAAGGAGGTACAGATTACTTCTCAATTCTCCCCAGCATTCTGACCTGGATGTCTGTTGTAATTTCTGCCTGTTGATAAAGAAAAAGAAAGCTCTAACAGAACTATGATAAGGGTTCTTCCATTCCCCACCCCCCTTAGTATATATAAGGCAAACTGTGTGTTAGAGCTCTTCTATTAAAATTTAGATTATTTTCTCTATAATCTCTTAACTGGTAAGGTAGAATGTCTTCTTCCAGAGTCGTACTGGCCTTTTTTTCACTCTATGTAGATCTAGACTGTATTAATAACTAGAAACACTAATGGACACTGAGATAGCACCCCACACTCAATTAAAATGAAATAAATGGAGAAAACCTTTCATTAATATTAAAGTACATTGTAGATCAAATTTCCTCGTATGTAATGATCTGAAAAGCATTTATTGTTTGAGACCCTATTTTAAAGCATTAACAGAATAGATTATTGTCTTTTGTTATATAATCATGTCATTGTCAAATATAAAGGAAGTAAAATACTGTGACAGAGGGTCTGTATTTAGTGACAGTACCGAATAACAAAAGAAGCAGCAATTATATTGCTGCTTTTTATATTTTTGCTAACAAATACAATAGTGGTTAGGGCTAAAACAAGAGAGTCAGCATTACTGAATGCCTCCAAGAGAAAGGAACCATTTGTAAAGCAAATTGAAGTTAGAGTATTTAATCAGCTGGAAATTTGCAGGGAAGAAAGTTGAGGGCCATGAGGTGAATTTTGTTTTTTATAAAATTTTGAAAATCTGTATTTTAGCAAAAGTCTTGTCATCTTTGAGAATTTTCATCAAACTTAGGATCGATAGTCTGTTATTGATGCTCTTGGAGGATTAATGAGCTTCCCGTTCACCTACAGCTGAGAAGCATGGTCCTATATGTCGGATAGATGGGGGTCTATCTCTTGAGTCTTTTTATTCCTGCAATGATGGATTTTGTCCACAAGGTTGACCTACATGATAGTTATTACACTTACCTGTCTGCTCCAGACTGTATACCAAGTCTTTTAGCATTACTTCTCTTCCCTGCTTCCACTGTAATTTCTTTCCTGGTAATCTTGTCATAACAAATAATTAACCCTTTCTGTTGTCTCTTATAGCTGAATCAGATCAAATGATTGATGAGTTACCAAGTTCCAAGGACATATAGGAGTCTTTACACTCTGACGCTGCTCTTGCCTCTGACGTTTCTTGCTGCCCATAGCTTATGTTGGTTTAATGTTATTATATGAATTTACATGTTTTTGCTCTCAGTCATTCACATTTTAAGCTCCTCTAATCAGTATATACTTGACTAAGGTTCTAATGTTGTGTTTCAGTGGTAAAATGCTTATCTAGCATATCTGAGGCTCTGGTTTCAATCTCCAGCAACGAACAAAGCTAAAAAAATAAAAATGTTATATGTGTGTATTGAGCAGGTACCTTGAGTTTAAGCATCTACACAAGTCTTGTTATGATATAATTACAGAGTATTGTCCCTCATAATAAATTGTCAGTAATCATTTTCTAAAATATCCCTCATATGTGAGTCAGGCCTTTCTCTATTGCACACTTGTTATCTACTCAGAGGAAACTTGCTATATTATAGAACCATTGCAAAACCAGTGTTCATGCTTGAGTCAGAGCACGGACTGTAGATTATGTGTAGACAGAGATGTTTGTGTAGTTAATTGTCGCTTGTGATCAATATGAAAGGTGGGACTCTGCCTTGACTCTGTGTCCTGTGTCTAAGAAGAGTCTGTCTCCTGGTCAGTGCTCACTGGGGCTGCAGGGAAGGTGCATAGTAAGAGATGAGAGTAAGAAATCATGTGGGTGATTGATTGTTGGAGCCTTATGTTACCATTAGCACTATCATAAATTAGTGTAATCTGGCCTTCATTAATATCATCAAAGGATGATTCATTGATCAGGATGACAGTATAATTTCCACCACACTTGATTTTCATTGAAACAGATCACCAAGAGACTTGTAGCAATATGTTACTAGTGAAGACCGTATTCAAAGACTGAATATGAGAAGAAGGGCCCTCTCAAGAAGCAAGACATTCAAGTACTAATGATATCCTGCTTCTCTCACAGATGGGGCTTTCTGCTTAGAAATTTTAACTACCAAAAAAAGATCTTTTTATTCTTATAAATTTATTAACAAATTTGTTTGGAAGTCTTTGTCACTTCAGATGACTGTTCATCTGACACATCCAGCTTACGTGCCTTTTTTTGAAGCATGATAAAGATGCATACGCTTGCTACTTGCTTTTCACCACTGCCTGCCATTTGTCACTTTCTTCCATTAGACAGTAGGCAAGGTTGTCGACCAGTTCCCGATTCACAAGAATGCACTGTGGTAATACCTCCTTTATGTCAACTTTGATGCTTCCAAATTCATTCTGCAATACTGCTGTAAATTCGTTTGGCCCTGGACTTGTGCCTCATTTCACCTATTTATTCTTAAGTGTAGAACTAAACATTTGAGAGAGATGACTCAATGGTTACGAGTCCCTGCTGTTTTCTAGTGGATGACCAGAGTTCATTGTATTGGGCTGCTTACAACTGTCTGTAACTGCAGGTTCTTCATCCCTGTGGCCTTCTAGAGCAGTATGCAGATACCCACACAGAGACACATGTACACATAATTCAAATAAATAAATCTTTTTTAATTAAAAAAGTTTTTCTAGATTTTAGTGGCCTTTGTAATTACTTCATACACACACACACACACACACACACACACACACACCTGTGTATCAGGTAAATTTATCTTATGTATAAAACAATGCCAGGAAGTGAGTTTAAGATAGCATGGGGAAAATATCATTCATTTTCTTTTAATACTACACTATTACCTACATTATAGCACTTATTAATATAAATTATAGTGAAACTTTATGTCTTCTCTTATATGGGTATCTTTTACCCTTTGGCTAAAAGATATTTAGAGCTTATATTGAACATCATTACCATTTTAAAAGGCTAGCCTGTGAGATTGAAAGAATTGTGATAGCTAGTAATGGGGATGTTTGCCTAGTTCTTAGACTTAAACAGAGAATTGTGAATTCAAAACCTGACTATACAATCAAATTGTCATTAACATAACAATTTGTTAATAAAATAATCCAATAGTAATAGTTGAAGATATAATGCATTTTGTGGGTTTTTTAATTTTTTTTTTTTTTTTTGCTTTTTCGTTTGTTTGCTTGTTTGTGTTTTTAATTAAACAATGTACCTTGGGGAATGTATAATGGATATCTGGAAAGAGTTCGTGGAGTTAGGAGAAAGGATAAAAGAGGAAGCCACCGAAACAATGATGAAAAATATTGTCAATGAAGATTGAAACTTGCAAATAAGACATAAAACTTGTGATATATTTATTGCTACATGTTACATCAGAGATTGTTCATATGTGATATCCTTTGTGCTCATTAAAAACTATTGGCATGTATGTTACACATTATAGGTGGAGGGATTAGAGTTAATTCCCAAGATTAGCTAAGCAGAGGCACATCTTGATCCTAGATAATCAGGCTATATTCACTGTTCTTTCCTCTACTTTTCTGTGTCTAAAAATAACCAAAATGTTGGTTAGCTAGCCTGCCTTGCTCCCGTGCTACTTGATCTTGGTTCCTTTATTTCATACTTGAGAATTTCCTTTGTATACATTTGCCTTACAGGAACACTGAGACCAAGATATAATTTTGTAAAACTATTCTTAGCTGATTAAGTCAACCAGTGCGAAGGATCTGGTTGCTGGTCCTAGTGTTAACACATGATCCTAAATATGTACTGAAGTGTCACTTGTGTGCTAGGTGCTAGGATTCTAGGGTTTGAAGAGATGGCTTAGTGGGTGGTTAAGAGCAATGACTGTTCATTCACAGAACAAGGATTCAATTCCCAGCATCCACATGGAAGCTCATGGCATCTATAGCTTCAGTTCCAGGGCATCCAGGGCCCACTTCTGACTTCCATAGGTACCAGACATGCAAGTAGTACACAAACATGTAGACAAATACCTATATGTAAAAAAATTTGAGTGTAACACACACACACACACACACACACACACACACACACACACCATACCACCCCCTCATATACATAAAATGTAATGCTTTAAGAGAAGAAACAGGTGCTGTGCCCACTGTTGGCAGTCACTCCAAGCATAGCTAGTACTGTGCTCAGCCCACAGACAGCACTGCTCTATGCTTAGTGCCTGCTACCTGATGTAGAAGGACCAGCTTACCAAGAACAACAAAAGAGAGGAGCATCTGAAGAGTCTGGTCTCTGTGTTGTAGTCCCAAGAGTTAGACAACTCTTCCTTATTTCTGGCTCTCTGTGCTTGGTGCTGTCGTCTTCTAAAAGGGAATCTACTGAAGTCACCGAATGTGTTTTTTCACAACCATTTTCTGAATGAGGGAAAGGGTGAATGTTGTTGAAGTGCTTAGTCTGCATGGATGTTCATTAAACGTACTGTTCATTTGTTTATAGTATAAAGATGCATTTATGAAAGCAAATCCTGGCTACAGATGGTGCCCTACCACCAACCAGCCTGTGAAGTCGCCAACACCCACGGTCAACCCACGGAAGAGACGGTGGGCCTTCCCATCTGACTCTTCAAGAGACTTGCCAACCCCCAGGAAGGCAAAGACAGAAGAAGTTCCGCAGCTGAACTTTGGAATGGCAGGTGAGTTTACACAATTTGCACCTGTTTTTAAACAGTCAAAACAATACCTGTCTTGTGGCACTTTGCAAATACATAGCATATGATGAGGTTTTAGGGTATGGTGTACAAGGAGTGTCCATGTAACTGAAGGAGATGGGACCAAGTAGTAAATGAGTTCCTGTCAGTGACAGTATGGAAATGGCAACAATAAACTGGGGCTTGTCAGGACCTTAGGGAATTTTGTATTAATAAAATAGTGTCACCTCTTCCCCAGCCCCAGGCCTAGTATTACACACTGGAGTTATGGGTATTATGTAGATTGTCTGATATACCAAGGACAAGCATGTGGGCAATCCATTCCAATCTGAGAATGGATCAATGGGTGTGTCTTAATGAGAACCTCCACCCTATCCACCTCTTATCCCCATTAATGTTGGCTCTAGCAAACTTCAAATTCCAAATGGTGCCATTTGCCATATTACTCTTTGGGTTGTGAGGAATGCTCATGCATTTATGACTGTGAAATGAGACATTTACATTCCCCCTCACCACACCCAAATGGCTGGATTTTCCCTCTTCACTATAATCGAAAGGATTTTGCCAGAAAGAAGTTGGGAGGATGAATAAGGTAAAATCTGGGAAGTTCATGATGAGCCAGAATTCCTACAACATGTTACAAGCAAGCACTTTTCAAAGTCCTAAACTGTTCACAATATAGAAAGGTTAGTAGGGATGCTGTTAAGCCAGCCTGTGAATTAAGTGGTCTGTAGATCAGTAGTTGTGTGTGGTATTGTATGAATGCCAGAAAAATGAAACGTGACACATGGCAGTATCCTTGGGAAACCAAAGGTTGAGTGCAGTGTCCGTAGCCTAATTCCAGAAGAGCTCCCAATGTCTGCTCCAGAAGAACCAAAGCAGATGTGCTCCTACCTTAGCTGTCACGTGTACAGGTTTAGCTTCAGCCCATTTGTTACTCATCTTTGTGAACTCTCTGGACTTTCCTTGTTGTGACATAAGTAGCATAGTCTAAGACCAAGAGAGGCTGAATAGACTACTGACATCTAAACCCAATCTCTTTGCCATTTAGCCTCTGTTCCTATTCTCTCAATTCTAAATCTAGGTTAGTGTGTACAGAGTTGGCTTTGTTTGTTTGTTTGTTTTTGAGGGTTTTAAATGCAATTGTTATTACAAACCAAACAATAATTGTATGTAAATTATAGGAAGTATGTAAATAAGTCTTTAGTAACAATGTTTCTGACATTAATAATCTGCCCTTTTACCTACAAAGTAGAACTGGAATCTAGACTTAAGAAATATATAGCTCAATTTTTTTATAAACAATATTCTGTGATGCCAAATATAGGGGAAAAAATCCCCTTGGGGGCATTTGCCTTGGTAATAATGGCCTGTGTCATGTGTAGGAACTTCGTGACCAGAGCTCACTCTTAGCTTGCATATAGTATCACTGCTTTGATATTTCAAGTTATATCCCTTTTCAAGAAGATGAAAGTAAACTAAATTACCTTTGATTAAAAAACTGGTGTTTAGCTCTCTGAACCTGGCAAATACAAAGGGAATTGTAAAGGCCAGTTTTATACAGAATCTATTTTGATTTATTCTTGTTTATTTGTTCTGTAGTCATTGTCACTCCACATTTTATAATTTATAATAACCCAACTTTGTCAAATTTATGATTTCCAAGGGACAAATACATAGAATTTGATATACTAACAACCCTTTCTATAAAGGCAAAGTGTGCTTTTTATGTGAATGGGTATTTTTGATAGTTCTAAATAGCACTATGTTAGTGATAGAAAATTGATAATTTCTTGGCTTAGTCTTTAGGATGAATAGCAAACTTCTTACACAGTCACATTTGGTTTATAGCTTGAATTTTCATGTCATTGTATTTCTGTTTTACTTTGTAATTTGAACTGTACATTTGTATCATTTGAGCGTGATCACCCAGCCCTCCCTCTGAGGATGAAGCTGCAGGGGTACTTCATTCTCAAGCGCCCCCCTCCCCATACTTTCTTTCTGCTAGACTCATTCCCCCTTGACTTTTACTTTAAACAAACTAGTACATATTTTATCAGGCTCAGTAGTTCTTAAACTTAGTGTTTAATTGAAAGTAGTCTGTTAAGAGCACAGCAGAGCTTTGTCTCACCCGATTAGCCAGTATTGGTGTTCTATGTGTGTGTCCTCCTGCGTGGGGCAGTGTTGGCTTTTTAAACTCAGGATTATTTGGTGACATATTTTTCTCTTTGATTATTTCATAGCCTTCTATTTTCTATCTCTTTTATTCTTTTCTCCCTCTCTTCCTTCTCCTCTTTTTCCCTTCTGTAGTGTGTTCCTCCCTCGGAACCTTTTCTTAATTTAAAAGAAAATTATGTACAAAGTATGATTAAAGTTGCTTCATGAGTTTTAAGGCTGACTGAACAAAACTCTACTTCAGGGCATACATTTAAATAGAAGAAACAGAGAAATGTCTTCAGGCAGTTTTACGATATCCTCATTCTAAATATAAAATGCATGTCTTGAGACCTGTGTGCACCAGAGACAATATATGTCTGAGTGCACAAAGACATACATTCTTTCATTGAAGCTTTAAAAGTTAACATTTGAAACAGCTTTAAAGAATAAAGGATTCTGACGAAAATGTAACCTGGAGCAGAGATCTACTGCCTTACTGTTTTATTTTGTCTCCCTGTACCAATTGACTGTTGAAAGAATTAAAGCAAAAGAGCTGGCTAATCAAAAAACATTAGTTTTAAATCTTGGAGTTGTTATAATAGCAGCCCAAGTACCCTGAAGATTTATATATCTAAAACATATTTGTTATTTTAAATTTACTTTGAAAGTTTTAAAGAAACTATTTTCAAAAATCTCATTTGAATTTGGAAGCCAGTTTGAAATTTCTCTGTTCTGTACTCCCTGATACCCTAGTTATTTTGACCAGACCTGATTTTACAGGGCAGAAATAATAACTTGTGATTAACAGTCTCAAACTTCTCAGTGACAAGCATGAGTATACTTCAGTGAAAAAAAAACCTTATCTAAACACCCCTATACTGGCTGGGTTTGTGTCAACTTGGCACAAGCCTGAGTTATCACAGAGAAAGAAGCTTCAGGTGAGGAAATGCCTCCATGAAATCCAACTGTGGGGCATTTTCTCCATTAGGAATCAAGCATGGGAGTGCCCCTTGTGGGCGGTGCCATCCCTGGGCTGGTAGTTTTAGGTTCTATAAGAAAGCAAGCTGGGCCAGCCAGGGGAAGCAAGCCAGTAAGTAACATCCCTCCATGGCCTCTGCATCAGCTCCTGCTTCCTGACCTGCTTGAGTTCCAGTCCTGACTTCCTTTAGTGATGAACAGGATGTGGAAAGTAAGCTGAATAAACCTTTTCCTCCACAACTTGCTTCTTGGTCATGATGTTTATGCAGGAAAAGAAACCTTGGAAAGAAGCCTTGGGTTTGGGAGATGATTCATTCATCAGTCATAGTATTAGGGAAATGTGTTGTGTTGGAATGGTACTAGACCAGTAATGTCTAAGAGATTTAAAAGGCCTGTGTGGTGGTTCATACCTGTTATCCTGCACTTATAAGGCTAAGGCAAGGAAATCATGAATACCAGGACAGCCTGGGCTTCAGAGAGAGACACTGTTTCAAAAAAAGAAAACCATAGAAAAGAAAAAACAGCTCCTTAAAGCATGTGCATTAAGCACACATATATGAGCTTATATAAAGAAAGAATCTTGAACTCTTTCCATTAAATTTATATGTGGGCAGTCTGGATGTGTGCCTTTATGAATAATCTTTTTCACTCTTTATGGCTATATGTGCTTTACGCTTCTAAGTTGGTTATTTGCTTTGATCTTCAGATCCTACTCAGATGGGAGGCCTGAGCATGTTGCTGCTGGCTGGAGAGCACGCTCTTGGAGCAGCAGAGGTAAGCCCGGCCCTTAGGCTCTTGTGGCCCTCTCCTGCTCCTTCTGGGTGGGGCTTCAGCATAGACCGCTGTTCTCCGCACCTTGCTGCCGCAGTCCCACTCTCATTTAACTCTTGGAGAAACTACCAGTGTAAAGTTTCAATGTGTTGAATGGAGCAGATTGGTGAATAGCTCAACTGCAGAGCAGAATCTGCAATTGTTTAAACCTTAGGAGTAAGAAAGAGATCCAGTGCAGTCGCTTGTCATATGTTGTGTCCGTGTCATGGGCACGAGGATTGCACCCTAAAATAAATTCACTCTGTTCAACACATTCCCTGTTTGTATCATTTAGACTCGCTAGTGGGAAGCTGACAGTAAAGTATGAGACTGTTGGTCCGTCGGTCTTTCTAGTATGTGAATAATTCTAAGCTCCTATTTGAACATCTGGAATGGCAGTGTTGCAAAACTGTTCATCCTTTAAATAGAAAAGAAAGAGGACCCGGAGCACTCACGACCTTGGTCCTGTGATCTAGTTCTTAGTCTGCTGTTGCTAAACAGTTTTGGATCTGAATCTGCTCAGCTGTGGCAGTTAACCACACATAATTTACATGTGTCGTATTTCTATTTTCTAGACCCATTTAACAGATCAGTTGAATTAACCTGCAGGTCATGTTATTTTGCTCCATTCTGGGTCTTAATTATGATGGAAAGTTGCTATTGAAACCAACACAGATATGTAGGACAGGATTGCAAGAGCTACCAATATTGCCGTGGTGAATGCATCCAGCACCAAACCTGCCCCTAATATTAGGTATTACAGCTATAGAAGCATAGGGCAAAAGATTTTGTCATTTTTTTATTCTTTTTCTTTTAATATATTCTTGATTTTAATCTTTTAGCTTAGTTTTATTGCAAGCCTGTACTGTGTATTGTTGTTTTAAACTTTGAGTAGATCATATAGGTTTAAATTAATCTAGTCAACTATACAGGCTGTTTATACCTTTGTGCTATTGTTATTTATAGTTTATATGTGGGACACAAAGTTGCTGAATATATATTAAATTTAACTAACTTGTTCCCTTTCATTTTAATGTATTTTAATTTGTTTACAAATATTTATGTTGTGCAAAGCTTCCACTGAAAAACATGTGCATATTACTCTGCTTTTGTGGCTCGTTAGCGAGCATGTTTCTAGCTCCTAACAACAGCATCGCCGGGGATCATTTCTGTTCCTAACACAGTATGACCTCTTAAAGGCAAAGCATACTCTTGAGCAGAGAGAAGTTCAAGTGTTCCAAAGGTGGATGTGGACAAGGAGGTGACTTTTCACCAATCTGACTCATGACCTTTGTGGAAGTCAGTATCACCTGTCCTCAAGGACACAATGTTTTCTTCCCAGCTTTACTCCAGAACACATAAACCGATGATCACTGTAGGTCTCTTTTGTGCTAGCAAGAAAATGGAAACTTTTTTTTTTTGTTTAACGTTTTACTACTTGAGCTCTTTTTAGTAAGTTCTCTTGTTTCCTATAAAGAACATTTTGAGACACATAGTATAAGCACTGCAGTGATGGCCGGTTTACTCCAGTGAAGTGGAAGCATTGTGAGGACTCTCCAGATGAAGAGGCAAACAGTACAGAGCAGGTTCCTGGAGCAGGAGTGGCGTCTTCAGGATTCAGCTTTGTTTCCAATCCCTCCCCTCATCTCAGAGATATTTGGGTCATTACTGAAAACAGTAAAATAGTAAATACTTAAGTAAAATTTATCTCCAAATGCCACTGAAGAGCTTAGAGTCTAGTATACTTCATAGATTTCTACCTCTCCATTTTTTATTGCAAATATGCAGATTTGTTAAATAGAACTGTATAGGGAGATTATCTTTAAGATAGTAATGATCTTTTTATCATCATAAGGTAAACACAGTAAATATTTATTCAGTAAATAAATACAATGAATATATATTCAGATAAAATGAAAACAATTCAGAAATTTCATATTTTATATTGCAATAATTAATCAGTAATATTTTAAAACATTATGCCACTAAATCATATAATCACAAAGGCATTTAAAGCGATGTGATATAGAGTCCTTATTTTAAAATTGTCTTAAAAGGAAGGAGGCTTTTTTTACTGACTTGAGATTTCATTACATTTATGGAATTCTAAGAATGCTTTTCTCAAGTGTGAAATTTAATATAGGAAATAGATTTTCTTAAATAATACAGGTATTTTCTTTAGTATAACTGAAGTAATAGAACTGCTGCAAAGCTTCTAAGACCTCTGTGGTATTCTGGTTTATGCAGTATGCCCTCGCAGTTATAGAAAGTTTAATTTCTTGATGTCACTGAACAAATTATACCAATGTTTTCCTGTCTTCTAGGTGTCAGTTTACCACACTAGATCTGTGGCACTATTAGTTGAGCAGTTTTATACACTGCTGTTTCTGAGCCAAGCAAGACCTTTTGCTCTTGGCTGCAGTAAGTTGGAGACAGGGTTGAATTTTGTTTTA
Organism: Apodemus sylvaticus; assembly: GCF_947179515.1. Classification (NCBI taxonomy): domain Eukaryota; kingdom Metazoa; phylum Chordata; class Mammalia; order Rodentia; family Muridae; genus Apodemus; species Apodemus sylvaticus. Next base: position 49,786,449 of record NC_067486.1, read on the forward strand.
AAAATTGGTAATTTGTATTTTGCATAAATAATAACCTTCATATATGCCAATATTTGAGACATTTTTTAAGAACAGTATTTGTTTTATATAATTATTTGATTTGGGAAGAAAAATTGATATACTGAGTAAGACAAATACAGAATGGAATGTCTCCTGCCTTTGAAATAGAGCAAGCCTATCTCTGCTGAGCGCTTGCAGCTCCTTAGGAAATAGCCCCATCGACCTGGATGAAGTGGAAGGGTGTGATAAGACATTGTAGCAGAGCCAGAAATCAAGTGAAGATGCTTGGGCTCTAGAAGAGAACCAGCCTAAATGAATCATTCAGATTTAAGTGCACTCAGTGTTGTGATTTAAAGGAATGGGAAATATAAAGGGAGAAGAAACAAAAGTAATATTCTTTTCCTCAGATTCTGGGTGGAAGGGTCAGCAGAGAGTTAAATTCTTATGGTACTTGTAAATTATTAGAAGATAAAAATGCAAGGAAAATGAAATATGTGTTCTAGAATTAGTCAAAGTAATCTTCAAGACAAATTTTTTCATGATCTGTGCTAGTGTAGAAAATGTAGAGCTAAGTTAGAATTTAAAATAAAAGCAGAGTGTTACAATTCAGAGGTTGTGTGGAAAGGACAATGGTTCAATACAAAATGCATATAAAGTAGTTAGATTAATCTTGGCAAGGACAACATTTGCTGTTGCAACAACAGAGTTGTCTTGGTTAGAACAGAAGGAAGCAAAATGGAAAATAGGAGAAGTTAGGAAAAACACTCAACTCTGAGGACGGAAGGCATGTCTGTGCAGTTGAATTACCAAATCCAGGGTTAGCAGTACATATGGGAAGCACCTTAGACCTTAGCTCTCTGGTGTTTGAATGCTTTCTTTTGGTCGAGCAAATAGATATGACAGTACAGTTTTGATCTAGACACTTTGTGCCTTGGCTCCATTCTACAAAGGGGAGCTAATAATCATACCTGATTTCTGCATACCTGAATACTGCAAAGATCAATTACATAAAACCTGTAAGGCGTGTTTTACTTCCTGAAAATTCTTGTAAGAATATAGGATCATCACCATAAGTTATTCTAGGCATTTAATATTCAATTCAAAATCTCAAATTTTATTTGTTATGCAGGCTGCAGAGTGCTTTGCCGGTACCAGCATGTATAATGCATACATCCATCACGTGTATACACACACACACTACACACAGTTCCTGGTCCATTGAAACCTTGGAAGAATTTCCAATTGTAGTTTAATTTTTTCATCATCACTAGGAGATCAGGATAATTTATTTTAATTACATAAGGTAGATTAGTAGAAGAGGAACTTGCAGACAGAGCACTCCCCCTTCAGATGCCGGCCCAGTGAGGCCATACTGCAGAAAAAATGGGCAGTAGTGAACTGGGTGCCATCTTTTTTTGTATGTTCCGTCACATGAAGAGTATTCATGGAATGATTTCAGTGGGGAAGGCATGTAAGGAGATAGACCATACACAGATATGTGTCCTTTATGTACCTGATACCTTTTAAGGCTCAAGTTTTTAAAGAAAGGTAATTCTCTCAAGGAAAAATCTTTTTAATTTTTTCATTTTCAACCGGTAACCTGCATGTTTATAAAATAAGAAATGAATACCTGATTGAAATTTGAAAATGATATACTTAATATCTTAAAACAATAATTTTTCATCTCCTTCAGAATGTTGATGATTTCTTGAGCTAAGCAGTATTTCTCTTCCTAATCATTAAAAACACTTGCTGTTACCCTTAAATTTTAACACTTAATTGTATTTAGCTTCATGCTTTTTTGAAATCTTATGATGAAAGTTTTTTCTAAGCTGTTGAATGGACTATAGAGTAGATAACCATTTCAGCTAACTTTATTCAAGACTGCGTCCTTTCAAAATACTGCTCACCTGTGCCTTAGGTAAGGATAATACACCCTTAGCAGTGTCAGGAGTTAAGTTTTGTCTGCCTTCTGAATAAATATTAAACTCTCAGTGAAAGACCAGAGGCAGAAAGCTTAAGTACCCACTGTCGTCTAGCTGCACAACAGCAAGGCTCCAGCAGGGCCAGCCAGTTTTTTTGTGTGGCACCCAGGAAACTCTATGATTCAGTTCCACCTACCTAGCATCAACTCTGCAGCAGCAGTCATTTGAGATTGCCTTCCAGCTAGTCATAGAGCTAAATAAGCCTTCACATTGGTCAGTTCACACTGCTTTCCCAATAAAGTCTGTTCCTCGTTGCATTCACCAAGGCCACAGAGTGAGGACTCTGGGCCTTAAACCCTCCTGATTCCCATCAAATGAAGAGATGCAAAGTCTGAGGCACAGAACAGTTGATTTCACTGATATATTTTGCACGATTATATTTTTGTTTTTAAATGCTAAATTTCAACTTGTTCAAATATTGATTTAGATAAAATTGAAAGTTTTCACTGTTATTTCTAATATCAGTGGAATAGGAAAAATTCTGTTCTCACCCATCGTTACAGCTGGGTTAATTTGATTTGTGCCTGTTACAGACTAGTATTCTTAGCTGGAGACTAAAACACATTAAATTCCTTTATCTGTGCTGCTTCTCCTGGTCCTTACCTACTGTTGTTTTTATTCTCTTTTCACGGGTCTGTTGCTTCTAAACACATGTTGTTAAGACATGTGCTATGTTTAATTTCTACAGTGGCAAGGAAGCGGGTGCCCAGAGATTTTGTTGTTGCTGTCTTCTTTCTCTCTCCTTTCTCTCTCCTTTCTTTCGTTCTTTCTTTCTTTCTTTCTTTCTTTCTTTCTTTCTTTCTTTCTTTCTTTCTTTCTTTCTTTCTTTCTTTCTTTCTCTCTCTCTCTCTCTCTCTCTCTCTTTCTCTCTCTTTCTCTCTCTCCCCCTTCCTTCCTTCCTTCCTTCCTTCCTTCCTTCCTTCCTTCCTTCCTTCCTTCCTTCCTTCCTTCCTTCCTTCCTTCCCTCCCTTCCACTTTATACTACTTTCTAGATAGTACTGCTGACGGAGCCCAGCTTCTTCCAACAGGAGTGGGACACAAAACCGAGGCAGTCAGGTTCTTTTCCCTGATTTGTGCTGGCACTAACAGATGCTTAGAGATGGTAAGAAGACTGGGCCTTCCCTCGTCATCAGATAAATAGAGAAAGAAAGATGCAGCCCTTTGTCTCGGTGTTGACTGCAGTCGCCTGTCTGTAGACACAGCACGGGCTTTGCTGTGCTCTGTATAAACTCTGCTGCCTGTGGAGTGGAGACAGTATTCTGGTGGCCTGGAGACCCTGAGTAACTCTCTGGTCTCCCCCAGCTCTCACCCATTTCTGCCAGATGATATAGCAGGCTCTACGGATACTACCATTGACTGTGCTTCCCACGGTGGTCTGGTTCTAGTGTAGTACACCATTGTCAGTCAGACATTCAGACACACTCCTCTTATGCTAGACTATTTCTTCCCATGAAAGATACTCTGTGCCCCATCAGCCCTTCTCCTCTTCTCACATCTGTTCTCTCAGCTTTATTTACTGTGAAGATATTGGTGTAGTCTGACCCTTCTTCTGATGTCCTGATATCCTTCCAGACAATTACTGAGGACTCGCAAGTGCTATCTCTGACTTAATTGGGACTCCATATCTCTGCAGCCTTATTTCCCCTACCTGCTAATTGGTCTCCTGCCTCCAGTCACTGCCAGCCAAGGTTGTCCTGAATGCCTCTGACATAATTATCTAACTGTATATTTCTCATCATGTTGTTCCTCTAACTAAAACCCTTAGCTAGCCCTCTTTATCCTCCAGCCTAATTTCCAGACCTAACTGCATCCACGTTTTTGTCAGCTGGAGTCATCTCCCATTACACTTGCACGGCATCTTATTGTTTACCCACACCAGGAAGGTCCCCATTCCCCAGAAACACAGCAAAACTATGCCTCTGTGCATTTTCATCTGCTGTGACTGGACACTCTCACTACTCCACTGAGGGAAAGTCCACCTTACTTTCCAACTCATAAAAGCACTCATACAGTAAAGAATTTTCTCTGTGCTCCCAGGGAATCTTCTAATATTCCTCTACTGTTCATTTCTGCAGTGTAGCTCTTCCCTTCACTGGAATTGCAAACAGACCAAGGGTCTGGCAGATTCCCTTAGCCATCACTCTGTTCCCTGCTTTATACTAGACACACATGGTGTTTAAACTTCTTAATGGTATCAGCCTCCATGCTGGTACAAAGTGCTTACTGAACAAGTGAATGAGAAATAAATATTTGAACTAGCAAGAGTAGGAATATATGGTTGATCTACAATGTTTACTTGCTCCTTTGTTGACTGTCTATTCTCCACAGCGCTAAGCAGTGTGCTTTGGGATTTGCAAAGTGGGAACAGCCCTTGATAATACTTAGCTTCCTAAGCCACTTGTGGTCATAACTGGCTCAATCATGCTTCGTATCCAGAGGCTGGACCTGGGATTTCTCACTGATTTGCTCCTCTGGCGGAAAACACGTCCCTTACTTTGTCATAATTCTTACTGTCCTCATCATTGCCCTTCCTTTGTTGTTGAGAATCAGTGCTAAATCGAAGTGGCTGGCGAGCGAGTGTAAGAAGATTGCAGTGTGTGCTTAAGCTGAAATCCCTGTAGCTATTTTCTTTTTTGGGCATATAGCAACACCTAGTGGCTTTGTGTATTATTTCAGAGATTTTCTAGAAACTGGGTTGCTTTTCTTTTTCTTTTCTTGTTTAACTACTGTTCATTTCTTTTCATTAAGTCAAAGGATAGATGCTGAGGAATAATGCTGATCCATAAAAATCATTCATCAATTAGCTAATTTACATAAATAATAATGTTACATAATATAAGGTCTGGGACTCTAATAGAAGCCTTTTGTAGGAAATCCACCTTCATTTCCATGAGTATAGATTTTTCTGTTCATACATATATACATTTGCCATATCACAAAAACAGTTTTTATATTCTGTAATCTTTAGCTAAAAATACCTAACATGTATCACATCCAGTTTTACTTTGTTAGTAAGGTATTCATACTTGCCTTGGTGACATGGAATCATAGTTACACATGTAAATTACTTCTTTGAATATATACATTCTGATGAAATTTTAATGGGCAATTTACCTTAATGTTTTTCTAGATAAACATTTACATCAGCTATTTAGTTTTCCATAAAACTATATTATTTCCCTTCCTTGCTTATTGAAAATTGCAGCTAAATCAAAGGAAGATTGGAGGAGCGCTCTCCCTCTGTCCTCCCTTGCTGCTGGCTTTGCTCTGTCACAACTCTTCCCCCCTTGTTTATCTCTACTTTTGACTTCTGTCTTTTTTTTTTAAACTATCCAAAGGCAACTTAATCAATACATACTTGTTGAATTGATTTACACAGGCATTGGTCTGTCTCAGACTTGATTACTTTCACAAGTGTTTCTCCAATCACCCCATAGTTTTTCACAGCAAAAATAAAAGTCCATTTCAAAAGTATCCATAAATTTTTTTCTTGGGCAGCTAAAGCTGTCTGCCTTCTCTCCATCTGAGATTTTAATGTGTGTGCGTGTGTGTGTGTGTGTGTGTGTGTGTGTGTGTGTGTGCGCGTGTGCGTGTGCGTGTGCATGTGTGCGTGTGTGTGGGGGGGGGGCATTTGTGATGGTTTTCTGTTTCCATTTAGCTTAAGTCATCAGCAATAACTTTTACTTGGCAATTCCATCAGGGCTTTTTTTTTTTTAATAAGAGCATGCTTTTATTAAGTTAGAAGACTCATTTTGGGTCAACTCACCGTTAATAAAATACTAGGCTCTCTCATCTCAGGTACATCACATGAGGTTCTGAGACAGACACTACAAGTTTAGGTAGCGAATAAAATGGATAAAGTATATGACTTAAATGAGTCCATACTTCATATGACAGACTTGATTTCTGTCTTGATGCTTCTTTTCTGATTTGGACTAAGATCAGGGAACTACACTTATACACCTCAGTTTTTATTAGTTTATTCAGTATTCTTTTTTGAAGTGGGGTGGGAAGTTGTCTAATGTATTCAAGGGTGACGTTAAACTTCAGATTTCCCTCTCTCTACTTCCTGAATGCCACAAGCATGTACCTCCATGAGCAGTGTAACTCAACAAATCCTTCTTGCTATCTACACTGTGCCTAGGCAATTTGAAGAATAATGCAGTAATGGGCCCTTCACTAGCATTCATTCCAGAGGTGAATATGTCATCCAAATGGAGAAATTGTTATTTCTAGCACAGAAAATAAGAGGAAATGTATGTTCCTGGGAAGAATCCTATTAAGATATAACTAAATGGTTTATATTAGTAAATACTGTTAATAATGAATTAACAGATGACATAACAGAATGTTAAATGTTTACTAGCAAAATATCTCAAAAGCGAAGTATTTCTTTAGGTAAACACTATCTCTTTAAGATTAGGACTTATGCTATAAATATGTGAAAAGCCTGGGGAGGGAATTGGCTTTAGTGTTGTTTTCCAAGAATTCTCTGGTCAGAGCTCATTTCTGTTTTTGTGTAGTTATGTGTAACAGGAAGTGTTGAGGTAGGTAGTACAGGGAAGTAGGTGCTCTCTGGATTTGTGACAGAAATCCTGCAATAAAATGTTAATCTTTGTACACATTCAGAAAGTACCCAGCCGTCTCTCTGTTACTGTCATTGTTTTGCACTTGAATGGCCTCTTACATATAACTTTGTACAATGTATTAGTTATTCTTTGTTGCTGTGATGAAATATGATCAAAAACAGCTCATAGAAAAAGTTTATTTTGGCTGACAGTTGCAGAGAGTTGGATTCCATAGTGTCAGGGAGGGCATGCCAGGCCAGCACGAACAGGAAGCTAGCCAATAACATCCTTATCTACACACAGGAAACAGAGTAAGTGGGACGTTCAGTGGTGACAAACTTTCTCAAGGAAGGCCATACCTCCTGTAGTTTCCCAAATGCAGCGTCAACTGGGGACCCAGTTTCAAACACATGAGCCTCTCATGGACATTTCTCATTTAGGCCACACTCAGTGATGACATTTTGCTCTTAGATTTGTGAGGATTTGTCTGCTGTCGTCATGATGCCAGGCTATCTGTCTTTCTTTCAGGCATCCTCTGGGACTTGCACGCCTGATATTTCAGAGTCACCTGAGTTGCGTCAGAAGTCACCATTGTTTCAGTTTGCAGAGGTAATATTTGCATCTTATGCCTAATTAATCTGGGAGTCATTTATAAAGCGAGATTAAATATGGGCTAATGACAGCAAAGGAAAGCAGCAAAGAACTCTAGCTTACTAAATTATACATGGGAATATATAGTGAAAGATTGTAAGAGATATGGGTCTCCAGGGGCTTTTTGTTTGATTCGTTTTGAGACAGAGACTCTCTGTATAGCTGCGCTGTTATCAAACTCATGATCCTGCCCCAATTTGCCAACAGCAAGTATTACAGACATGTACTGCCCTGTGGTAATCTAGAGATTTTAGTTGAGAAATAACTATATATTTATGGATGCTTCTTAAGTCATACTAACTACTATAATTAAACTAGAAGTATTATTAAAACACAGATTTTAGCTGATAGACTCAAAAATAGAATAAACTCAACTGTTATGTATACTCCATTGCCTGCTTTCTTCCTTTTTTGCCTGATTTCTAACTTGATATTGTTGCATGAATTTTGCCAGTCTTCTACCACAGGACAGAACTAGTAGCTTGGTGGCAGGGTCAAAGCAGAGATTAAAACTGCTTCTGAAAACATGTCAGTTAATCCTAGGACTCAGTATGAACTCTCATCTGCACCCCTAATCATTGAGCCATGTGTTCCTTCCTTGATCACTTAAATTTTCTTTTTCTGTCTTGCCACAGTTTGGTGCAGGACAACCATATTTCTCACATTTGTCTGTCTGCATTGGCACCTCCTGCCAGTCCTTTGAGAATATTTGCACTATTCCTAGCAGTCTTGATTATATCACCAGAGTGTTATAGTATATTTTTGTTCATGATGCATATCTGTCTTTTTCTGTCCTTGACTGAGGACTGGTATGAGTTTGAGTTGTTTTCAATATCGACTTCCTCAAGGACTTAATATAATGGAGAAGTCATACCGTGGTCTTTTTTCAACAGTTAGAGACATATTGGTTGAGGTTGGGCCCAACTTTAAACAGAGATACTCAGTGGTTCCCGAAGTCCTAATAATAGAATGAACTCTCTAAAGTTTTATTCAAAATTGTGTATGTATCAGGATATGTGCATATTGAAGCCTCTGTAGCACATGTAAGATTGTAAAGACATCTGTGAAAATATTGCTTTGATGTGTGATGGGTATTGATATTCTTTAGGAGACCCTATTTTGTCTTCAAGTGAAATCATACTTTATGTCAACATTTATAGGAGTATCCTTTTACTTAGGACTCATTAAATGCTTTTCAAAAAATGAGATGGATTTTAATAGTAGTTCTGTTTGATTCTGTTTTAATTCCTGAAGAAATATATTTAGATTTGGTTTTCTTTTTATATGAATTATTATTTTTTTCTTAAATTTAATGAACAGCTAGTATAAATGAAACTTGCACATAGTGTTATCTAGGACTTACAGAGTTGGTGCATGGACCAGGAAGTTACTCAATTTCAGCCTGAAATGTCTTCTATCACTTAGTTAGGTTTTATCCTTTTTTGGTTTTTTCTTTTCTATCCAACTGATACTTGTTTTTAAGTAGCTTATCTAATTCAAAAGATATGGTAGATTTGAAATTCTTCCTAATGGCTTCAGGAGTAAATTGTATCAACAGTTCAGGCAGCCTTCCTGTTAATCTTGTCCCCCCTGTGCATCACCTTTGAGACCATGCTGTCATATGACCATGATGGTTTTTAAATTTTCTAAAGTCACTTTTATGGTTGAGTTGGGCTCAAGGTGCATTCATTGCTTAGTGAGTACTTAGTAAGTACTCTGTAAGTAAGTATTCTGGGGTAAGTGATCACATTCACATTCCTCTCTATTTTCTTAGTAAGTCCTCTGGGGTGAGTAATCACATTCCTCTCTATTCTCTTCAGGAAGCTGCAAGTGGGCTGAAGCTATAATCCCCCGCTTCTGCTCACATCTCACTTTCTTCCTGCTCTGTAAACTAAGTTTTCTCCACTCTGAAACAAAAATTAATAAAAAAAACTCTGACTTTGCTCTTAAAAAAATTCCTGCTGGTGTTTCATTCTGTTCTCAGAGCAGTTTGAGGGTAGCATGGTTACTCAATGAAAACAAAATATTGTGTGGAACTAGAGAATCTTGTATGTGCTTTTAGACACCAGAGTGTGTGCATGCATTGATGGGAGGCTACGTGTGTTATGATGGAGGGACACAGCAGGGAAGGAGATGTGCAGCTCAGTGGGCAAAATGCTAGCGTCATAAGCAGGAGAAACAAGCATGAGTACTTGCCAACTCTGAGAACCAAGCATGAATACTTGCCAACTCTGAGGATGCACAGACAGGAACTTCTATGGGGTTGGCTGGCCAGCTAGTCTCCATGAGACAGTGAATTTGGGGTTCCATTGTAAATGTGGAAGAGAGTGATTGAAGAAGACAACTAACATTAACCCTTGTCCCTACATACATGTCCACACACAGAGAAGGCAAGGCATTTGTATTTGAACAGTGTGGTCTGATGTATGCCAGACATTACATTTTTAGGCTTGTTTGTTCCCTGTCATAATTCTATAAAGTAGGCATTTATATCATCATTAATGTACAGTAGGGAAAAATAGGTCTTAATAAGTTTAATTGAGGTCATGTAGCTGCTTACTAGAGATAGGATTAAATCCCAGATACCCAGAATCCACTTCCTTGTGTATCCACCTTAGAGCTAGCTCTATACAAAAAAACAGCTTGGAAAGTGTCAGGAAGGGTGTTGCTGTATCTACTTAGAGCTTCGAGATTTTAATACTATGTTTTCTTCCTTTTTTGGTGGGGGGAGAGAAGGGCAGGGTCAGGTAGTCAAGTCAAGGTTTCTCTGTGCAGCCCTGGCTGTACTGGAACTTGTTCTGTAAACCAGTCTGACTTCAAACTTAGAGATCCTCCTGCCTCTGCCTCTCTAGTGCTAGGACAATAGATATACACAGTTCATAGCTTTAACATTGTGTTTTTGAAAAACTCATTGAAAGAAATCCATCCCAGCGATTCTATTTAATACCATTTGATACATGCCTGATATTATGAGGGGTGTGGCAAATGAGCCAGGCTCTGGCCTTTGTTCCTTACAACCAGCGTCTTCCTTTATCATTTTGTGTTGATTTTTTTTCCAGGAGGGATTAAGAGTGACAACTTACTTGTGAATCCACATGTAATATGTGGCAGGATCTACTTGTGTAGTGTAGTACGGATTTCCTCAAACATGAACATGTTTCCTTTCAGATATCCTCAAGGACATCGCGCCCCGATGCTCCTTCAAAACCGTGTCAAGCGTCAGCCTTGTTCCAGTTTGCGGAGGTAAAGCCTTCATTTCTTCATGCCTGTTAGGACCAGACATCATGTCCCTCTTTGAAAATGCTGAAAAGGAATCTTAATAATATGTGTTGAACTTTAAGCAAGTTTTTTCGATTATTAACATAATATCTGGAATATCTGTGGCCTTTTGTTGCCATTGGTGTAATCATAGTCAACCTAGTCCATGTTTATAAAATGGTTATTTTATAAGCATTCATTAGACTACATTTACAGCAGGCACTTACAAGGGGTTCTTTTATTTCCTTTTACCTTAACTTACATTAATCCTAAAAAATTAAAACCTGCTGTCAACATGAATACCAGGATTCCAATTAATTGTTTGCAGTAGTAAAATTAGATGCTGTAATTGATAAATAACTTTCTCAAAACAAATACAGTGGTGACTGAGTTGTTAAATTCTCACTATGCAGCTTTCTACATGTAGCTGTGGCCAACGTGTGCTTAGAGTCTAATCCTTGGCTCCACTCAGGTCAGGTTTCACATCATTTCCAATTTTATCAGCTCGTCATCCAGTTAGCACACACTAAGCCATGTTTCGTGGCTGATGCACTTGGTTTGTCTCAATGTGCTCATCCCTAGAGAGCTATTTGACAATAGTAAGATGGACACAAACATTGAAAAGAGCCTGCCTGCTATAGGGCCTTGTAGTTTTCCCTTTCATTAATTCCAAGAAAACTGAATATCAGAATGTAAGTAATGCTTTATAGAATTGAAAGATCCTGACAGGCGAGATAGTTCTGTTTAATATTGATGCATCGAATCACTTTGATTCATTTGATTGAGGTGTGCTGCATAAAAGAAACATAAAATGGTATCCTTTTGGCCAGGGAAAACCCAGCGCTTCACTTTGAATATGAGAAAAAAAATTACTTTTGTCTCTTATTAAAAAAAATAGGCTGGTTAATCTTGGGACCCTTCTGAGAGTCAGCAGCAGCTGGTCTGCTTGTGTGGGCGGCTCCACTATGGTAGTTGTTTTAGCTGCTGAGACTATTGTATACAACTAGTCACAAAAGGCAAAATATTATTTCATGAAGAACAATTTGCTTGACGAGTCTAAACACGTTAGTATTTTATAGTTTTCCATTCTGATAAGTAGACTGCTCATTTCATTGTCTGGTAGAAATAGTTTTGTTTAATATCATTTTCTCATTCTTTTCCAGTTATTGATATGCATTTATTGCTGCTAAATATTTTTCAAGAGTTAGAAAAGAATGCTGGTGTGTTGACTGAATTATTTTTAATGTTGACATCTAAGCCATTCCCATCCAGTTTTTCTGAAGCATCTCATAAGCAATAGAATTTATTTGCTGTATATTCTGTCTGGCTAAGTTTTTACCCTGTAGCATGAATTAGAAAGATATGGTGTCTTAGCTTTGATATACCTGATATTTACATATTAATTACCAAAAGTATCCAACTCAATATAAAATGTCAGTGTGGAATATCTTGGCCAATGTGTATACCTAACAGTGATTAAGTGGCACTTAAAAGATATTATCACCAGATCATTAGCAGCCCCTGAAAACCTAGATAAGGGTTAGAGGGCCAAATCGATGGTTTAAGAGTCTCTGTCCTGTGGTTCTGCAGAGTGTGCTCAGAGAATCTCTTAAAATATGTAATTTGTGTTCAGCGCACTCCCCTATCAAGTGGCAAAAGTTGGTCCTTGCCTCTCTTGTACTGTTGTCCCCACATAGTGACAAAAAACTTACTAGATAGTTTTCAGGGAAACATCCTCAGATGTTACACTACTGGTGAGCAAAGTTTTTTGGTTGAGGTAAGCATCTGTGGGATTTGAGGAAGCTTAAGATTATTAATTTGAAAATTTAATAAGGAATTGTAGCATGCATGGAGGATAGCCCAAACTGGACAATGTGAACAAATACAACTTTGCTATGCCCGAAAATCTGATACAGTCTTTTCCCCAAGCCTTTTTAATTTCTGAGCCAATTAAACAAATCGATACTTGGGGATATTTAGCAGTATGTGCTATACCTGCTTTTTACATAAGAGAAGTCTGTGCTTATCTAGAGACTCATCAGTTGTCTGGTCCTTTTCCTGTTGTTGGATGAGAACACTAAGCTTCAATGTAATATTTTACCATCTGACCATATTGTCTTACAGTTGTGGGCCGGTGTACATAAGGCTAAAGTAGAGTTAACTAAATGAACTAATAAAAGCTGTCTGAATTCTACAATGAATACATATATTGTAAAAATAGAGCACCTTCTAATCACTATGATATTATATCCCTTGTTTTTACAGTTATTTCATGAAACAATATTACCTTTGAGAAATTCTTTTCCTAGTAAGTCCACAGCAAAGGTTTTTACACTTTAAAATACATCAGTGTCTCCCATAAGGCTTGCTCAAATGCAGAAAGATTCTTATCCCCAGGACTTGTGATTCACCCAAGCTGAGATTAAGCCTGAATTTACATGTGCACTAGGAGTCTTTTTAGAGAACCACAGCTTAAGGCTACTGTGCTCCAGTTGCTGCTAACTCACAATGTATTAATTGTTATTGTTAGTACACTTTCTCATTCCCATTGTTCTTCTGAGGAGAGGGAGGAAACAGAGGAAGGAGATTAACTGTTGGATAGAAAATTACCATTTTATATCCCCATCTGTTTTCTGAGGGGTTCTTGGTCCTATTATTACCTACTTAAGAAGGGAGTCAACATTTATGTATTTAGGAAACATTTAACTCTGCAAAAGTGTTCAGTTTTGAAATATTTATAAGATAGACACATGAAGTATTCCCAGAAAGCATTCCTGCTAATTTCATTTATAAGCTTTTTGGAGGCATTTAGCCATGTGTTCTCTAGAAATGGGTTATTTATTGTGAAGTATTATTATCAAAGGAAACACTTGTTATGACCTCTGGCCATTTTTTTAAAGTTATAAATGGATTTTTTTTTTCATAGCAAGTCCTAGGTTCCTGCTTTGAAAGCTAAGGAGGACCTTTTTCTTTTTCTTTTTTTCTTTTTCTTTTTCTTTTTCTTTTTCTTTTCCTTTTCCTTTTCCTTTTCCTTTTCCTTTTTCTTTCCTTTCCTTTCCTTTTCCTTTTCCTTTTCCTTTCTTCTCTTTTTAATCAAGTTTGGTTATCTTAAAGCCTGTTGAAATTAACCTACACAGAGCCATGGCTCAGTAAAGTAATTTTGTTTTTTAATAGGTTCCTTATGGATGTTTATATTAAAGAAGATAAAATAATACTCTTGCTTTATAAGATCTAGAAAGAAATGGAGCACAGAGGTTGCCTGTCCCTGTGTCAGTCAGCCTCCTCTTTCATTTTGATACTCATATTTCATCTAGATTTGTCTTAACCCATCCAGTGTGCCTTCACTCTGTGGTCCTAAGCTCAGATGCAATCACTTGGTCAAAAGGAGTTTCCTGTCTGCATTGTTGTTGCTCACAGGTAGAGACGCGTATCAGTCACTTTAGATCTAGTTCCTGAAGACTGATGGCTGAATATAATGCCAGAAAGGTGCTATTGTTTGCCATTATTTAATACTCTAAGAGACTTGGCCAAAGTGCATACTCTTCTGATGTGTGGCTGGCTCTTAAACCTAGTGTATATCTTTGCACTGAAAAACATAATATACTTACTAAAAAGACATGGCTAATCTATATAATTTAGATAAATAGATTTGGACATTAAACCTTTCTTTAGAGGATATTTACCTTGCCAGCATACATAGAACCATAATCATACCAAATTTAGGGTTTTGTCACAATAGGATATAAGCAATAGGTATACATATAGAGCATTCATTTTTATGATAGAATACTGAATATGTTACAGAATATTGCGTTCCATAAAAACACTGTATACTTCACTGCAACTAATCACTGAACATAATATGTGTTTAATTGGAAACATTAACATTTCTTTTAAAGTAAGCAATGCCAGCTATCCTCAAATGCTCCATTTTATTTATTTATTTGAACATTCAATTTCTTCTAGACTAGTGTTTATAATAACTTGGAATTGGAAAAGATTTCACCATCACCTAATTTGACTCTGATCTTTACCACCTATTTCCCTTGTATACTCATGCACCTAAAAGAGACCTAAAATGATTTTTTTAACATCCAGAATGATAATTTTTCTTAGTATTTTTCTGTGCATTTCAGATACTATATCATGTACCCTCTTATTAACCATTATGAACAGATACTGTTTATCTGAATATTCCATAACAATTAAAACAATAGAGTTAATAGCTTTACAAATACCATACAAACTGAGAAAAATAGTATGCACAGCTATGAGTTTATAGTATACGGTATTCGGTATCTACCAGTGTAGGATCAAAGGCACCATTTAGGCCGGTCGTTGGTAAACAGACATTGAGATATTGCTCCTACTTAAAGGGAAAAACATATGTCCCTATAGTGGAAATCAGGAGCAGAAAAAATGATAGATTACCATTTATATGACATATTCTTGAAGTCAAAGCTACCTATGTAGATGAAATTACTAAAACAATGTGTGACATTAAAAGGGATTGGGCCCTAGACAAAAATCTCTGCAAAAAAAACAAGTATTTATAGGATCCGTGTAGAATGAAGCTAGCAGAAAAGATTAGTAAGGAATGGCCTCAGAGGTTAGTCTCCATGCAGGAGTGCAGGAAGGAGTTTCCAAGCAGCAGTGACATCGGCAATATTAGGTGCTACAGAAAGGATTAGAGAAAGAATGAGGCATCTAAACTATATGTCCAGTCACCAACCTCGGAAAAAATATCCATTCTTCATAAAATAGGTATTTTATGAAACATGTTTAGGGAAGTCATATTTCATGAAAATTTTATTCAAGAATTTGGAAACATAAACCATACACAAATACATACTTTTGGAAATCAAGCTTTTAAGCAACCTTTTTTTTTTTAATATTGTCATACACCTGTGAATAGGTAACATCTCTAGAGATTAAAAAAGAAAGGCAAGCTGTCCTGCTGTGTAAGAACACCTCAGCAGTGCAGTCACAGAGGGCAGAGTATGAACTATCGTGTGAGCTATACTCACGAGGCACCAGATCCAGTAGAGATGAAGTGCTGTCAAGTAGTAGCAGAAAGCGTGGACCAAAAGGGACAGCAGAGGGAGCTGAAGGAAGATGTAGAGAGATGGGTCTTCCTAGTGCATTGCTTCCCAACACGCTGTCCCTCAGTAATGCTGGCTTATGCAACAAAGTTGATAGTCTACACATTATGAAATGTAATACATTATGCCCTGACATTTCATCTCTAAACTATTCAGTTTCATTGTGTAGCCAATTTTGGAACTGCACTAAAAGTGTTTCTATTTGTTAGTGATCATGATAAATTTTAAGTGCTGATTGTTGCACTATCTCTGAGATGAAGTACAGCCTTGGAACCTTGCTACTCCCTAACATGAAGCCTGATTCCCACAGTGCAGTCCTGGGTAGACTTTCTTGTACTTTAAAGGTAAAGCAAACACAGCTCAGAGTCCCTGTTTACACAGCAGAAAGTACAGAAGGCATGTCTGCCTGGCATAGAAGCCATGGCTCCCGCATTGTAGAATCTTGGTTCAGGAGACTGACATTTACAATCAGTCCTTCATTCCTTATTTTACAGAGAGTCAGTGTAATAGCTTGTTAGTTTTCTCTTAGGCTAGTGATAGCTGAACAATTAAACTCAACTTGTTCCAGTAATAGTTAAGAAGTGCAATACTTCAGTGAAAACTTGCCTAGGAGAAAATATTCCAAACTTCAGAAAGATTGAGCTCCTTATGCTATATTCAGGATGTGATTAGAATGATCATAAAACCTACTAAAACTGTAGCATCTAGGAAGAAAGATAATCTTCATAACCTCCCTTAGCCAGACCTTTGTTTTTTAATAACACATGCAACACAGTAACCGTGTGTTTCTATAAAAGGCTCTTATTTTGTAGGTATACTAGGGAGAGTTCCCTTTACAGTGAGCACCCATGCCTGTCATCTGTCCCAGAGCTGACACTTTGTAGTATTACCCATGGTCACCAGGCTACCTAGTGCAAGTTAATGGGCCAGAATTCCTCCTAAACCAAACCAAGAAAGCTTTGTATACACTGAGAAAGAACTCAGTATGGTAGGAGTGGACCATGCTTAGACCAGAACTACTTGCTCGGATGATGACTTCTCCCAGTGAAGAATGCTGTGTTCATGTACTTCTGTGTGTATCTCCTTTTCAGCTGTTATTGAGGCTAAAAATGGAAAAAGAAGTTTTCATATGAAATAAGAAAGAGTGGTGTTGTTCATTCATTGTAATGTCCAGACACTGCAAAACTTATACAGTCAGGATGATGTCATATATGTTGATGAACTGCAGAGTGCAGGCAGATTCTTAAGTGTACCCCATAAGTTTGAGGCCTATTAGTTTTGGAGTATAGTTTATGAGTGGTCTCGGGCTTTTATATCAAATCCTTACCCTCCTCCAGCTCCTGTTATATTTCCTACCATATAATGAGTTCTTTCTACAGAAGTCCCAAATATTGCCTTAAAAATTAATTGATTGGTAAATGCAAAATAATTCTATTTCTCTTTGTACTTGGCCAGCTGATGAGTTAGTTCTTAAGTAGAAATTAGCATGAAACTCATGCTAAAGTTAAATATAAAAGCATCAGGAATATAAAAGATAATATTCTTGTCATTATATAGCTATCAAAGCTGCACCTATTTTTTGAGCAGCTCAAATGGTTCTCAAGATGATTGTTCCAGATTTGATCTAGCTAAAGCAGCTTGGTAGCTGGGAGCAATGTTAGTCCTATAAACGTAAGAAAATGTCTAATTGTGTATGTAGGAAACCAAGGATTCTGGCATCAAAATTAATACTGTTTATGTGGATTATTTTCTGTGTAGATCTCTTCAAGCACTTCGCAGTTGGGTGGCACTGAGCCTGTGAAACGCTGTGGAAATTCTGCACTCTTTCAACTGGCAGAGGCAAGTCATAAGAAGTTAAGATCTGCAGATGTACAAATCACAAAATAATGACGATAGTGTTTCTTAAACTGTGCTGCCTCGTCCATGACCACAAACACGCCGTATCTGCTTTCCAACAGTGGGAGGACCACCTTTCACTTTACAGTAGGGTATGGTGCTACTCTAAGTCACCAGGCACTGATAAAGACTACACGGCGACATCGCAGAAGTTGTTTCACATTAGTTATTATTTTTAGTAAGGCAAATTTTGTCTGTCTAAGATAAGTAAGTCTAAAATTAGCAAGTTTAAATAAGTCCAGCCTGAGAACCAACACTTTATTTATTTTTTTTATTTTCTTAAACCACTTCTAAATCTCTAAAATGTTCCTCCTTCACTCAGTGTGATATTCGAGCATGCATCTAACAGTCAGATTTCATATTGCAGAGTACTAGTCGGCCACTGAGAGCCCTTCATTAAAGTAGTGTCACTCACACACTTGATTTGATATGACGTGCTACTCTTACCTCCTCACACCCCCCATATGAGAAACTATGTGGCAGTTGGCTGAACTTGTAGATTTCTATCATGCTGAGACTCTGTCTAAAGAGACTATGTGGGAGGATTTTATCAAAGCCTAACCCTCTCAGCTCCCATATGAAGTGGATGATGAGACACTCCGGTGCCATTTTGTCCTTTTGACAGTGTCCTTTGCCTTACAGAAACTTTGTAATTTTATGAGGTCCCATTTGTCAATTCTTGATCTTAGAGCATAAGCTATTGGTGTTCTGTTCAGGAACTTTTCCCCTGTGCCCATGTGCTCAATGCTCTTCCCCAGTTTCTTTTCTATTAGTTTCAGTGTGTCTGGTTTTATGTGGAGGTCCTTGATCCACTTGGAGTTGAGCTTAATACAAGGACTTAAGAATGGATCTATTTGCATTCTTCTGCATGCTGACCTCCAGTTGAACCAGCACCATTTTTTGAAAAGGCTATCTTTTTTCTACTGGATGTTTTCCGCTCCTTTGTCGAAGATCAAGTGACCATAGGTGTGTGGGTTCATTTCTGGGTCTTCTATTCTATTCCATTGATCTACCTGCTTGTCACTGTACAAGTACCATGCAGTTTTTAACACTATTGCTCTGTAGTACTGCTTGAGATTCCCCCAGAAGTTCTTTTACTGTTGTGAATAGTTTTAGCTATCCTGGGGTTTTTGTTATTCCAGATGAATTTAAGAATTGCTCTTTCTAACACTATAAAGAACTGAGTTGGGATTTTAATGGAGATTGTATTGAATCTGTATATTGCTTTTGGCAAGATGGCCATTTTTACTATATTAATCCTGCCAGTCCACGAGCATGGAAGATTTTTCCATTTTCTGAGGTCTTCTTCAATTTCCTTCTTCAGAGACCTGAAGTTCTTGTCATACAGATCTTTCACTTGTTTGGTTAGAGTCACACCATTATACTTTATATTGTTTGTGGCTATTGTGAAAGGTATCATTTCTCTAATTTCCTTCTCAGCCTGCTTATCCTTTGAGTATAGGAAGGCTACGGATTTGCTTGAGTTGATTTTATAATCTGCCACTTTGCTGAAGTTGTTTATCGCTGTAGGAGTTCTCTGGTGGAGTTTTTTGGGTCACTTAAGTATACTATCATATCATCTGCTAATACTGATAGTTTAACCTCTTCCTTTCCAATTTGTATTCCTTTGACCTTCTTATATTGTCTAATTGCTCTAGCTAGAACTTCAAGTACTATATTATAAAGATATGGAGCCAGGCACTAGTTAGGAATGCAAGGCCCAAAACAGTAGCAGACACAAACACTAGAACAAACTAATCCATTGTATCTGATACCAGGCTTAACATAGATCTTAGGCAAAACACATTCAGACCCAGCTGGAGGACTGTGAAGACTAGAAACACTGAGGAAATCTGATGATAGCAGGGACTGGTTCTAAAAGGGACTTCATGAGTTAGCTGAGATCTTCTTCAGATATGGCTACAAAGAGAATGCATCCGTACTTAGCCTTGTAAACAAATCTCAGCAGAGACACTGTGAGGTTATGGATTTTATAGACTCTAGATAGTCAGAACAACTTGAACTCACCATTTTTCTTGAATAATATGTATTTATGGGCCATCTGCTTTTTTTGGTTATATTATTGCTCTGTGCACACACACACGTGTGAACTATGAAGTATTAAACAATACCAAAATATAAAACAAGCCAACTTTGCACATAACATTTATCTTTATTTAGCTGTTTTTGATAGTAACATGAACCTTTGAGATGCTTTGCTGTGCAGAATGCTTCTTTGTCATTTTCTTTCAGTCACAAAATGGATTTCTTATTAAATTAGAGCTCATTAAAAAAAAGTATTCTTATAATTTGTAGGGATGCATCCCAAATATGAAACAGATGCTATGGTTTAACAGATGCTTGGATCATAATTTAAAGGGGTAAAATTACTGAAATAAGACTATTTCAGTTACAGAAAATCAACTCGGCAACATTTGTGTAAAAATATGTGCTTCTGATGAAACTGGCTTGCTAGAAAATCCTTTGCCAAGATCTTTATTACTATTTGTGTCCCCTGAATCTCATGCCATAAGCACTCCAGTTCCTAAGTAAGCACCAAATGTACAGTAGATGAACCAGCATTGCTGCTGACCACCAGTACACTGATGCTTTCTGGTACCTCAAAAAGTAAATATAGAGACAGGCTTGAGCTTACACATCCCACAGGGAAAAACATCAAGAAATTAGTTCCAATTTAGTGTGGTAGCCCTTCCCTACCTCCTATACTTGGCAGGCCTCTCATCCCCACCTGGACTCCCCATCATCCTAGCAGGTGATGTGTGGAGCAGCTTGTCTTTTCTCCCTCCTGAAGCTAGAACTATTCTCCATCTTTTGCTCCACTCTATCAGGAGAAGTGAAGTCAGCTCTACTGTTACAGACTTAAGATAAGCATGGATATGCGAGCAGTATATGCTTCTGGTTTGGTGAGAAACAAGAAGTGCTGTAGATGTAAATGCACCATGGCATCCTGTTCTTCTCTGACCACGCACAAACAAAGCGAGGGAACTTGCAGGGGATGAGCGGACTTGGAGTAGCTTTCTCTGTTCCTAGTTTTGACTTTGCAACACTGTATTTCCCAAGGGTAGCGTAAATAAATAGAAAATAGATGAGTAGTTTGATCAAACAGGAGTTCATTGCACACTAATGGGGCAGGATTGGCAGATGGCAGACCTGGAGCAGTCACATCGAGAAAATACGTTAGAGCTGCCTTTGCTCAAGAGACTCTCAAATACTGTGAAAGGCAGGCTTGACAGTCCAGTCACCTGGATTGCACCTCTACAGCTGTATTGATTAAGATCTTTATTACTGTTGGTTTAAACAAAACAAAACAAAAGTAGTTAACTTCTCTTCCTAATCCTAAAGTACCCTATCCAAGCCCCGAGGTCATATCCCTTCTGATCTCTGACAGCCTATCTTTTTTGTATTTTAAATATCACCCTACCTAAGCATCCCTCAAGAAAGTCCTTGAGACGGATCATCAGCCAGGGAATAAGGAAAGGATAAGTTCATCAGCGTACATTACTTATTTGGCACTGCATCAGAATACTTGAGAAGCAACTTAAGGAAGGAGGGGCTTATTTTGACTTGAAGGAGCAGAGAAGGTGTGATGGTATAGGTAATAATCAGCTTGTCTCGTTACTGAATGAGAAGTTAGGCTAGGTATAACCCTCACAGCCCATCCTGTACCAACCCACTCCCTCGAGCCAGACCACACCTCCTAAGCATTCTGAAACCTCCTGAAACTGTTCCATTTGTAAACTACACCAGGTTCTTTCTCTGTCACAAGAAACAAGGCTCAAAGCTAAGCACTGCCCCTTGGGTAGTGCTGCATTCCTTGGGCTAGAGAAATGGATGGAAAGAGAAATGGATGAGTAGATCTCCCAAAGTTAGAGTTATTGTTTACAAGAAATGGAGTCTTGGGCCTGGGTAGAGGCATGTGGTGTTTTGAATTGGAATGTCCTCCGTAGATTCATGCGTTTGAATGCTTGGTCCAAAAAGAATGGCACTATTAGGAGGTGTGGCTGACTGGAGGAAGTATGCTTCTGGGGGTTACTCTCCAAAGCTCAAACCAGGCCTAGTGGCTCAGTTCATTCTTGATCCTGTGGCCCCAGATGAGGAACTCTCAGCTGTGTCTCCAGCACCATGTCTGCCCACATGCCTCCCTTTTCTCCATGGTGACAGTGAACTAATAAACCTCGAACTGTAGGCCAGCCCCAGTCAAACATCTTCCTTTGTAAGAGCTGCCTTGGTCGTGGTGTGTCTTCACTGCAGTGCAAACCCTTACTAAGACAAGGTGCCTTCCACCAAGCTTAAAAACCTGAAACCCATCCCCCAAACATACATAGTAGGAAAAGGAACCTAACTCCCACAAGTTCTACACACAGACTCAGTAAAGATGATGAGAAGAGGAAGAAGAGAAGGAGGTAGAAGAGGAGGAAGAGGGTAGAACAAAATCTATGAAATAGAAGGAGCAACAACATTTTACATTTGTGTTTATTGCTAAGTTCTGTACCTGCCTCAGAAGCCAAAACTAAATTCAGTAGGATTCTCTTGCAAAGTCAAGTTTTGGTTTTCAAAGGACCTCCTCCCAGGGTGAAAGTTCTGACTGGAACATGTGATTTGACATTTTAGTATGTAGATATTTTGGTATGTGAGGGTGGGCACATGCTTGTGAACAAATGCCTGTGGAGGCCAGAGGACAACCTGAGGTTTTTTTTCTCTGAAGCACAGTCTACTTTGTTTTCTGAGACGGGGTCTCTCAGGGGTCTCTCACTGGGGACAGTAGCTCTCTACCTAAGGTTTCCCGTGTCCCCGCCTTCCCCGCCCTTGGATTACTGGTGCACTGTGCCTGGTTTTAACATAGGTCATGGCAATTAAGCTGAGGACCTTGAACCATCTGTCCAGCCTCACAGTGGGTAGCTTCTAGGTCTGAAGGTGACCTAGAAGTCCTCCACCTTGTTCCATGGTTTTTAAAGGGATCTGTCTAGCTAGGAAGGGAGCTTTCTGCTGAGATCAGAAAATTGAGAGCAACCTCATGCCTCTATGAGGTTCATACTGTTCAGTTAATCGGTTCCTTGTGCTGGCAAGTGCTGGAATGCATTGTTTCCAGTCATTTTGAGATTAATTAGGCTAATCGTGTACAGAAGAGCTCGGCACCCTCCCTGGATGACAGTTGGGTATGAGAGTTGCTGCCGTTCTGAGGATGCTGTGAAAAGAATCAGAGATAGCTTTATCTGCTCTTTCTTTTTTTTTTAATTTATTGATATATTTATTTACATTTCAAATGATTTCCCCTTTTCTGGACCCCCACTCCCCGAAAGTCCCATCAGTCCCCTTCCCTCCCCCTGTTTTCCCACCCAACACTTCCCACTTCCCTGTTCTGATTTTGCTCTATACTGCTTCACTGAGTCTTTTCAGAACAAGGGGCCACTCCTCCTTTCTTCTTGTACCTCATTTGATGTGTGGATTATGTTTTGGGTATTCCAGTTTTCTAGGTTAATATCCACTTATTAGTGAGTGCATACCATGATTCACCTTTTGAGTCTGGGTTACCTCACTTAGTATGATGTTCTCTAGCTCCATCCATTTGCCTAAGAATTTCATGAATTCATTGTTTCTAATGGCTGAATAGTACTCCATTGTGTAGATATACCACATTTTTTGCATCCACTCTTCTGTTGAGGGATACCTGGGTTCTTTCCAGCATCTGGCAATTATAAATAGGGCTGCTATGAACATAGTAGAGCATGTATCCTTATTACATGGTGGGGAATCCTCTGGGTATATGCCCAGGATTGGTATAGCAGGATCTTCTGGAAGTGAGGTGCACCTAACACAATAATTGTGGGGGACTTCAACACTCCACTCTCCTCAATGGACCGATCAGGAAAACAGAAACTAAACAGGGACACAGTAAAGCTAATTGAAGCTTTGGGCCAATTGGATTTGACTGATATCTATAGAACATTTCACCCTAAAGCAAAAGAATATACCTTTTTCTCAGCACCTCATGGTACCTTCTCCAAAATCGACCATATAATTGGTCACAAGACAGACCTCAACAAATACAAGAAGATCGAACTACTCCCATGCCTCCTATCTGCCCTTTCTTAAAATTCTAGGATTAAATATCTGTAGCATCAAAATGTCTGGTTACCAAGCAGAACAGTGTAGTCACTAATTCTAACAGACAGCGGTGTTTGAGAGTCTCTGTCATTCCAGGGATGCTGAAGTTACCTACAGACATGTCTACACAACTTTAGTAGAGTGAGAACTAAAACCTGTAAATCACTTAAGGTCAGAAGTATACTTAAAAAAAAAGTATACTTTTAAAGTATACTTTACTTTCATATAAAGTGTTAGTTTCTTAGGAAATGAAAGGGGCTGAGCCTATGTCCAAAGTTACTACTGTTAGTTCTTCTGGTAATTTTTATAAAATATTTTAAGTGTTTGTTAAAATGGTAGAATTACTTCTTTTAGTGAATTTTGTTTAACTTAAAAAGCAATAAGGAGTGCCATTTGTTATCTACTGTGTTCAGCACAGTTTTGAGAACTTTGTATGCATTAATTTAATTCTCCCAACTATGCTCTGAGGCAGGAACTATTATCATTTGTTTTTCATAGTAGGAAACCAAAGAATATAGAAGTTAAGTAAGTTTTCCTGGAAGTAAGTAAGTTTGGTTGCTTAAGTTCATTTGGACAGTAAGTATCAGAATCTAGGAAGGAATCCAGATACTCTGTCTTCCCTGGACTGTGCTCTTAAATAGGCCTTTCACTCTTGTTTAAGATAACTATAGAACACTGTATTAGATGCTTGTTATAGGGGTGTACACACTTTGAAGTCTTATGGGAGACAGTTTCTTCTACTATATACATATACATACATATACATACACATGGCTGGCTGAAATAACATGTTCAGGGGTGCAGTCAAAGATGTAGCTTAGATTTTTCTTTTCTTTCTTTCTTTCTTTTTTTAGAAAATCTTAAACCTTTCAAAAGCTGGCACTACTCTGTGTGTGTATATTTCTGTAGATATGTGAGGTTATTGGAAATCATTGGTATACAGTTCTTACCCTAAAGGGGAGTGCTCCTTAGTTGCATGGAGATGATACTGAAGGAGAAGAAAGGCATTCAGAGCAGCACTGTCTGTTACATTCTTCTTCACCTCAGCTTCTCAACCTCTTACATTTCTGTCAGAAGCTGAAAAGGCAGGATGTTGTTATTTCTTCACATGAATCAGATAGAACATGGAAGAACTATGAGTCTAGAGATTTCAAGAGAATCAGAAAAGTCCTAATTAACCATATTTATTAAATAAATAAGGACACAGGTTTTATCAGAAGCTTTAGCATCTTTATTTTTCTTATATTCTTAATTGCTATAATGATGCATAATCAAGTAAAAGGTGAGTAAAGATAATTTACTGTAGCTTCTGTAAAAAGTCATTTATAAAATCATACATTTTATAAATAATATTGAAAACATAGGGCACTCCATGAATAATCTTGCTTAGCTGCTCTCCCTGCAATGCTAACACTTCCCGTTACTGCTGATGATCAGAGGCGCTCGACTGCAGTGTGACTGTATGTGAGTGTCCTGGTGTATACGTTGTACCCTTCCAAACACCTCTAGCCCAGAACATACAGATGTAGATCCCAATTTCTGATTCTAAACCTTTAATGAGGTTTTAAGGGAACCTTTTATTTAGCACATGTGTATTTATTGTTTGATTCAAGTCTCTGGTTATTTAAACCCCTCCTAAAACTTTTCTTTCTCACTCCAAATTACACACATGAGTGTATTTTGGAGGGAGCTGAAATATAGAAATGTTTTTAATGACTGTCATTAACAACTTCAGGGACAACATCAAATGGCCATATGGCACTACAAGAACTCCCTCCCCCCATTCTGCGCAATCCAGAATCCACAATGTCTAAGGAAATAGTTAGTGACGATAATGTTTAAGTTGGCCCAAGGTTTTCAGCCAACTAAAGATAAAATTGCTCAACATTTTCAGATCTCAGTGCTCAGAGATTATATAGACCACCGTTCTGTCACTATTTAACCTTCATGGTCCGAAGTCTGATTTTCTTAAGAGTGCTATTGTTCTTAGGAACTCTAGACTGTGTGTATTTTTATGGTATAAAACATTCTGGTTTTAATTAATTAAAGAAGATATGCACATCTTAGTAAGTGCTATTAACTGCCATCTGAGGGTTATAGTTATACTGTTTTGGCAGATAATAAGCCAGTAAAAAAAATGATTGTAAATATACCTTGGCTGCAAAACATTTGTTTTGTACTAAAAAGGCAAAGATTTTAAAATTAAAACTGATTAATGTCATTGGGTTTGTTTGCATGTCGCCTTGTTTTTAATGTAGCAGATTCCCTGATAGTTGACAGTAAAAGGCAAAGTCTAGTAGTGACGTAGCCTGTCTTGATCCTGCATCCTGAGGCTTACGACCCGCAAGACTGCTGCTGTGCTGTTACTTGTAAGGATTTCTTAGTTTTCACTCCCCATTTCATTGTCTTTTAATGCAGGGCAGGAACTGGATTACCATCTTCATGTTTGTTAAAACAAATGCATATCAAATCTCTGATTCAGAGCTAAAAATGTGATGCCGCTTATGTTTATTATTCACTTAAAACTCGTCCTCCACAACAGACCCCAAGCCTAAAATAAAGAGGACCGGGAATATGAAATACAGTCTTCCCTGTGTATTTTAGCCGCTTGAGTATTGATAGTTTTTCTTAACATTTTGAAGATGATAACTTGTGCGTTGGTCCAATCTGTTGTCTGTGAGGATCAAACTCAGTATTACAGCTCATTATTTCCTCTGAGAAAGGAGCTCCATTGTCTCCAATGTACATCCTTCAGGCCTTTCTGTCTGTACAGAAGTCAGGGAACACAATGGTTGCTGTTGGCAGAAGGAGCTTTGAAATATCTGTGATTGATGTTCACCCATACACTTGGGAGGTATAACATTTTCAATCAAGGCCTGGCGGAAGTATGGTGATAATTAGCATTGTTTTTAAAGACCTATAAAATAACTTTTCCCTAGTTTGAATGAAAATGCACTGAAGACTCATGAATTACCTAAGAACTAATGAGCATTCAATTTAGCACAATATCTATTGAAAACCTTTAAACCTTTTCAAAGACATGAGCATATTCTTAGAGGAGAATACACAGGTGGACAGCATGTGTTCTACACCCATTGAGTTATAGCTGTTGAAAAATAGAGTAGGACCTAAGGGAACTGACAATAAGTATAAAATATTTATGTCCATCTTTGACTTAAAACATTAACATTTTAACTTCTTTAAATGCTGCCCTGGGAATTCTATCAGTGGAAGGTGCTCTGATGATTTTTTATTCTTACTTTGAAAGAAAGTGTTTAATTTAAATTAATAATAGAAGGATAAATTGTCATTTACCATGTCAAGCACTGTTTCAAGGCCTGATTCACAACCATTTCTCTATTAATGGGCATCTTGACTAATAATACTCATTAATTCTGTATTTCCCACAATGCAGTTCTGTTCCCTTGAGCTCACATTGCTTTATGTTCTTTTATGTTTGCTGTGTGACTGCCTGCCTGCATGTCCGTGCATGTGTGTATAATGTAGTTTGCATGAATATTCCTAAATTCTGTTGGATTGTGGATGCATGCACTCAAAGTAGATGTAAGTACTGGAGAGAAAGCTCAGTAGCTAAGAGTCAAGCCATTCTTGTGAGGACCTGGGTTCAGTTTCCAGCACCCCTATGGTTGGTGACTCACAGCCATCTTTAATTCCAGTTCCTGGGATCCATCACCCTTTTCTGGTCTTTGTAAGCACTAGGTAAGCATATGATACACAGACATACATGCAGGCACACACATAAAGCAAAGATAAATAATTGTTTTAGGTTAAACTAATGTTATGTGACAAACTTTTCCTGGGGAAATACAATACAAATGTTTACTCATTCCAGATGCCGAGCTCACAACAGAACAAAGTATGGATACCACCACAGTCCAACTGAGTGAACCAGTTAATTTTCTTGGAGTTGCTTAGAGAAATATAAGCGAGGGGTTACTTACAGGAGCTTAAATGACTCAAAGACAGCTACATCACCAAAGCCCACCCAACATAGGTGGAAACCTGTAGCACACTCCAGCCTGCAGGCAGCTCGTTAGGTTGGAGGGTGATCTCAAAAAGCTCCTTGGTTGGTCTAAAGTCTGCTAAGCAGTTCCTCTGGTCTCCCGTCTTTGCAGCTTGACTTGTCTGTGAGACTCTCAGCAGTCCTTATTCTGTCTTAAGGAGCTTTCTTGAGGTATGAAAGGTTTCAAACCTAGAAGAAACTGCTACACAACTGATCATAGTTACATATATTTTGGAGTTTTCTGACGTTAACCTAGCTTGAGATCTTCCTGAACCCGATTTTATGTATGGGGTTTTTTTTCTGCCCGCAAAGAATTGCTAAACCCTAAATTTAAAGATGGGAACAAAGCAGTTAACTGATGAAAGGCTATGGCATACTACTTGTGGTACTGATATGACTGTCGTTACTTAAGTAATAGAAGCATCATCATTCTATCGTACGTTCTATGTGACATAAGATTCCTCAGGGGTGTTGCCACAATATACTCTTCTCACTCTGTTCCAGACACCACTTTGAGTTCTGCACATTCCCTGGGCAATAAATATTAACACCCACATGTTATAGATTGGGAACATGAGACACAGAGTAGTTTAGGGAAACCTGTGAATAATCTTATCTAGTAAAGTTCCCTCCTTCATCAGCATAACCAGTCAGTGGCAATCCTTCTGCAATCCTGTAGTCTGGCCCCAGAACCAGTACCTTGAAACTGCTCCTCAATATAGAAGTTTCTTGGCCCAAGAGTACATATATCTTAAAAGAATCATTACATCCATACTTGTCCCCGGGTCAAATGGAAATACCTAGGATGGTGAGAGAATAAATATTAAAAAACAGGTAATGTAGTTGAGTTTTATATAACAGTCAGGAAACTTAAGTGCTTAAAAGGGAAATTTTGTAGACTGAGGATATGTTAGAATCGTATATATCTTTTCAAAACATTGGGAAACTAAACCAGCAAACAAGCCTAGGATGAGGTGAGGTATAAAATCCTGATGGCAGTCAGCCCCGCTCTCCTTCCTCTGCACCCATTTGTGACGTTCTGGTTTGTTCCTGCCTCTGCAGACCACACTCCTGCTCCACGCTTCCTCTCTCTGTGTACAAGACATGCACAGAACATGCACATATGAGGAAAAAAACAAAAGTAAAGCTCAATTTTTTTATGACTGATAACCTATGAATATATTTGTAGCAGAGTGGAGGAAAAATAGAAAAGAATTATATTCACATTTAAAAAGTACTCTAAAATATAGTGTGGAAATCAGTGTGAGCAATGAATGTAAAAAATGGCAAAAAATCCAAAACAAACAAACAAATCTCTGCTGTTTTTAATTTGTTTGTCACTAACAAAAAAATAAAATGAAAATGGCTAGTCTAAATTAGGAGAGGCAAAGCTATCAAAAATATCCAGGAAAAGTGAAACTGCATAATTATTGTTTTGCACTGTTGTGGAATGGGAGGAAGGAAGATGGTGTTCAAACAGGAATAGGCATGTGAAGAAAGACTGTCATGCATAACTCAGAGAAAACGGGAGTGGCGTGGTGGTGGGATATTCATTTGACTTTCCTATACAGAAAAATCCCACTATAGGCTATGGCAAGACCTTGCAAATGAGATTTGTCTCAGTTTTGGTAACCTTTGACAAGTTATAGAAAATAGCTCATAACAAATAGGGAAAAATCATTTTGACTTTCAAAGAGTATGCATGATTTAGTGGTCTAATACTGGAATGTGTGGAAAAGAGCCTAGAAATGAAATTAATAATTTCCCTGACAAAGGCCATGGTCACTGGTGCTGTTCCAGATTGGCCCTGCTTCCTTCTCTGACATGCCACTAGCTGCAAAGCTCAGCTCCCACCTGTGTTGAGCTACTGAGAGACACTGATGGGAGCCTGGGGAGGAGAGAGAAGGAAATCTCAGCACAGGGAGCTAGGGAGGAGCTGTCTGTCAGTAAAGGCGAATTCATTCCTGCAGGAACCAGCTGCCCCCAGTGAGAGACATGCCCTTCATGTGTCTGCCTTACACTAGCAACATGGCCACTGGGTTTCAAGATTATTCTTTACCCTTTTTTGCTTCTAAGTTAGTTTCCTCTTGCTGCTCAACTCTGAGTTTCCTTTCCATTTCCTGTTGAGTTGGTATAATTTCCATGAGCTGTTATAACAAACTCCCTATATGGAAGTCACTCTGTTAGGTATGCCACAAATTGTTTCTACTTAGCCAATTAAACTGACTAGTGCATAGGCCAGCTTCATTTTCTATTTGCTATGATTATTGTTGTTTGCGTTTCTTAAGACTGAGAGAATGTTGGCATTGTTGGTATGCAGTATGCTGTGTCCAGGGTTCAAGAAGACCTTTGACCACTTTCTAAATAAAATAGGAGATGGGATTGTAACACATTCTTAGACAGTGGAGGTTTATTAATGTTAAAAATAAAACAAACAAAAAAGTCTAGAAGTTCATCAGAAAGCTGTGTAGTTGTCACTGTCCCAATGGTTTAGGCAAAGTCATGAAAAATAATACTATTATCAAATGTCTGGCTGACACAAAGCTGGAAGGTAATTTAACCTTTGATAAGGTAAGGTTTATAAGGAGAAAGGGGAAGTCACTCATCTAGAGACTAGGTACATGACATAAATTATAAAAATGTAGAATTGAGGTGACCAAGCTTCCTAGCATATTATGTGGATAAAGAAATCTGGTACTTTAATTGACCATAGGAAACGAAGTATGATATATTTAGGAAAACTGAAAGATTTCATCTCTGGATACCATTAAAAACTATCTAGTATCCCTATTGAGAGTTGTGGGTCTTATGTGGCATACTACAGAAAGACTGGAGGATCATTTAAGAAGAATATTGCTACACTGAAATATCTGCTCTCCCCAGTCACTGTGCAGCTCATGTAATTTTTAAGTTATTTGTACTCCTTTTTTTGAGTCATAGTTCCCTAATGAGGGTTGTGCTGTTACCCACTTCTCAGCCTGTTTAAGCTCCCATGAGTTAAATCTGCTCACTGTGTAACTCTACTTAAGTTCTGATATTTGGTTATGAACTCAATTTTTATTCAATGAACTCTATTCTTACTTTTGGAACTATGACAAATAGTGTAATCATTTTTTGCTCAGTACTGAAATTCTCAAACAAACCTGCCCACTCACATAGGTAATATTGCTACCTGTCTTTGTATAGAACTTAATTAACTCTCAAGAAGACAGGAACTTTTATATTGGAAAGAAGGTTCTATCAGGAAACCCAGTGACACCCAACTCTGGGTCAGAGTTAGGTTTTGGTTAGTGAAAAAAAAATGTGATATGTACTTTTTAATAGAAAAATTTGTTTTAGTTTTATATTTTTACCTCTTTCTTATAATTTGGGAATAACACACTCTCTTTGGGGAGGGTGGGGGCCGCTTCTAAGATCCTGAAACAGTAAAGTAAAACACAAGTAGTGCTTGGTGTAATTACCTACACAAGAAATATTATGCTATTTCCTAGAATATGTCCCCAGAGTGAATATCTATATGTGTTCTGCTTCATTCCTAGCTTAGAAACCTATCAAGGGTGATAAGGAGAATCATTTTGAAATATATTGAACAGAGAATAGAGTTTGCTAAGTTAAATCTGTGCTGCAGATGCAAGCTGTTGGCTTAGCACTGCAAAGCTCGTGTTTAGATGAGAAAAGTCCCTGACATGACCTGTGAAAGGCAACCAAAGTGACAATAGCTAAGAAACATAACATTTATCTTGAGAATGTCATCCTGACCTACTTCTAGAACTACTATTTGAGCCCACATGGGATAGTTTTTAAATAACTAGGGCTAGAATACTTGAAAAGGAAAATTATTTCAAAATTCTCTCAGAGTAAAACATATAAGGAAGAATAATTATATTAGTCTTGTAGTGTTAGCATAGCATGTGCTTCAAGTATGTTTCTGGTTCAGTACAATGAAGGGTAAAGCCCAGTGTCATGGTTTCTTGATGATTTTTAAAAGCTAACTTGTATGAGTTCTAGAGAAAGGCAATTATTGAACATCATTCCTGTAAATTATCTGAAGCCCTGGTTACTCTTATACTCCTGTCAGTTGTTGCTTCTGCTTCTGCTGCTGCTCCTGCTCCTGCTCCTGCTCCTGCTCCTGCTCCTGCTCCTCCTCCTCCTCCTCCTCCTTCTTGTGGCAGTATCTGCCTCCCCAGCACCTTCAATTCCTTCCTAGCCTAAACATAACAGAATTTTTCCAGAAAGGTTTGTGATGCATTAAAAGTACTAAGGTAGAAAAACATGAGACAAGGGGCATCTGGTATTTAATCCAGTGCATATTAGCTATTCAAGATTAAGTGAACAGTCTTAAAAACTTGCCAGTTGGGAAGAAGGTGGTTCTGTAAAACAGATGAGTTTCCTGCGCCTATGCTGATTTTGTGCTGATTCAGCAAACCCCAGTGCCCTTCCCTTCTGTGTGCTAATGCACAGTAAATTACATGTTACACTGCTTTGACCTGTGTTGCCCTTGACCAAACTGCAGCATTGGCCTCTTGGTAAATTCCTCAAAGAGAAACCTGGCCCTGTTGTTTTTGTATCTTTAGTTGTCCTCTTGGGGCCTGGCATTTGAGAGTTTACAGTTAAGTGTTTATGAGTAGACACTGAGGTATAGAAAAAGTTTACAATAAGCTGTAATTTCACTTCCCTGGAACATAGCCTAAGCATTTGAAGGTAATAGAGAGATGGAGATGGCGGTAACTAGCTCTTCTTTTACATGTGCTGTTTGTGTTATTTGGGGATGAAGAAGTTTTAGAATTGACCAATATATAGCAGATGTATTTTGGCACTCAGAAGTTTTAAAATTTATGAAAATGTACATGTGTGGTAGATATATCTTGTTCTATGTAATTTGTCCAGTACATATTCAAATGCAGGAATATTCTGGTAGCAAAAACACAGTCATAAGTAGATATGATAAACTGTTTAAGGCATAAGTAGTTCCAATTGCTTTTACTCAGAATTGACAGCCAGGCTCGGATGAGATTAGATTTATTACCACACAAGATCAAACCCAAATGTTTTCAGATCTTCTGTGGTTTTAGAGCTGTATATTAGCGTCTGGAAACCTATAATATGTGTTCCCCAATTGCAACCTTTGTTTAATGAGTCATTATAACATTTCTGATTTCAAGCGGATCAGTGGAAGTTACTGCTGTTTTTCCTTTTACTCTGGGGTATTGGGACAAATATCAGAAATAAGTATATCATTTCACTTAGCCTTACAAAAATTCTCCAGGATAGACTCTGTCTGTTTTATAAAGATCTGGGAGCAATAAGGAGTAAAAGTCTGTGCTAGATAAGTAAAAACTAAGAGTCAAGCTTGTCTGAAAACTTTAGAATCTATCCTCTATCAAAGCTAAGTTTCCTAAGAAAAGTATCTGATGATGCTAGGAAATGACTCAAAATGTTTACCTGTGCTTCAGTGAAATTAGTTCAGCAGAAGTGAGCTAATTATAAAGTTTGGAATTTTTAATCCATATATCTTAAAAAGTTAAAACTAATTTCAATGATAAAATAATGAGGCTGGTATTTTCCTCTCACTTTTGTTTCAACTATTTAGATGTGTCTGGCATCAGAGGGTGTGAAAATGGAAGACACAAAACTAATAAAATCAAAAGAATCAGATGGAGGAAGAATTGAGGAAATTGAAAAAGGGAAAGAAGAGAGAGACATAAAAGTGGAGAAAACCATTGAAACTGCATTCCAGAAGGAAGCAGAATTCGGGAAGTCGGCTAAGGGCAGCATGAGAGAGTCTAAGGACTTAAGAGCCATCGGACAGCTACAGATGGACAACGTAATGGCTATCAAGGTGGAAGACCCCAAAGAAATGAGAAAGGAGTCAGAGGATGATCAGAAATACAGTCACTTCCCTGATTTTTCTTACTCTGCCAGTAGCAAGATAATAATTAGTGATGTCCCCAGTAGAAAGGATCACATGTGCCACCCTCACGGAATTATGATCATTGAGGACCCCACCACGCTAAACAAACCAGAAAAGATAAAAAAGAAAAAGAAGAAAAACAAACTGGATCGACATGGAAATGACAAATCCACACCCAAGAAGACCTGCAAGAAGAGGCAGTCTTCAGAATCTGACATCGAGAGTGTCATGTACACCATTGAAGCTGTGGCAAAAGGAGACTGGGGTGTTGACAAACTCGGAGAAACCCCAAGGAAGAAAGTCCGCACCTCCTCAAGTGGCAAGGGAGGCATTTTGGATGCCAAGCCACCAAAGAAAAAAGTGAAATCCAAGGAGAAGAAGGTTTCCAAGGAGAAGTGCTCAGACATCACCAAAGAGTCTCGACCTCCAGATTTCCTTAACATTTCTGCCAGCAAGAGTGTCCCTGGGGAGGTGCCAGAGGGCACGAAAACAGAACCCTTGACCCCTACTGAGGATGCACTGCCACCTAGCCTACCAGGACAGGCCAAGCCTGAGGATAGTGACTGTCACAGAAAAACGGAGACC
The DNA here is from genome assembly GCF_947179515.1 of Apodemus sylvaticus. Taxonomy (NCBI): domain Eukaryota; kingdom Metazoa; phylum Chordata; class Mammalia; order Rodentia; family Muridae; genus Apodemus; species Apodemus sylvaticus. The sequence goes on from NC_067486.1 coordinate 49,820,555, forward strand.
TGTGGCTCCAGGAAATCTGAGAGGTCTTGCAAAGGTGCTCTTTATAAAACCCTGGTGTCCGAGGGCATGCTCACCTCCCTGCGAGCCAATGTTGACAGAGGTAAGTGACTGCCACCAACCTACAAGGACGGCAAGGCCTAGCAGAGTCTTATCATGAACAGTTGAATATCAAACTAGTACCTTGTGTGAGTCATTCACGTTCATATTCATCTCACTTTACCTGTGTGCTTCCGAGCACTTAAGGGAGGGTTTGTAGGTAGTCATCATAGAGAAATTCCAGGTAACTATGTTTTTATCTCTGTTATTGACAGCCTTCATTTTGAAGGGTCAGTGTTGTATGTTGCTTTTAGCCTGAGTATTTAAACTGATGGAATTTCCTGAGTGACACAAATAAATTTGGCAGAATCCTTACCTGCAGGCACTGAAAGCAAATATCCTCTCTAGTGCTTTTGTTAGGCAATCAAAACCACAACTGAAGTGTTATTTCGAACGTGGTAGCATCTGTAGAGCAGTTTATATGTATTTGTTTCATTTTGAAGTATCTGGAGAGGGAACTTTTTCTTGGTGGGCTCTATTCCAATAAGAAATGTGTGGTTCTCAATAAGCCCTGAGTGGAGAGAGCTTGGGAGTACATAGTTCTCCAGGGATGTCTTTTAGTGAGTCTCGAGAAATTTAGGATTAATAGTGTCTATCAGCAAAAGACTCATGCTTTAGGCTAGTTCTCAAATGGAAAAGATGGTAGCAGCATCTTGATGCCCATAGTGCCTGGTGTATAGGACATTACTGCTTACCTCAGAGGTAAGATTCTTTTTTGCAGTTCCTTTATTAAAAGTAGTCCAACCCAAATTGCTCTGGGCACTGGCAACTGCAAAGAGCATTGTGGAAAATCGGTAAAGGAGCCAAGACGTTACTTGGGAAGGACCTGAGCTGATCTTCTTCAGCCCTGGTACTCTGAGAAAACCCCTTCTCCTGGGTTTCCTAGGGAAACGAAGCTCAGGAAAAGGAAACTCCTCTGATCATGAAGGGTGTTGGAGTGAAGAGAGCTGGACATTTAATCAGAGTGGGAGCAGTGGGAGCAAGAAGTTTAAGAAGAAGCTAAGGGAAGACTCCTTCCTTGGGTAAGTGCCTGCAAGCACTTCAGTGCATGCCCTCCCTCCTGTAACGGAGTGCTAAGTCTAAGTCAGTGTATTCTTTCTCTCTTAGCCCTTGTCTTAATAGGAGCCCCCTACCGAAAACAAATCATGGATAATAATGTGATTCCTACTCTTAACTAACCATGTGAATGGTAATATCTTTTACACTTTAGATATGGTAAAAACTATACACCTTTTTAGCTTGGTCCTGAGTTTGAATCAAGGTCCACCATAGTGCATTAGTGTAATAATTGTAGATATGTTATCATTAATCACTAGGGCCCATTTTACCATCTGGAGCTTTGGATGTATTTGTGTATTTATATTTTGCACATTTTATACCACTATTTATGTTTAGTATTAAATGTGTTTGGTATTTTAAAATATAGGCACATATTTTTATAAAGTAATGATAGCTGATAACATGAGTTAAAATTTTGCTCAGCTTCTAACTTTGATATATTTAAACAACCTCCTATTTACTCTAAGATAATTCTGATATACATTATACATTGAATATAATGCTAAGAAGTAATGGTATATATCACTATAAATCACTTTAGGATTATTATTTCATGATTCCTATTGTGCCAACACCCTCACTAGCAATCAATATAAAGTATTTTGTTAGTAAGTTGGTAGAGATAGAACTTTATATTGGTGAGAATAGCATCTACAGATTCACTTATACTATTTTGAAAGTCCTTTGAGATTTCACATTAGCCTAATTTGAAAAGAATATGATGACTAGAAATAATTTTCCATATTTTTCTAAGTATTTTAACAAGTATGCAGATTTTATGCATTAAGTATATTATATTTGCTTCATTCATAATATTTGCATTTCTATTTGTGGAAAATTAATTTTTCCCTTGGAAATAAAGTGTTTTAAACTCTTGTTAATTCTAAGACTCCAGGGCATCATAAAATGTAAAGGTAGAGCCTTGTGGTACAGATACTTCAATATTATCTTAAAATACTTAATATTATACTGAAATAATATATTTAATAGTCTAATTATTAGTATTTTAGAAGTGCAAAGTACTTCAAGTTAGTGTTACTTGTTATGCTTAAGTAATGAAAATCCTCCATTTGTCATTGTTGAATGATAGGGTACTTTGTGTGTATGTGTGTGTGAGAGAGAGAGAGAGAGAGAGAGAGAGAGAGAGAGAGAGAGAGAGAGAGAGAGAGAGATTGATCCTAGGGTATCACTAGACAATAAGATGTACTATCTAGAAGTACTGATACTTTGTAATCTGAATACCAGAGCAGGTCAGGAGGCACTGCATGGCAGAAGTAGGGAATAAGGTAAGCAATCACAGCAGACGGGGAGACAGCTCAGCTGCTGAGGTGTCTGCACTGCTCAAAAGAAAAGCTAGGCAAGATAGCAAACCCAACTGAAGTCAGAGACGGATGGATCCCCAGGAATACTGGCTAGCTAGATCTACTCAGCAAGAGCCAGGCCAAGTAAAAAGAGTCCCTGTCTCAAAGAACAAGATGGACAGCTCTTGAGAAACAGTACCTGAGGTTGTCCTCTAGCCTTTATACATGTATGCGCCCGTGGACACACTCACCGGAGTCGTAATAAGCAGTAAGCAGTAAGCTCTTTAATAAAACTGATGATTCCATTGAGTGCCAGAGAGCTGGGCATTGAGTCACATGCCCGTTCTCTTTGGAAGCAGAAGCATGAAGATCATGCATTCAATGACAGCAAGGGCTACATAGGGAGTTCCCAGTCAGTTTCAGCTGCCCAGCCAGACCTGCTCTCCAGACCTCGCTCCATTATTACTTAAACAAGTTGTAAGAGAGGTATCTCACCATTTGCTGAGAAACAGGAGAAATGAAATAGTCTCTTTCATCTCAAGAGAATAGTGAGCTGTGGGGTGTGTATGTGAGAAGCCCAACACTTCTAAAGCTCCCTCCTCTTCCCCAGTCCTTCCATTTCCTGTCTACCAAGCTCGGCAGTTCCACAGCTTCACCCAGCTGTCTGCAGTGTATCTTCGTTAGGAATTCTCATTGAACGAAAGCCAGCAGCCAGCCTAGGATCCAGCAGGCACGCTGCCAGTGCTCTGCTGAGCCCGCAGAGAAAAAAAAGCAGCCCCAGGATTCCCTAACTTTGCCAGTCATTTGTGGTTTTCGTTTAAAGTGGCATCACCTCTCTTGCCAGTATTCACTGTAGACTGGCTCTCCTTCTACCGCATTGTGTGCCTCATTGACTCACCACTCTAGAATCCCTTTCCTAGCATTCGGATATCTTAAACTTTCTATATGTTTGCTGCATGTTTTAATCAAACACTGGTCAGTAACTGCTTTATAAAAAAATGCAACTTACAACACTCAGCATATGGTATTACTTATAAGCTTGTTAATGCATGGCCATGCATTTGAATCTTTAGGATGAGACCTGTCTGAGTAGAGAATATGTTTATATTCAGTGTTACAAGACTAAACCATGTCAGTGGCGAGAAATCAAACCTTCCACTTCAACCATTCAGGTTTAACCACTCAGGCCTGAATGGTTGAAGCAGAAACCATGCAGGTGATTACACAACATTTATGTGGATTTATATTGATGCTTTTTCTCAAGAATTTCTGAAAAGATGGGTTTTTCCCCCTTGCATGGATTTTTTTTTTATTGTCCTAAATTCCTAGGGACCCTCTTTTCAAGTTGAAACACTTAAAAATCTATCATTTATCATTTTCTGTTTAAATATTTGGTCTTTTACTAATTGAATAATCCCCTCTCATCTTTTAATAGTTCTGCAAAGCTGGATGAAGAATTTGAAAAGAAATTCAACAGCCTCCCTCAATATAGTCCTATTACATTTGACCGGAAATGTGTATCTATTCCAAGAAAAAAGAAGAAGACTGGAAACGTGTCCTCAGAATCGACTAAAACCAGCAAAGGTTAGCAGTGGCCTCTCCTCTTGTTCATCTTATCTGAACCTCAGCTGCTTCCCCCCACCCCCCACAGTGACTCCAGCTCCTATAGAGAGCTACAGTGATTACATGTCCAAAGCTGTCTTGGTCCCTTCCTCCCTTCTCCTTTCTTTCCTCCTTAATTCTCCTTAGCCTCTGTCTTTGCATCATGTCAACATACATACAGTCATGGTGCTGCTCTCCAGAACCTTTTTGGAGCTTTGAGAGGCTCTGGAACTGTGCAAATCTTCTGTTTGCCTGAGAAGCAGATACTTATATTAACAAAGTGCTTTGTGTATGCATTTGTTTTCAAGAGCATCAGGTTTTCACGGTGTCAGGAAAATCTCTTCAAACTATCAGTGTTCCCTAGGTAGACCTCAACACTCATCAGGGACAACATTCCTGTTTAAAGGAAAATTTTAAAGGATTTTGACACTTTCAGCAGTCTCAACATCTTGCCCAGCTGCTGATATGTCTGACCTTTGTGACATGCCCTGGGACATGGTCTGGGTACCAGATGCGGATTCTACTCAGGCCATTCAGGCACAATGAAGAATTGGCCTACCCAGAGTCTAAGTATTACTATTACTGAAAACGTTGTTTTCTGGTTTCTCTTAAGGCCTATAGAATGGTTAGGAAAATTTTCCTCTAGTTTTTCACACAGATGTAAAAGACATCATTTACTGATCTGTCCTCCAAGGATAAGAACTGGAGAGATGAAGGACAGGTGTAACTGGGCTCCAAATGTTTCAGGATCACATTCTGAATATGGTTTAGTAGACTAGTTCTTTGTAACTATCTTACAAAAGTGGCTCCTTGCTCCCTGCTTATGTCAAATCAAATTGATCCCCTGATTGTATGTATTTTTGAGGGAATATGTAATAAATATGAATTAAGGAAAAATTACATTTTTTATAATAAAACTTAAAGCTTGCTCCCTCAAGAGCTATAAACCCTTTGCACACTGTAATTGCCAAAACCAAATAGGGGGTCACTTTGAGATGACGTCTCAGGATATTATTGAGAGGCTTGTGAAAATCCCTACTCTGGGCTGGGAGGAGCATTAAAATAATTGTAGAACTATCTCCTTCTGTGGTTACTAAGAAGCCAAAAGAATAACGAATTAAACAGGAAATGCTGCATCACCAGATTTTCTCATCTGAGAAAATCAAATAGTGTTCTGTGGAGACCTTTCAAGATGGATAGAGCTGAGGTATACCCATTGATAAACAGCTGGACACCAGAGTCCGTTACCACATGAAATGTCATTCTTTTTCCTGGGGTGTTCAGGAATAGACAGCGTCGTCAATGAGCCCGGAGATGCCAGCTGTCTTGAGCTCCCATACTTCATGGTCTTAAATATGCTGATAAATACAATACTTGACAACCCAGTAAAATGTCACTTAATTGATCGATGTTCAAGACACATTCCTTATCTTACTTGGTGCAAGTCAAGACATTCATTTTACAGTGGTGAAATTGGCTGAATTATCTATCAAGGAAAATACTGATAGATTATTTTTCTAAGGGTGAAACCTGAAGTTAGGATCTATTTTCATGAAACCTTTTTTTTTGGTTGTCTATTACCTGCCTTCCTCTCCAGCTAAGATTAATAGTGTTTCTTTCATGTGAAATCACTTTCTGTAGTTTTACACTGTGCTTCACACAACATCATCTTAACTTGTTCATTATACTTCTACAATGAACCATAAAGCCACTGGTTCTTCAGTGGTATGTCAGTAATTACCTGTGAGGGAAGACTTATAGCACTTTAGATTTTGTTCTATGTGATGTTTCATAAAATAAAATGGAATTAAAATAAAGCAAAATAATATATTCTGTTAAATAATATATTCTGTTTAGCAAACTAGAGAAATAGTATTCATAACCAATTTGCAATTTGGCATTAAAGCAGTGTACTAGACTGAGGGTTATTAATGAAATTATCATACCAGCTGTGCAGTAATTGCCTAATCTTTAGGGGATAGAGAGATTGTTTTCTTAGACTCGAGACCCTTTGCACCTTTGTATAATGAGTCATTCAAAACAAACAGTGTGTATGAGATCATTAGCTCTTTTGTAGAAGAGTGTGTGTCCATAGGAACTCATCTTTATCCCAACAATTACCCATTTGTCTATATTATTTCTCCTGCACTCATTGTCATTCAACATTATTTTTCCTCACATATAGTTGGAACCCATTTGGGTATTTGTGAATATATGAAATGCATAGAATTTTTCCGAAATGTAATTTCAAGAAGAAATTACTATTTATGATCTCATACAAATGCAGATCTCAGAGTCACAGTACGTGCTTAGGTTTACTGCTCTAGTCTCCATTTGATCTCATTGGCTTTAACTTCCTCTCGTGCTCTCTCATCTCTTCCCTGTAGTCTTCCCATTATGTCTGTCCCATCCCTCATGTCAAAAACCTCACAGTGAAAGAGATGACAGTGACTAAGTGCCACCTCCTCTAAGTGGGCTTGGTCTGTTTTGTCATAGGAGAACACAGCATGATGGATGACTTAGGAATAGAATTTCCCTTTGCTTCTGAGAACAAGCTCCACCACATTGTAATCTGTCTAGCTCACAGTACAGGATCAGCTGCAGAAGCCCCATCTTACATTGTTTTCCAGCCTAGCTCCATTCTTGCTCTATGATTTTGAATGAAAGTTTTAAATCATGAATCTCAGTTGAACTGTGGCTTCTGAGAGGTTTCCTTTAGAAACATCATTTGTGTACTGATAGTATAGAAAGTGTTGTTTACAGGGAGCCTCAGAAGTCAGAGTTCTAGGGAAACAGCGGTTCTCAAACAGAAGTAGGATCTTATAGAAAATGTGAAATGAATTCAAGTTGGAGTGTTTAGGCTCCATCTTGACCCTTGACTTCTTCTTATACTTTATATCTTTATATATTCCTTGGGCCCTTGTCAAATGTTGTTCTCTGATTTTCCCAACCTACATTACATGTTGTTGTTATTGTTAAAAATGGTTAAATGGAGAGCTAGAGCAGTCACTCAAAGTTAAGTGACTATTCTTTGAGAGGTCCATTGTTGGCAGTACCCACCAGGCAGCTTACACCCATCTGTAATTCCAGTCTCAGAGGAGCTGACACCCTCCCCTGGCCTCCACAAGGACTGATTGCGTGCAGTACACAGACATAATGCACACAAAACACCCATATACATAAAATTCAAAAATAGAAAAGACATTAACACCAGCTTAAAAAACACCAGCTTAGATAAAGCCCTAATATAAAGTTTAATTCATCTACTATCCATTCCCCACAAAATGGCTAAGAATTAAGTTTTATTTTTAAATCATAATGATATTAAGAAACAGTTTCATAACATAGAAGCTAGGATATTTTCAGTCACCGACACTGAGGAAAGCAAGGCTAACTTCTCCTGTTAGGAAGTTAGAATTCTAAGTTTAGATAGAACTTTGTAAATTTCCCTCAAACGATTTGAGGGTCTTCATTGACTCTGAAACTTTCTCAGGAAGATAGTGACAGTACATTTGCAGCTATAAAATGTACTCTATTATGAATTTTTTTGTTTGTTTTTGGGGTTTTTTATTTTTTGGCTTTTTTGTTTGTTTGTTTGGTTTGGTTTGGTTTGGTTTGGTTTTTTGAGACAGGGTTTCTCTGCAGCCATGGATGTCCTGGAACTCATTACTCTGTTGACCAGGTTGGCCTTGAACTCAGAGATCCACCTGCCTCTGCCTCCCAAGTGTTGGGATTAAAGGCGTGCGCCACCACTGCCCAGCATCTATTTTTACTTATACTTTATTTCTAGTTTTTAATTCTCATTAAGAGAATTGGCTCATATGATTGTGTTCTCGCACATACTTTATTGCAGCTCTTCCTCAGCTCTCCTCCCCCTAGCTGACAGAGTCTTGAGTTTCTTAATTATGGGTGTTCAGCCCGGAAGTAGCACCACCCCATTCCTGACTCCTGACTTAGCAGTGGCTGGTAGACTTCCCAGCTCACTCAGATCTGTAGCCAGCAGCTGGGAGCAATTTGCTACAAATTATTGCAAAGGAATTTATTGATTCATTAGTTATGCAGCCAATACAAAAATGTCAGCCTAGTCTCAGAAAATAATCCTTGTGATTTTCTATTCCTTAGACTGTGAAAGCACAGAACCTGAGGAAAGTTCTTGGCGCTAGAGTTAGACTAGGCATTTATGATACAATGGTTCAGAAGAACAGGTTCACCTAAGAGCAGGACACCTCTGGCCTTGAAAAATTGCTATGCTGAGTTCACACCTGAAGTGAACTCAGCATAGCAATTCTGAGTTACTGCGACAGTGTCTGCAATATATCCCTTTTCTTTTCCAAGAAACCCTGAGCATTAATGCTTTGGAAAAGTTATTGTTAAGATCTCATGTCAGTCGTCTTTGCCCCTTGGCCTGGGCAGACGAGCCTCTGCTGTTTTTACCCGGATGTAAGTTGCAGTGCAAAGGAGATCTCACTATCCAGGACATCCTTCCGCTGACAGAGCAGCTTTGCAGAGCAGCACTGTGTGATGCTGGCGATGGTGGCGTAAGGAGGCTGCAGGTGATGCTAGGCTTCTCTGAAGCAGTTTGCTAGGCAAAGAGGACTCAGAAGCCTGAAGTAGTGTGAGAGTGAGGGACGCTTAGGTTTTCTTTGATTTCTGAATGATTCTTTCTAGAACATTTTTTTTCTGCTTTACATTCCCTTTTGCCCAATCTGTAGACCCATCTATGTTAATATAACAAAAGGAAAAAAGTACTTCTTAATTCCCTTGTATTGCCTATTTTTTTTATCATTTTTTAAACTTTATTTTCTTCAGACAGCTTGTCAAACACATATGCCATGAACATGAAATGAAATTGTTCATTTATTGACTCCTAAATCACCGCTTTTCTGTGAGTGTGATTAGATCTTACTCATTACTTTCCTTTCATGTACTTGTCACTATCTTTGAAGGAGCCATCATTTGTTTACAGTATTTATAGTCATCTTTTGGGGAATGGTTCAAGGCAAAGAGTTTTTTATATGTAAGCTTATATAAGCTCTTCTACATATAAAACCAGACTGCATGTTTGCTTTGTGTGTGTGCTAATATGGACAGATTCATCTTGAGCTGTATCCTTAACTCATACTCTTTATGCCCCCTTTTTTCTTTTCTAAACCGTTCCAAATCAGTCTGTGCTTATATCACTCTCCATGTGAGGCGCCATCTTATCATTCCCACAGGTAAATGAGCAGGGTCTCTGTGAGCCTCAGAAGTCTCAGAACGTTTCTGCTGCCTTCTCCTGCTGATTTCCCATGATTTCCTACATGCCATTCGGGTGTCACTTTGGTGAGAGGACCTGGACTTTACAGACTACAAGAACCTCTGGGGCAAACACATTACAAGGAGCACTGCTAATATCAGTGCACTATATGGGCATGACAGGTGCCTGTTAATTTAGTTTCTCTCAGCGCTTCTTTTTTCTTTTTTCCTTAAAAAAATTCTATTTCCATTTCAAACCATTCCATCTAATCAGAAGTATCTGGTATGGGTTATTTAGAAGAATGACTTGTGGTCATAACATTTGAGGAGATTTATGGTATCATTGCCAACTTAAGGTTTCTCTCACTTTTTTTTTTTTTTTTTTTTTTTTTTTTTTTTTTTGCCGATCAGTGCTGTAGGAGCTTTGTTATTTATGAAGTGAGCTTTTCTGAGAATCTGTCCTATACTAAACTCTATTCTAGGCACTCTGGTTATAACTGTGAATAAAATCAAAGACCCTACTCCTGTGGAGGTTTCTTTATACTGGGTGATCAGATCAATAAACAGGGTCCAAGTAACCGAAGGATATCTATCATGTGTTTGGAGGTTAAAAGTACTATGAAAATCAGGAGAACAGATTGATAGAGCAAGTAGACAAATGGTCAGCAAGGAGAATGAACACCTGAACACCATTCAAACAACCAGAACTAACAGTCAGGACCCAGCACTTGGGGACTGTGACCCTCAAGTATGTGAAACAGTCCCCATAATTAGACATGTGCCAGCCGTAAGGCACAGTTATCAGATCAACATTAAACCAACAAAGTGTTTTCTCTGCCCATAGTAGAACAGACTAAAACCAGAAGTAGAGGAAAGCGTGAAGTGTTGGGATGGGCTCAGAGTGTCGGATGGAGGAACGCCTTAAGCTGTGCTTAGAGAGGAATTTACTCCCCTTCAGGGAAAGGTCTGAAGTCGCTACCCCAACTAGCCTTTCACTTCAAGATACTGAGAAAAGAAAGGCAAGCCCAGATCAAAAAGGAAGAAGGAAAGAAATAGTAAACATTAAAAAAAAATAGTGATATGAAATATAATAGAGAAATAAAACCAGTTCCTTGAAAATAGCAACAAACATTTAACTAGATTGTGACTAAGAAAAATAGATTTAAAGTATTATAATCTGAAATGAAGCAGAGAACATTACAATCAATTATACATAAGTGAAAATAATTGAGTGAATACTATGAACAGAATACTATACACCAGTAAATTAACCTTGATAAGGTGAACATTTCATAGGAAGACACAAACTGCTGAAGCCAACTTAAGAATGATCTGTGACTTGTCAAGATATTAAATCAGCTGGATGAATCAAAAAAAAATATTAAATCAGCAATCAGAGTATGCTAGGGATGTGGAGATCCTAGGCCCAGATAGTACCACTATAGATTCTGCCAGAGTTTTAAAAAGGAATTACCTGCATTCCTATAGAGCACATACACACACATACCTTATGTATATGTTATAATCTAAAATCATTTGATTTTGACAGTGTTGAACAAAATGAATAGTTCCATTCAACACAGTAGTTAAATTGTTATGGCCTCATATTAACAGTGGATTATTAAATAAGACATCAAAACCTCAAGTAGCAAAAGACTATACAGATAAATAGCTAAATTAGGCTTTATCAAATTAATTTTTTTGTAGTTTAAAGGACACTCAGGAAAGATGAAAAGATATTTCACAGAATGGGGAAAAACCTTAGTAACACACTTGACAAAAAACTATTTTTTAAAAAAATCTTAAAGCCACATTAAAAACAGAAAAATAGGAAATGATCAGAGATATACAAACCACTTAATAGGAAAAGTTGCTTGATACTACTTAGAAAAATACACATCAATATTACAATAAGATCCTTAGAATATTACTTCAGATCCTTAGAATGGCTGTAACCATGAAGACTGAGAATAACACGTTAGAGACAGTGGAGAACTCGAAACCCTTCTGCACTATCTGGAGGAACAGAAGCCTACTCTGCTGTTTCATTAAGTAATACAGTAGACACACTGACCATATAACTTAGCAAGTCTACCTCTAATTATACCTTAGATTATATACCATAAGAATACATATACAAACAAACAAAACCAAAACCATTCATCAATGTTTATATCAACTATATTCATGAGAGCCAAAACTTGGAAAGCAATCCATCAATCTCTCAGTCTCTAAACTGATCAAATGTAAATATCCATATTTTTAAAAGATTTATTTATTATATTTAAGTACACTGTAGCTGTCTTCAGGCACTCCAGAAGAGGGCATCAGATCTCATTACAGATGGTTGTGAGCCACCATGTGGTTGCTGGGATTTGAACTCAGAACCTTCGGAAGAGCAGTCAGTGCTCTTAACTGCTAAGCCATCTCTCTCCAGCCCTGTAAATATTCATATTATCTTTGATCTTCCTGCAGCACAGGTTAGGCCTAGAAATGTTATGCTAAATCCAAGAACAATCTAAACTTATTATATTGTCTGTGTTATATAAGATTTTTAAATAGTCAAACCTGTGGTTTGATTAAATAGTTCAGTGGTGGTTTAGAGGTGGGGAAATGCAGGACAAGTAGGATTGTGGCTAATGTGTGTGGCATTCATTTTTTTTTTAATCTTTTCTAATGTATGTGAATACAGTGTCACTGTCTTCAGACACAACAGAAGAGGGCATTACAGATGGTTGAGAGCCACAATGTCATTGCTGGGAATTGAACTCAGGAAGAGCAGTCAGTTCTCTTATCTGCTGAGCCATTTCTCTAGCTCCCCATGACATTTATTATTTATATGATAAAATGATATGTTGTTGGTTGATGGTGCATATATCTCTAGAGAGGAAAATATTAGCTATAGTTTAATTAAGTGATTTATTTGGCATGTAAGTCATATGTAAGTGAAGCTGTTTTTGTGTCCTTGCTTTTTAATCATGATATAGAAAGGATTGTTAGGAAAGCAAGATCCCAGGTGATGGCCTGGGGTTGACGGCAGCTTGGCCTGGGAAGTCCGGGAGAATAAGCAGGCTAGCCTTGATGTTGGACATAGTCAAAGCATGTTTAAACATTGGGAATAGCAGGACCAGGGCCCAAGGCGCTGCTCTATCTAGAATCACTACTTCCCAAGGACAACAATGGTTCCTCTGTTCCACCATCTGCCTTCCTTTCTCTTCTGCCCTCTCAGTCTCCGTCCCAGCCCCACTATGGATAATTACCAGTGAAATCTCAGTGCAACGCTGCTTTGCAGTTGCGTTTAATAAATACAAAAGTCTGTAAAGTAGGATTGAAACTTAAATATACAGCTTGGGAGCAGTGAACAAGGATATTTGGTTACAGACATGATATGAGTTCTCTGAATATCGTTCCGTGTTTGATAGTGTGAGGCCGTCAGCATTTTACGCACACATTGGCAAGTCATCAGCCAGTAGCTGGTATTTAAAGCTGAGACTACAAAGGGTCACCAAAGAAGTGAGTGTACAGGAAATGTGCGAGTCTGCGTCGTCCGCACCTTGGGATCCCTAGCAAGAGAAGCCGAGGAAACAGGCAGTGGTCCTGTAGGAAGAGATAAAGCAAAGCCCTGGGTACTGGGATCTGGTGAAGGGAGTGTCCAGGGGAGAGGGTGCAAGCCGAGTGGGCGGCGTGTGGAGCTGCAGAACTGCCCACTGAGTACAGTAAGAGTCTCCATTTGGCTTTCATAGCTTCAGGTTGTAATGACCTGAGAAACCAGGTTTTCTTGAGTGTTAAAGAAGATATGTAGTTGGAGTGCATTTCACACACAACAGAAAAAAAGGTTTTAGGCAGTGCTTCTGAGGACAGCTTTGCTACAGGGGATTTAGGGGACAGTAGCTATTGGGGAAGTTTGAGCAAATGACAATACCTCTTTTGTTTTTATTCGGATGGAATAATTTTGTACACTGATGCTCAGGAGGGAGGATGGCCTAGTGCAGGTGGAAGTGCTAAGCTCATGGGAAGGGATGTTGGTAGTGTGCCACCAGCCAGAGGCAGAGCTTGCTGCAGACACTAATAAGTGGGAGATGCAGCAGGGGAGCCTGTGGCACTCAGCACCTTTTGACCTCACACCAACTCTGTAAGTTAGGCACTGTGACGATCCCTGCTTATAGATGAGGTAACAGAAGCCATGTAAAATTATTCAGACATGAAGATCTGCAATGGATAGGAAGCAACCTGCTTCCAGAAGGAATCTGTTAGTTCCAATCCTTAACTGGAAAACAGCAGTTTCGTTTAGTCTTAAAAACTAAGGCTTTGAGCTGTCTCTTTAGCAAATATCCTGTTTTTAAATCACCCATCTACCATATCCCTTCATAGCCTAATACAGGGCCAGAAAGCAGTCTAATGCTCTGAGGTCAATGGTTACCCTGAAAGTACTATCCTTGTAAGATCAGTTTCTTAGAAGTGAGACATGCATTCTATCCATTTCTTCATGGCATTAGGAGTCTAAAGTAAAAACCTTCTCTATTTCAAACTATCACCTCTCTGCTGTTAGCTGATTATAGTCTGTTTCTACCCACTAAATCTGCAGCTTCCTCCCAGGGAGTCCCAGCCCTAATGGAGGCTTTTGCCTAACACATTTCCTAGGAAAATCTCTCTGAGTTTTAAATAAGCCTATCACAATGGGCTGAGCACTTGCTGAGTCAATCTGCAAGACAACACTTCTTGCAACTCAGTTTACTAATGCCATAGAAGGGAGGAGGGTGTGATAATTAAAAACAAAACAAAACCTACACTATTGTTTTGTGCAACCTTATGAACTTAAAATATATTTATAATATTGTCTGTAGGTCCTTTCCAGTCCCAGAAAAAGAACTTATTCCACAAAATTGTCAGCAAATATAAGCACAAAAAGGAGAAGCCTAATGTTCCAGAAAAAGGTACTGGCGCCTTCTGTCCTCCATTGAGGTTCTGTCACCTCCGCTCCAGACTCCTCCTCCTCCAGCAAAGCCTCTGCGCACTCCTCCTTTTCTCCCCTTTGCTTGCTCGGTGCCATCAGCTCCTGGCATGGGGCTCATCCGTTCCACACTCAGTGGCTGTGCGGTCTCCTTTGTTTAGACCTCTGCTCAATCCATTACTTGTCTCTTTGATCACAGCTTCATGTGAATCCGAAAATTGTCGTTTCTCATTTATATTTGGTACAATTTATAATTGAGTCTTCCAGGCCTCTGATCCATTTATTTTGTTTGGCTATTCTTATTTTTCTCCTATTGGCAGCCTTTCATATAAGGGCCACATATTTCCACTTTCCCAAATCCTACACTTGATAGTCTATGAAAGTCCAGCCATTTGCCATTTCTCTACTTTGTTAATTAAGAAATCTCACAAACCTTTTTTCCTACTCCTAAATTGTAACATCTCTTCCCCATCTATGCTTTGTTGTTAGCTGGACTCTTCAATCTCCTTTAGCCACAGAACAGTTATTTCCAGAGGGCACTAAGAACTTGGGCACTCTACCACCCCGCCCTTCTCTGAACATCCATTCCTATTGTGGTCCTGATGGACCCTTGAACCTCCTTGGGGTTCATCTTAAGGTTTCTATTCTCATAGCTCAAGACTTTGATTCTTGCACATAAAAGATAAGTCCTCACTTCTCTCTAAGTAGAACCACGTGAACTTGGAGGCTGGAACTCCTCACAGTGTCCTGCATGTCATGTCATGGCTACTATAAACCTGCTCACCTGAGGCTTCGCACCCTTCTTGCATGGCCGTGTCTGCAGCATGTCAGCCTTAGGCTGTACACATTGCGTGTGGGTATATGTGTCCTCCGTGTCTGTACTGCAGCCTTTACTTCAGTGTCATAGCCACATCGACATCGCCATTACATACTGATGATCTGCTTTCTTCTGCTCCCACTGAGTAAACATTATAAGTAGGTAAAAAGTCAGCTTTTATTTCCTTTTACTGACCTTCAAATTATCTTGATTGAAGTCAAGATATCATCCAACATATTTCACAAAGGACAAAATTTACTTATTTTTACCCATATCTTAAGTAGTCTCATTTGTTTACTTGGCAAATAGTTTTGAGAATAAAATAATTGAAATTAAATTCTGCTTGATATGCCTGTTGTTTGATATTCAAGTCATTTTTTCACAGTTTGTTTGGTGCTGTGCGTATCTGTGCTGGGATTAGAGTTTCACTGTCCTTTCCTTTTCTGTCCTTGTTTTTAGGAAGTGGGGATAAATGGTCACACAAGCAATTTTTCTTGGATGCCATTCACCCTACAGAAGGTAAAAAGAAGCATATATTATCTAATTATATGTAGTCTAAGCTAAAAACAAAATAATTTTGTAGTCTTTTAAAAATTCAAAATGTTTATAGTGTCAACCAATATTAGATACCTATGTTCACATCGAGATCATGCTTCGTTGCTGATCATTAGTGTACCATATAATATTTAGTTTGGTAAAAGATTTGCAGCCTTGGCATGGCATTGACTCTGGATGCCAGTGGTTTTGTAACAATGTGTCTGTGATACAGGAGCATAGGAGTCAGGACTGAGAAGCCAGGCCCTCCCTCCCTGGCTGGCTGGGCATGGCACTCTAGCAGAAGTGATTTTTCACCTGTTTTCCCTCACCATTTCCCAGTATCTCTAAGAATGCTGAAACAACTTACCTGAGGCATATGCATAGCCAGAGTAGTCACAAGTCCTAGTACAGATGCCAGTTTTAAGTTCCCCGCACCCTACTTATATATAATTTAATTATAATTATTGTCATATATTGAAATGTTAGGTTGGTGTCGATTTTTGTGACTTAAGGTGCCTTTTCTTCCTCTAACCCCTTCCCTCCACACACAAACAAAATATTTTCATTATAGATCTTTAAAAAAAACTTACTATTTTAGTGATTAGTTATGTTACTTCATTAGATCTGGGTGTGGTTGTGAATTTCTACTTGAGAGGTGGAGATTAGGAAGGGATTAAATGTTACCCTCAACTGCACAGTGAGTTTGAAGCCCAGTTGGGCTACATGAGACCTTGTAGAACAAAAAATAACTTCATTTGAAAAGTCAATGGTATCTTGAAAATATTCCAGTCTATAATTCTGTATGCAAGTTGTGTTTTATTTGTATCAGCAAAATGGAACCTATACATAGTGAAACACCCTCTATAAATGAACAAATTGGGTCAAGTGTAGTAGTGCACCTCTGTGATTCGAATACCCAGGAGACAGAAATACAATTACTACAAGTTTAAGGATAGCCTGGGGCTACACAGTGTGTTCTGGGCTAGCCAGCAATAAGCTTAAGACTAGATTGGGCTCTTGATAATTGAATCCAAACTCCGCACCACCCTCTTGAACTGGTGTTTTTTTAAGTACATTTGACCCTATAGAAATGCAGAGTGCACATATAGAGAAATGTGGGAAACTCATTTGACACAAGATAGGGAGATCTGTGTTCTCAAACCTGCTACTAATGACCACTGTTTGGTAGGTAGGACACGTAGCTTGACCTCACTATATTTTACTCTATATTTACGAAACACATATGTAATTCATGTACAGAGCTTGGGAATGACATACATGGTAATACGTAAACGTTAAGTTCCATGTCTCTCTTAATACAAGAAGATTTTTCTCTGGTGTCTAGTCAGGGTTGGGATGTGAGAAGCAGCTCTAATACTCTGCCTTGGGTGGAGGTAGGCAACATAGCCGGTTTTGAATCTGCCATGCAGTCCCCAGATGTTAGTAGAAGTGGAGTTGTTATTGATGATACTTAATTACTTATATATTATTGATGTATATTGAGCAAAACTTTGTAGAGACCCAGGACTGGAAAGTGTGAATCCTTTACTTACAATAGAATGCAAATTCATTTTACATAGCCAGAAAAATGGAACTCAATTTGAGCATTGGAAAATTACTAGTGATTTCAAGTGACTTGCTTCGGTTACTTACTGTGATGCCATCCCTAGTACTTAACTGTTCAGGTGGTAACACTGAACTACCCAGCCTCATCTCATCCTTTCTCACACCTGTGGCCTCAACCCTGTCTGTTAAACCTCGTTAAGCTTTGCTTTGTGGGACGTAAATGTGGAAAGACATAGAATGAAACCATTGTACAAGGTACTTTTAGCATGTGTCAAAAAGACAGGGAATATTGTCCACTGCCTAGAACTGGCAAGATTTTTCTTGTCAACTGAGAAGATCTACCATAGCCACTGTTTGTCTTTCCATGGGATGTGGTGACTAAAGATTTCTAACTCCACAATGATGGCAGGACGATAGTTAGTACTTAATGACACTTAGAGGGCTTTTCTTTTTGTGAGGTTTTTAAATTTTGGTTGTAACCCCATTGGATTAAGGAGGGTTACCAACCCCAAACACCTGATTTAAAAAAAAAGAAAATGAAGGTCAACTAAACCATAAAGACAGTAGAAACTAGAATTCTTTCTCCTTAAGCACTTTGACCATTACTGTTTCATTTTTCCAAGCAGATCTGTCAACTTTTAGCCCTCCTTGGGTTTGCTGTAATCCCAGCATCTTGGAGACTAAGGTGGGACAGGTTAGCCTTGAACTTCAGGGCAGCCTGGACTAAGTAATAAGTACCAAGCCAGCCAGGGCTATTTGCAAAATCTCCATCAGAGTAGTTTCCTTGCTATAGTAGATATGTGCTATAGTTCCAGGAGTTAACAGCAGGCAGCCCGTTTGTACAGGGAGATCTTTAGATCTGTTTCCCACGCTTGGATCTGTTGCTCCAGCTCCAGCCAAGTCTCCCAGGGTCATAGATCTGGCTCCTTCATTCCATTCCCTTCATTCGTCATCTGACTTGTTTTAGTTCGTGGGAGACCAACCAAAGGCAATGAGATTTCAAATACAGCCATAATGATTTCAATGCAACTGAATTTCCCAGTTGCAATATAAATTCTTGATTCTAGTAGCCTCCTGGGGTGCAGTCCAAGTACAGCACTATTCTCCCAAAGAATACTCTCCACATTTGGGGAGTACGTTGGGGAAAAAAAGCAGTCTCTTACTGTTACTGTCCTAATGTGGCTCCAGGAGTGAGCTGGCATTATCACCCTCCGATGATGCTCTGCACGTGAGCTATGGTTACTGTCCAGTGAAAACTAGCCCAGTGTGCTTGAGGAGTTTGTGTGGTCAATTAAAAGCCAAAAGAGAAATGACTAATGTGTTTTTGGATGGCAAAGTCTGTCTTTTCTCACATATCCGCTTGTTTGAGTAAAGGAAGAGGACATTGATTTCCTCCCTGAGCTGTTGGATTTTGTACCCCAAATGCCCTGCCTCTCACTTACTTTGCTTTGGTTGGTGAGGCTGGGTACTGTTTTGTCATAGAGGACTATGTACTTGACTTACCCTTATCTTCCTCAGTTCTTCTGTCTTAGGAGATTGTCCCTGAGGAGTGACCCTTTACATAGGCCTCTGCACATGGCTGTATTTTCCAGATTTAATCTCAGGGTAAAGTGTGGAGGCAAGCGAGACCTTAACTAACTCTTCACTCTGTAGCTTTCTAACACAGTCTTAGCTCTTATTCTATACCTTTGTCAAGTATGAATGATCTGCAGGGTCTATGATTTCTTCTAGATCTGATAATAGGTGTAGGTGAAATAAAATAATAATAATAATAATAATAATAATAATAATAATAATAGGTTTGGCTGTGTAAGTTCATTCTGGGGCACTGACACAGAGTTCCTATGGAACTATACTACACATTGTCTTTCACCTAGTCTGTAACTTTCTTTGCTTTCTCCTGATAAGCAGACATGTAGAACTTGACAGTCGCTCCTGCCCTTCCTTTGACTCCCTCCTCCTGTCTGCATGTGGACCTGCTGATTCTCCTCCCGTGCCCACCCTTTAGCAGCCGCGCCTTCAGTCTCTAATGTGTCTTTATCAGGTCATCTGGAGAGACTTTCAAAAGAGCAATCAATACTCAGTAGAATGCAGTCACCTCAGGGCTCACCAGTGAAAATCAGTTAAAACTGTGCTACTCCACAAGGGTCCTCTCACTTGGGACCCTGAAGCTCACCATTATTTTCTACAAAACCATTATTGTAGAAATTGTTGCCAAACTACCCTTTTAGTTCTGAGTGTCGTCTTTAGAGTTAATCCAGCCCATTCACATCCTTACATAGAGACCCATTGTCCCACAACTAGTAAAACTGAAGTTCAAGACAAGTTCCTTGTGTCTGTGACCGGTTTCTCTGAAATCCTGTTGTCTCTGGAAGTCAGATGATGTTTCACAAACCACTTGGCCTTTTCATTGCCTTGTCTCTTTCCCCAATACAATTTTCTTTTCACCTTTGGGCCTGTGCTTTTCCCATCTCACCACAAGTTTTAGATTTTTTTTTTTTTTTTTTGACAAATAAAAGTAGAAGAGGGAAATGAGCCAGGTGGTGGTGGCGCACGCCTTTAATCCCAGCACTTGGGAGGCAGAGACAGGGGGATTTCTGAGTTCAAGGCCAGCCTGGTTTACAGAGTGAGTTCCACTCTATAGGGCTATACAGAGAAACCCTGTCTCGAAAAACCAAAAAAATAAAAAAATTAAAAAAAAATAAAAAGGGAAATGAGTATGTTTTGGGGATGCCCCACCTGTAAAGCAGCGGTGGTTCTGGAGAGGTGAGTAGCACTCCCTCTAGAGTGACAGGCAGGTGAAGGGAAGTGAAGCTTAAACTTGGGAAAGTGCAACAGACTTGTTTGATATTCACTGTAAATCCAGGTTTGGCTTCTTTTAAGTTGTCTGAGGCTGTGAGTTTTAAGGCTATATAATCATTAAACTTCTATGAATTATTTCTAACTGAACTGTAGTGAATTTTTGTTAGAGCCTTTATATTGAAAGAACTTACATATATTCTTCCATTGGTTCATGCTAAGCTAAGAACCACAGAGCCAGTAGTCTGAGCCTGAGTGCCTACAATGAAAGCTGTTCTGCCCTTGAACCTGGCACTAGGTCTAAATCATAAGCAGGCTTTTTTCCTGATTGTGGATTCTGTACTTGCAGTAGTGCTTAGAGGCATGCTTACGGCATTTTGAGGCAGCGCCGTTAAATCAGTAATTGCTGCCTCCAGCCTGTCCCCACACAGCCATTTGGGTTGCAGTTCTGAGATACTGATACAATGCCAAGAGAAGTCCATACTCTCATAGGTGGAATTGCAATTTTCCTATTTGTTTGGAGTGTGATAAACCAATGTTTTCATTTCAGATAGCTATGATTTCCAGGACAAAAATCTCAATAATTTATAGTCATCCTTTTTCAAGACTTTATCTAAAATCACTGTAGAGCTAGATTAAGATTTTCAATTAGAGTATTTATATCAGTGTGTTTCACACCTAGAGCTATTCTTACTGGACGTTTCACTTGCTCGGTCTCTTTATACTATACATTATGTTTTTGTGTTTGTTTGTTTGTTTGGTTGGTTGGTTGGTTGGTTGGTTGGATGGATGGATGGATGGTTGGTTTTTCAGGACAAAGTTTCTCTGACCTAAAACTCTCTGTAGAGCAACTTCAAAAACCCTCCTTCCTCTGCCTCCCAAGTGCTGGGATTAAAAGTGTGTACCACCACTACCTGGCTCTTATATGTAGAGCTTAACAAAGCGCCTACCTTCAGATCCGTCATTTTATTTATTCTCTTTGTTTGATTTCTTGGACTTTGTCATGTCAGCTCTTCATTTCCTGACTTAGTCTTCTCCTTTCTTTGTCAAAAATGATTTCTGTGCCTACTATTAGGAGATCAAATAACTACTAACATTTTTCCTGTCTAAAACCTTAGACCAGCCACTGGCCGTTTTTTAAAAAGTCCCAATCATGAAACTAGGTTGCTTTTACTTTTATAACTCTATTTATTTTATGTATGGGTGTTTTAACTCCCTGTTAAAACAAGTATTTTACCTGCATGTATGTCTGTGTATTACATGTGTGCCTAGTGTTCACCAAGACCCAAAGACAGCACTGAATTCCCTGGGGTGGGGGTTACAGAGGGATGTTATTGGCCACATGGGTGCTGGAAATCAAGCCAAGGCCCTCAGGAAGAGCAGCCCTTGAGCTTAGTGCTGAGCCATCTCGTTAGTCCTACAGTATACTTACTTTTTAATGTTTACTATACTGTAACTACATGGTCCTTTTTTAATTTCAAAATAGGGGTATGGAAAGAGAGAATACATAAGGAAGTTAGCATGTGAAACAAGTATTCCCGTGTAATCACAACCAAGGAAGAAAACTTTAGTGGCCTGTACCTTCCTTACACTTGATGCGAGTCACTGAGAATTCATCCTCTGTTATTAAATGATTTATTGGTTTTGTAATTACAGTGCCAAAGCCCAGTCTCTCCATGAACTGTGCTTCATTCAATTACCTCATTAATTGTGTTCACTCTGTCCTAGAATAGAGTTTCATTTGCATGCTGACCCTACCAATGTTTATCTTATCCTTACTTGATAAGTCAGTATGCGTGAGGAAAGTTTAAGCCTCGCAATTTCTGTTCTACTTAGTCCAGCCTGGTACTTAAAGATAAATGTCCCAGATACAAATGTGAATTTAAGAAGCACATATTTAATCTCTGTGTCTTCAAACAAGAAGATACTATTAGCCCCCTACTCAACTGAACTGTCCCAGAAGATCTCAGAAAGGTGCCCTGATCATACCCAGAACTTGTGATCTCTTAGGATACAAGCAGGAGGTTTGCATATATTAATACCTCCACCTACCAGATCAAACTCTACTAGATCCAAAGATAATTAAAAGGGAATGGGGGAGCTGTGGTGGAGGTCACTGGTGGGGTTCAGGTCACTGATGAAAGTCATACATGATATCCTGGGTAGAGTCCTTCACACCATAAAAAGAGGGATGAGAGGAGGTGTTTGAAACCTCTGCGTATTTAAAGAAAATATGAATAAGTAGTAAACAAATTGTGGAAATATTTCATTTCTTCTTTTCTTTTCTATCAATGTCTTGAAAACTCTTGAGTGTAAATTTCCCATTTGGATAGGTCAGGCATGCAGAAACATGTCTTTTCCAGAATGGTGCTAATGCCTTGTGTTTTTGTGTATAACTGTGTATTTATCTTATTTCAGCCATATTTTCAGAAGATAAAAACACCACAGAGCCTGCTTTTAAGGTTAAAAATGCCCTATCCATTCCCAACACTCCAGAGCCAACAGCAATGCAAGAACCCTTGGTGGGCAGCCAAAAGAGAAAAGCAAGGAAAACCAAGATCACACACCTTGTCAGGACTGCAGATGGCCGAGTATCACCAGCAGGAGGTACTTTGGGTAAGATGCAAGATCTGTAAGTCAAGGTTGTCCACCATGGCTGCATTGGCCTTCAAGTGACTACTAGCCAAGTGTCTTCTCAATGAAGACCTAGTATGTTTTACAACTTTCTCTTCCACACATGCTCTGTTCATGCGTTAAAGCCATAGCTCTTTGTCCAAATGTGTGGCTGAATCCCTAGAAAGGAAAGGTAATCTTTAGGGGTGTTGACTGCTTTTCATCAGAATGCCCCAAAACAATCTTAAGTAAATTCCAGAAGAGCCTAGACTTTCAAAGCTACTAGATAGATCTGGGTGAGTTCATGATGTTCTATTCATGTCACTACAAGACAGATTATTAGATATTCAAAGCAACGAATTAGGGACCTAAAAATATATTCAGCATTTTCTATAGTGCTGATTCAAGCCACTAGGGGAGCCTGAGAATGTGTCTGCATCTCTTATTTTTTCTGATCTAAACAGACAGTAAAATTACCCACTTCCTTTCTTAGCTAGCTGTGGTCTGTTTCTTGTTTATGGTGGTTTAACAATAGAATTTTCTGAAAGGCTCAAGGTTAAAGGGTAGAATAATGACTGAACATCTCCTGAAGAATTTGGGTTCTCAGCTAGGCATAGTGATCTGTGCTGTTGCCTCCCGGAGGGTGTAGCATTCTGATCTCATGTGGGTTGTATCAGTCTTCACAGAGATGAACTGTTTGCTCTGTTAGAAGTAGAGGGTGATTTGTTAATTTTGCCCTTTGCTTGTGTCTTGTGCCTTTTAAATGATTGTTAGAGCCCCAAGGCAGATTGAGACTCCTTGTTCTACTGTCATGTCAGAGGGGGGACTTTGAAGAGGTGGGGTTCTGTGGGTGGGAGGTCAGTGTGGAGACTAATGTCTCCAGGGGGTCCTGCTGGTCCACTCCTCACTTTCTAATCTATATTCTAATCTGTGACTTTCATTTTATTTTTCTTTATTCTTATTTTACTTATATTGACTTGTATATTAAAATAGTAGGTGCCATAACACCATTCTTATTCATGCGTGTAATGTGATTTCATCATATTTAGCTCCCATGAATTCTGTCTTCTCCCTCACTGGTTCCTACTTTTCACGTGTAACTTTCATTTTATTGATTGCTACCTCCTTGTTCACTTGCATCCTCATTCATTCTCATTTGTAGGAAAAAAGAGAAATCTTAGAAAATATCTCCCCTTTCACATAGGAAAGTACCATGCCACTTTTATGTCTTAATTATAACAGCATATCTTTTGTTGGCTTTCTGTATTTAAATATCATTTAAAATTCTGTCTCTCCTACAATGTTTGCATAATAAGAAGAGTATTCGCCCTTTGTTATTTCATAGGTACTAGAAAGCCCTTGTTTTTGTCCCATGCAGTCTTTGGGAGCTCAGCAGAACTGATTATCTGTTGTTTAGTCCATTCTACCCATTAGAATTACATAAGACCCAAAGCCCATTTTACTGAGAGTATTGCCATCACACGGGTCTCTTGGCTTTTATTTTGATTACAACTCAACCTAACACTAAACCAGTTCTTGGACTGTAAATAAAAAGTACTTTCTCTCAGTTAGGTTTAGGGTAGAGTCCACAGTTGTCATTGTGCTTAATGAAAGTGCTTTGTCACCTTGGAGAAAGAGGCTGTCTAATCCTTGCTACTTGAAGGTAGCAGACAGACATGAGCAGGACAAATAGCTCTCCGCACTGTCTGGCACAGTACTTCCCCAGGATTCTTCTCTGAATGATCCTCCTGTGATGGCTTTCTCTTTTGTTTCAGATGACAAACCAAAGGAGCAACTGCAGAGGAGTCTCACCAAAGTCCCCGAGACATACTGCGGTGATAATTGCTCACACAATACAGTCGAGGAGCCACGGAGCAGCACTCCAGAAATGCCCGCTGTGTCTGCATTCTTTAGCCTCGCTGCACTGGCTGAGGTCGCAGCCATGGAGAACGTGCACAGGTGAGTGATCAGACATGAGTGGAGGAGCAGTGTGGAGACCAGCCGACCAGGCCGGAACTGACTGGCAGCTCACACAACGTTCTGGGTTTCCTACTGAGCTCAAGGGCATGGTTATTTATATGTATGTGTAAATTAACATAATGTGTGGGAAGCATTAGCAAACATGGCAACAAAGTATTTTATCTGAATATCAGAGTATTATTCCCATGAAAACCCTGTGAGTAAAGAAGCAGGACTATGAAAGCATTCTGGAGTTAGGTCTTGAAGGAGGTGTTGGGGGAGAACTGTACAGTATCCTGACTGTTGACTCCCCCCTCACTCCTTGTATACTTGTTTTGCATACTTTGGGAGCAGCTGTTGTTGGAAATTTTCTGTTGCTGTGATAAAACCCCATGACTAGAGCAACTTTGGAAAGAAAGTGTCTATTTGAGGGTCTTATCCTATGGAAGGATAAGAGTCGGTCCTGGTGTGGAGCCGTGGCAGCAAGCAGCAGGCCTGGGGGCAGGAGCAGGGCTGAGAGCGCCATCTCCACCCTGAGCACACTGCAGAGAGAGGAGACAGGAAGTGGGCAAAGACTAAAGTCAAAGCACCCTCCCCAGTCACGTACTTCCCAGCAGTGCTCCATCTCTCAGAGATTGATTCCATGACCTCCCCAAATACCACTAGTCTGTGGACCAAGTGCTCAGATACCCAAGCGAGGGAGAACATTGTTCATTTAAACTCCACAGTTGCACTTACTTTGTAGAGATGTGTATGATTGACTATGACATCTCTGTGGTAAGGATTTTGCTGGTAGTCATGACTATCTCATCAAAACACTGGGGGTTCAAGGTAAGGTCCATCTTGACAACTGACTCACGGTAGACAGAAGCCCATCGTTTTTCTTCAATTCTATGATCTGCAACTCAGCTTTCTCACCTTAAGGTGAACGTGATGATATCCCCAAAGAATCACGAGCTACAAGGATCTGACCAGATCAGTTATGAGTACTCTTTGGATTCAATGAAGTTCCCATAGAAAGCATTTTGAGTTCTGTCTTCTGCTCCTCACTAGACCCTTTGGGAAAGAAAGGACTTTTTTACTAATGGAGGTTTTTTACTTTTTTATTCAAAGTGGATTCCCCACTAAAGAGTAACTTTATTTATTAGACTTTCAGTTGAGTGCAAAATCTTTGAAAGCCTAGGATGCTTTCAAAACCTGAAGACCCAGGTAGCAGCTCTGTCTCCTGCTAGCTGTCTTCTCCCTTTACCTGTTAATGTAGTTAATATAATATTGCCCCCTCCCTTCAGCCTCCAGAGAGCTCCAGGAAGTCTCATTCCTTTTCACTAGCACAGGCAACCTCCCACTAGGGAGTGAGTGCTGGCAGACAGTGCTGTGATCTGCCAAGCCTGTGAGAAAGATGATGTTTCTCCATTTGCATGCTCCGTGAGAATCCTAGTAAAGACCTCAGGAAAGACCGCAGTTCCCTCACTGCTGCAAACTCCTCTTCTACTGCTTTGGGTTGCACTGTTGTCCTGTCGGCTAGCTTTAGCAACAGCCAAACACCCAAGCCAGCCTTTCCACTCTCAGCAAACCGGCTCCCTGCCCTTCACAGCCCTTGGGTTTAGTCTCTTCTCTCAGACACACTTCCACAGCTTGCACGCCTCACGCAAGGGCGTGCATACCTTTCCAAGACCAGCTGCGCACTGGGTTGTAATTATATCTGTTGATATTTCATCTCTTCTTGATATGTTTTGAAGACAAAACATTGGTTTTACTTTTTGTGTCCTGGCTTGGGTGACTCCTGTTCTAGCAGTGGGTGGATAGATGAGGTAGTTGTCAATATGTGGCTCCCTAACTGTGTAGGGATAGAAAAACACTATGTGTAAGACTTCTTTGTCACTTCCCATTAGAAGAACTAAAGTTATGCCACTAGCCTAACAATGTTACTGTTCGTTCTCCTCCTTGTTTTTTTTTCCAGTATTTCCTAAAATTCTTTTTAAGTACACATAATAATAGTACAGCTTTTTAAATCCACTTTTCTCAAAGAAAGTGCTAAAGCCATTGGACAGTTAGTACTTAATAGTAACCGTGCATGAACAAATTAATAGAAATTTGATCCTAGTATGTTTTCTATTTCTAAAATCCTTAATATATTGTATACTCTAGTATTCTGTATAACAGGATTCCTTTTCTTTTTTGCACACAAAGAGAAATGTGGGTATAATTATAAAGCAGGTATCTGCTGCATTTTACAATCACCACTTTGTCCTGTGTGTTGTGAGTAACTATTGGAAGGTGAAACCCGTGGGAACACTGCTGTCATCTTTGCTGTTTTCAGTGTGATGTTGTGCACTGCAGGCCTGGGCAGGGTCCACCTCAGTGTACTTGTGCAGGCATGGCAGGCTTGCTGCTACGGCCCTGCCTTCTTAGGGTGAGAAGCCTGACTGAAATTGCCAGAAATTTGGAATAGGACTTTCACAACTATGAAGTGTGTGTGTGTGTGTGTGTGTGTGTGTGTGTGTGTGTGTGTGTATTACTAGACATACAAAATTGTGAAAAAGCAGCTATGTTTTGGCACAGATTCCATCCAAAGGATAGAAGCCTCCATGGATTCTCCAGTTCTGTCAGGAATTTCTCCTTTGTGTACTATACTGATTTGGCCCAAGTATTGGGCTGGATGTTCTTGCCATTTAAAGAGTGACCTCTTCACTGCTGGTCCGGCTCGGTGTACCCGTGAGACACTGTGTGGAAGGTCCATGCTGCCTCTTGTTTATTTTTGTTCTTTTTATTGTTACTCTGTTTGAGGCTCAGCTATCTTTCTCTCTAGGAGAACTTAAATTTTAAATTAGGTATATTATCCATCTTAAGAAATCAACTTGGGTATTACCAACCAAATTTGAGTTTCCTCTTTGAGCACATTGTACACAGGAAATTGTCATTTAAAACACCTATGCATTAAGAGAAAGGTGTTACCATAGAACATCACTCTTGGCTGAAATTTTTTCATGTCTTAAGCAGTTGCTTAATACTGTGGGACTGTGGGTATTTCAGTTTTTGGGTTTTGTTTGTTTGTTAAGTCTCTACAGAGTAGAAGGCCTTAGCTTTGTATGGTAACAAGAAAATACATTGTTAAGCGGTTGGAAGGGTGGGAGGAACACATGACTTTTCAGAAAAGAAAGAAGGAAGGCATGAAGTAAAGTTCTAAGGACAAATCCAGCTTTAATTAAATGATTAAGTGGCAATTAATTACTGTTGAGTGGGACAATGAAAAGCTCCAATCGCCATTGGTCTTTGCCTATCTCAGATTATATGCCCTCAATAAGTGACATTTTCACTCTTGTTTTACAGGGGTCAGAGATCAACTCCGCTTACCCATGATGGACAGCCAAAAGAAATGCCACAGGCTCCTGTACTTATTTCTTGCGCTGACCAGTGACGCGCCCTTTAATTGTAAAACATTGTGCTTTACCTTCTACCCTAGCCTTGTCTTTACCAGGGATGCTAGCACGGCCATGCGGTGGGAAGTACAGACTGCAGACAAGTGCTTGCTGCCCCACGCAACCCAGAATCACTTGAAGCAGAACTTAGCATTCTGGGCCCATTTGTTGTTTCAGAAGCCACAATTTCCGAGGGCAGTGTTACCATGTGATACTGAGCAAAAGCAAAGTGGCCTGGACCTTTGCTTTGCGTTGAAGGAAGGCTTTGGGTGGTGATCAGTGGTGACTTGGTAAAAGGCTGCCCTTGCTGTAGCTCAGCCAGCGTCGCTTTTACCGACCAGAGAGTGTGAAACTAGTTTCATATATTATCTAGTTATTCTTTCAAAACAAACAAGAAGACCCTGACGCACTGCACTAGTTATTATTAGATATTCTTAGTCTTTTGTACATGAAGATTTAAGTTCTAAGATGGTTTATATAATAGGTTATACCTACATTTATATTGTAGAATAAATATTAAAAAGCCTGTACCAGAGACTCCCAAGCAGCACGGACAGGCAGACGTACCATTGTTAGCGGTGTATGCTCGGCCTTGTGGTCCATATATTCTGCACTTTTATATTTGCCACCAGAGTGGTAGTGGTAGTTTGCTGGCAGAGAGAGAGAGAGAGAGAGAGAGAGAGAGAGAGAGAGAGAGAGAGAGAGAGAGAGAGAGAGAGAGAATATTACAATTCTTACAATCAGAATTTTTTTCTTAGCCTTGAGTGATCAAGAAGAATTTGCTTGGGGCAAATTGTGGCAAATATTTTCCCAGACAGGGGAAGCATCCTGCAGATTACAGATTACTGATGTTTTCATGCCTTGAGGATTCTTTTATTTTTACACAGGGGTCTAAGTGACCAATGGATCGTTCATATAAACAAACAAAAAAAAAGACAAAAATATTATTCAGAAGTGACCTTAGTATTACTTCATTATTCTAAATACATTGAAGATGCTCACTTCATATGGCCTTGGAGCTTCAGACCTTTTACATCCATCACAGACAGACCAACGGGTTGTGATTGCTATGCACGGCCTAAAAGGCACTGCAGATTCTAGGAGCCATTTGGAGTTTGTATTGTTGAGGAAGTGTTGAGTAACTGAGGGGGGAGGTGTGTCTGACGTGCGCCTCTCAGTCAGATCCACCTACAAGTTTCTGTTTCCTTTTTATGTTTTGTTGCTTTTAAGCATAAAACCAACCATATGCCAGTGCCAAGTGGATTAACTGGCTTACAACATTCAACATATTGACTTAACCACCTGATGTTCACAGTGTCTTGTTTCCTAGCAACAGATGCAAAGTGATACATCAAAATTAATCTGAGGCTACAGATTTTACAGGGTATTTGTTCCATAGCACAAAGTATTTCCCCACTCTTGCATCACAGCACAAACTACCAAATTTTCATTTTTGGATCCCAGCAATAATTTTTAATAGTTTTTCAAATTGGTGGAATTTTGATAGTGCTAGCTGGAGTTTGAAGCTTTTGAATTAGATCTCTAAATGGTGACAGTTTACATGGTTTTATCTAGCTTTCTTATTTATACTTGACTGAATTGTAATTTTTTTCTAATTGTAATTTGACCTAATAGCCATATAAAATGACTCTATTAATACTGTCTAGGTCTAGATTCTCACGGTTGTAGATATTACTTCAGTTCCGGTGCTGGAAAATATGTACAACAATACTAACAGCATTGAATAAGATAGAGATTTGTTTTGTTTGTTGTTGTTTTTCCAAAGCAGGTAGGGAGGGCAGCAAAGCATTAGAATTATGTCCTCAGACTTTGTTGTGGGGAGGAAGGAAGCAGGAAGTAGGAAAAGGTAAATCAGTAGGGATAGCTTAACCCCATCCACATAGGAAAATCAAGTGAAGAGCCCCAGATATTAGCACACTATTTTTACTATGATAACTTTTAATAATATTTTCTAAATTTCAAAACAAAAGACAGAATGATTGGAAATTGCTGGGTCCTGATGTTGGTGGCTGTTGGAGTTTTGGACCACTTGCTAGCAGTGATTTAAACATGATAATTAGCTAACCCCCCAAAAATAATAACAAAAACAGAAAACCAACAATTGCATTGGTGCAGAACATGCATCTTGACAATGGTACTAACTTGTTATTCTCTAGAACACATTAGAATAGATCTATTTTTGCCAGAGCACCCTCCCTCAGTCCTCCAATACATTTCACTAGAGTCCTTTAAGAAATTGCTGTATATTCCTGATTCCTTTTTTTAAAAAAAGAAGCAAACAAGAGAAAACATTTTTCTACATGGTTAATATCTTACCTGGTCTGCTTTTCCTAAACCCCCAGTGGCTTTTACTTTAGTCAGGGTGGGAATGGGAGGGACTTACTGGATATGACTGTTTTCAGATTCTTTAAAAACAAACCTTTTTGTAGAAATGCTTAATTTTTAAGCGGTTAGGCACTGAGAGTAGCAGAAATCCTGCAAAGCTTTATAGTTCTCCGAGTGAGGTCTTGATTTCAGTAGCTGTGCTTCTTATGCCCCGGATCTGTTGGAGAGGGGTGTTGGTATTTTCAGGTAATATTTGTTAGCACAAATCTTTCTGTCTGTTCCGTTTCGTTGTTCTTCACGCTATCGGTGTCGGCTTCTTCATTTCACTTTTCTCCTTCTGGAAACTGGCATCGCTGTACTGCTCTGAGGTGTACCTGGGATCTGCCAGCAGCACCGTCCTCACTAATATCCTTCTCAAAAACAAGTCGTTGCACCTTATGTATGTCTCAAACAAACCAAAATGCAATGTTCTGCTCCGCTCTGTTCTAATCATTGTAGCATATCTCTCTGAAACCATTTTGCATCTAGTTGAAATTGTCACTATTTATGCTTTTAACCTTAATTTCTGGATTCAGACCTGTATATAAAACTTTTGAAAGTTGTCCTTGCCCTTCTCTACAGCTGGAAGTGGAAGGGTCTGTCTCAGGTGCAGACGAAGTACTCTTCCAGGATTCGTTAGCCCTTTATTTATTTAAGGTATTCCGGTATTTCCGATGTAATTTTGAAGTATCTAGAGTATATTATAGTAACTAAAACTGCAGCTCTGAAGCTGAGTGAAAGAAAAAAAAATACTGTAAGGTGTCCTTGAAGTTTTGTTTGGGTACTGTAGACAAGATCAGGAAGAGGAACAATGTCCCACAGCCACATTGGAAGCTACAGGTTCTTGTCCCAAAATTAGGTTAGTCTCAGATGGTGGATCAAAACTCTCAATTCATTCAACCCCTTCTTGAGTGATCTTGTCACCCTGGCGGCCTCTTCTCCACAAGTATGACAAATAATTTTATCAGATGTTGCCTGGAAGCCATACTGAAATATAATTCCACATTATCATTGTTGTGCTCCTTCCGGTCCTTACAATTACTAGAGGGAAATGATGGCCACACTAGGAGTGGAAGAGCATCTGAACCGTCGGGGTTGGAGTCTGACATGTTGAATCCCTTGTTTTCTTACTAAGTCAGATGCTTTGTTAAGTCATAAAAAAAATGTGTTTGCACTCTGCAACCTTTGGCTCAGTTTACAGAAGTGTTTGCACTGATGTAAACTCCCAAGCATATTATAAATTGCTATGGAACAGACATTAGCTGAAAACTGAATAACGTGTTTTGTTTCTTGGGTGGGGTGGGGAATACTCCTTAACTGTTCTGAGCTTGGCATTGATGTTACTGTGAAGCAGTAGGACCGTGCTGCCTGCTAAACTACTGTATGCGTCCTAAGTGTTCTGAAGACCAGCAAGAGGCTGGAGGACAGCAGCATTCAACAGAGGAGAAGCACCACTGGCTTATCGGGGAGAGGAAGAAAATCAAAGGCGGAGTCACCATTTGTAAGGGAAATGTTGGGGTGTACATGACGCTATCGAGAGTCACCTTTGATTGCACTGCTCCACAGAGCCCTCAGATAAGGCCAATCCTCATGGGCTACCTCGGCTTTCAAAGTTAATTTCAGTAAGTCTGTCTTTCACCTCTACCTTCAGTGCCACAATTTTCCACTGCAGTGTTTCGACTTCACAAAACCGACTTCTCCAGAGAGAACAACGCCTTGCTGCGATGGGCAGTAGAAGCAAGTGTTTATCACATTTGACCTGTAAAGTGTTTGGAGTGACGGCTAGGTGGAAACTGGATTTAGCTTCTCCCCACACATCCTTGTTTTGCACTTTATGCAAAGTGTACTAATTGCTAATTAGATGTCGTTTCTGTTTATACAGGCATTCCCAAAGAGTTAGACTGGACTTGGTTTTGAGTTTGGGGATTGTTAAAGTCTTACTTAGATTTACTAACAACATGTGTGTAATGAAAACAGAAGCAGCTGCGTAGTTCATGGAACCGTGTATCTGACGAAGCGTCAGGGTTTGATGGGCTACTTTGCTCGCGTTTGGAAGTGATAGCTAAGTTGGTTTTACTCCATGCTGAGTGACTGTCCTTTTCCATGGGGACGTTGTTACCTTCTTACATTTCAGAACAAAGAAGCAACAGAAGTAAATACATAAGCTTGACTTCTTTGTATATCTGCACCTATCTGTGCTACTCTTTCCTTCAAATATATAAACACACATTTTGAGGGAGGAAAAGATTCCTCTTTTGACCAAATTTTATATGTGGTGGTGTGATTTTTACTGATAAATTCACAGGAGGAACTTTGTAGTCAAAAGTTCTGTGGCTACTGTTTTGTTTTCCTTTGTTCTTTTTTTGGGGGGCTTTTGTTTTTGTTTTTTATTTTATTTTATTTGTTTGTTTTTTTACTTTCTTTCTTGGCAGCCAGTGGTCAAACTGATCATGCCTTCAAATTTATTTTCATAGACAGAACTAGTTTTTGTGAACATTATTACTACTTCCAAAGATTTTCTGATAACTTGGGCCAGAACTGGTGACTGAGTAACAAGGGTCTGATTGAATGCCTCCAAACCCACCCACAACACGAATCTTACCTCACAAGCTCTTACCTAAATCATAGAGAAACTCATGTTCCATGCAATGTCACTGACGTCTCTGTTGCTAGGCAGAAGGTGTCTGCTCGCTCTTGTCTCCTGACACCTCACGTTAGTGCCTGGGCTCTCTGAGCAGCAGAACCTAGGGTCTGGAGGGCTGGGGACCTTGAGCTCAGCAAGTGTTCAGCCACATTTTCATGTCATTAGCACTAACAAGCCTCTGGCTCTCAGGAATTTGTCAAAAGGTTGATGAAACCTCCTGAGGTTCCACACACCAGGTTATAAACTGGTTCTCGTAGGTTTGAACTGCTTACATACATGTCATAAATTAACCATAGCTTCATTTGACCCCAGGTCTTAAGTCTGTTGACAGTTTCAGCATGACTGATTTGCTCATTTTATTTTATTTTATTTTTTTTGCTTTGGAAATTGGCTTGGTTCTCTTTAGAGTTGGTGTAAACATGCCATGTAATAAATGATTTCCAGTTAATGGTACAACAGAATTATTGCTTTCTTAGATGTATGTGTAGTAAAAGTCAATATACACATTTATATAATTTCTTCAAAATCTTATACCTAATTTGATATTTCTAAAAATTGCACATGTAAGTCATGTGTATAACATGCTAAAGTACTTTAACTGTGATCTTAAAACTGAATAAAATATTTAATAAAAATTTGAAATATTTTAAAGATATTATTCAAATACATTTCTTTATGTTTTCACTACCAACCATAGAATATGTGCCTTCAGTGTTATCATGTCCACTAAAAATAGTAGAGAAAATAATAAAGGATTCTTGAACCATTTCAGAACATCGGTTAATGGTTTCACCTTACACTGCTCACCTGAGACTGACCATGGTCTGAGGGGTATTGATTGCTTTCCCCTAATGTGGAGAGTGGAAGGGGAGAGGGAGTCCAGAAGAAGAAAGAAGATTGACTTCAGGCTGCCACGGGAGATGAGAGCTTCTAAGAAAGAGAGCGTAACATCCTCTTCCTTAGATTGTAACAGAACTCTTAAGTTATATCATGTAGGCCATGGCCCACCAGTAAAAGCTGAGCTCTCAAGCTGACCAGCACTTAGGAAAAGCAGGCAGTTCCAGACTAGCCATGGCCATGGAATGAGACCCTGTCTTGGTCAATGCCACATCAGAATCAACATAGTCTAGAGACCATATGCACATCAATATAGATGTATAACAACAGATTTGGTCCCAGGTTCAGGACCACCACCCACTTGTGTTTTGAATCTCCCTAAACCACTTACTGGAAGTGGCTGTGTTCCTCCCTATCCTTGTCTTGGGCATAGAAAATGTTGCTATGGTGCCTTTCCTGTAAATGTGCATAAAGTGCTAGTTATTCCATAGCCAAGTTGGCTTGCTTCTTGAGTGCATTCACAGGATGTGCAAGGGGTCACACATGGTTGCAAACAATGTGATCCCCACATGAAAATTACAGGTTAGCTTGAAAGTGTGATATACTAACATTCTAGGAGATTTAAAGGTGTGAAAACTCTAAATGGGTTGAATTTCTATCTGTTTATACATAGGTATGTGAATAGGTTTGTTTTCTGTAAAATTAGTCTATCTAATGAATCACAAAAGTTAATCCATACTTCCTTCCCATTACTGAGAAGAATATCAGGAGAGTTAGGTAGTTGGAAGAAGAGGATCCTTGCTAAAGATACAAATTTTGTTAGAAAAAAAGCGACAGTGTGTGCATATGTGTAATTATACAGTGTTATATGTATCCGTGCTGTTGCAAGGAAAAGAAAGTGATTAACAGTTAAGTGAGGTAGAAACTGTATGACTGACATAAGATGCTAGAGACGGAAGTTATCATATTTATCTCAAATCCTTTTGTTGGAATTACAGATTTCAGTACATGCAGAAGCAGAGTTTGTGTTTTGAATCTATGAACCCATCACCCTTTAGCCAGGAGATTTTCTCAGACCCTATTTTATCTGTGTGTTGGCCTTCACTCCATACTCCATACTTTAGAGCATACAAGTGAGTGTGCTAAAAACAGCTGCACATTTCAGGCACAGCCTTTGAATTCAGTGTGCATTCATTTTTGTCTTATTATTTCTCCACAATATCCAAAGTAAAAGAAACCCATGAGGCCAAAACATAGATATGCTGGAATGGAGTTAATTTGGAATTAGAGAAACATAATAGCTATTTACCTCTCCTTTACCTGATCAAGGAGAGCCCTTTCTAAGAAGTCTTTGAGTGTGTAGGCAGATGATGGGGGTGAGAGGTGTCTTATGTGTTTTTCTCCCAATTAAATGACTTGAAAAGCTCCAGGGTTAAAACTTATTGATGTTCATATGTTAGCTGTATGTCCAATCCTCCACTCACCTAGTCCCTCGTGTCTTCCTCCCTCTCTGCCCTCCAGGCTTCCAAGGGGTGTAGAGATATGTCAGATGTGCTCTCGAAGACAAATTTTGAGAGATTTAAAGACTGAAATCCTGGTCAGCCTGCTATAAATTAAAGCACAGAGTAAAATACCGTTCTTAAAAAAAAAAAAAGTTGTAAATTTGTGACTCACTCACCTTGGAAATCCTTTACCTTAAGGGATTTCCCAGTAGGTATTATTGCTGGGTTGTACATAAGAGAAAGATGAAAAAATGGGAGGGTTGAAAGTCTCTAAAAAGTGATGGAAGATGAAGGGAAAAGAAAATTCATGTAAGTAGGTCTTGGGTGCTCTACATAAAAAAAATAATATTAAAGGCAGCATGAAATGCACCCAAGAAATATTCTCAAATGAATATTTTTCTGATGGTATCAGTAGAGTTTATGAATGGCCAATTAAAATAGCGTGAGCTCTTCCAGAAATAAGCAGAAAAGCACTGATATATGCAAGCAGTAGACACATAATAGATACAAAATTAGGTAATGATTGGCCACAGAATTTGAAGCTGTTACCGGAATGCACTTAATAGAAAAGGCAGTATTGATACAATTTTCCCAAATGTATATAATTCTTGACATACTGGAAATTTTTAGTCACTGCTTTATAGAAAAGTCTCCTATATTTCTGTCTTGGCTCAATCATGTGTTAAAAATAGAGCAGTGGTCTTTACTTAAGTCCCTAAATATCCAAAGCCTTTTAAAGTAGAATCTCAAGTATTTTGCATATTGATGCTAGCTCCACCAAAACCTTGTATTACAAGCCAAAATCAAAACTGTGCTTAGATGAAAACTGCTTTGTTCCACTGTTTTCAAAGCTCGTGGTGCATATCTGGGCTCCAAAGAGTTCTCAGCTGCCCACACCTTGTACCTACCAGATTGCTACCTCATGTGTTCTTGTGTATGTGGGTTTTTTAACTGATTTTGTGTGTGTGTGTGTGTGTGTGTGTGAGAGAGAGAGAGAGAGAGAGAGAGAGAGAGAGAGAGAGAGAGACAGACAGAGAGAGACAGACAGAGAGAGACAGACAGAGAGGGAGGGAGGGAGAGAGGGAGGGAGAGAGAATTTCATATCATGCACCCTAATCCCACTAATTAACCTGTCCCTTTGTAATGTCCCTCTGCCCTTGCAACCTTCCCCTCAAAATGAGCAAAAATATCTTATTGTGGAAGCTGGAATATATCACAGTATGCCCTTTTGTCACTTCTTTACATGAAAACGTTCATTGCAATGGGTCTGATTCAAAGCTTATGACTTCTGCTACACTGTCAATACTGGATCCACACTGAGACTCCTTATCTTGTTTTTGCCCTGTGTCGTTGAGATCCAGCAGCTTTGGATCTGTAGGACTGGCTCTTCACCAGCTTATAGATGGGTAGATGTCAGGGTGGACTAACTCAAAGCCCTGGATCTGGGCCTCGATGGTTCCTGAGCTGGTCAGCATGTACCCACACCACCACCACCACCACCAGGGTGAGCTCTCCAGCACTGCCCCAGCTAGCTCACACAATGCTGCAACCAATAAGGAGCAGATCCAGCACTCCTCTCATGACTTTGGGGCCAGCTCTCCCACCTGCCATGGTTGGGGGCAAGGGACATCTCTCCCCATCCCATGCAGACAAGTGGCACATCCTTAGAGCCTGTTCAACTGGAACCTGGCATCAGAGTCAGCTTTACTGTGCTGCCCAGTTAATGCGTAGAACCCACCCTCCCAATTGCTGAAGTCAGTGAGGGGCAGAGATAGTTCTCGGGTTCTCATGACCTCAGCTCCGCCATCTGCTGCAGGTGGTGAGGGTCAAGTGGGGGAGTATATAATGCGTGCTTAATGGTTGTCCTTTCTTAGTAACTCTGTTGTACTGGAAACTGTGTAAATGCCAAACCTCAATTTCTACGAGGTGTTAAAATGTTTTGAAAAATGCCAAGGCCTAGGAGATAGCTCAATAGATTAACTTGAGCAAACCTGAGGACCCCAGATTGGAGTTCTCAGATCCACATAGCAGCTTTCCCAATGACCAGGGAAAGGAGATAAGAACCCTGGGGATGAGCTCTGGACACAAGGGAGAGACTGAGTGTGTAAATAAAGGGATGGGAGAGACAGAAAGACAAAGTCTAGGGCTCCATCCATGAGCGTGCTTGCACCCGAACACCATCTACATGCAGATCTGGAGTGCTGGAGGGCAGGACCGATAAGGACAGGGATGGAAACTGAGACTCTAAGGAAGCAGAGCCAGAGCTCATGGAAGAGGGAGCTGGTGTTCTGTGCTTTGAAGACAATGTGACACAAGTTTAACTCTTTAAAGGATTTTACTTTTTAAATCTCTTTCACAAAAGAGATTTTAGTGTAAGGAAAGTACTGTTACAACAGCATTACCCAGCTCCTACTGGCAAATGTATGACAAAAGACTTGGGGTGAGGCCTGTGATAACTATCCCTGGGCATGGGATGTCTCTTCTGACAATCCAGACTGAGGCTGTTATGGGGTGATGACCTCACTCTTGCTGCACTCTGCTGTCCTGTCTCTGCCCTGAGTCATGCATGCTACTAGAATCTAAGTACTTCAGTTATTAAATTTCTCTTGAAATAAGTTATTGTAAAACTTTCCCTTTCTGTTGACTTTCCCTCACTGAAAAAAAAAAAAAAACACATAAGCTTGTCGTTGCTGCTGCTGCTTTAATGTGGTTGCAAAAGACTTAGGAATCCCTACTTAGAATGATTCCTAAAGCAAAAGACTTTCTGTGAGAGATTCTACTGTTGGTGTGTGCTATCCCCACTCCATTTTGGTTCTAGTCAGAATGGAAGCCTTTCCTTCCTAGTGCTTAGCCTTTAAAGACTCTGCTACAGAAAGTGCCTATTCTCCTGGACTCTGGGATTGTTTCACTTAGTGGACACTGAAGATTTTGTACCTGCTTTGGAAAGTAAATGCTCATTTTAGTTTGGCCAAAGAAGAAAACCCTCTCTGGGGATTGATACAGGAGTTTTCTTTAATTTCAAAACCATCTGCTTTAAGAAGCAAGATCATCTCTCTTACATATGCAAACCACACTGTAATTTATGTATGACTTCATAAAAAAAATTGCAGAAATTTAAAGAGTTTAATTTGAAGTTCATCAAGCACCTGTCCTTGTCTCCCTCCTCCTCCCAGAAGACTCAGTCAGTTAAGCCTTTGCTTCCTCTCCCCACTTTCCAAAGATCTGGTGTAGGAAGCAGATGAAGTCTGAGTGAATGTGGATTGTTGACATGAGTGCAGCCATGTCAAAGACACCATCACCTCAGACTGGCAAAACCACCTCTGCCGAGCTCAGGGGAACCGCAGCACCTTCCCCCGGATAGAGTACAGACGTGAGTAGTTGACCTTTAAAATCAGCAAATGCAGATAGTACAACCGCAGCCTCCTCTTCCTGCATAACTGCAGTCAGACTGCTCCCTACAGCAACCCCTGTTAAGATTAGCTTTCCCCCTCCTTGTCCCTGCTGTATATTGTAGATGGTGATTTTCCCTGCTGCTGCTGCTGCTGGACCATCTACACCCAAGCACATGGGCCACCCGATCCCAGCTTTTCCTTGTGTATCTGTCATTTCTCATTCCCCATCATCCCAAAGTCCAAAGCTGTGCAGCTCAGGGCAAGCAGCATTTGACCATGGGGAACTTGCTTCTGTCAAGGGAACACTCCCACGAGAAGCTCACAGAAAGGTAATGGGAAGCATGTTTCTATGCATCAGGTATAAAAAGAATGGAATCTAGAGATGGGCAGTCTTGGACAGAGATTTTTGAGGAAAGGAGGAAGTAAGGTGAAAAAGAAAAAAGAGCCTCTAGTTTCACTAATTTTTAGTCTATGATTCAGATGACACTTCCTTGGTTTCCAGGAGAAGGGACAATAAGTTTGGCTACTTGAAAAAAAAAAAACAGGAAAATTAAGGGATAGATACATCACTGAAGCATTTAAATCTTTTCCCATATTTCTGTTTATGGAGTCATATATGTGATTCCATAGATTAGAGGCCATTTCCTTGTGAAAGGGTGACGGAGTCCAGCCTTGTACCCTTTTTCTCTGGAAATGAAGGACTGACCCCTTATCTCTGAGAGGCAGCCACAGATAGTAATGGGGACCGCAGCTCCAGCAGCCACACCTGCAACCTGCGGAGACAAATTTGATTGGCGCATCATACATGCTCTGACCAGCCTAATATCTTAGATGCTGATACTGAGTGAAGTCGTTACAAGGATGTGAGATCGTACCTTGGATCTTGGCCACTGTGATGTTTAAGGTGACCTAAACTTTACAACAAACTGTGTTTAGAGCAAGAGATTTTGGAATAAGGTAGTAATGATTTTAACCACTTATGTTTGAGTGCTCTGATCCACAGAATCCAAACCAAATGGTACCTGTTCAACTACTAGAGTTAGTTAACCATATGCCTCTCTCCTTTATAACCCCTGGATGCATTGCTCTTAAGACCTGTAGAGTGGAGGCCTTGCTATGGAATAGTATTTATGTAAAAGATGAAAATACATACATACATACATACATACATACATACATACATACATACTGTACTGCCTAGTTTTGTGTGTCACCTTGACACAGGCTGGAGTTATCGTAGAGAAAGGAGCTTCAGTTGGGGAAGTGCCTCCATGAGATCCAGTTGTGGGGCATTTTCTCAGTGATCAAGTGGGGAGGGCCCCTTGTGGGTGGTGCCACCTTTGGGCTGGTGCTCTTGGATTCTATAAGAGAGCAGGCTGAGCAAGCCAGGGGAAGCAAGCCAGTAAGAAACATTCCTCCATGGCCTCTGCATCAGCTCCTGCTTCCTGACCTGCTTGAGTTCCAGTCCCGACTTCTTTAGTGATGAACTTCAATGTGGAAGTGTAAGCTCAATAAACCCTTTCCTCCCCAACTTGCTTATTGGTCATGTTTGTGCAGGAATAGAAACCCTGACTAAGACACATACTATCCACAGTATACAATACCTCCTGCCTCTAAAGGGAAAATGTAGAGCACATAAGGCTGAATGGGTCCCTCCCTGGAGACATTGTTGGAGATCTCTCATACCTACAACGTTAGCAGCACTAATGTTGTCCAGTGTTCCTCTAATGTCTCCACAGAAGGTAATAATACAAGCTTTTGGCATGAACTTAAGGTTGAGCTAAGCAAAGAACCTTATCATAAGAACCTGGAAATTTGACAGCTGTTACCAACCCGTTTAATATCAGTTGGTCAAATGCAGTCAGTGTGCATAAAGGAGGATTGCAGGGCCTGTATTCAACAGTGCTGTGCTGTCTTGTCTGACTCCATGAATACATTAGCGAAAGCCCCAATGTTCTCCATTACCTGATTAAATTGTAAGCTCACTAGCTGTGTAACTTTCACCAACAAGCAAAAGGATTCCTATATTCTATCAACTAGGTTTCAGTACCTATCAATATTTCTTATCTGTGGTACTCAGACCAAAGCCTCCAGGTAACCAAAAAAATAAGGGATTTGTTAATCCAATTTTAAAGAGTGCTAGGAATGATACTAGTTGAAGTGGTGGCTCATCTCAGATCCTGTGTGTGTAAGACTGAGGCTGATGTAGCAGAGAAGACCAAGGCTGACGCAGCCAATAAGACAGCTGTGATCCAAAAAGTCCACAAGCCTACCCACCTTGGCCTCTTGACCATCTTGACCTGAAGGCAGAGCAGCGACTCTTGGACAGCCTGCCTTTCCTTGTAGGATACTTAGAAACTGGAATCAGATCAAGAATTTTTGTTCTGTATATGGGCATTTATCCATGTGAATTACTTTTTTGGGGTTTCTCTTTCACTCCTACCCACACATTCAATACTCCATATGCCTCATTTTAAAAGGCAAATGGTTTTCTGGTCTGGGTGTGCACTTTTCCCTTTCTGAGTTGCCTTTGTGTGACATTCTAGCCTGCCACCACCAACACCTGCTCTTCAGCCAAAGATCTATTTTCGTTAGGATCTGTCCTAGCTTTTGAGCCCCACTGCAGAGAAGAGCAGCAGCACAGATTGGCTGTGACTTTATTGTAGCTAATGAATAATGTTTCCAGGGGAGTGGCTGGGCTTGCCTAGCATTCAGAGACAAGGCAGGCCACACCCAGCAGGGAGCTTGACCTGCAGACTTGTGAGAAGCAAGCCACTCAACACAAAAGCCCTGACTGCCTTCAGAGCCTGTGAGACAATGTGCTAGTAAGACCCAGGTTTTATGCTAGACAGTTCTCAGGTCCTAGGCTCTTGTAATTGCTTTCTCTGTAGAATTTATCATTGGGTTAAAAGTTTTTTCACTTGAATGCTAGCTTTCTTGAGCTTTTCTTAAGCCATTTACTGTCGAAACCCACCATGTATGATACTGAGTTTGAAAATTAAGCAGAAGGGAAATTTGGTTTTGTATAAACAATGGCCTTCCCTGTCCTCAGAAGTGAAGCATGGTCCTCTCTTGTCCTGGATTTACTTTCCACATGTGCAGTGACTCGAGGGTATCCAAGGTCTGAAGATATTAAGTTGAGAAATACCAGAAATAAATTTACCCCAGTAGATTTGTGTGCTAGCGTTAAGCTCAGCTCTCCCACCCCAAAGGGAAGGGAGACTGTTCATGTTGCACCAAAACTGAGCGACCTAGGAACATTCATGTGGGTTGTTCAGAGTACCAGGTTCACCATGGAAGCGTTTACATGAATTTTTATTGTCACAGAACAAAAGAAAATCATAAAGCATTAATCAAATACCTTGGTGCGACAATCAGGGAGAAGTCTGTGCTATAGGTCTCAGATACTATTGGATGGCATTCTTAGATTATGGACTTATGAAACTAACAGTCTGTTAATAACTTAGCCACTTAATACAGTCCACGATTTTACCTGATAGTTAAAGGGAGAAGTGATAAGTAGTTACTAAGGCTAAAAATCACCCAATGTAATTTTGGACCCTTTTTTAAAAATTTGATATATTCTTTATTTACATTTCAAATGATTTCCCCTTTCCTGGTTCCCCATTCCCCAAAAGTCCCATAAGCCCTCTTCCCTCCCCTGTTCCCCTATCCACCCCTTCCCAATTCCCTGTTCTGGTATTGTCCTACACTGCTGCACTGAGCCTTTCCAGAACCAGGGGCCACTCCTTCCTTCTTCTTGGACATCATTTGATATATGGATTGTGTCTTGGGTATTCCACGATTCTAGGCTAATATCCACTTATCAGTGAGTACATATCTCAACAGTAAAAGAACTTCTGGGGGAATCATTATCCTGGACCTCAAGCAGTACTACAGAGCAATAGTATTAAAAACTGCATGGTTTTGGTACAGTGACAGGCAGGTGGATCAATGGAATAGAAGTGAAGACCCAGAAATGAACCCACACACCTATGGTCACTTGACCTTCAACAAAGTAGCTGAAAACATCCAGTGGGAAAAAAGATACCCTTTTCAACAAATGGTGCTGATTCAATTGGAGGTCAGTATGCAGAAGAATGCGAATTGATCCATTCTTATCTCCTTGTACTAAGCTCAACTCCAA
This sequence comes from Apodemus sylvaticus, assembly GCF_947179515.1. Taxonomy (NCBI): domain Eukaryota; kingdom Metazoa; phylum Chordata; class Mammalia; order Rodentia; family Muridae; genus Apodemus; species Apodemus sylvaticus. The sequence continues at coordinate 49,863,416 of NC_067486.1, forward strand.
GTGGATCAAGGACCTCCACATAAAACCTGACACACTGAAACTAATAGAAAAGAAACTGGGGAAGACCCTTGAGGTCATCGGTACAGGGGGAAAGTTCCTGAACAGAACACCAATAGCTTATGCTCTAAGATTAAGAATTGACAAATAGGACCTCATAAAATTACAAAGTTTTTGTAAGGCAAAAGACACTGTCAAAAGGACAAAATGGCAACCAACAAATTGGGAAAAGATCTTCACCAACCCTACATCTGACAGAGGGCTAATATCCAATATATACAAAGAACTCAAGAAGTTAGACCCCAGAAAACCAAATACCCCTATTAAAAAATGGGGTACAGAGCTAAAGAATTTTTACCTGAAGAACTTCAGATGGCTGAGAAGCACCTTAAGAAATGTTCAACATCATTAGTCATTAGGGAAATGCAAATCAAAACAACCCTGAGATTTCACCTCACACCAGTCAGAATGGCTAAGATTAAAAACTCAGGAGACAGCATGTGTTGGCAAGGATATGGAGAAAGAGGAACACTCCTCCACTGCTGGTAGGGTTGCAAGCTGGTACAACCACTCTGGAAATCAGTATGGCGGTTCCTCAGAAAACTGGACATGACACTTCCGGAGGACCCTGCTATACCACTCCTGGGCATATACCCAGAGGATTCCCCAGCATGTAATAAGGATACATGCTCCACTATGTTCATAGCAGCACTATTTATAATAGTCAGAAGCTGGAAAGAACCCAGATGTCCCTCAACGGAGGAATGGATACAAAAAATGTAGTATGTGTGTATATATATACACACAATGACGTACTATTCAGCCATTAGAAACAATGAATTCATGAAATTCTTAGACAAATGGATGGAGCTGGAGAACATCATCCTAAGTGAGGTAACCCAGTCTCAAAAGAACACTCATGGTATGCACTCACTGATAAGCAGATATTAGCCTAGAATTTTGGATCTTAACATAAAACATACCTACTTTCACAATTATGGAACTTCGGTCTGCAGGATCTTCTATGTAAATGCTATACCTTTTATTTAAAAAAAAAACTTTTCAGTTTACAGTATATTTTATTAGTTTTTAATTTTTTCACCATGGCTAATAATCTTAATATGTGTATATAGGAAAAATAATGCATAGGGTTGAGTATTCTGGGTTCCTGATGTTTGTGGGCCAAATCCCCTGTGGAGGAGAGGGAAGCGGCCACTCCCTACACGATGAGAGTGGAGGAATACTCGTTCCTCTTTTGTTCTGTATTGCTGGGACATGGAGCCTTGCGCATGCTCAGAAGGCATTTTACCATGGAGCTACACCCTTCTCTGTTGGTCTCATAAAAGCACTATTTTTAAGCACCTGGGTTGCATTAATGACCCACGGCACCGAAACAGAATTACTTGTGCTTCGGTTTCACTTGCCAGCCTCATCTACCTTCTCCAATTTGAAAACAATCTTGTCTTCTCCCTCCATTGGCCATGAGCTGCCCGTTTACTAAGCAATCACTGCTGCAAGATTGACTAAGCCTAATGCTGTTCATTCCTAAAAGAGCCTTCTCTGTGACATCGTACAAGGTAAGTGTGGCTGTTTATAAGCCACTGAAGAGATGGTCTCCTCAACCTCCTTGCCCTTCCTACAGCTAACTTGAGACTCTTACAGCTTCAGAGGCTGATTGTCTGGCTTTCCCCCAGATCAATATGAGCGGTGCTGCCCTGCAATAAGGCCTCGCGGGAGGGTGGGGGTACCAGCCAGAGGGGGAGAGACCAGGATGGCTTCTGTTCATTTGAACATTGAATTTGGCTGCAATTATCATCCAGAGAATATTCTCCCGAGAGTGCAGAGACCAGGTCTGTTTTAAATGACTTCAAAAGGACAATGCTCTCGTCCCACACTCGAGAAAATTGCTGGCTGCAGTGGAAAAGAAGTCGTATTCAGAAACGTGATCGCGAGCTTAACTCTAGAATGGAAAGCAATTTAAATGTATTACTGGACAAAAACCATTAGCTCGATGAATGTAAATAAGCCTCTAAAGAAGGGCACTGTTCCCAGAGAACTTCCCCTCCAGTGTGGAGTGTGGAGGAAATGTCTCTGCTGGATGGTCCTTGAGTGTCCGGTGGCGGGCTTTGCAGTCGCAGCTTGTTACCAAGGTGTCAGCTCGCTCTGCTCATGTAAACAGCCCCATTGGAATTACCGTGATACCCATTTAGGCAGGGGAGCCAGAAACCACGCAGCACCAGAACCAGGCAATTTCGCTGTGAAAGAAAGGCTGTCAACTTGACTCTTTCTCTCAAATTATCTTCAGCAAATGCTGCCAAATGCTGTGGATGTCACCTGCACCATTTGACACTCCATTCCAATCTTCGTAGCCTAATGCGGAGGGAGGCTGACACGCAGACCCTCGTGTAGCGGCTCTCAGCGAGCCCTGACCTCTGAGTGGGTAGCTTTGTGCCTGAAGCGTTCACACAGCTTCCCAGGGACCCTGTGTGGCTCCAAGGATGTGCCTACCCTCCTCCAGAATATCCAGAGAGCCCAGGAAATGCTCCCCAGTGAACCTGAAGGCAGAACTGTAGAGCTCGCCCTCTTCCTGGGCCCCTCCCTCTCTTTTTTCCCCTACCTCCCTGCCTCTAACCCCCCTGCCCCCCTTATCGCACCTTTTGTTCAGTTTTTGTATTTGCCAAAAAGAGCAGGAAGAATGTCCCGGACAATCGCCTTGGGGGAAACTTGTGGAACTGTTGGTGGTGGGTTTTTGTTTGCTTTTGTAGTGTTTTGTTTTGTTTGTTTGTTTTCCCCCAACAAAGTCTTTTTGTCAATGGGGTCTTGCCCTATAATCCCTGCTGTCCTAGATCTCCTATGTCCTATGTCCTAGAACATAGCCCAGAGTTCTTAGAGTCTTTCTGCCTCAGTCTACCTTGTGCTAAGATCCCAGATATGTTCAGATTACAGTTGCGAGGCACCATGCGTATCTGGATTTTTTTTTCCTTATGCTTTTTTAGTTTAATCCTATTGACCATTTAAAAGTTGTGCATATTTGTGGGGGAGTCGGGTGGTATTTCATGTAGATGAGCACCTGTGTAGAAAGCGTTTTATAAGAGTGGTCAGCTTGGGCTGGAGAGATGGCTCAGCGGTTAAGAGCACTGGCTGCTCTTCCAGAGGTCTTGAGTTCAATTACCAGCAACCACATGGTGGCTCACAACCATCTGTTACGGGATACGATGCCCTCTTCTGGTGTGTCTGAAGAGAGTAATGGTATACTCAGATACATGAAAGAGTCATCAGTTTAAGCCTTGGGACTTTGTGGTAAGAATTTTGCGGTCTTCTCTACTGCAGTCTACAATTTTTGTCTCTGTAGTTCTATCTCCAGTATGCGCTGGACATTCTGTGTTGTTTTTCCTGTCCGTCTACACCGCCATCTAAGAATCTATTTCTTAAACATCACCAAAGAGGGACAAACAAGTGACTGAAAGGCCATGTTTATTTTCTCTCTCACTGACACTAATAAACTTTTTAAAACAAGTTTCCCTTGGGGGAACTCAACGAGATTGTTTTTTAACCTCCACTCTGAAGGGAAAAAAAAATAAGCTATTGATATGATTTTCCTCAATTGGCCCAGATATAAAAATGATTAGTGAGCACATCTCTAACTGAGTTACGTCATCCTCTGGAGGAGGAGCCAGGTGTGTGCAGGTGTCCGAGCTTCGTTTCTGATGTAAAGCAGGGTTCTGGGAGCCTAGGCTTTGTGTTGTCGGTCTGAACCCCATTTTCACCTGCACCGATAGCATATGTTAGGACTGGAATGAATGACGAACTGTGGCACTGCTGTGACGCCCACCTCATGCCAAGCATGCTGATGTGGTTAGTGACTTCCAGGGGTAGGCTCCCCTGTTGAATGCCCCTTCAAAGTCTCCTTCCCTTTACTTTCAGCTAAAACTTTCTGGTGCAAGCGAAGCGTACCCAGAGGCATTTCTGTCTGTCTGTTTAATAATACCAATATGTGTTCTGAGACATCTAGCTATAGGCATACTCACCCTCGGGGGTGAGTGTGCCCGCTATCATTTCTTTTTAAATTATGACCTTAACCTGAACATGCTGGAGGAGCTGGCCCACTCCTGTGTGAACATGTAGGGATGACCAAAATGGCTTCCTTGAGTGCTTTGCCTTGGAAATACCTTCCCTTGTCTACAGCAGGTGGTGCATCTTTTTCTACTCAGTGAGGTCTGAACAGTACTGCTCTTGGCTTCACATTCACCAAGATACAAGCCTGCTCATTTGGTTATAATATGACAGCTATAGAGTCCTAGAAATGTATGAGTCATATAATCCAGGCCATCTTCAAACTCTCCTAAGTCATTAGGTTGATCTTGAATTCCCGCTTTGACTTCCTGGGATCACAGACATGTATCCCAATGCCTGGGGTTTTTTGTTCTTGTTTTTTGTTTTTTCCCCTGAGTCTGTTTTGAGAGCTGGTATCCTTTGACTCTGTGTGACTAGTTTCATGACAAGTCAACACAAGCTGGCATCATTTTAAAAAGAGAAAACCTCAACTGAAAAAATGTCCTCACCAGGTTGCCCTGTGGTGTATCTTCTTCGTTGATGATTGGTGTGGAAGGTGTGGCCCAGATTTCCAGTAAGTCTTTCCCACTGCAAATGATTCAATCAAGAAAATCTCAACTGCCCGGGGTTTCAGTGGTTCCAGCTACAATACTGAAATACAAATAAATTTTTATTTGATTGGATTTTTGTAATAAAAAAAGTGTATGGTTTTCTGTAATGCTACAGGAAAATAGTAATTACTCTTTGAATTTTGGTATGACAAATGGTGACTGTTTTGCTTTCTAATACGCATGTCCTGTGCTCCCATGTTGGGTTATTGGGCTATGAGCAGCTTCTGCCCCATGTAAGAATGCAGAGCTGATGTTCCTGCCTACAGAGTTCACTGCCTGTTCCTTGCATTACAGCTGGCCCTTTCTGAGAGACTGGATGACTGAGCAAAAACTCAGTCTACTGTTAAAGCAGTCACAAAGCTGAGGCATCCAAAGAATCGGGTTAGATACCATTCAATATCTGATATCATACAGGAGGAGAGATATATTTGCACTGTACACTCTAAGTTACCACTGAGGCCCCTCCTAAGAAATGACAAAGTATCGAAGAAAGCACTCACATTCACTGAAGAGTGAGTCTTATAGAACAGGAGAACCTTCGTGAAGAAATTAAAGATGAAGGAAATAGTTCAACCTGTGTGTTTTTATCTAGGTGTGATGAAGAGGGACCACCATTAAGGCAAGAAAGCAGAAGAGATAGATTAGGACTCTTGGAACCCCACGCGACTTATCCACAAACCTCTCTCATAATAATGCTCTTGGCCACCTAGCTGCTTCACCTGCATGCTCTCTGCACATACGCCCATCGAAACGCTGCCCGTAGCCACCCCAAAACCTTCTTGTCACTCCTGCACTTGAATCAGGGCACACATGCTCCCATCTCGGAGCAATTACTCTTGTTTTCTTGTTTCAGATCGCAATAAAAATTAGACAATGTTCAAGAATATCCCCCCAACTATCTGAGAAGGAGGAATAGAAAGGCCGATCTGGCCTGTATTGTTTTGGGGTGTATGGATAGTAAACAAAACTGTGTCCTCTAGTAACTTTTAAAGGAGCGTCCTCTGTTTACCTTCTTACATCTAAGCATAGTTGAGTGCACATGTGATTGAAGTCAGATGCATTTTGGGAAAGGGTATGCACAGTCGAGACATGTTTATATAATTCAATCTATCAATTAAAATAGAGAAACTCCCAAACTCTGACTCATGAACTCCTTTTTTGACAACCATAAAAAGCCCCGAGCAATCATTTGGGCCTTTGAGTACTCTTGCTCATGTGGCCCTCTGTCAGTCTTGACATATCCCCTCTTTGATCTGAAATATCACTTCAATACAATTATCTTGCTTCTTTTGCAAGTTTCAATGAGCCCATGTTTTCAATTCTTTGGATAAGAGGCCAAAAAGTACATATACTAATTCTAGACTCCAACCTCCAGTAATAATTCGATAGGACTCGATTTGTTGACAATACACTCAGAGGAAGGGTTCTCAGTGAGGCCCAGTGGCTAGTATTCTCTGGGGCCCTCATCTTTAGAGATAAAGCTGTACTTACCCTCTAGCATAGGAAGGACATCTCCATGAGAGCCTTAGGAACCTCTTCAGGATGAGGTCAGGATATTACCCATGGCCTCTTAACTTCTTCAACAGAGAAGGAAAGGGAAGGGGAAGGGGGAACAGCCTACTTTCCTTAACTTTCTTTCTTTTGTAAGATGTATTTATTTCATGTATGAGTGCTACATCTGCATGCATACCTGCTGACCAGAACAAGACCTTAGATGCCATTACAGATGGTTGTGATTGATGGGAATTGAGCTTGGGACCTCTGGCAGAGCAACCAGTGCTCTTAAGTACTGAGCCATCTCTTCAGCCTCTCCTGAACTTTCTTGAGCTTAAAATATTTACTATGTAAAGACACTTCATTTTGGAATAGTGTGTCCTGAACCTTATCAATATTGCATTAGTCAAGTCACAGGATGGTACCGTTGAACAGAGTGTGTTCCGTAAAAGGAATTATTTACCACACTGAAGCAGCAACGTGTAGAAGAAAGCATGGTGCCTAGGACCAGATCTGTCAAACCCAGGCCTAAAGAGTGAGGTGCTGCAAGGGTCACCAGAGCTTGGAAAGATGAGAGGGGCAACTACAGAATCATATCAGCCTGCCCGCCCCTCCCCCAACTCCTGCTGTCCCAGTGCCTCTGGAAGATAGACAGCTACAGAATATATTGAAATGGTCCATCAGTGCACGGACCCCAGTGCAGCAAAATGGAGAGAGGCAGAGTCTGGGACAAGAAGGCAAATGGACGAGGCATTCCTCAATGGCATCAAAAATGCCTGGAGTGTCGTCGCATCTCAGCGTGCTGTTTTAAAATACAAAGTGATAGTGAAGCCATGATTCATTCACACCTCTGAGAGTCTTCCTTTGCCCCTAGCATGTATCTAGCTTGGGGAAAGGCTGTTATAAACTGGTGTGTATCATTGAGTTCTATCCCAGAATCTCCAGCACTCTAGGTGAAGCACCACAGGTTCTATCACCCTGACCACACAGGGAAACACTGGGTTCTGACTTGGCCACACAGAAGTACTGCCCCCAGCACCTATCATGTCTGATCACCTTCACAGGCTGGAGGGGGATTCATACTTCAGGAGATGAGCTATGCAGCTGAGTCAGGGGAGGGATAGTCCACTAGAGGAGGCAAGAAGGAGTCAACACGGTCAATTCCAAAAACAACCGAGGTCACTGTGCAGGACTCTGGTGGAGTCGTCTAGGGGAAAATGTTTGTGTTTTATTTAACACTGTTGATCATGGTGACTAGCTCTCAGCCCTGGCTGGCAGCAAAGCGCCTTCCTTTGCACTCAGCACCAAAACAGAGCATCTGTATTTCAATATTTGAGTTAAGCATATCTGGTGTTTGCAGAGCATAATGCTGTTGACATTGTTGCATGGCGACACTCTTTAGGGAATTGGAATCTGTCTTCAATGTTAGTCATCGAGCCACATGAAACATTTTAATGGAAATCAAGATAGCGAGGCTGCTGCGGGGACCCTTGACCTTGTCAGAGGAGGCTGGTCCACGGAGGGCTAGAGAGCAGAGCTAGGGCTCTTTGAGGGACTGCGGCTGCTCTCACTGCAAGAGAGAAGAGGCGTTTGCCCTGGGGACCCGCAGAGATGCCACCTCAGAAGAATGAGGAAGAATGACTGCGCTCTGTGTGAGTGATACACTCTTCCTGACTGCTGCGGTCCTACCTTATGACAGTGAATGATAATCCTGGAAACTGATGACAGTGGACGAAGGATGTTGGTCAGCGGCAGAGTGCTTGCTTAATATGCAGGTGGCCCAGGGGCTTAAATTTTAATACTGAGAAGGAAGGAAGAAAGGAAGGGAGAGAGGCAGGGAGGGAAAGAGGGAGGGAGGGAAGAAAGAAAGGAGGGTGGGAGGGAGGGAGGGAAGAAAGGAGGGTAGGAGGGTAGGAGGGTGGGAGGGAGGGAAGGAAGAAAGGATGGGAGGGAGGGAAGGAAGAAAGGAGGGTGGGAGGGAGGGAGGGAGGGAAGGAAGAAAGGAGGGTGGGAGGGAGGGAGGGAAGGAAGACAGGAGGGTGGGAGGGAGGGAAGGAAGACAGGAGGGTGGGAGGGAAGGAAGAAAGGAGGATGGGAGGGAGGGAAGGAAGACAGGAGGGTGGGAGGGAGGGAGGGAGGGAAGACAGGAGGGTGGGAGGGAGGGAAGGAAGAAAGGAGGGTGGGAGGGAGGGAAGGAAGACAGGAGGGTGGGAGGGAGGGAAGACAGGAGGGTGGGAGGGAGGGAGGGAGAGAAGAAAGGAGGGTGGGAGGGAGGGAGGGAAGAAAGGAGGGTGGAAGGGAGAGAGGGAAGGAAGAAAGGAGGGTGGGAGGGAGGGAAGGAAGGAAGAAAGGAGGGTGGGAGGGAGGGAAGGAAGAAAGGAGGGTGGGAGGGAGGGAGGGAAGGAAGACAGGAGGGTGGGAGGGAAGGAAGAAAGGAGGATGGGAGGAAGGGAAAGAAGAAAGGAGGGTGGGAGGGAGGGAAGGAAGACAGGAGGGTGGGAGGGAGGGAAGAAAGGAGGGTGGGAGGGAGGGAGGGAAGGAAGGAAGGAAGACAGGAGGGTGGGAGGGAGGGAGGGAGGGAGGGAAGAAGGGAAGGTGGGAGGGAGGGAGGGAAGAAAGGAGGGTGGGAGGGAGGGAGGGAAGGAAGGAAGGAAGACAGGAGGGTGGGAGGGAGGGAGGGAGGGAGGGAAGAAGGGAAGGTGGGAGGGAGGGAGGGAAGAAAGGAGGGTGGGAGGGAGAGAGGGAAGGAAGAAAGGAGGGTAGAAGGGAGGGAGGGAAGAAAGGAGGGTGGAAGGGAGGGAGGGAAGAAAGGAGGGTGGGAGGGACGGAGGAAAGGAGGGTGGGAGGGACGGAGGAAAGGAATAAAGGAGGAAGGCAGGAAAGATAGAAGAAAGGAAATAAGAAAGGGAAGGAGGCAGGAAAGAAGGAAGGAAGGAGAGGAGGAGGAAACTATCTTCAACATACAGGTACTGCCTCACACACAACTCTCCTTCCCTCTTCTCAACCTGCCCCTCCCCCATATGAGTGTGACCTTGGAGCTGGGCTGCTGAGCAGATCAAAGGTCCCTGAGGGATGCTTCCTGCCAGGTCCCCTTGGCCCTGCATCCTCCTCTCTCTAAAACCCAGGAACCTGTATTCCATACCCTGTATGTCCAGGGAGGCCCATCGGTAATGGGCTGCAGTCTCTAGGAGTCTGGAAGGAGAGGATGGGTTCCTCACCCTCTTTCCTATTCTGACCACGCAACCCTATGAATCGTTTCTGTTTCAAGAGCCCAAGTTTCAAGAGTGCTTAATTTAATCGGCCTCATGTGGGTTAAGAAGGAAATTAGAGAGCCCGACCGAGAGTTGTAAGTTTCCATCAGAGACCAGAGCGAGGCCTGAGGCGCCTGATTTGAAGAAGTGGGCTGAACAAGGTCAGACCTACCGGCGTGGAAAAGCCCAGAGTGACGCGTGCTGATGGCAGAGAGAGCACAGGGCAGACGACACTTGACGCCCACTAAGCACTCTTACAGAACTCTGCGTCTACTCTCCTGGGCTTTCCCTGTCTCCCACTAAACCAGACACCATCACAGCGCATCTCACAGCTCTAAGAGGTGGAATCTGCCAGGCTACTGCAATGTGACACCTGGACCAGAGGGGAAGACAGGTCATCCCTCCCTGTAGAGGTGACTGGCCGGGAATGAGAGCAAGCCCAGGTGTCACTGTGACACTGGGCCCTCCGGTGACTGGGGTGAAGACAGGCTTGTCGCACTCACTAAAAGACAGAGGTGCACCCTATCCATCGTAGCCTATTGGCACCAGAAAAGAGGATTTTCGGTCAAAAAAATACTTATACGTCCATGTCCCAACGAGTCCCACTCGACAGCACTGTCCAGGAGATGCCGACATTCCTACCCAGCTACGGAAGCCTGCAGGGATACAGATAACGGATATCACCTCTCTTCCTCTGTTACCTGCTCCCAGGTGGCCCCCTCAAGCAGCAAACCTTGCTGTTTCACATGCTGATGCCTCGGCTCTCAAGTTCTCCATTCCTTAAATACTCTTGGCCTCCCAGTGGCCTACCCTCCTCCACCCAGTCCCTGCAGTCCAAGCCACTGTCACCCTCACAACCCCACCAAGTTACTGAGGCCTTGTGGTCACGGGCTCCTGCCACCAAATCAGTGCCTAAGGCTGCCGCATAATAATCTTCTTCCTTGATTAGGGCATCTTAATTATGCTCAAGGAATTTGCTTAAACAGATTAATCATTCTTGAGCACAAATTTAGAAGCGGCCCTTGCTGAGGGATCTGCTCCAATGTCTCCTGAGAAATTTGCTGATTACACCTGCCTGTTGGGCTCTTGCCAGGGGCCGGATTAGTCACAGGCTCGGTCCCTGGCTGGAGGCGATCACCCCTGCACTCTCAGTTTTTGCTCCTTTTGAGTCTCTTTTCTGAAGGCTGGAGCTACGAACCCTAGCTTTGAAATGAGGCTGGGGTGTGAGAGTGGGTGTCCCAGTAGCTTCTTCCTTCCCAGAGTTCTCTCTACCCCGAGGAGTTGTTGTGTGGGACAAGGGCAAAACCCAATCTGTTCGCTGATTTGTGGCAACCTGTGGTTATTCCCAAAATCTCCACTTTCCACAGCTGCTGGCATCGGTAGCCTCATCCCAAGCTGACATCATCAGTCTCCAGCACTGGGCATCTTGAGGATAGAGCTAGTAAAAAAAAAATGGAACCCAGAATGTGATCTAATTTGTAGGAAGTAAGGTAGGCATTCAAAAACCCTGAGGCTAGGGGTGATTCCGGGGAGTAAAGACTTCTTCTGTACATCTGTAGATAGGAGGGTGACCAGATTTGTGGCTGTGAAGGTGTGAGCACAGGGTCCGTCTTGCAGGAAGCCCGCAATAAAAGCTGCCTTACAGTACTTTCCTCATATTTTACCAACGTATAGTTCAAGGATGAAACAAAGGTATTTGTACAGGAAGCTGAGTAGATATAGACAGTGTGGTCTTCACTGTGGACTTTTACTCTACCCCAAGAAGAATGAAACTATGTTCTGCACAAGAAAATGGATGGACGTAGAATCCGTGTTAACTGAGATAAGTTTAACTCCGAAAGACAGATATTATGGTTTCTCGTTTGGGAAATCCAGGAGGTTAGAAGCACATGCCAACATGCCTAGATTTTAATACAAATTATTTCTTTTATTTTTGAGATGATATAATCACATCATTTCTGCCTTCCTTTTCCTCCCTCCAAACCCTCCTGTTAGTCCTCCCTGTGGACCCTGAGGGCGGAACCAAGTCTTATGCTTGGCCTGAAGCAAGCACTTTATTGGTAGAGATATCCTCCCAACCCTGAAATATTATTTTGTATGCTAATTTTATTATTATCTTTTATTTAAAGAAAGAAAAATAGAGTCTGAATAGACTTTTCCCAGTCACAAATGATGAGGCCAAACCTGGAGCAAACCGATGATACTCAAGGAATAAACAGAATAAGGTAGTGCTTCTGTGGGTCTAAGCCCATGTGATGAAACAAACAGGTGTGTCTGTCACTTTATGATTAGCTTTGGGGGGCGGGGTTGAAGTGAAGAGTTTGGAAGGGAAGAAAAAATCAATCACACAAAACTAATCTGCTAAAAACGTGGAAAGAAACCAATGTAAATGACGACTGCTCACTGCACACCACTTTTCAGGTCATCTTCTCACCCAAGCTGCGCCTCATCTTTTAAATCGGGTCCTGTTAAAAGTCCAGGGTTTCACAGGCTGGCAGAGAGAGGCTGGCAGGCAGGAAGTGGCCGAGCGCAGTGTGGTCTGGAGAGGGCGTGTGGCTCAGCGTGGCTAGCCAGGCGCAGTGCCCCCAGAGCGGGCAGAGAGATCCAGGCAGGCAAGACGCAGCGCTTCCATTACACGCGGCTGCCTGGAGCCCACAAGATGCCTTTTGTTAAATAGCAAGACGAGCGTATGAAGGGTTTGTAAATATTTGGAGGAAAGAAAGACTGGAAACATAAACCTGATCAGGAAATGTGCTGAATCAAAGAAAGAGACAGATGCGAGCTATTTAGGTACTGTTCGGAGCTGTTCTTAACACATCCATGTCTTTGGGGAGGAAGTTTAAGCAGTGAGTTTTAACCCACCAAAATATCTTTGGCGCCAGCCACTATGTTAAATAAGGCTATATTTTGAAGGGAAATAAGAACTTTTTTTCCCTTTTGTCCTCAATGTTGTGGCGGTGACCAGGACTTTGCCCAAGCTCGCCAATTATCCTGTCGCAGAGATATTCCCTCATCCCAGAAATTACAACTGTAGGCTGAATCATTACTCTTTCCTTTTTTATATATTAATTTTGCTGTTACCAATATAAAGACATTTGGCTTTTTATTTCACTCAGTAAAAACAAAATCAGTAAACAATTTCACGTTTGTAGATCTTAATACAAATGCTACTGTAGAAAACTCCAAGCTGAAACAAACCTCCTATAAAGGACAGGAGGTAAAGCGGATATGCAGTTCACCCTGAAGGGGGTACTGTAGTGGGGGGGGGGCATTTGATCCCTGAAAGTTCTTAACAGACTAGAGTGTGGCATTGATTAGAAGCAAGGGAGATTTTATGTCAAAGCCAACCTTTGTGCTGTCAAGGACTTCCAAGGTCAGCTCTGACCTAGATGGTGGGTTTGCAGTCTCAGCCACAGCCTCAGCCTCTGTCCAAATCCGCTGAAGCAGGCGGGCTGGATTGCGCTGTTCCATTCTCGTCTTTACAGTTTGTTTCTTAGGCGCCTGCAGGAAACTTCACCCGCGTCTCCATCAAATTTCATTCCAGCAGCAATTTCCGAATAGGTGAAAGTTCGCATACCTGTGAAGGATTAGACATGGTCCACGTCGTCGAGATTGAGATAGGAGCATAGAGAGGTGGATAAAGAGTCAACACGGAAAAGCAATTTTCTAACCTTCAGAACAAAAATAGAAGGTGTCCTTAGTATCAAGAGGACGGATTCGTGTCACCAGGGGTGACCTGCTATGAGCTGGAGGCAACTGGAAAGGGGCAGCGGAGAGGATCCAGGCATCAGATGAGATCTTTGCCAGAGTTTAGCATGGCATCAAACGAAATCCCATTCACAAGCAATGAGGCTGATGGCGTTTCAATCTGTGCGATTTTTACTCCAGTGAGCTCATGTTAGTCTAATTCTCCTTGCTTTTCTTACTCTCTTCTTGGATAATTGTATTCTGAGTAGGTTTTGAGATGTGTTTTTCCTGGGTACAAACACTAGCCTCTTTCCTTCTAGAAGGCAGAAAGCTGTTTACCCTTAAATGCCCAAAGCAACCTGCACATACTGAATTATTTTAAAATAAGTTTCTTCTGACCTCAGGGAAGATATACAGAGGATAGACATATTTGCTTATTTCTTTTTACTTTTAGGATTTTTAACTTTTATCTATCATTTGTTATACAAAATGATTTTATTTACACATGATTATATTATACAAAATAATTTTATTTATTTATAATGATACACAAAATAATTTATTTATTCATTCATGAGAGCATTCTGCCTGAGTGTACGGATGTGCACCATATGTGTCATGCAGAGGTCAAAAGAGGGCATCAGATCCCTTAGAACTGCAGTTACAGATAAAAATGTGAACCTCTGTGTGGATGCTGGGAACTGAACCCAGGTCCTCTGCAAGAGCAAGTGTTCTTAACTGCTGAGCCATCTTTCCAGCCCATAAACTTTTATTTCATTTTCTTAATGTACTAAATTTCCAAGACTGTAGCAAAAAGAATTAATTATAGACAATTTAAGCTGTGAAACTGACTCAAATCTTTATTTTTTTACACCCCTCTTATCTGCCTCCTGAAGACTCACTCTTCTGGCAATGAGTGTGAAACAATGGTTGAAAATGACTTGCTGTGTTCTATCCCAATGTTCAATGAAGCAGAGCATCTGTTACCTCGTCATAATTCCAAGAATCCACCCAAGTGTTCTTAGAGATGGTCACGTGGACTATTTATGTCAATGAAACTAATTAAGAAAAGGTTCATAAAATACTAAGTACATGAAATGCCAAATTTATCTCTGGAATAAAAACCTTTCAATATATGGTATGCATTCACTAATAAGTACTTATTAGCCCAAAAGCTCCGAATACCCAAGATACAAATCACAGACCACATGAAGCTCAAGAAGAAGGAAGACCAAAGTGTGGGTGCTTCAGTCTTTCTTAGAAAGGGGAACAAAATACTCACAGGAGCAAATATGGAGACAAAGTGTAGAGTAAAGACTGAAGGAAAGGCCATCCAGAGACTGTCCTACCTGGGGATTCACCCCATATACAGTCACCAAACCCCGATACTATGCTAGATGCCAAGAAATGCTTGCTGAAAGGCCAGAACCTTACAAATATAGAAGCAGATGCTCGCAGACAACCATAGAACTGAGCGTGGGGTCCCTAATGGAGGAGTTAGAGAAAGGACTGAAGGAGCTGAAGAGGCTTTCAACCCCATAAGAAGAACAACAATATCAACCAACCAGACCCCCCAGTGCTCTCAGGGACTAGGGCATCAACCAAGGAGTACACATGGCTCCAGCTGCATATGTAGCAGAGGACAGCCTTGTCAGGCATCAATGGGCAGACAGGTCCTTGTTCTCATGAGGCTCGATAGATGTAGGGTAATCGAGGGCGGGGAGGTGGAAGTGGGTGGGTGGTTGGAGGAACACTCTTGTAGAAGCAGGGGGAGTAGGGATGAGATAGAGGGTTTCCAAGAAGGGCAAGGGAACCAGGAAAAGGGGACATTTGGAATATGAATAAAATATCTATTAAAAATATCTCTCTATAAAGATTGGCTTTGCTATATCCAGTCTATGGCTCAGCTCCGAATTCTTTGACCAGTCATTCACATCATATCCCAGAGGCCCATTAGAGGTGTCCACATCTGTCCCAAGTCTGCAAGAGTGACCTTAGCCAACTACCGTGACTGTCCTTCTCAGAGGCGCATTTGGTTGTAAGGACAGCTCTCCCGTAGATGGACACTTTATGTAATTTCTGTTCTAGAAACCTCTTCCTTTTTTTATGCCCCAGAAGCCATATGGCAGTACCAACCCAGTGATGACATGGATTTTAATCTCTGGAAATTTTAACAAATGCACAGATGGAGCAGTAGTCCTTAGCTCTCAACATCACCCAGAGAATGTGTGAAACAGATAGCTGGACCCCTATCTGTGCTGGCTTAGACAAGAATGCCCCCCCCAGACTCTGATATTTGGACACTTGTCCCCCCTGTTGGCGGTGCAGTTTGGGGACTGCTAGGTGGTGCAGTCTTGCTGGAGGAAATATGTCACCAGTGGCGGAGATTCTGGAGCCTGTGCCCTTCCCAGCTAGTTCTCTCTTCTTTATGGTTGCAGATCAAGATGTGAGCACTCAGTTTCCTACAGTCACTAAGATGCCACTCCCCCACCACGGTGGTCTCTCATCTCTCTGGACTCATAAACCCCAGGAAAATTCTTCCTTCAACTAGTTGTCTTGGTATAGTGCTTTATCATAGCAACAGAAAGAAACCTTTTCCCAGCCTGAGGAGAGCCTCCAAAACTGTTGCACTTATTTGTATGCACACACACACACACACACACACACTAATAATTTTTTTTCCTCCAAGACAGGGTTTTCCTGTGTAGCTCTGGTTCTCCTGGAAATAGCTTGGTAGATCGATCATGGTGGCCTTGACCTCAGAGGTCCCACTGCCTCTGCTTCTGTCATCCAAGTGCTGAGATTAAAGCATGTGTCTTCATACCAACTAATAAAATAAATCTGAAAAAAAAAATAAAGATTTTCATCTTGAACCTGTAGGATGGGGCAGTTTGGGAAGGGATCTGCATGAGAAACAAAGGCTGCAGTTCTCTGCCACATCAGTCAGTGGAGAACAGGGGACAGGGATTTCTTGAGATTAGGGACTTTAAAACCATTATCTTGGGTGGCAGAGATTACTCCTCTGTTAAAAGCTAAGCTCAAACAGCAACAACAACAGCAACAACAAAACAAACAAACAAGCACACAGAAACCCCAAACAAACAATGTCTTGTACCAAATCATCGTGGCGACTGTTTTCTGTCTATTCTTTACGCTGGTGTCCATTCTATAGAACGGTATATTAAATATACCTTTCCTTAGTCTTGAATTTGCCATTACAGAGTAAGGGTCTTGTTTCTCACAATGTCAGCAAAGGATTGGGTCCAGAACCCTCCTGTCACCCCAGGACACTGGAGTCTATGGCTATTCAATTGCCTTACATAAAATGACATTGAATTTGCTTAGGAGTTATGTGTATCTTCCTGCTCACTCTAAATTATTTCTACATTATGAAATAAATACCCAAGTCAGTGTAAGTGCTATTTGAATAGATGCTTTATTTATTATTTGGAATGGTGATAGGGAAGTAAAATTTATACATGTTCAGTGTAGATGCAACCCATTTACTTTCTAAGTTGTGTCCATATGTGTATATGCTTATTATATGTGCATATGTGTGTGCGCATGCGCACATGCGTGCAGAGGCAATATGACTTTCCTTATTGCTCTGCCACTCAGTTTTTGAGACAAGGTCAGTCAGTGATTATAGAGATCATTCATTGGTTGGCGGGAAAGACAGACCATCCAATCCCATGAATCTCCTGGTCTCCACCCACTTTTCCCCAGTGCTTGGGTATATAAACAGGCTACTCTGACTGGCTTTTTACACGGGAGCTGGTCCTCCTGCTTATATCACAGATGCGTAATCAAATGAACCAGCTTTTCAATGGTTTTCAAACTGAGGTTGGTTGAATCTGAGGACAGAATTTGCAGGAAGGAGGAGCACTGGTCTGGGATGTGGCTTAGGCTACTATAGTTTTCAAACTTTTAAATCTCACTGGTGATCCTAGTGCCCACGTAGGGCTGAGAGGGGCGGCTAAGTCTGATGCTCGTTTCTTAGGATGTGTCTTTTTTATTTTTATGGGAAGGTTGAGTGCAATGAGAAAAATCTTACGCTAACTACAAATGCAGCATAATTCTAGATTGACTCACTGACCTCTCTATCACACCAGTAGTATCCAAGGATGCTGGCAGATATTGTACTTACGGGGTTATAAATATCTTCTTCAATGATTCTTACTGTGTATCAGGAAAAGGTAAGAAACGGGTCCAGCACGCTGCACACTCACAGTTTTCATTTGTTCTACTCGGTCCTCAGCAAGGTACTTATAAAAAGCTAGCCGTGTTGAACAAACATCGAGAGGCTGAATAAACAAATGTGCTGTTCACGAGAGCACTGGAGCAATAGAAAACAGTTTAGGCAAACGGGGCTCATCGAGAATTAATGCCATCCGGTGAGAGCCCATCAAACGGGGATTCGGAATGAAGTAGGACGCCATTATCATCCATCACGCTGCATCAATAATGGCGCGATAGGACAAGGATTTGGACAATTAAAACAACACGTTTTAGATCAACAAGTCACTGAAGTCAAGCACCAGGTGGGGACCGTCAAAGATCCACAGGCCTGGTTCTCTGCGTCTGTGCCCCGAAGCTGTCCTTTAGAGCCCCTTTGGGGGAAAGCAAAGATGTGTAGGAAGTTGTTCTTGTTTATGTTTTTGTTTTTCTGCACCGAGGAAAGAGCCCAAGGCCCCATGCATGCTAGACAAGTGTTCTACTTGCTAGAGCCCCTAGCCCTAGGGAGGTGTTTTGTTTTTTGTTTTCATTCTCTTTTAACCAGAGAGCTGAGACGTTCTGGCTAGCACATAGACTCTCCTGCCAGGGACGGTGACTCACATGTTTTTTTTTAATCTAATAGTTATGTATTCCCACTGGAGTTCTTGCAGACAGATATGAGTAAGTGGGGGGGGGGCTTTCAAACATTATGTGACTTTTGAATTTTAACAATGCTTTTGAAAACCAAAAACCTAATATGGGTATTGCCCCAGTGACGCCTTGACATCGCACATGCGTCCTGCAGCTGGAATGCAGCAGCTGGCGTGCGACAGAGCCTCGTGCCAGAGCAGGTGCCCCACGCACTACTGAGATGTGCCCCACACATCACAAAGCAGGCAGAGAAACTACCATGGGCATGACGAAAATAAGCTATTTGATTGTAAGCCATGACATTTTCCCACGGAGTAGTCCTGTTTGACAGCAGCTGAGCCCAAACTAGGATTCCCGAGCCGCAAGAAGCAGGTCTAACTGGATGTGCAACCAGAGAACAGGTAAGACAAAGCGGAAGTCTTGTCCCTGGGCAGAGCTGCCTGGGAGGCTCAGTTCCACAGCTGGTGAATTCAGAGGCCACTGGTGACTGCCCTGCTGAATGCAGAACAAGTGCAGAAAATCCCAGGACACGTCAGCGTCCGAAAGGAAACGAAACGAGACGCATTCTAAAGCCGGACAGGAGAAAGCAGATGCTCAGAGACTCAAGAAAAAAGACAAAACACGGAGAAACGGCATGTGTGTGGGCGTGGGCACTCACGGGCACACGCGCGCACGTGCACGCGCGCATGCACACACAGAGAGAGGGGGGCGTGGAGGGAGGGAGACAGAGAGACAGAAACAGAGAGACAGAGAAACAGAACATCATATGTATCAAAAGAACAAAAGAGTGGAGCAGCCTGTAATCCTAGCACTTGGGAGGCAGGGGCAGTGGATTTCTGAGTTCGAGGCCAGCCTGGACTACAGAGTGAGTTCCAGGACAGCCAGGGCTACACAGAGAAACCCTGTCTCGAAAAACAAAACAAACAAACAAAAAAAACCAAAAAAAAAAAAAAACCAAATAAAAAAAAACAAGAAGAAGAAGAAGAAGAAGAAGAAGAAGAAGAAGAAGAAGAAGAAGAAGAAGAAGAAGAAGAAGAAGAAGAAGGAGGAGGAGGAGGAAAGAATTTAGAATGAGGACATCATTCTGGGTGCCTGGGTGCTAAAACCCCAGCCACATGGCTCAGGCAGTGAGAAGCGGGGGGGGGGGGGGGTCGGGGGTTCAGGGATGTTATGCTCAGCAGCTTCCTCAGTTTGGAGAAATAAACACCACAGTGCAAAGCTTAAACTTTCCCATTGTTCCTGGTCACGCTTTTCCAGAAGTGAAGCCATACTCTCTGGTAAGTTTCCTTAAAGGAGTCTGCTGTACCCTTTAAGGTTTTCTTCTGCTAAAACGATACGCCAGCATCTCAGATGATCTTAATATGATTAAGTCACATCAGCTCATAAAACACAGACATTTTTAACCATAGTTTTTACACGGCTTGTAGATAGCTCCGGGTTAATCTACATCCATTCCTGGCATCCTTAGAAGACGTCCGATAGCGCATTTCAATCCCCTTCATTACCAAACTAGAAAGGTATTAGTTTTCTTCTTCCTAAGCACACACCAGTGAGTCCTTGGTATGAGCCCTTATCACCCAACCTCATTCCCAAGGACGAAAGGAGCTTAGGAAGACAGATGCTCGCCGCACGATGCGATGCCTGGTGCTCTGTCCACAGAAGAAACCATCTTACAGACTTATTTGCAAGCCCTGTGCCTTTCACCTTCTGAGTCAAATTTGTTATCTCTCTTGTCACAGCAGCTGATTCAACACATCCTGGTTATAGCCTTCCCTTCATCTCTGGCAGCAGCAGGAGGGCAGCTCGGATAAAGGTAGCATTTAAATCGGGGGGGGGGGGCAGAAATGACTTCGCATGTGGCTTTGAAGGCTCACTAAATATTCCTGTAGCCATCATCCTGGCCACAGTTACCTGCTGATGAATGAGTCACTGGTGTTTTCTGAACACACAGCCTGGCGATTCCCCTGCAGCTGCACTCTCATTGTGAAAAGCTACACGTCTGGGAATTCTTCCTTGAGTGGAGCTTATATGAATATGCCCCTAGTAGGTCCTGAACACAAGTAAATATCGGGGTCACTTCTGTCCATAGATCTGACCCTGCTGTTGAGAGAGAGCAAGACTGGGGTGGGAGGGGCAAGGGGAGCGTGGAGGTGGGGGGGTGGGAGGAGCAAGGGGAGCGTGGAGGTGGGGGGTGGGAGGGGCAAAGGGAGCGTGGAGGTGCGGGGTGTGAGGGGCAAGGGGAGCGTGGAGGTGCGGGGTGGGAGTGGCACCTGTGGGCGTAGACAATGTAGCAAGAACAAAGCTCTCCATTCATTCATTCTCAGTACCCAGAGGGGAAGGGCAGTTCTGGCCCTGCGTTTGAATGGAATGGGTGCTAAGGTGTGGGCTTTGCCACCCAAGGAGGACCTGGGAACCTGGAATGGGATAAACAAAAGTGGCTTAGACAAAAGGTTGGAGAGGTTGAACAAGCCTCTGCCAGGGTCTCGGTTGCAAGGAACACTCAGGGATCCTGATGGCTGAATTGAGCCAACCAAAGGACCCGCGGGACCTTCAAATGCATGCAGCCATGACAGCGCAGGCTCCAAGTGTGGGGGCCGAGCAGCCACACAGACCCTTCGACTCACTTAACACTCCCCTGCCGCCTTCCTAACCCTCTTTGCAGGCATTCTAGGGGGATGGTGTCTGCATTTATACTGCTACAGAACCCTGGGGTGTGTTTCAAGGCAGGAAGGGTGATGGAGTTCCAGCTGGAACTGGGATATGGGGGAAAATTTCATTGCATTCTACGTCCTCCATACTGCACCTCTTCACCTTGCCTGATATTCGCTTAAGGAAGTCTTCATGTCCCAGTATTAGAGTACTTACGGTTGCTTGAATGTGTCCTTCAAGGTGAATATTGGAAACTAAGTTCTCAATGCAACAGTGTTGAGCAGTGGGACTTTTTGAGGGGGTTAAGTATCAGGAAGAAGGTTCATTGCAACAGTATGGACTCTCTCTCTCTCTCTCTCTCTCTCTCTCTCTCTCTGCTGTGTCTCTGTCTCTCTGTTTCTGTCTCTATATGCTTGTCTGTCTGTCTGTCTCTCCCCTCCCTGTCCTTTTGATATCTCAAAAGCCCATGCCAGGCCCAGTCTCCCTCCCTCTCCCTCTCCCTCTCCCCCTCCCTCTCCCCCTTCCCCTCCCCCCCCCTCTTGTTATTCCTACTGCCAAGGGGCAAAACCCTCATGAATGCAGCCCCTCAGTGTTAGATTTTTCAACCTTGAAAACCGTGAGCCAGACAAATTTCTGGTCCTTATCAATTTCTGTCTATGATATTGCTACAGCAGTATAAATGAGGAGAAGCTGTGGACCATCTCTCTAAGGCAAGACTGTGTTTATCCTGTTTAATGCAGTTTCTTCAGCAGTACCTGGCACCTATGTATCTGCAACTGTGTGAATGGGGGGGGGGCACCTCCAGACCTCTGAAGAGATCTCAGAGGATCTCAGAGGAATTGTTGGACTCAAAGGATGTGGGTGGAGTGAGGCAGGTACTCAAGTCATCTCAGCACGAAGCTCAAGCAACTCTCCCAGAAGAGTCCTGCGAAGATGAAGGAGGGGCCCTGTGTCTTAAGTTAGTTTGGTGTTCTGGCTGATCTTGTACATTTATCAATCTGTCAGGGAACTGGGAGGCAGGGCAGAGGCTGCATGTGGGAGAGTCTCTGGAGAAGCTGAGGCAGGTAAAGGCAGCTTAAATAAGATTGGGGTTTGATGATTCTCAATTCTTTCAAAACCGCCTAAGGGGAATGTCCAAATTGGCACATGATACGCCATCCTAAGCTGGTTGCCGTTCCAAAGGCAAAACTGAAATAAAAAAGTGCTGAATTGTTCTCACCCAAGGCAAGGGAAGCAGCTTCAAGAGGTTTACAAAAGCGCACACTGATTGAAACTGCCCATGGGGCTTGATTCAAGATCTTACTGAGGAAGCCACCCCCTAACATATCAAAATTATCACAAGATAACTCTTGCTATCTCTAAATGCACCATGTTCACAGTAACTTATAAGCATAGCTTCAATGCCAGTAGGTAGGGATGTTCTGACCCCGGTGTGACACAGACCCCAATAGCAGTTAGGTCCTTTGGAACTATTTGCAAAAGGCTCTGAAATGAAATAGCCTTCCCCAACTTGCACAATGAACTCGCCCAGGTTCTGTAGTCAACCTCAGTATGTGATGACAGTGCTTGTTTCCACTTGAGCAAATCCCGGCACCTCTAAAGTAATAGACAAGTAATGTTGACCTTCCATTGGCCTGAGGGATAACCGAAGGAACAAGTTAATGACAGTAAAACCATATTGCTGAAGGTGACACCTACACAACTCTTTGAACACAGAGAAGTGCAACTGCTGTTGCCTAGAGCCTTCATCCTTACGGGACAGTGTTCACAGTACTGGAAGGCACTCTGCTTGCTACCAAAGGGCAAAGGTAAATACCAACTCAGCCTCAGACCCTTCGGTCCTCAATGGTGGCCTGTCTGCAAGATGTGCTGGTACGATAGCTACACAAACCTTGTGGGGGAAACTAAGCAAGATCTGATTTAATTCAAGGCCCCCTCCATGAGATGGAACCAATATCTGACTCTTACTAAAGCAGTAAAATGACTCCGAGTGATAGTCTGCTGTATTCAGTGATTTATAGATCAGTGCCTTGGTCAGCCATCACCAGAGAAGCTGCCTCCTGCAGTAGCTGGGAACAAATACAGAGACCTACAGCCAATCAGTGTGCATAGAGTGAGAGATCTCAGAACACTTGGTCCTAAATGGGATGCCTGCGTTAAATCCCTGCCCCTTGAGGCAGAGAGAGTGTGAGGGCCAGAGGGGACCAAGAAAACAGGGTCATCACAACACAACACAACACAACACAATACAACACAACTGATGTGCATGTGAGCTCACAGAGACTAGGGAACATGCACAGGGCCTGCGGGCGTCTGCACCAGGTGGGTTCCTAGAGCTTAGAGAAGTACACATGCATCACTGACGTAGAAGCAATCTCCAATTGAGAGCCACTTACAGATGAACAATTAGCTTTCTGTTTTCTCCCAGGGAATCTCACTCTCACGGGGCAACAAACCACTAGCGGTGGATGGCTACACAACACAAACTCAACGGCGTCCTTGGAGTTCTTTGACTGATAATTTTGCCTCAAGTTTTATTTTTTTAAACTTTACAGGTCTTTTGTGCATTTGTTCTTACTTCCAGTTGTGTTTTATGGTATTCCTGTTTGTATCTATTCATCTATATGTGGGGTTTTTTTTTTTTTTTCTCTTTTGGCCCTTTCTTTTTCTCTTAGTTTTGTCTTATTCCAGTTCATTTCGTCTTCGTTTTTATTATTATGCCTTAGGTGCTTGTTTGTTTTTTAAGGAGTGACAGAAAGGGAGAGATTGGGGGAGGGAGAAACCATAGTCAGAATATACTACGTGGAAAAAATTAAAAATCTGATTTTCAAGAAAAGTAGAGCAAAGAAAAGAAAGGAAGGAAGAAATAGATAAAACAAGAAAAAAAAGAAATGAAAGGAAACAAGTTAAACCAAGAACCACTTCCCTCCAAAGCTGCTGCTGGGCCATTATTCTTAATCAGGAGCTTAAGGTTATAGTTGAAAATGTACCAATTACAGCCGTTGCCAGCCCTTAGTTCAGGCGGGATCCATCTAAACACGAGATGAGACCCATTCCTGGGCAGGATCCAAGGTTCACTATAGAAGGAGGAAATACTTATCTTCTTAAGTGTTATTTTCCAGTTTGCTTGAGGTATAATTTACAAATACTGAATGTGTATTACATATATACATATAAACACATATACACATATACACATACATATACATATATACATACATATACGTATATACATACATATACATATATACATATATATTTCACACAGTGTGACGTTTTGATGTATGTACATGCCGTGAAGGATTATAACAATCAAGCTAACATGTCCTTTACCATCTGTCCATCACCACCTGTCCACCACCTCACATTGCTGCCTTTGTGTGTGTGTTAAGAACACAGAGGACTTACTCTCAACAAATTGCAAAATTGCCATATAGCATCATGAGTCCTCATCCTCTCCATGCAGCTGAGAGGCCTTCAGCTCTACCTCAGCCTTTTGTTCCCTGCCTACCTTCTCACCCCTGCTCCTGCAGCCCTTCCCCAAACCCCTGGAAACACTAGATTTCTTCCCCAGTCTATGAGTTTAACTTTCTTTTCCTCGTGTTGTTGTTTTTATCTTTCTGAGAGGAAAGCTCCTGTCTCGGCCCCCAGAGGAGAAGAGGTGATAACAAGCAAACATGTGGAGCTGTGTCTGGCTAGGTGTGACTTTCTTATGCCACATATGAGCTCGATCATGTCGTATGTTTCTATGTTGTGCTGGCTTCATCTTTAATATTGCCCAAAAGGCATCTCCTCTCCCCAATTCTCGGCTGATGGCACTCTTGGGAATTGATAGAAACTTTAGGAGGTCAGTCCTAGTTGGAGGAAGTTGACTTAGAATATGCCCTCATAGGGTATACTGGGACATTGGCCCCTCCTTCTCCCTCCTTCCTCTTCCCTCCTCCCTCCTCCTTCCTCCCTTCTCTCTTCACCTCATAACCTCTGCTATATGTTCTCACCATGTTAAGTGACTGGGCTTAGTACCTATGAACTATGAACTCTGAGACTGTGAGAGGAAACAAACCCTTCCTGCAAGCAGATAATTCTTATGTTACAGGGATAGGAATATGACATATGACTTACTTATTTGACTCAATATAATGTCATTCAGGTCCATTAATGGTGTCTCAAATGACAGAATTTCCCTGGTTTTTGAAGCCAACTAGTATTCCAAAACTAGAATGATCTTACTCGTTTGCCACCCATGGATGCTTAGTTTGTTTTCAGGTCTTGGCTATCATGAGCAGTGATACAATGGATGTGAGAATGCAGATGTCTTTCCCAGATACTGATTCATCTCCCTTGGATATATATGCAGGTCTGAAATTGCTTGGCTAATGAATGCTTGCAGGACTGCAGCTAAGCCTGAAGTCTTGGAAGCCATCTCTGACTCTTGTTAGTTCTGTAACATCCATCAGATTACATTTCCACATCTTTGTTTCCTCCCTTGAAAAATGAATTCCTGCCTTATTAGGAAGGGTTTAATAACTCATTCTCTCTCTCTCTCTCATACACACACACTACACTTAGAATGGAGCTGTGTACTCAATGAGTGCTTGCTATTTTTGTCATAGTATTGTTCCTTTTACTATTTCACCAGTTTCTTTCTTCCGGTAGAGAAATAAGTCTCACTTCTCTCATTAACTAACTCTTCAAGGCCAGAGTTTGAGTAACCTTATGACATTCCTTATTCATGGAGCCATTACTTAGTCGACCTGCAGGTCACAGAAGGCACACTATACGTGTTTAGCATGGGGGACACAAGGCATGATGCATCTGGTT
The DNA here is from genome assembly GCF_947179515.1 of Apodemus sylvaticus. Lineage (NCBI taxonomy): Eukaryota > Metazoa > Chordata > Mammalia > Rodentia > Muridae > Apodemus > Apodemus sylvaticus. The sequence goes on from NC_067486.1 coordinate 49,888,845, forward strand.
GCAGGAGCACTGATCTACTAACCAGTGAGTGCTGTCGTTGAGTGTGTTGTCTACTGGGCACAAAATTGACCATGTGACAGCACGTAGAGATAGAATATTTGTATGGAGAATACACTTTTTTTTCACATAGGGTTCCCTACAGTCACACCAAATGTAAGACCCATAGGAAAAAAATAGAAAGCAAATACAGCCCATTATCATAGTGGAGCATCTCTTTCCAAGGCCCCTCAGAAGCAGGCACCCCTCCAAGTCGTGTAATGGGCAAAACCAGAGATGATCACACCTGCCTGCTTGTTCTGCCCAGAGACAGTGTGGGATTAATTAAATAATGACTGCCAAGAACACCAGGCTCCTTGGAGATGAATGATCTGCAAATGCAATCTTAGGTGATTATTCAGAATTGTATTCTGCAAATATCAGGACACACTTTCAGCTCACGAGAGCAGGTTCGCAAAGACCACAGCTGTGTTGTTTCAGTTTCCCCAGAGAATCCAAAGCATGCCTGGAAGATTCCTGCCACCAAACCAAAGTCGTGATAGAGATTATGTAGATGTCCCAGACCAACTGCTGCTCTCACCTGGAGCACCGGCATTGAGAGTCCCCTGCTCAATGTAACTTCATATCCTTCTGAATGAACATCTCTTCTACAGTAAGGGTCTTGTCCAGTTGACGCCACTTCACCTTCATGACTGTAATCAACACCACCTTGGTGTATTGCACGTGGGACTTCCATGGACAGAACTGGGGTAGCCCTTAGGATCCTGGACCAGTTGGTGACTTTAGTGGGCATTTTTCTATCGAAGTGCTGGGGATCGAACCCAGTGACTTGTATATGCCAGCCAAGTACTCTACTATTGAGCTATGCCTCTGACCTCTTAATAGGTTTCTCAATAGCAATAGGAACAAGATGTCTTATGATCTCAGAAACGTACTTGTTAGTCTTTGAGACAATAATAAACTGTTGGTGCAGACACAGTTCCAAGTTCTTTATAAATAATCCTCACCATCACTCCTGAAGAAAGACATTGCGCTTGCTCTCATGTGATAAATGAGGCTCATAGAGAGGAGCTTGCTGAATGTCACACTGACGGTAAGCTGGCAAGGCTGGAGTCTGCATCTAGGTGAAGAGATACCAGCCCAGAGGCCCATGTCCTCAGACATTGCGTGGTACTCCTTTTCTACAGAATTTCCAGATCTCCGAGCTGAAAAAACATTAGGTTATTATGTCAAAAGAAGTCTTGCGTCTCTACTTCTTTCACAACTTCTGAATAAACTGAGAGTACAAATCTGGGAACGGAGCTTCTCTTTTACTCCCAGGGGAAAAAAAAAAAACCACAAAGCAGACTAGGAGTTCCAATGCCAAATGAGCAGCAAATCTATTATCGCCCCTTCGATTTTTCTGCCATTGAATGGTCCCACGCTGTAGGCAACACAGGACATGTGAGGAGCCAGCCACATCTAATTGTAAATGACCTGGCTGTCCTCTACCACCATACTGCCATGGGCTTTGTTGTTGACTACCAGTGCTTTTGATTGTTGGGCTTCAGGCTGTCCCACTCACACCAGGATAAACCATCACTAGTCCCGTGTCCATCTTTCTGTGAACTGAATGCTTTCATGGTAGCTGTGGTCATGAGTGACTGGAGTTCCACTTTACGTGCACTTGGCCAGGATCTGGTTGGTGTCTATTCCAATATGGCCTGCTTTCCCCTTGTTCTCCAGAGACTCAAATATCTGAGGGCCCTGTACTTACTGCCTTTCAAACACCACACAAAACGCCCTGGTTACATCTGCTTCCCATTGAAAGCCAGCAATCTTTTCATAGGGGGAAGAGCGGCTGCATGACTCGGCCTTGGCTCCGGCTGCTCTAACAAAACTGCCGTGGGCTGGGGGACTGTGAGTAAGGGGAGCCAGCGTGGTTTCTCATCTCTCTCTCTCTCTCTCTCTCTCTCTCTCTCTCTCTCTGTGTGTGTGTGTGTGTGTGTGTGTGTGTGTGTGTGTGTGAGAGAGAGAGAGAGAGAGAGAGAGAGAGACAGACAGACAGACAGACAGAGACAGAGACAGAGACAGACAGTATGAGAGAGAGAAATGTTGTTCCTCTTTTCTTATTAGCACCATGTTCTGACCAAGACAGTTAGCTGGCCACTTGTATCTCTTTTCTTATAAATACACTACTCCTCTTGAGAGCCTCACTCTTGTGTTCTCTTCTAAATATAATAGTCCCCCAAAGGTCTCATCTTTAAACAGCACTGCAGGATTAGGACCTATGCATTCTAAGGGAGACACACTTTATAACATGCTAACTGATTATCTCTGGGGACCCTCTACCTTATTCTATTCCCATAAAAGCAAAACTATCTCTGGTAACTTAAAAGTGATTTAATCTCTTTATTGTATCCAAGTCAAAGTGACTTATTCCTCCCTCTATTATTCCTGCAAGGGAAAAAATATCTTAATCTCTAGAAAGGTATCTTGTGCTATCTGTGAAAAATAGCATCAAAATGACAATTTTCACTTACCCAGCTTAGGGTTCAGATTCAAGGCCCGTCGTTTCAAACGGGCCTTTGGTACAGCTATCCTCTTGCCCTTGATTTTGAATCCAAAATAAAAATTTAAAGTGTCTCAATCAGAAGCAGTTTTCCCCATTCTGTAATTACCCATCGCTGCCGCCTCAGTGCTGATTTCTGTTCCCACACTGTTTAGCTCATGTGCAGAACCGATTTTACGAATCACAAGTGCGGCAGAGATATCCCGTGAAAGGCAGGAGACAGAGCTGGATTGTTGAGCTGAGAACATTGGGCCAGTTGGACAAATGGTCTCTGATTAACTCTGAATACTGCCTGATTGAGGTGCTCTGCATCTCAGAATCCCACTGGTGCTGTTCGCACCCACTTGACATGTCTGTTTGTTTGTTTGCTTCACTGTGCCCCAGCTATCCACTACTCTAGCCTAGGTTTCCTGAAAAAAAAAAATGCATTTAAAAGGTTAAGTGTTTTTTTTTTTTTTTTTTTTTTTTTTCTGCATGAAGCCTCCTTGGGAATACCATTTACTGCTGGTTTTCTTGGGAGGATGTGGTGGTTTGAATGACAATGGTCCCTATAAGCTCATATATTTGAAGGTTTGGTGGAACTATTTGGGAAGGGTTAAGGGGTGTGGCCTTGTGGGAAGCAATGTGTCACTGGTGGTGGGCTTTGAGGTTTCAAAAGCCTTGATCTGGGCCAATCTTTTCTCTCTTTCTGCCTCTTCCTTGCAGATCAGACATAAGCTCTCAGCTACTGCTCCAGAGTTATGTCTGCCTGCTCCCCAGCCTTGGTCATGATGGTTATAGACTCTACCCCTTTGGAACTGTGAGCTCCCACACTATATGCTTTCTTTTATAAATTGCCTTGGGCACAGCCCTTTGACGCAGCAGTAGAAAGGTACACTGAGAGTGGAGCCCCTTGGTCCTGTGGAGGGAGGCTCGATGACCCAGGATAAGGAAACACTAAGTCTCTGAGGCCACTGAGGCAGGAGTGGGTGGGCAGGTGGGGGAGCACCCTCATAGAGCCAGGGGAGGGGGGAGAGGATAGGAGGTTTGTGGAGGGGAAACTGAGAAGGGGGATAACATTTGAAATGTAAATAAACAACCAATTAAAAAAAGGGGAAAAAAACTAAAAACAAAAACAACCAAACAAGTTCCTTGTAGAATCCTACAGGGAGTGGCGGCTAACCTTACCTTCTTAAAACAGGAAAGCATGGGAGAGAGCTCAGTACCCCAGAACCACCATCTGGTTTTGAGGAATGCATACTTTCTCTGATTGTAATGCACACGTCCACTCACTGGCGTAAGGCATGCACACTCTTTCCTCCCCACGCATTCACCAGGCAACCCCAGCACCGCCCCAAGCCCCAGCTTGCATAGGCTACATGTGCTTCTTTCCCAGAATATTTATTGAAGTCTACCAGCTCCTGGTAACAATTTTAGGCAGTTTCTTTTCAAATAGAACCCTAGTACACCTAAGCATGAAAAACAAAAGGGCCACTATACTCTGAAAGGGTTTTGAGTACATGGTCAGTAGGCAAAACTGTATTCTCTATCATTTCATGCCTATGCATAATTGGTTTTGCATATAATTAAAATCAGATGCATTGTGGGAATGGACATGCTCAGTAGGAGAAAAAAAAAGAATATATTACCCAATGACTCAACTAAAACAGAAAACCACCCAAACTACATGCCTGAGTAGTTAATTCCACTTTCACTTGAACCCCGTAAGAGGAAACCCCAAACAATAATCAAGGCCCTGAATGTTCTTACCTTGGCAACCCTCTGTCAATCTTAACAGTGTGTCAATCTACAGTGTGTCAATCTACAGTGTGCCAATCTACAGTGTGCCAGTCTACAGTGTGTCAATCTTAACAGTGTGCCCTCTACAACCTGTACCTTTGCTTTGTTCCAAGTAGGTTACCTTGTTTCTCTTGAAAATCTATGTGAGCCCAAGAACTGAGAAACACTTGGCCAGGATTCCAGCAACTGGTACCACTATCTACTCTAACTGGGCATCTTTGTCTTAGGATAGTTGCAAAAAATTAAATCAAATGATTCACACACATAAACCATTAGCACAGTGTGGGTGCAATGAATTTTAGTTTATCTTTTATCTTCCTTAGCCTGTGGGGAAAGCATTTTTTCTTTATGTGACCTAAGGACAGGCAGCTGAATGAAGATTATCTAGACCAATGGTTCCCAGAATTTTAGATTTCAAGGCCCATTAAAACTTTGAAAAAGAAATTAAGATTGATAGTGAGGCACTAATTTTTTTTTATTTAAGAGAAGTGAAAATAAATTTCTAGCTACTAGCAAGAATGTGGGGTTACAAATAAAGGAAATGCACTGCAGATATAACATATAATTAAAATGGAATAAATTTAAATTATGGAAAATAATGTCTATCGCCTGTGCTTTCCTCCTACTGCTAAGGAACAGAAGAAGCATGGCAGCCTGTCATGGGGTAGAGGTTCTCATTTAGAAGTCACTAATCTAGCTTAAAACTTTGCTTTCATAAGCCATCCTGGTCACGTGGCTGTCTCTCTTGGTTTGGAGATTTGGGGTGTTGAGGATTTCACAGTCCTCTTGGCAGCCTGCTCTGAAGTTCATTGAGCATAAGGCGTATCTGAGCCTCCAGAGCCATCAAATCCAACCAGCAAAGAAAACCCAGCCTGACCTGTCTGCTTTCTGGGTGGGCTGCACCTTATTGGGTATTTCAATTTATGATCAAATCTCCCTGGGGCCGTTTGGATTTGAAGACGATCTTGTCCTTGATTGTTAAAAGAAGAATAAAAAAGGGTGCAGTGTGTGTTTCACCCCTGAAAGATTTTTACCTACTCTCTCCAGCATGCTTGTGGGCTCAGCCAGTCCTCTGTATCTTTGGGTCCTAAATTTCTTTATTCAAGTGACCCAGGATCACATATAAACATACTTTCATGTGCTGAACACATACAGGCTTGCTTCCTTTTGTTTTGTTTTGTTTTCTTCTCTCTCTCTCTCTCTCTCTCTCTCTCTCTTTTCCTCCTTATCAGCTGCCTGGCTTTTTTGCACAAGGCCTCACTCCGCAGCCCACTGGCCTGAAACAGGACTCTTGCCTCAGTCTCCCAGATCTGACACCTTATCATCTTGTTATTCTCTAAACAAGTCAGTGTAACAACCAGCAACTATTTACAACGCATTTGCCTTGTGTTTAGCATTATAAAGAATAGTCCATTATTTCCTGATTTCAAGTATACAGGAAGGTGTGTGAAGGTTACCTACCAATACTATTTCATCTTGGAGACTTGGGCTCTGCAGTTTTGGTTTCCAGGAGGAATCCTGTAACTAGTTGTCTGTGGGAAATACAACACAGACTATAACAACCAAATGGAAGGTGTCCTTTATTCCCACTTCAGGTCTCAGTATCTTGAGCTGGAAGAAACACAGAATTATGTCCAATCCACTGCTGTAGCCTGGTAACAGGAGGTCTTCCACTTGAATCTCAAACTGCCACTGAGATCCCAGATACAATTTACTCTCCATCCAAGTTCCCAGACTCCATAGAAAGCCTTTGTGTAGTTTAGGTAGTGTGAGGGGCTAGGATCAGTTCCTTCTACTTGACAATTTGTAACAATTAGTAAAGGAACCTGAAGTGTGCTGTACTCGAAAATGTTCAGTAGTAAACTAGAAGGTTCTATATCCCCTGCAGGGCTATATAAAATGGAATGATTTATTTTATTTGTTAAGAAGATTAGCTCATGCTGTCCATAAGCTCCCCAATGGGTCAGAATTTCCTTTATCCTTTAAAAATAAAACCGCAATGCCAGATATCCACCAATTCTTTTCTTTTTTACACCAAGTCTACCCATGCAGCTGGATGATGAATAAGTCTCATTATTTGCATGCAGTTGATATCCACAAATAGCCCCAGGATGGTGAGCTGGTCAGACTGAACACAAATTTAACTGGCAATAAATTCAAAGGGTAATCAAAGGATTGATTGGCTCCCAGAGTTGTTCTGGTGTTAGAAATGAGATAAGAAATGGGCAGCAGTGGTTGTGTTGGAAAGGGAGATGACATACTACCCTTCTGTGAGGTTCTTAGAGTGAATGGGCCTCCCAGCCATGACTGCCATGACATGGTGGGAAGCACACCACATGGAAGCAATACCGTGTTTGAAGATGTAACCATCACGGGCTCTTAAAGTGTGGGCAAATGTGGCTTCCCTTCAAAGCTTAGAGAGAGTCTTCATTAAAAGTAAGAAGGAGAGAGCAGAATAGGAAAATGGAAGTGGTGGGGCAGAGGAGGCTTTCCCCTTCAGAACAATCTCCTCAGAAATCCCTCTGGGGAGTCTTGGAACAATCCCCAGAGCAAGAAAAATCTGATTTTTCATAGTGTTTTAGGGTAATGAAAAGTTTCCCATCATATAGCTTAGTTCTGTTAGGGTCCAAGAATCACTGAAGGAAGACCCCAGATTCAAGTAGTATGCAAAGGCAAAGAACGTTTATTCCACAGAAATCACCAGCATTCAGGGGACCAGCCAACCGTTCATCAAAATGGTCACAACAGAGGCTCTTACAGGTCCCTTCTTATGCAGGACTGGGGCAGATTTCCAGAAGGGTGAGGTAACGTCTAATATGATTAGTAGGGGGTAAAGCAGTGACATTAAAACCATTTTGATTGGTTGCTCTGTTAGTTTCTCTGTATTTGATGAGACCTTGGAGAACTTTGGAGACCAGCTCAGTTCTGACCTTGCTCTCCCCTCCAGCCAGGTGTCCCAGGGGCTGACTCAACTCCAGACTTCTCCTCCCTAAGTCGGAGCCATCACTGATCAATGACCCAGCCATCGGCAGCTGCTCCCTCTGAGAAGCACAGTATGCATTCCAGGGAATTGAAAACTTGTATTTCCAAGATTTTTGGCTCGCTCAGTTTAGCATAGTTTGTGTGACAAGGAGCATTGAGGAGCCAGGTAACATAAACTGAGAGCTGTCAACACAGACTGCTTCTTAAGTCTCTGGTCCCAGAAAAATCTGCAGGGTGGTGCGTTCTGCAGGATGTGGGATCTGGCCTAAAGGTCCCGGCTACTACTGTTCTTTTTTTTTTTTAAATTTATTGATATATTTATTTACATTTCAAATGATTTCCCCTTTTCTGGACCCCCACTCCCCGAAAGTTCCATAGTAAAAGCAATATACAGCAAACTGGTAGCCAGCATCAAACTAAATGGAGAGAAACTTGAAGCAATCCCACTAAAGTCAGGGACTAGACAGGGCTGCCCCCTCTCTCCTTATCTTTTCAATATTGTACTTGAGGTACTAGCTCAGACAATTAGACAACATAAGGAGGTCAAGGGGATACAAATTGGAAAGGAAGAAGTCAAACTATCATTATTTGCAAATGATATGGTAGTATACCTAAGTGACCCAAAAAACTCCACTAGAGAACTCCTACAGCTGATAAACAACTTCAGCAAAGTGGCAGGTTATAAAATCAACTCAAGCAAATCAGTGGCCTTCCTATACTCAAAAGATAAGCAGGCTGAGAAAGAAATTAGGGAAATGACCCCCTTCACAATAGCCACAAACAGTATAAAGTATCTTGGGGTGACTCTTACCAAACATGTGAAAGATCTGTATAACAAGAACTTCAAGACCCTGAAGAAGGAAATGGAAGAAGACCTCAAAAAATCGGCTACTACTGTTCTAACAAATAATTATTTTGAAGTAATGGTTGGTATAAGATCTTTTTTCCATTCCTGTCTTTTCATCTTTGTTTAAAAATCACATGCTCATCAGTTTTAAGATGACATTTTTATTTATAACCCCAAGAGAAGTGATCAATAGAAAAGAATTTTGATTACGATGAAAAATTCAGGTTGAAGGGGCTCACTGTATATGAACTGAGCAGAAACGCACTGAGGTCTCAAGCATCGCAATATTAATTAGTGAGGTTTTTTTTTTTTTTTAGTTTAAAAACTCACTTTAAGATAAATCAAATGAATTTTCATACACATGTAAGCTCGTGCATTCACGTCAAGAAGTAGAGAACTATTAAGAACGCTGATCCACACTACTTACAATGCAGTCATTACTGTACCGGGTCAATTTATGGTTCCAGATTAATAAAGGTTTCTGCTAAGAACAACAAAAGAAGTGCTTCCAAGAATCTAGCAGATAGTGGAAAACCAGGAAACGTTAGGCTTTAGATTTCTCCATTATTCATTTAAGCTAATGCATATCCCTGTGGGAGGGAGTGTCCTGGGGAGAAGGCTGAAGCACACTGCTCCCCACAGGTTTCCTCTAGCCAGATGACTGTGTGCTATGTTCTGGAAACTGAAGTTACACAGTAAATGTAAATTTGCTCTATGATGTGGGTGTGTTTTGAATAGGGGTTGGATCCTATCCTCGGCACAAACAAAAAGCAAACACAACAATTTTAAAAACGAAGAATTCAAGAGTGCAGAGTTTGCTCAGTAAGACTTTTGACAGAAGGACACAAGGAAGATCTATTGTTGCTAAAACAGTAATAGAAGAGGTCTATGGGCCTTCATAACCCGATGGCTCTGCTTTGAACACATTCAAGAATCTAGGACATTGCCAGGTCAAGGGATGACCTTTCGAACACAAAGCCCAGACTGTACTAGGACAGTGGAAACAGCCACAGAGACACTGAGCTGTGAGGATGGTGGTGGCGGGGTTTCAAGAGAGCCCTTTTCAAATCAAGACAGACCATGGGAAGACAATTCTTCCCCAGACATGTTTAAATTATAACCCTCCAAGGCACAAGCGTTCATGTATAGATGTGTGTCCATAATGCTGCAGTATTTGCTAATGCATTACAGCATTCCTGCTATTTATAATCAACAAAATTACAAATGTAATCATGCAAGTTGGGTGATAGTAATTATGACAGAATAAATAGCAGTCGGCATGCCTTTGCTACAGTTATTGATGTTGATGGCCAACAGCCAAGGAAGGGTTCTCTTTCAGTTTTTCTATTTATTTATTTATTTATTTATTTATTTATTTATTTATTTATTTATTTTTGAAGAGAAACAATCCAAGAGAGTGGAATCTGCGAATGTTTGTCAGGGGAAAGGTTTTATGTGATATTTAAAACTAGACTTCCTTCAAGGAGATGTAAGACAGGTAGGTGCACTGCCTCTTTAAATGCCTGGAAGTTATGAATAGTTAACTAATTTTTAAAAAATCACATGCATATTTAGATAAATCATACACACAAACATATGCTTGCTAGTTCCCCTCATGGAGAGGCTGCAGCTAATCTAGATTCAGCCTGCTTCCACTGCAGAAGGATCACTCTGATGACATCATGTCTGAGCATGTGTGTGAGCATGCATGTTCGTGTGTGTGTGTGTGTGTGTGTGTGTGTGTGTGTGTGTGTAGTCCCTTTTGTGTTACTCTGAGGAGTTCCTAACTCTTTTCTTTCCACTCATGTGGATAAGGAAATAAAATCCAGAGACTCCTCTCTAATTTAGAGATCACTGCTACTGGTGATGTCAGGACTGAGTTCTTGGTGAATCTGACGTTTTATCTTCAAGGCTGGTTTTATTTCCTTGTGTCTTAAATGATGAGTGAATGTTTTCCTTATTGCTTACTTTCTCCATAAGTAAGTAGTCCTTTCAGCAGCAAAATCATTACTTCCTTAATAGCTACCAGGCAATAAAGAGAGATTTCTCTCTGGGAGACAGGGGGTGTGCATTTCAATGACTCTTGAGTCATGGAGATTTCCAAACAAACAGCGGAGACAGAGATGGTCCAGACAAAGGGTAAACCATGGAGGGAGTTAGCCTGCAAGTCTTGTTTCTGGATGCAGAAGGCAGTTCACAATAACTCAGGGATTCAACAGGCAAAGGCAGATCAAGTCTAACTGTTCCCTTATAGTTGGCGACTCTGCTAAGCAGGACATTTGCTTGGTCTAGTTTGTAGAGATCCGTGCCCCTTGACCCTGCACTGCAGTGTTCTGGGGACTTCTCTGGAGGAGGTGGTCGAGCGCATGGCAGAGAAAGCACTTTTAGGGACATCTCCTGTGTCCTTGTGTCTCACAATCTGGTTTAGCTCTGAGCCTGAAAGAGCAGACCTTGCTTGGATGGAAACAGTTTATTTCCATGGTGATTCCAGGAGGCAGAAGGAGAGAGTGGAGAAGAAGAAAAGATTTAATGTGGCGGATGCTCTGCTGCTGGGGCTCCCTCCGTCCACCCTCCTGGGCCCTGTTTCAGGGCCCCCAGGGCTTTCCTTCTGGAGGACTGGAGAAGTGACAAGCTCTGCTTTCCAGTGACTTGGCTGCCTCCCCAGGGAAGGGGATGACTCTCTTCTGCCCCTTTTCTTTGGGGTTCTTTAGTCCTGGGAAAGCTCTTGTGCTTCTTGCTGGAGGGTGGCATCAGGAGGGAAGTCTGAAGGCTGACCTTTCATAATACATCCATTACGGCTATGGTTGAAACCAGGTTGCTGGGGACCACAGGCCCCAACTGAAGCTGAAGTCAGCAGTACCCCAACGACGTATGAGTTCTTTAAAGGACTTGACACAATGAAACCTTTGTCACCCATCAACAACCACATTATTGTATTTATGGACAGAAAAGGCCCGTGCTAAAACAAAACAAAACAAAACAAAACAAAATCAAAAGCAGCCAGGTTATAAGGCAGTGTTTATACTAGCAGTTTATTTTGGTTTAAGCAGAATTATAGCTATGCATATGTTTGCCAGGTTACAAATTCACACAATCAAGAGTTGTTCCATGCACATAGCACCATAAGGCACATAATTTAGTCTTAGGGATGTGGATATTTCCCCATCCCATGTAGAATAGAATAGTGGCCTAGTGCAAGGGCGATCAGGGGACAGCGCAAGTCAGAGCCAACTGCAGCTGTGCAAAAGGCTCCTCGCCTCCAGCTGTTTGTTACCTGCTGTGCTTGAAGTGCCACAGACACGCTAATTCCACGTCCTGTGTGTCACTACCCTTTACTGCATTCTAACTATGACTGGAGGGCCGTCATAAGGGCTGTGGCTCCAGCCTATCTGCGGGTGTGGAAAAGGAACCGCAGCATCCGTGGTTTGTGCGCCTCTTGGATGGTTGAACAGTTTTCAAGATCTTGTCCACTTTTTTCCCACCCTGAGTCATTTTAAAGGAGAACGGCCAGGCAGCAGAGACAAACACGCAGCATTTCCATGTGCATGAACGTAGGAAATGTGATTTGCTCAAGACCTTTGGAAAAAAAACCAAGAGATTGCACAAACTGGCCAAGGCTTGTATTCCCTGGGAGGAGGGGAATCTCTGAAGATTTAAATTACGTTCCTTTGTTGGATGTTCCTCCAATACTGTGTTTCCAAAATTTTGTCAAAGCTGTATTAATTAAGGAACCGAGCACGGACCCGAGTGAGAAAGCGATGAAGACAGACCTCCGCTCTCAGTCCATGTTCTACACACACTTGCAGAGCCAGGCTGCAGGAGTCTGTCGGAATAGGCTGGGAATTAACCTGTCTCCCAGCTCTTTACAGGCAATAAGGGCAAAAGTCATTCCAAGAAAGTGTAAAGATGAAAAAAATTATGTGTATTTGTGTGAGTTGTGCCTAAGTATATATGCATGCACCACATGTGTGCGGTAACCAGAGAGGTCAGAAAAGGGCATCGGATCCCCGGGATTGGAGTTAAAGAAGGTTGTGAGCCACCAAGGGATGCTGGGAGCGGAACCCTGGTCCTGCAAGCGCTCTGAACTCCTGAGCCATCTCTCCTGCCCCAAGGTCATTCTCTGTTATGTAAAAGTGAGTCAGTATCTGATAGAGCTAAAGCCAAATTTCCTATCTCCAGCCCCATCAGACCCTGACAATGAATCCAGCTACTCTGCGGAATAGTGTTCATGTGACCTGGCAAGAGACAGGAATCTGGGCTTGGACCTCCCTTCTTTCCTTTTGACCTTACATCAGAGCCAGGGCAGAAGGCCTGGGCCATAGCTAATGGGGCTTTAAAGTAGTCCTTCTCCCTGTCTGGCTTCTCTGGTCAGGTGAATCAATCCAAATGGCGATTCCTTGGGTGTCAAGAGCTGTTTTTCTGCGTGAGATACTGCCAGTGTAACTCAGTAGACAGTGGCACTCTAGATAACAACGACTCTCCCTGGGTTACTTTATTAATCATTGTAGCTTCTGCTTTTTATTTTTATTTTAAAAGCAACACACTTATTTACTAATTATTTTTAAATGTTGTCTTTTTTTTTAAAGTCATATTTTAAAAATGCATCTCTGCCTTGACTGAGTTGGATAACGGTAAATTCTGGAAATTGGAGTTAATAAATATTTAGACTTTTCAGAGCAGGAAAAATGATGGTTGATAGGTACCAAGAAGAACAGGGACATTATTGAAATTACGTGCATTTTAGTGGGAAAGATGGTTCACTCCTCTTCTTCCCTTTATTGAGAGCAGTGGCTTTTTTTTTTTTTTTTGCATGCCTGAGTTTCCCGCACCCTGTGGTCTCACGGATTATTACAAGGGAGGCCTCACAACCGCAGTTGCCTCCTGCCCAGCTCGTTGTGTTTATTGATTTATTAGGTCCACCCGAACATATTTCAAAGACAGTAATTGAAACTCCAGCCTGACAGGTTAGCAGGAGCACAGGGGCCTGGCAGGCAGAGCGGCTGAGGAGCCCGGCTGACACTTGGGCTTCAGCAGGTGTGGCTTCTCTAGTGCTGCTACCCAGGATGGTGACCCAATGCTACTCACGGCTGGAGGGCAGAAGATAATTGCATTTTATCCGCCCCTCACCTGCCTCAGAGAAGGGCTCGGAGGAGCCCTTCTGGCTCCTGCAATTTTGCTTGCTATGCATACAATTAGACAGAAGCTGACCATGTTAGTATTAGAGAGACAATGTATTATTAATTCGTTTCCTTTTTCCATTTCTTGAAAACTCCCATTTTTGTTTGTTGTTGTTCTTGTTTTTTGTTTTTTTTTTTTCCCCCTAGGTGGGTTGTTTCAAATTCAACTAATCCAGATCTATTTCCTCAGAGTCGCTCACAGGGTTGGGAAAAAGTAGCGGAATTTTAAAATGTGAACTTTTGTAAAATATTAATAAGGCCTCCTGCCTCTGCCAGCGTCTCCCTCTGCGGTCTCAGTTCCTTTGGGTGTTCAGGCAATTCTGTGTCCCCTGTCGCCAGGCAGGGTGTGACTATGGAGTTAAGCAAGGGACAGTGAAGAAAGTCAGCCTAGGACCTCAGAAGGAAGGGCAAGGGCTTAGAGGAAAATTAAAATTTGGGACAAAATGTAACTGATAGGGAATTGTTAAAAAAAAAAAATAAAACAAACTAAGGCTCTTCTGGAGATTGTAAGGGTTTTCTTCAGACCAGGGGAAGTGAACAGAGAGCCCAAAAGCAATGCTTCCTTCCTGGTAGTAACTAACTAGCTTATAGTGTCAGAGGGTAGAACCCAGGAACATGAAGATACCAGAGAAAAGCTTCACAGTGACTAGAGGATACGGGGCCTTAGATGGTTTCACCAAAGCTTCCTGTCCTCCAAAGAGGTGCAGACATCACAGGCCATGCTGTGGGTCCAAGCAGGCCACTGAGAAGAATGACGAGGCCCTGGCCCTGGAAACCTAGGCATTGCCAAACTCCTGCCACACCCACACGCTAAATCCTCAGAACTCTGCAGGAAGGATGAACAAGGGTGATTGAGATTGATCTTTCAAGCTTGAAATATGCTAGTTTTTTTTTAATATGTCAGCATAGAATATACTCCACCTGTGGTATTATTTATTCATACCTCATGAATATAGGGTAAAATGATAAAATGTGAAGCCTAAAGATTTTACTCTGTCAACATACTTTCAAGAATTAAATAGAAAGTGTCTTCTCAACTGTGCAAGGGGTTCAGGAAGAGAATCATCCAATCGCATAGACGAGGCAGCCAGATTGGCTGCACCCAAGGGTGCACACTATGTTCAACATAGTGTGTGTCCATTCTTCCTGGACCAGAACGTCTCCGCCCTCTGATCCATCCTCCTCTCATCCTCTCCTACCAAGCACCAACTCTCCTTCCCTTCTCTCCTGAACTCCTCCACCCCAAACCCCATATCTTATTTACCACATCATTTTAAAATAAATACTATATTTTTAAATTAAAAGTATGGAACAAAGAACTGATATGTTTCAGAAGTCTGACTCATCTGCACACACTGTTTTGAAATATTCCTGAATTAGAAAGCTTTTTCCAGGACAAAGGCCACCTGTGATTCATCCTTTATTATGCTTTGCACGGACTAGAATCAGGGAACCATCACCTGTTTGGAAATGTTAGGGCAACATACACTGAATTCTCTCCCAAAAGATGGAACCAGGAATAATTAAGAAGCACCTGCTGTGATCTTTTTCAATATATGGGAGAATAGTATTCACCATTTGAGATCACAGAGCCAATTGAGACAGGTTGAGTAGAATTAAAGTTTGGCCTTGTTGGGTTCATAAAAAGAGAAAGAGGTTTAGAGCATGGTATACAGTGCTGTGAGGGAGTGGGTGCCCCAGCAGGCCCATGCCCAGGCATCCCTTCCCCCAGGGACCAGACACACACAGACATGGTGTAGAATAGAGTTTATTCAGGGCAGAGGATGGGAGTTAATGGGGTAGTGGAGGCAGAGAGAGGGAGAGAGGAGAGAAGTGGAGGCCGGCCATGACCACGTGGAGAAAGGGGTGAGGAGGAGAGCCCAAGAGGGCAGAGAGGAGAGAGTGCCAAGAGGCAAGAGAGGGAGAAGAGAGGGAGGAGGGGCAAGCAGCCCCTTTTATAGTGGGTCAGGTCTACCTGGCTGTTGCCAGGTAACTGTGGGGCGGAGCTTAGACAGAATCCTAACATTCCCCTATTTCTTACCCAAGCACCCTATATATTTATGTGTCAGTCAGATGAAAGCAAGGTAAGTTCTAACTTGGATGTATTTAATAATCCCTCAGGAGGACTAGAGAAATGGCTCATCAGTTAAGAGCACATACTACTCTTCCAGAGGACTTGGGTTAGAGTCTCAGCACCCACAAGGCAGCTCACAACTTCCTGTAACTCAAATTCTAGGAAATATGACACTATTATCTGATCTCCTACAAATACTCATAAAAATAAAATATTTTTTGGAATCCCTCATGTCCCACTTATTAAAGGAAAAACAGCCTTTGTGCCCAAGCAATTTTTTCCCTTGCCACATAAGGCTCTCTTTACTAGAAATGGTTTAAACTTCTTCTACACAAGAAAAAAAAAGATAGTCATAACAAATTTCTCATAGTGAAAATGTCAAGTTCCTATTTGTTATATGATGATGTCAGTGGCTGCAAATATGAGTTTCTGGCTGAGGATGTAAACTCTACAAAGAGCTGGATCCCAGTATCTGTAGCGATGAGTGATCACAAGAAAGTCGCTTTGCTTTGCCTGAGTTGCTTTGAGATAGTGTGACTGCCATTGTTCAAAGCAAGCCTGTATCTGTGCGTGTCTGGAGGAGAGATCGTCTCTGCTGATATTTGCACTTACATTTGTAACTGTCATCAAACTCTAGAGCGGATATTGCCAAAAGGTCTCACTCTCATGCAAGAGATTTGCGGCTAACAATGGGAAGGGCGAGGCATTAATATTTGTTGAATATCTACTGTGTGTAAGAACTATGCTGGGGAATGGTGTTCTTATGCTTTTGTAGAAAACTGACTGGCCTGTAGTGGCTCGAATATACTGTGACTAACTCACCTGTCATTCACTGTACATCCAGGCAATCGATAGTGAACAAATCTGCACAGTGTTCCTGGAGTAGTACGGGGATTGCTCTAAATGTTGAGACACAGCAGGAACAAGGAGAACCACGCCCACCCAGAGACTACATTCCAGAGGGCAAAGAAAAACCAGTAACAGGCAAACAAATACGTGTCTGAGCTAACTATTATCTGTAAAATGTTAAGCATTCAGTTACCTATTTATATCAATTAATTATCAGAGGAACCTGTGGATAGTACTTTATTTAAAGTTATAAGTGGATAAAATGAAGGACAAAGAATAATTCACAACCCAAGGCCTCAAGATTCATAGGTGAATTCAGAGAAATACTAACCTAGGGAATCTCACGGCGTTGCTTCTGCTCTTGGATACTGTGAAACCATGGGGGTAATGCATGTTTGTTTCCCTAGAAATTCATTGGTTGAATTTTATCCTCAGGGTGACAATAATCAGTAGGTCCCTTAAGTCACAAGGGTAAGCTCTTCTAAATAATTTAGCATCACTGATGATCAGTTAACATTGCAACATCATCTAGAATAACAATAATGTGAGAAGCACACCTCTGGGTATGTCTGTGAGATGGTTTCCAGAGAACTCTGATTGACGGAAGATTCACCTTTAACGTTGTGGCACGAATTCACGGACTGTTGTGTGGGACTGTGTAAAATGGAGACTGTGGAGCTTGAGAGGTGGTGTAGTAGTTGATAGAGATTACTGTTCCCCCAGAGGATCCAGGTTCAATTCTAGGCATATCCATAGTGGTGGCTCACAATCATCTACTACTCCTATCCCAAGGAATGTATATCCAATGCCCTTTTCTGATCTCTGTGGGCACAAGGCATGCATATGGTACACAGATTGTACACGCAGACAAAACACTTGTGCATATAAAAATCAATACATAACATTTGGGAATGGTGGTTGCGAGATGTCCATCAATATTCATTCTTTGATGCTTCCTGAATTTGGATGTAACGGTTGCAGCTATCTCTTGCTTATGTTACCAAAGTTAGAGGCACTCTCAGCATTGTTCATTCCTAACCACGATGCCTTCCCAGCTGTCATGGTCTGCATTCTCAAGCATGACTCAAATAAAACCCTCCCCCTTTAAGCTGTTTCTGTTGTGTCTTATCTGCCCTCCCTATACGTACTGGAATATTGACTGGCTTGATCTTGTGCAGGTATTATTCTTGTATTTGTACTTGATATTGTTCAGGTAACCACAGCTGCTGTGAGTTCCTAAGTACAATGGTTTCACCCTGTCTGAAGACACTGTTCTATAGCAGTCACCCCCAGCCTCTGGCTCTTCAAAAAGTTTCACCCTCCTCTCACACTGTATTCCTTGAGCCTTAGGAAGAGGGTTATGATGTAAAGAACCCTAAATACAGCTGTGCTCTCCACAGACAAGCCATCTCTGCCCTTTGACCATTTTTCTGTCTTAATTGACAAAAAATGGCGTCTCTGAGGTGAACTGAGAGCTGCACTGTGCTTTGAATGAGAATGGCCCCTGTAGGCTCGGAGACTTAACTGCTTTGTCATCAGGGATTGGCACTACTTGAGGATTAGACCTGGCCTTGTTCTAATAGGTATGGCCTTGTGGAGGATGTGTAGCGCTGAGGGTAGGCTTCGAGGTTCCAAAAAGCCAGACCAGGCCCGGTGGCTCTAGCTCTTCCTGCTGCCTGCCAGTCCGGATGTAGAACTCTCAGCTGTTTCTCCAGCACTGTGTCTCTGCTCGCTTGCCGCCATGCTCCCTGTGATGATGCTAATGGACCAACTCTCTAAAACTGTGAGCAAGTCTCAAACTAAACGCTTTCCTTGACAAGAGTTGCTGTGGTCATTGCGTCTCTTCACAGCAATAGACACTAAACTACAAGTATAGAGATTAACTATTTAGAAGGCAGGTTAATACTGTGTCCATTTAGCAAAATAGTGGTAAGTCCTCCCTTCATGCCAATAAGCTACTCAACACAGGTTCTTAGTCATATTTACAGTTCAAAGGGTGAGTTTCTTCCTCTGAAGCAGGCCTTGAGTTTGTTGTTACTTCCATAACATTTCTGTTGCTCTTGCCATGGGTGTAGCTTGTCAGGCCAGTATTTACTGCCTTTGCTCAACGCTGTCCACCAGAACTCAAGGGGAAGACCTCAGCACTGAAGCTCTTACACACCTTGGCAAGTGGACACAGAGAAATGGAGCAGAACCTGACCCGGAAGCTCCCTTCCTGCCCACTAGACTTTATAGTACAGCAAGGTGTTTTGTCAGCTGCTGGGGGAGAAAAGTTATCGACAGTCTTAACCCAGCCTTGAGTCCATTTGCATTTTAAATAGTCCCAATTAGACTCCTCATCTGCTAGGTAAACACTGAGATCTGAATGAAGGTCTTTTTCTTTTTTTTTTCTCTCTCTCTAATTCCCAGTTCGAAGAAGCAAACTGAGGCAGAGCTACAATACTCCAAACATCCCGGCATGATCTTATGTAATGAAGAACAGTGGGAATTGAATCCAAACTAGAAAGAAGATCTTGCTCATAAAAGATTCTGGATCTCAAAGTCTTTTTCTTCCCATTCCTTTATCATATTTAATCTGAGCGATGAAACAACAGGTCAAAGTTCAACCATTCAGGCCTCTGGGTGTAGTGCGCCACCTACTGTAGAGGTTTAGCATTACTTGGCCTGCATATTAGGTAGGAATATAGAACAAACTCCAGGATGATTGCTCTGGCATCTTCTTACTTAACAAACTAGTTCAGAAGAGTGGAGGAAAGTTGAACATTGGCTTCTTCCTGTGAAGGCAGAAACTAAGGCAGCACACCAACTCTTTTTTTTTAATTATTCTTAAAATAAGTGGGAAGTCGAGCGCCATGATCCAGTTCCCCTTTTATACATAAAAGAACTCCGGCAGGACACAGAGCCACTGCCAATGAAGTCTGGGAGAATAGGAAGTGACAGGGCACGAATATTCATCTTCATTATCTCACACACTTCAAGTTCTTTGAACTAATTGATTAACATTAATTAATTACTCATTCAAAAGCCATCTCATCTCTAGAAGGGGTAAATACATAATTCTTGGCTAAAATATTGTGAGAACGGTGATAAAGGCTGGCAAATAAGAGGCTTGTAACATGAGCATAAAGGACGCATGCGGCACCCTAGTAGGCTCCGTTTGGGACAGGGGAAGGGAAGGTGCTAATGGCGACCACACAGCAGAAGACAGGAGAAGGCACCAGGAGAAGAATACTGACTTCTGGGCCAGGGATCCGCCATTGAAAACTTAAAGCACAGAAAAATGACAGTTGTTTAGAATGACCCAGCATCAGGCATTTTGATTAACTTTTGAGAGATTTTGCTTACGTAGACCAGGCTGGCCTCAAACTGCGGATGCTCTGGGCTCAGTCTCCTGTGCTCTGGGACTGACGGTGTATACCACCGTACCCCGTTCGACCTTTTCTACATCTACATATAGAATTGTGAGATGAGGAGTTATCTTGGTGTTTTCAAATAAGAAAAATCTGGACACTTTTGCACATTAAAAACAACCAATCTAGTGTTTAGCTGTCTACAAGTACAGTGCATGATTTCCTTCAAAGCTCAGACGTTCTGGATTGGGGGAGGATGCGTTTGAAAAATATGCGGTTAAGCTAAAAGTGCCAAAGTCAGAGATAAACAGAGTCTTGGTGATTTAAGGCAAGACAGAAAATTATTTGAATTCATGGTCAAAGATAATATGTACCATGATTCATGGGTTTGAGTTTACTATTTGCTTCTAGGTTCAGTTTAGCAAATATTTATGGAAGGCCCTACGTATCTGATTTTAGATGCTGAATGGACTTCTAAAAATAGTGTGCAACTCAGTTTCTATCCTTGGTAAGATTTCTTTTTCTCCTTTGACAAAAATGTAAAAAAAAAAAACAGCAGGTGAGTCTGCACTTGTGTGTAATAAAACTCCCCCAACAGGGAGACATCCATGTTGGAATAGATCGTCTCGGAGAAAGGAACCTTAGATGAACTTGCAAGGATTAGTCTCCCGGGATGTGAGAAGACACAAAAATGAATTATTTCCAGTAATAACTGTAATCTCTATTTCTTCACAGCCAGGCAGATTCAAATGTTAATTGTACATTGCACTGGAAAAATTAAACAGTGAATATAAAACCTCGCAAACACGAGCACAGCTAAACCCCTTTGCTTAGCCGTTTGTCTCGTGGTAAGTCTCCCTCTTATAAAGAATTGTTATGAGAAAACCGGGGGCAGGAAGTGGCTTCTCTAAACAGCAAAATAAACTCTCTGAGGTGTGGAAATGAAATCTCCTTCTATGCTCAGCTCTGGGACAGCATCAGGCGTAGTCACGGCAAGGGCACTCCCTGAGTAGTGGCCAGAGCTTGAATTTGAAAGGAACAGAGAAAATACTGGGGGATGGGTTCATTTGAGTGTTCAGGATGAAAGAGATTATAAATTTGATACGGTTTCTTAAATAATCGTCACCATTGACCTCTGTTGGTAGAGTATTTGCCAGGCAAGCAGGAAAACCTGAATCTGGCCTGTGTAAAAACCAGCATGGTTGCATGCGCATAATTGCAGCACCTGGTGGATGCACCCAGGTAGATCTCTGGGGTTCACTCTCCAGACAGCCTAAATGGTGAGCCCTAGGTCCCAGCGAAAGATTCAGCAGGTTCCTGAGGGGTAACATCTTTCCTTCACCCACATGTGTACAGGTATATGGCCCCCTTAGTCTGAATAATCATCATTTCTGAGAGTAATGCCTTTTGAAAGTATGTTCTTTAGACTATCTCTCCAAAAGCATGCACACACATATATGAGTGCATATAAATATGCGCTCATATATGCATATTCTAATCATTTGATAGATTAAAAAGCAATTTTTAATTGATTAAAATTCTGAAGCCACTAATCACAACATCATAGAATCTTGTTTCTTCCCCAGACTCCTCCCTTCCTGGGTACCCTGCTGATGCTGCAAATGTTCTGTGAAGAGCTAGACTGACCAAGAAGGAAACAGGAAATACTCAACAGAGATAACACTTGGACTTCTATGAAGAACATTCCTGCCTCTGTACCAGAAGGGATTATCTTTCAACTCAGAAGCCCAGGGCTATTCTACCGAGCGAGGTCACTGGCCACCATCACAACTCTAATAAAATTAATGAATTGATTAATTAGATGCAGACATTAGATGTTATTGTGGCAGTTTGTGAAGGAAGGGAAACGTGGCCTTGTGTGCTGAAAGGCTTGTGGCCTCAAGAAAGTACAAACAGACCTCAATTTCTGTTTTCCTCGCTTGAGTGAATGTATCTTACACTGTTCTGTAAAATCAGAAAGACTGCATTGGGGAGAATAACCTCCCTTTAATATATACGCAGAAAGAAACCTGAGGAGAGCAGGCAGGAATCACTGCTCCCGTGAGGCTCCACAGGAGACACAGCCTTACCAAGAGACCGCAGTCGCCTCTTTCCCAGCCTTAAATCCAAAGCTGCTGTCCGCAAAGGCGCTACAGAACACAATCTTCAGAGACAGAAAATTAATAGTTGCAAACCTTCTTAAAAGGATGTTTTATTTTACTTACCTAAATTACTATTATTTTCATTGCAAAATCAGGGCCCTTCAGATCCGCTGTCTTAATGTTGTCATACTTCATGTGTCTGAAGAGAGTAGTGCTAGGTACCTAAAGAGACGTATCTGATGGGTAGGAAACAAACCCTTCACCTTTTCTGGGAGGAGAGCGTCTTACTTGAGCAAGAATTGAGCTGCATTGTCCTTTTATGTTGGTAATCCTGGGTGGAGGGCCACTGATGGTGAATGAATGAATTCAAACACATCTGAAGATGAATACTGTGGATATCTACCCGGTACATTGCTATTGCGTAATAATGCATAGGCCCTTGTTTAAGAGTCCTACTGGGTTATTTTCTACCCTCTCCTTGCATGGTCAGTTTTATAAAATTAAGGACCTTCTGTCTATGCTGTGTGTAGGGCTCTGGAAGGAATGCTTCTGAGAGCAAAGCCACCCACCCACTTACTCAGATCTGCTAGCTTTAAGGTGAGGCAAGGCTGGGTCTTCCCAGAAGGCTAAGGCGCTCAGGCCAATGCAGCATCAAATTCACTTTCGTACAGCATCCTGTGGTACAGGACAGTGGGACTTGTCTCCTTTGAGTTGGGCTGTGATTGGAACTGTTTTATATGATGCTTTGATGCCTGGTTTGATTTTTCTGGTTCACCTTGTCTCCAGTCCTTTGATTGAGTGAGGTCAGCCTTTATTGTCTGCTTTTGTGTCTCTGCTCTGCACCTGGTTCTTCCTCAGTTTTGTGCCCTGAAAAACTTCAGTTTTGTAACCTTAAAAAGTCTTTCATTTTGCAACTCAGGAAAATGTGTAGTGTCCCTGGACTGGAGAGGCCGCTGTGGCCTCAGTATGATGGCCCAGTCACTAGCCATAGCTGTGGGACAGGCTATACTTTTCCTTTGAGCTTGGCAGTATACCTGTGAGGAAACAAAATGCTTCAGTCAGCATCAGCCTTCAGAAGAGAAAGAAAGAAAAAAGGAAGAAAAAAACAAAGGAAGGAGGGAAGGAAGGAAAGGAAGGAAGAGGAAGGAAGGAAGGAAAGGAAGGAACAAGGGAAGGAAGGAAAGAAAGAAAGAAGGAAGGAAAGAAAGAGGAAGGAAGGAAGGAAAAGAAGGAAGGAAGAAAAGAAAGAAAAAAGAAATGTACAATGTACTCTGGGGGAAAATAATCAGAAAAAATATTCGGAGTTCTGTGTGGAAGTATGTGACACTGAGTGCCTGATTATCATAAAGAATAGATGTGACAAAAATCATTTCATGGGACTAACATCTGGCTGTTCATACATTATAGGATTAATGGGATTTAAAGGTTCTTTTGATCAAAAACATCTCCCCTAGTGGCCTGCCAAAGCATCTGAAATTTACATTTTCATGTCCAGAAGGCCTCTGCTCAAATGCAACCATCTCTTCTGGGAGGTGCACATACACATTAATCAGCGTCCCTGCATCACATGCAGCAAGTGACTATGTCCTCGCAGAACAGGCTCTGGAAATACAAAACATGGAGAGAGAATGTTTAGACACAGCGAATGTGGAGACTGATTTAGAGCCGTGGTTCTCAAGCTGTGAGTCAGAACCAAATATCCTGCAAATCAGCTAATCACATTACAATTCATAACAGTAGCAAAAATTACACTTATGAAACAGCAATGAAATAACTTTATGGTTGGGGGTCACCGCAACATGAGGAACTGTATTAAAGGGTCATAGCACTGGGAAGGTTGAGAACCACTTATTTAGACGGTGCTGCCCAAGACCATGGGAACCAGCTATGCAGCTATTTAAACTTTAACAAACAAAGTAACTTAGCGCCTGAGGCATGCTAGCAGTACTTCAAGGACTCCGCAGCCTCGTGTGACCAGCGCTTGCTATATCACACAGTGCACACACACGCACCTCTCATTATTGGAAGCTTTGTTGCACAGTCATGGTCTACATGGACTATTGATGTTTTTATATCGTGCTTAGGATTTGGAAAATAGTCATGAAACTGCTGAAAGAGAGGGGAAAAAGCTTAGGAGAGAAATCAGATCTTATCCCGCCAGGGTGGCAGGGAGACTAAAAACAACATAGTCTATTTCATATTTATTTGCAGTTATTTCCTTATTATATTGTATTATGAAAAATTCCCAGAAAGTCATGCTGGAGTCAAAATCTGGGTTTGTCAAATACTTGGGTATGTATGGCAAATCACTTAACTCTTCTTAATCTTTCCCTACTTACAGAACAGAGGTTTCTATTTCTACCCCACATCACTGTCATGAAGATAGAAGATAGTTCATTTGGACCTGATATAGGGTAGGTGATAATGATTTCAGTGAAAAATACCCCTATGGGTATTTGAACACCTGGTCACCAGTTGGTGGCACTGTCTGGGGAGATTACGCAATCACAAGGAGCCTTGCTGGAGAAAGTATGTCAGTGCAGATGGCCTTTGAGCTTTTACCAGCCTGCTCCACTTCCTGATCTCTCTGTTTCCTATGCGAGGATAAAAATGTGATTGGTCAACATTTAGTTTTGACCGCTTACTGTTATGTTTTCCTGCCATTGTGGGCCCTTCCTCTGGAAACATAAAGTCAAATAACGTTGGCTTCTGCAAGGGGTCTTGCTCTGAGCCATGGCGTTTTGCCACCACTGGAAAGTAGCAAATGCAGTAGACACAGTCTAAAGGAACCACGACCTCATGACACCCATTCCGAGCCTGTGACCACTCACTAGGATGTTGGCATCTCTGTATCTGCTCTGCTCTCAGCTCATAGAAGACACCACACACACAGCAGTTAGATTTAATTGAACTGGAGTACTCTAACCTTTCTTTTTACACTCTCATTTTCATTATGAATGAAGACCCAGTGCAAACTCTGATGTTATTAGCATCCAAGGAGTAATTAACATGAAATAGGATCAGAAGACAACAATCCCTTAGAAGCTAATCCTTTTAAGTTAATAGAATTGAAATATTATAATTCATGAAACAGCACTTAAATAATGCTGCTTGGACAGTAACAGCTTGTTATTTATATTTGTTGAATTTTTAAAATTATACCCTTCACAGAATTGCTTGAGGGAATGAGTACAAAGAATTAATACATTAATTATCATAAATGAATCATTAAACAGCAACAGTCGTAAACAGCTTAAGCTAATGTCTTTTTAAAAAAAGGCATACCAAACAAACCAACAGCCTTAGTGCCTCTTTACACAGAAAGGTGGACACCGAGAACAGCTGGGTGGAGGACACTGGGTGTGAATGTCGGGCCACATGCGCTCAGAACTCCACACTGAACAGCTCTTGTGGAAACAGTTAATAGTTTTTCTTTGCCTGGAGGAACCTACTGTTAGACACCAATGATCAGCCTCCGAGTCTTACTTTCCATTTCTTTTTTGTCAAATGAGATGTTTCTAACTTTCCAACAAGAAGATTTAAACATTGGCTTCAGAGAGTCTACAGCCCTTCAGAGCCCTGGAAAACAAAATGGAAGACCAGGAAGCACAAGGATCTGGTGACCCTCGACCTCCTCATCTTCCCTGCCTCAGCTCCTGCCTCTCCATCTTGCTCAGTCAGCCCAGCCAAGATTCACCTGTTTAATTTGTTTTCATTAGATTTGAAGAAAAGGAGTCAACAACTTAAAATATAATTATGTTACTAATTGCTAAATTAGAATGTTTCAAATATCCTGGCCTGTAATTATCCATCCTCACCGTCAGTTTATATTCTTATATAGTCAGATTGGGTTAATATGTTAGGGACCCTAAAATCTCAAACCTCTCTGCAGTGGATCTCAGTGGATCTCAGTTTGTTGTCAGAGCTGAGGCCTATTGCTCAGTCCAATGGCATCATTCTCTATGTAAAGTAGAGATGTGCAGGGCAGTGTCCATTAGAGATTTGCCCAGAGATCTGTGTTCACACTCATTTATGTTTTCCTTCTGTTTCCACATACATTGCCATCCCTATCTCGACACCAAGCAGTCAGTCTCAAACCATTTCCTGTCATTTAACTCTTCTGATATTTATTCATTATCACAATGAGATGAGCTTCTGCATTGAAATCAGATGGTCTGTTTAGGAAATCTCTGTCGACATGTAAATGTTGGATTGACATGTATTAGAGTATGTTTTGTCTTATGTGTGTGATGTTTTATGATGACTCTGAACCTACTGTCATGTCTGGGACACTGTCATTCACTGGGAGTGATGTGAACTCTGACAGGATTTTATCAACGTGTCACAAAACGTGTAGCCATTCAGTGGTTGCCATCACCCACACTCTGACCTGCTGCTTGGTGTTGCTGTAGAACCAAGATCGGTTTACAAGGTCAACATTCTTAGCTCCTCTTAGCACTTCTGTGGTCTGAATGGATGACTACGATGTTGATAAACACCTACCAGGAGAAGAGAGATACAGGGTGTGTTCTGTTCTAAACAACTACAGTTAGCTTTGTTGTGGAGGGTCCACTTAGAGAAAACAGACTGCCCACTGTTTCCTTTCCTTTCCTTTCCTTTCCTTTCCTTTCCTTTCCTTTCCTTTCCTTTCCTTTCCTTTCCTTTCCTTTCCTTTCCTGTCTTCCTCCTCTCTCCTCTAAAAGACCAAGGAAATAGAATCATATAGAAAACAATGCCATAAATACCAGCACGCCACATATCTTCACCTAACATAAATATTTTTTTCCCTTATTCAACCAGTACTTGTGGGGCCAGGAAGCCGTGGGACCCAGGAGTAAGGCCGGGATCGTGTGTGTGTGTGTGTGGGGGGGGGCGTCGGGGTGTGTCCAAACTCCAGAAATCTTGAGGTCTGGGGGAATAACATTGATGCCCCCCTGCCCTGGACCTGCATGTTCTGGACCACCTAGCCCTGTGCCCCAACCTTTGACTCACCAGAGGAAGTCACTTAACTGTAGCTATAGCCAGTTATAAACTTCCTTTCTCCTTTTAAGGTCATGTCCAGCAACACCTGGAATTCTCTTGCAAATGAGGCATCCCCAGCACCCTGCCCCACCCCCACAATGATATACATTCACCCCTATACCCCCATTCACTCCCAAAGGTTGAAATAGCTTTTGTTTCCTCCAATGAGCTGAACCAGTTCTCTGAAGCTATTCCCCAGTGTATGTGTTCTTTACCCATGCACTGAGCACAGACCAGGACGCTGCCTGCACCCACCCTGTCCTAGCCACCTCTGTAGCCTAGCACTAATCTATCAACTATCTATCTATCTATCTATCTATCTATCTATCTATCTATCTATCTATCTATCTACATGCCAAGTCCTGCTCCCCACGCCTGTCACAGACTTCCCTCTCCGCCTCTCCTCCTCTGAGAGTGTGGGGTTTCCCTTGGGTATCCCTCCCAACCCTGGTGCATCAAGTCTCTGCCAGATGAGGTTCAGCCCCTCCCACCTGCCAGACAAGGCAGCCCTCCCTGCTCAGGAATGGATACCACAGTCAGACTACAGCTTTAGGGAGAGCCTCTGCTGCAGTTGGGAGGTCCACATAGAGACCGAGCTGCCTGTGTGCTTCATGTCTGCTACATGTCTGCTTCATATCTGCTTCATGTCTGCTTCATGTCTGCTACATGTCTGCTCATTCCAGGCCGTGTGAGCTCTTCGGTTGGTGGCTCAGTCTCTGCGAGCTCCCAGGAGGCCAGGTTAGCAGTATTTAGGGTTAGAAATAGAAATTCCTCAACAGAATTGAAGCTGCCTGTGTAGCTCTCACCAGCATTCCCAGACTTCGCTGTACATCAGTGCCACCTGGAGAGACTTCAGACTCCCCTTACCCAATTCTCCTCTCAGGCTAATTGCATGAGAAATCTAGGGAGGTAGCCATTAGTACTCTCTGAGCTCCATGAGCCATTACTATAGGTAAAATTAGAAACACTGTCCTATCCTCTACTCCAGGGGGAGGAGCCATGCACACTTCATGATTATGTCTACACTGCATATTCATACACTACAATGCATATTCATATGCAATATAGTTTTCATGCTTAAAAGTGACAAATTGTATATCATGAGTTCTATCACATGCTTCCAATATTTAGCATGATCTATGTAGACACACATAAAATTTATTCACATCAAGTGTTTTATATTCAGTTTGGTAAAAGGCCACATTATTCGTTCACCATTCTATTGGTAGATATTATAATATGTTCATGAGCTTGGTTCATTTTTCCACTTATTTGCATGAGTTTTTTAGATGGTGGTAAGGATGTTGCATATCTCATGTGGGTTTTTCTCCCTGCACATCCAGAGTTTTTCCAGGCATTGTCATTGTGTCTATAAACTACTTGTCTTATTGGTCACTGGCCAATAAGAACCGTTTTACTGGGGTAATTTTGTGCCTTTGCTGATTTTTCTTACTTGCTTTAGGATATTTTCTATAGACTCTCTCAGATCCCATTTGGAGGCAATTATGTCACTTGTGAAGAGTCAAACATTTTTCCTCTTTCCAATCTTTGTAAATTTTGTGTCTTTTATTTTCTTGTACTGTTTAAGACCCCCAAGGCATAATATTCAATAAAACCTGTCATAGAATCCCTTGCCATCCTTCTGATCATGTGGAAACTGCTTCTAACAATTTACTTTTAAGAATCATATCTGCTTTGGATTTAAGGCCTACTCCAGGAGATGGAACCCATCCTTTGACACTGGTTTGGCGGCCAAGAACCTGAGACCAGATAGGCTGGGACCCAAGGGGAAAACCAAATACTACTGTTCTGCTAAAGCAAAGCAGCAAGAAAATGACCCCTAACGGTATTCTGCTAAACCCACAGATAACTGATCTGCTCAGCCAGCGTCAGAGAAGCTGCCTCCCACAGCAGATGGAAACCTACACAGACCCACGGCCGGACAGTGTGCACTGAGTAAGACATCTTGGGACACTCAGCCCTAAAAGGAATGTCCATCAAATCCCTCCTGTCAGAGCTCAGGGAACCTTGCAGGAGAGGAGCCTGAAAGACTGAGGAGTCAGAGGGCACCAAGGAAAGAAGGCCTTCTAGGCACAGCACAACTGACACACATATTAACTCAGAGACTGTAGGAGCGTGCACAGGGCCTGCACAGGTCTAAGCCAGATGGAGTTCCAGCGCTGAGAGGAGAAGGAGACACAACCCCTGTCTTAGTCAGGGTTTCTACTCCTGCACAAACATCAGGACCAAGAAGCAAGTTGGCAAGGAAAGGGTTTATTCAGCTTACACTTCCACATTGCTGTTCATCACCAAAGGAAGTCAGGACTGGAACTCAAGCAGGTCAGGAAGCAGGAGCTGATGCAGAGGCCATGGAGAGATGTTCCTTACTGGCTTGCTTCCCCTGATTTGCTCAACTTGCTTCCTTATAGAACCCAAGAGCACCAGCCCAGGGATGGTACCACCCACAAGGGGCCCTCCCCCCTTGATCACTAACTGAGAAAATGCCCCACAGCAGGATCTCCTGGAGGCACTTTCCCAACTGAATCTCCCTTCTCTGTGATAACTCCAGCTTGACACACAAAACCAGCCAGTACAACCCCCATGCCTAACCCAGAAGAAATATCCTATTGATAACACTCAAAAATGAAGAATTAGTTTTCTCCAATGTATATACAAACCCTGTGTGTACAAACCACTCTTAAGGGCAGGCCCTATGTCCAGTAACAGACGGTCAATTCAAAATGAACTCAATGGCGTCTTTGGAGGTTCTTCATTTCTGAATGTTTTGTGAGTTTGTTTGCTCCTTACATGTTTGTTGGGTTTATGATATTACTTATAATTTGTGTTTTCATGGGATTCCTGTGAATAAAAACATGTCTCTATGTATGTCTTGTGCTTTGGGGGTTTTCTGTTTTGTTTTTCTTTGCTTATTTGTTTATTTGTTTTGGCTCTTTTTCTTCTGTTAGTTTTGTCCTAGTCTACATTGATTATTTTGCTTTTTTATCATTATCATCATAATCATAATCATCATCATCAGTAGTAGTAATAGTAGTAGTAGTATTTAGATGCCTGTTTGTTTTCTAAAGAGAGACAGAAAGGGTGTGGATTTGGAGGAGAAAGGAGGGGAGGAGGATCTCAGAGGAATTGGGGGAGGGAAACCATAATTAAAACATATTGTATGAAAAACTATTTTCGAATACAAGAAAAATAGAGGCAAAATTATATCTTTTCTAGGTTCCTGTTCCATATTTAGAAAGTTCTCTGTTTAATTTAGCTAAGAGTTTTATTATGAAAGATGATGAACTTCTTCACATGCTTTATGTAACAGCAACTGAAAAATCATATGGCTTTTCTAGTTTAATCTAAGAGGATAAATTATACAAATAAAACTTATTTAGGTATTAGCGTATCAAAGTTATATATGTATATATCTAAGTATATACATATAAACTTAATTAATATTTATACTTAATTAAGAATCAAATGTACAACTAATGTTAGGATGGTTCCAGTTTTTGAGGAAACTATGTTAACAATTTTATCTTTTTCTTCTGATTTTTCATTTAAAATAATAATAAGTACATATTGACTTTATTGTCCTGAAGTCAGCTTCAGCGTAACTCTCATTTTCTTGGGTTGGTATTAAGACAGTGCATCTTTCTCCTCCCCTTTACTTTTTAAGTCTTCTGCGTCTTTATATTTAGGGAGAGTTTCTTGCTACAAAATGTAGCTGGAGTTTTTTTTTTTTAATCCACTTTGGCAATTTATATATTTCTATAAATAATGTATAAATTTAAAATTTATATAAATTATTATGTATACATTACATTATATTTTATATATTTGGATTGCTATCTACCACATTTGTCACTGCTTTCTATCTTTTGCATGGCTTTAAGTTTTTTCTTCATCTTTTTTTGGCATCTCTATTTTCCCTGAAAATTTATATACAGCATACTTGTGTGTGTGTGTGTGTGTGTGTGTGTGTGTCTGTGTCTGTGGTGAGTGTGACCATAGTACACAAATGTAGGTCAACAGATTGAAGAAGCTAGTTTTCTCCACCTAACCAATTTGAAGTCAGGTTCTCAGACCTGGTAGCAAGACAGGCCTTGCTAACCC
Organism: Apodemus sylvaticus; assembly: GCF_947179515.1. Lineage (NCBI taxonomy): Eukaryota > Metazoa > Chordata > Mammalia > Rodentia > Muridae > Apodemus > Apodemus sylvaticus. The sequence goes on from NC_067486.1 coordinate 49,919,694, forward strand.
CAACGCTGAATCATCAATATCAGCCCAAATTGATCATTTTCTGTGGTTGCTAATTTTTTCCCTCTTAGCTTATTAGTTATATCTAAATTTTTAATATTTTTTCTTGGGTTTGCTGTGTACATGTGTAATGTACAGTGAAAAGTACTGTCAAGATACACGATGCCACTCCGTGGTAGTACAAGAACTATTTTTTCTTTTAAGATTTACTGTTTATGTGTATGAGTGTTTGATCTACATGCACATGAAGGAAAAGTACACTGGGTGCATGCCTGGTGCAGGCATGACAGGGGCACCAGATCCCCTGGTAGTTGTGACCTGTCAAAAGCATGTGCTGGGGGTGGGGGTGGGGGTGGGAGTGGGGGATGGGGGTGGGGGTGGGGGGAGGGGGAATGAACCTGGGTCCTCTCTAAGACCAAGTGCTCTTACACGCCGCCTCCCCCAGCCCCTTGACTCCAGACTTTTCACAGTCTCTTCGAAGAACTGGGATTCACCTGAATGCTGATTCCTAGGTGATAAGACATTCCGGCTCCACAGCTGAGCGCGGCAGCCACACTCCCTGCTTGCATGCCTCCGGGTTTCTGTTTCTTGGTTCTGCTTTTGGTCACTGGGGATGTCTTTTGTTTTTTAGTATTCTGTGATGCAAATTTAGAAGGATATTCACTGTATAATTAGACGCTTCTAGGCGTTTTTTAAATGGAGGATTCACAGGCTATTATAGGTGTCTATGCACACAAGTGCAAGCGTCCTTGAAGGCCAGAAGTCTCGGATCCCCCGGATCGGGAGTCACAGGCAATTGTGAGCTGCCCGATGTGAAAGCTAGGAATCAAGCTCCGGTGTCCTGCCGGGTGCACTATGCTCTTCTCATCTATGGGCCAGCTCTGCAGCCTCTCAAGACCGTACTTTGTGACTGGTTGCCCTCTTAAGATGCAGGCGAATGCATTTCCTGGATTAGTTAAGTTGGCTGACATGGTAAACTAGTTCCTTTTTCTATTGCTGTGGCAAGCTACCCCAGCAGAAGTGACTTAAGGAGGAAAGGGTATCTTCTGGCTCACAGTTTTGTATTCCCGTCTGTCATGGCAGGGATGTCTTAGAGACGAGCCCCGAGGCAGCTGACTGCATTGCATCTGCAACCAGGAAGCCCAGAGCCGTCTTTTTACAAAGTCCGGGAGCCCAGCTCCATGGAACGACACCGCCAACAATTCTGGTTTATCTTCCAACTCTAATTAACCTAATCTAGATCACCCTTCTCTAGCATGCACAGAGGCTTGTCTCTGAGGGTGATTGAAATCCTGTCAAGCTGATATTGCATTGCTAATCATCAGCCTTGGGTAACCTCAATTCTGAGGCAGAAACTAAGATTTTGTTATTAAGAAGTTCTCTTAAACCTTTAGTTCCTTTCTGAGACTTAACGGGTTTCTTTATATGCCTGTGTCCAGAAATTCTACCCTCTTTATCAAACTATCTTAATTCCCAGCTATCATTTTGGCATCAGATGGAACTCCCCTCCCTTGGAAATCTACCTTAATTCTTAGTCTATTGTTGCTCCAGGCTCCCATTGCAGAACTGCCACGTGACAGCTGCCATTTTGTGTTGCTTAAATCCACATTCTTCATATGCATTTCTCTCTCCCAGCTCCGGGCTATTGTTACCCAGAGGGCAGTGTGCCCCCAGAACGCACTAAATTGTTTGAGTTTATTATGCATTTTATTAAGCACTACCAGATACAGAAAGTTGCATGAGTTGTGCTTGAATAGTTCTGTTAATTTTTAATAGTGAATGGACTATGGTAACTAAAACCTATATCAAAGAATGGAAACTTTATAGAGGCCAAGAGGCCCTGTGTTCTTCCTCTTTCAATTATACCCACTGCCCCAAAGCTAGCACATATCCCACCTTCACCATCAAACAGTAGTTTAGCCTGGTCTGGGACCTTTATAATAAATTTCCATGATATTCCATCTGCTTCTTGTACAAAGCTAATGTTTGTAAGATGCATCCCCATATTTGATGTATGCCAATATAATCAAACTTCCAATTTGAGAACTTTTTACTTTATAAATACTCCACAGTTTAACTAGTCTAGTGTTGTTGTGCATTTAGGTTTATGATTTGGAGCCATTGTAAGCCATGCTGCCATGAACTTTCTAATATACATTGTTAGAAACATCAAAAATTTAAAGAATTTGTTTGAGCAGACAGCAGTTTATGATCTACATAGAAGAGGGTTAGAGGAAGTTTTGTGGTGTACTTGTCACATGCAAACAAAGAAGAAAAAAATCTAAATAATTGAGGGTGGTTAAAACAGACAGTCCCAGATAAGAGGTCTCCCTGGTGGTTTCTGACTGGATCCAGTGGCAGATTCATTATTATTTACATCAAACCAGGCTTCAGATTACTTCCGTTGCCACTGAGGTATGGAGGCCATCTCAACAATGGCTTTCTCATTTTGTTTTAGACAATATGGTTTTTTGGGGGATTGTGAGGGGGTGCATATACATTTTCATTGCTAGGACAATTACTAATGTGTTATAGATATGCTGGTCATGTTCATATCAATTTGATAGGATCTAGGATCACCTGGGAGATGGACTGAGCAGGTCAGTTGGGAGTTGTTGATTGTGTCAGTTGAGGAGGGAAGTCCCGCCCACTGTGGGTGGCTCCATTCTCTAGTAAATGGAGAAGGGCTGCTGAGCGAGAACATGCACTCGCTGTCCCCTGCTTCTGACGGTAGGCAAGCGCCTTGGTAAGCTTCCTCAGATGCCTGCTGTCTTCACTTCCCTGCCATGATGGGCTGTGTTTGCACTTTGAGCTAAAACAGATCCTTTCGCCCTAAAGATACTTTCTTTGGTGAGAGTATTTTATCATAGCAACAGAAAAATAAACTAAGACAACAGATTTCATATATTTTCAGCTTTCACAGAAGTTGCCAATTTTCCAGAAAGTGTGCACTGATTTTCAGATTCTAGCTTCTGTCTTTGAGAGGTCAACAAATGTGTTTTGAGCAAATAAATAAGTAAAGGAACTCTTCTCTAAGCTTGAATGTTGAAAGTTTCCCTTGCTACCAGAGAAGAAAGGGTTGCTATTCCTTTCGTCTTTTTAATTTTCTTTTTGTATCTGTTAATGATGACTTAAACTAGGGCTAAATGGAAATTTTCATAAATGTTACCTATGAGAAATTCCCAAGTCATTTAACTAAAGCTATATTGTAGATGTTTCTTTTCCTGTCTCTATATTATAACTGATTATTACTGCTCTGGGAACAACTAGCTTTGCTGTGAGGTTGTTTGCACATAATTCTGAGAGCATATTTAATTTTTCAAACATGTGTGTGAATAATAGACATTTTCCTTTGTGGGACTACTTAGATTCTCTTCATGATGTAAACATATGGCAATCAAAAGTAAATGTGGATTTAAGCACTGGGAACCAATTAAAGAACAGTTCCTGTTGACGGTGTGAATTCACTAGTGGATATCCCTCTGTGATAAGCACCATGCGTTCCATGTGGCCTAAGTATCTTCAAGTGTCAGCAGTTGAAAATATGGAATGACAGGAAAAACAAACAAAAGAATATAAACAAACAAACAAACACCCCCCTAAAACAATGATGTATCTAGGAGAGGTATTTCTCCCCCTCCAGAGTCTTGTGCTGTTCTGAGATTGGCACTTACCTGGCTTTTCTGGTTTGAATAATTGTGTCATTTTCTAGTGAGGGGCAGTTTATATTTATTATAGGATTCAAGAAGAGATGTCCCTAAGCCAGGTTAGTGTGTGTGTGTGTGTGTGTGTGTGTGTGTGTTTTCACATTCACAAGTTCTCTTCAGGAGACTCAACAGGGCAGTCTGCTGTGCTGGATAAGAGCTTACCTAGCATCTGTTCCTACTACTAGTAGTTGGGTAGCGTTTCCTCAAAACACATCTCTTAGATCTAAAGCCTTGTCTGAAACCCTGGTAAAATGGAGCCTATGAAGCTTAATGGCTTAGCCTCAAAGACTAGAGAGAATTTAGGAGCACATGCAAAGGTGTAAGCGTTTCCGCCTCTTGCCATTCTTCACTGTCATGAAAGGTAGGTCCGTGACGGGTTGATGAATGTGAGCTTCTGTCTGTTGACATCAGCGTAATAAAATGTTCCATCTCTGAGCTGTAGTTTCATTCTCTAATACATAGTTCCTGTAAATAGTGGGATACAGGCAGAATTAAACAGGCCGGAGAGTTTCATTGTCTCTAAATTGGATCTTTGTGGACTAAATGAATTCAGCTCAGCTGGTGCTGTAAAAGACACTGTGGGAGAGACAAATACATGATTTCTCCATCTCTATTAATCTTTTAATCTCATACTATATCAACATAAAATAAAGTTCCCTTGATGATTGCTGGGTCTTCACTTGTCTTCTTTGGGAAGCAAATATTCTCTACTATTATATTCCAAGAGAGGTCAAGTCAAAAGGACTACAGAACCCATAGTTGTGGCCCTTTGCATTAAGACTTTCAGATGCAGGGGCTGTCAGTCATCAAAGACTATCTTTTAGTCTCTAAGGAAAACACTGGGCTATGGGTGAATTTAAAGGCTGTTTATTTAGGACACAAAGGTGGCATCCGTGAAGGGTCAGTGAGGAAAACATTTCCTCTACCATCTTAGGTATAGAAACAGAAGGCTTGAAGAAGAAGGTAATAAAAGAGACCAATGAGAGAAAAGCAGACACTAACAAATTTTAATTATTTATTCACTTATTTTACTTGTACCTTTGATTGATTGATCGATTGATTGATTGATTGATTGATTGATTGATTTGTGTATATGCATATGCATGCATGCCTGTGCTCACAGGGTCTAGGAGAGGAGTTTAAGCAAGTGCTTTTACTGGATAAGCCATCTCCCAGGTGTACAGTACACAATTATTTGTTGTTGTTTATTGTACAGAGCTATATTGGGGCAGTCATGCACATGGTTTGAATTTGACATTGGTCAAGGACAATCCCTGGCTTCAGGCAGGAATCTGTCATTAGGACATAATAGGGAAGTAGGTTAAAGCAGGAATTTTTATCCTAGGGTGGAGAAGCTCAGTGAAGGTTAAGCTCATTGTTCCTCCAGGTCTAGGAATTCCTGAATTAAGCAGGTGACCCACCCAACTGCTGGAGCAGTCGAGACAAGGACCTCCAAGGGAAGCTAGACAACTTCCACCGAAACTCAACCTGGAGTCTTGAGGGAAGGGTTTGCCCAAACTGTTAAAAGGTCTGACCAACCAAAGTTTTGGCCTTGATCAGTGAAACATTGTCCTGGCCCTTCTTTCTTTTTGCCCCTTCCTCATCTATCCCACAGCTTCTGTTCCAGCAACCCAGTTCATAATAGCTGCAGGCAGCTATGGAATACAACATTTTATGTTTTTATTATTGAATGCATATATGTATTTATACATACTAATATGTTCATAATACCACCTGTTGAGTCCATATAATGTTACTTGTATGCTCATTTTCAGGGAGGACAATTTGGCACTGGACAACCAGTGTGCTCATCCTTAGGGAGGGCCACCTCTACCCTCCTCCTCCCACTCTCTCAGCTTTGTGTTGCCTGTAGACTTTTGTGTAGGGTTGAGGCTTCATGGACTTTCCCTGTCCACTTTGTCACATTTGTTGGTGACATGCTTGTTCAGATAACGTTTGGGCGGCCATATTGGTAAAATCTTGCAGGTCTAACTTCTGATGTTAATAAGAGATATAATCTCACAGTGAATTCTCTGATCTGGCTCTGACATTCTCTGTGTCATCTCTTTTGCAATGTTCTTTGAGCCTCTTCTGCGGGAGTGTTTTGTAGATGCATCTGTTGGGACTGGAATCCATAACTGTACATATTGATTGATAGTGTGTCTGGGTAGTAGCCTCTGTCCTTTGCAAAGAGAAGTTTTCATGGTAAGAGATGGTGAGTATACTTATTTGTGGTTATAAAGAGAAATGGTTATATATGGTTGTTACGGATTATGTTGGTTTAGTAAATTACTGGTTGTAGACTCTACTCCAACAACTGCAATTTCACTATCTCTCTACTGTTGTCTTGGTTTCCAGTACCACACATGGTATTCTTCTTGAGCAGGTCTGAAGTCCAGTTAGGGAACCACTAGTTACTGCCAAGATATATGTGCTACTGTACATACATACATTACTGCACCTGTAATTTTGATTAACATTTTATATGGATAACAGTTCACAAGGAATAAGTGAAAGAAATTCCAAGACTTATTTAGAGCCTAGGGATTTGCACTTCCTTCCTGACCAAAGAAATAAGGTTTGACTTCAAGGGATAATAAACCATAGACTTCTCAACTGAGGAATCTCAAATGGCTGAGAAGCACTTAAAGAAATGTTCAACATCTTTAGTCATCAGGGAAATGCAAATCAAAACAACCCTGAGATTCCACCTCACTCCAGTCAGAATGGCTAAGATCAAAACATAGGGGACAGAAGATGCTGGCAAGGATGTGGATAAAGAGGAACACTCCTCCATTGCTGGTGGGATTGCAAGCTGGTAAAACTACTCTGGAAATCAGTCTAGTGGTTCCTCAGAAAATTGGACATAGTACTGCCTGAGGACCCAGCTATACCACTCCTGGACGTATACCCAAAAGATGCTCCAACATATAACAAGGACACATGCTCCACTATGTTCATAGCAGCCTTATTTATAATAGTCAGAAGGTGAAAACAACCCAGATGTCACTCAACAGAGGAATCGATACAGAAAATGTGGTACATTTACACAATGAAGTATACTACTCAGCTATTCAAAACAATGACTTAATGAAATTCTCAGGCAAATGGATGGAACTTGAAAATATCATCCTGAATGAGGTAACCCAGTCACAAAAGAACACACATGGTATGTACTCACTGATAAGTGGATATTAGTCAAAAAGAAGCTTGGAACACCCACGACACAATTCACAGACCATAGGAAACCCAAGAAGAAAGAAAATCCCACAAAGTGTGGATGCTACAGTCCTACTCAGTAGGGGAAAATAGAGGGAGAAAGGGATCTGGGAGGGAGGAGGGGAAGGGAAAAGGGGGGGCAGCTTAGATATGGGAGGAGATGGAGAAGAAGTACAGAGCATCCGAAATTTGAAAATAGGTATGTAGGAGTGGGGGAGGGGGAGGTAGGGGTAGCCATTAGAAAGTCCAAGATGTCAGGGACCCAAGAGGATCCCAGGACCCAACAAATAAAAAATGAACCAAACAAAAAACCAAAATCCATAGACTGGGAACCGTAGGCAAACTAGCAGGTTAAAGAGCTGGTTTGTTTATTTGTTTGTTTGTTTGTTTGTTTTTGGCTTTTTGTTTTTTGTTTTTTTTTTTTTGGATTTTTGGATTTGGTTTTTTCGAGACAGGGTTTCTCTGTGTAGCCCTGGCTGTCCTGGAACTCACTCTGTAGACCAGGCTGGCCTTGAACTCAGAGATCTGCCTGCCTCTACCTCCCAGAGTGCTGGGATTACAGGCGTGCGCCACCACCGCCCCACAAGAGCTGTTTTAATAAAGGCTACAATTGTAAAATCGTATGAACTCCCTGGGCGTGAATTCCCTGTTTTCCATCAAAAGAATGACCTTTGATCTTTCTCAAGGGAGAGTTTATGCCCTACTTTTAGATCAGTGAGGGAAAAGTGAGGATATTGTTGTGTTGATGCAATAACACAACTCTCACCTGGAAGAGGGTAAGAGATGTGTATTCTGAATCCAGATATGAAAGATTAGTACCCAGGAACAGAGATTTAAATTATCACCAGTTCCATGTTTTGATGTGGTGACAGTCTCATGAAGTTTTTATAGCAACAGAGCAAAGAACAAATAAAGGCACTTTTCAGACACATCGGGGGAGACATCAGGCAGGCAGGTTACAGTAAAGTGGGGGAAATCTTAGCTATAGGTTTCAAATGCTGTCCGGGGGCATTCCTAACCTTTTGGATGGTAGGAATGAGGGTATGTTCATACATTTCAAAGGCTTTATGTAATTGTCACAAAGATGTAAAGTCATGTATGGAGGAGGACAACAAGGGGTTATTAAAGGAGGCTAAGGATTGGCTCATTTAGTCTTTGGACTTGTAACATTTGAAATTCTCCACAAACACTGAAGTTCTAATCTGTTAATTTTCCTTACAGAAGTTTTGACGGAAGGTGTGGTTCTTGCCAACAACTCATGTTCTCGGTTGATATTTATTATCGTCAGCTCAAAATAACCCTTTTGTCACAGTGGTCTATTTTGAGGTATCATATTCTGACCCCCTTTAGAAGGAGACACATTTGGAACTATGGTGGGGGGTGGGCGGCTTTCTGATAAACGTGCCTAGTACTGGGCCTTAAATTTTCCTTGAAGGCAGTCACACGGAAAACTGAATACTTAGAAGGATACACATTCAGACAACTGGATAAGGAGGTGGAGAAAGTCCTTTGAAGCCCTTTGAAGGCAGGAGGAGAAACAACTTTGGAAACAGAAGCTGTGATTAGAATAGTGGAGACTGGGGACGTCCTGAGATGCTGAGACCCTAAGATCCAGACACCAGGAGCGTGTGAGGAAGGACGTGGCCTGAACAGAAACTAAATGCTATCAGCGTGGACTTGTTCTTCAGTATCCACAAACGCAAAGATACAAAGAGGCCGGAGGCTTTATTTCCTTGAAAACATTTTCTTAGAATAAGAAGGGATTCTAATAACATTGAGGACCTAGAAATGCTGGGGATGATTTAAGACTGTTACTGTAGGAGGCCATCTTGGAATTTGAGCAACAGCTGTGGGGTGGACTGGATAAGAATGATACCTACTGGGTATATATGAGAATGATTGGTCCCGAGCTGGTGGAAATACCTGGGAAAGATTAGGAAGTGTGGCCTTGTTGGAGGAGAAGTGTCACAGGGACTGGGCTTGTAGGTCTCAAAGTCCATGCTATTCTAGTTGGCCTCTCTCTGTCTCTCTGTCTCTCTCTGTCTCTCTCTGTCTCTCTCTGTCTCTCTCTGTCTCCGTCTCTGTCTCTGTCTCTCTGTCTCTCTGTCTCTCTCTCTCTCATGCTTGTGGATCAGACTGTAGCCCTCAGCTACTGTTCCAGCACCATATTTGTCCACTTACTGCCATGCTCTCCACCGTGATAGTTATGGACTCACACTCTGGAAACATGAGCCCCCAAAACGCGCATTCTTCCATTTGGTCATGCTGTCTCATCACAGCCACAGAAAGTTAACAAAGACAAGCTGCATTCTTTAACAAAGTAGGTCATATTATTGGCAAGACAACGAGGTATACACTGGGCAAGCAGTCTAGGGACAGATACTTCAGTTCCCATTGAGAAGCTGGCAACGACTGATTTTATCCTAGTGGGAAGCTACAGTTGCCAGAAAAGGGGCTCTACTTCCTCCTGCAGTTTTTTTTTCTCTTTGCATACAACATAAGCCAACACCATTGGCTGGAAACTATCCATGGGGATGTGTGTGCTTAAAACTGAGAGACTCCTGGACACCTTTGAGTAGGCCAACAGTGATAAACAATTCATCTCCTCAAGCTGCATTCCAGTTTCTATCCTAAGTCCTATAAAAAGCCCTGAGTCTAGCAGCTCAGTGGTACCCTACTTCTGGGACCCACTTCTATTATACAGAGGCTCTGCCTTCTTTCCTTCTCTCTCTCTCTCTCTCTCTCTCTCTCTCTCTCTCTCTCTCTCTCTCTCTCTCTCTCTCTCTCCTCTCTCTCTCTTTCTGTGTCATTCACTCACTCACTCTCTCTTTCTCTTAAATTCAATTTATAATCCTATATTTCCTTTCTAGATGCACCCTCTTGTTTTCCAAAATACAATTTTTAGGGTTGAAAGACAAAGGCACCCCAAATGACTGCCTGAGGTGCCTCTAGGGATGTTGATTTGTTCCACCCTTAAGCACTCTGAGCTATGCATCCCCGAGGAAAGAAATCCCCCTTGGGTTCCGAGGACCCTTGCTTCTCTCCCATTTCATATTGATTCACAGATTAGGAGAAAGGATTGTCCATCTTTGTTCTGTGCACAGGCAGTCAGGGGGAATGAACTGCTTCCCATGTCTCCCTCTCGTCTTTGCAGCTTCCTTTCACGGAACCCAGGACCTTTGTGGGAGCTTTCTGCTGCTTATGTGGCCAGCAGCCAAGTGTTGAAAGTGTGTGGGTAGACTCCCACTCAGTAGTGGCTACCAATGAGCTGAAGTTTAGGGACTTTTTAACAGGATTTATGGCAGAATTTGGACTGAGGTGTTAGGATGACATTCCATGATATAACACAATGCTCTCCCTCCGTGGGTATTGGAACATAAAGCCATGCTCACTGGAACCACAGCAGCGGAGGATTGCCATCGAGCTGTGTCCATGACCACATGACAAGCAACTTAAGTTCCTCCTGGTGTTAGACTGAAAGATGGTCAAATGTGTAACCAGTTCTCCAGTGGCAAGACATAAAAAAAAGTGAATACATGTGATTGTTATTGGACATCATTATGTGCTTCCTTCTTATCTTCTAAATACAGATGGATGATCAAAGTGATGGGGGAATTTGCCTAGGAAAAGCACGTGTGCAGGAGCTTGACTTAGAAGACCCGGCTGAAGAATTCTCCAGCTGTGTCATTTACTGGCCACAAGACTTTAGACCATTTGTTTAATCCTTTTGACTTTTACAGAAAATATTGTGTATCTCATATACCCATCGGGGAAAAGAATAGTTGATGCGAGGTGTTTTGTGCACACTGAGACTGCATACAAATAAAAGTAAGATATTATCTGAGCATTTTGAAGTAAAAATGATTGCTACTTCACACCCTTAAGATGGCTATAATCAAAAAGACAAATAGGTGCTGATGAGGACCGAGGGAGACGGAACACTTAGACACTGCTTGTGGGAGTGTAATAGGCACCTTGAGAAACAGTCTGGCGGTTTCTGGAAAGTTTAAATATAGATTTACCACATGACCTGGCAATTCTGCTAGGTAGATGCCTAAGAGAAATAAACACGTGGATTCACAGAGAATCTTGTACACGGATGCTTATAACAGCATTATGATAACAGATAAACGGTAAAAGCAACCCAAATGCTCACCATCATCTGAGAAATGGATAAACAAAGTGTGAGGTGTCCACACAACAGAATTCTGCTTGGAAATGAAAAGCAATTAAGTACAAGTACATTCAATGTCATGAATAAACTGAAAAACATTATGTTAAGTAAAAGAATCCATTCACAAAAGATTGCATATTGCACCCGGTCTTAGCCAAAAGGCCAGAAAGCATTCACGGCCATATATTGCAGGATTCCATTTGTATGAAATGTCTGTCATAGGAGAATATATAGAGATAGAAAGTAGGTTAGTGGTTGCCCTGGGCTGGGAATGGGCTAGGGAGAAATGAAGAGTGACTGCTAATGGGTATTGGTTTATTTTGGGTGCAATAAAATGCAAGAAAATTGATTGTGGTGATCGTGGCTGCAAAATTCTGTGACTATACTATAAACTCTCGAATTGTACGCTTAAAGAAACAGTGTTTGCTATTTCCATGAGCCCAACCAATGTAACATTAATTTATTAACAAGAAAAGAGAGGTAGAAAATAGTGTGTTTAAGTAAAGACATTTAAGCATGTTTTAGAGTTTATTTTTGCAGTACTAGGTTAGTGGTAACTGAGCTGAATCTTCAGTCCTTATGTTGTGTTTTCGTATTAATAACTTTTGTGTTTCTGTGTTATATACATCTGAGCTCGTGTGGGCTAAGACATCAGTAACAATCATCTTCATTTCTCTTCATCTTAATTTCTCTGCATCTCACTTCTTTCTTGGGCAGTTGATGAGTCCAGGAGACAGAAATGCTGCAGACAGCTCTGGGGAAGGATTTCAAGGGCAACAGTTCTTGAATGTCCTGTTTCTCTGGTCAGAGGGAGCTCTGGTGGTGTCTAGAATGCTACTTTCCACCCTTCTAGTGAAGAGCATTTCACCTGGACCTTTATATTTTCATTAAAGCCCAGGTTTAACGGACTATATCTGTGCCTCAATTTCAGCTCAACTCCCAAGTTTTATTTTAGGTTCACCTCTTCAGAGACAGAAAGGTTATAGGATAGAATTTAGGAATCTACCCATCCAGGCAGAGACATGGCATTGCCTCTTCTCTTAAGAGATAATCCAGTTGGGCATTCCTGACTCAGGAAGTACTCCTTAAGGCAGGGAACCCCTAGGAAGGTAACTCATCTCAAGCCACACTAAGGAGCTAGGTAGAATAATTATCCCTTTAATGAGATAAGATACTTGTCCTCCAGGCCAGTCTGCCTTTCTTCCCCTGAATTATTCAGAAAATTGTAACTTTTCTTTCCTTCTTTCTCTTTCTAAATTTAGCTTTAGCTAACACTTTGGGTTTATCCTTTCTCTGAAACTCTACTCTGAGTCATGTGACCGCTTTTATGTCAGGTGTCCAATCTCTAGGTCACCCCAATAAGTGCAGTGGGTGCCTCCCTTCCCTCCTACACTCCTCTCCTAGAGGCTGCTGAGATTACAGCTCACCTTCCCTGGGGCTTTTTCAGTCAAATACAATGAAAATTGTCCTTAAAGTTCCATTCCATTTCATTTTTAGACTATTTATTAATGTGATTAAGAACCCTAAGAGGGGATCCCAAATTTCCAATCTGGGAACCACAAAGCGACACCCCCCAAATTTCCAGTAACAGGATGATATAGCGAGCTACTTGCATATAGGAATCTATAGCATACTGATGCATAAGAAGGTGGAAAGGGAGAGTCAGCTCCAGAGTTTTCTCTGACCTCCCCATGTACAGTGTCCCCATTGTGTTCTCCCCCCACACACACATAACAGCAATAAAAATTAAAAAAAAAAATAGCTAACTCCCTAACAGACAGGGTTGTTAGCATTTCTTTTTATTATCAATGTTTTGGAACACCTTGGTTTGGTTTGGCTAGAGTTGGAAGTCCCAGAAATATAGACATGTTTTAGGGGAGTTTATCTAACTTCATATAATATTAATGGCATCATCTGTTCATTCACGGTCTTTATACTCTTTATGTCCCTTCCCCACAAGGCGATGGAGGGGAGCCTCAGCCTAGCCTGTATAGTTAGGATTGTATTCACAATGATGAAAGGTCCAGGAAGAAAAGTGGGAAGGCACCAGGGGTGGAGTGCTCACCACAGGTCTGCTGCTTTGAAATCAGGCATGGCTTTAGTTTCTCTTGGCTGGAGGCTAGAAATGCTTAGGGACACAGGTTCACGTTCTGGATTCTTGATTTTTCTTCTCTTTCCCATTTATATATCAACCCAATGAGCACAGCCATCCAGAAGCGGGGTGAGGAAACACTTATTTGACCTTGAAGATGTGTGCTGAAACTCTATTCCAGCCAGAAGGGTGGAGAGGAACACGGTCATCTCCTGGGGAATCTGTGATTGGGTTAGCTGGACTGAACAGCCCCCTTTATCTCCACCTAGTAAGACCTTATAAAGCTCAATACAAGGGCCCGCACTCCTGTCTCATCTGGGACCCCTCCTGTGAGAGCTTTCTTTGCTATCATTCCATGATGAAATTCTCCTTTATTCTAGTAAAACTCTTTTTTAGACCTCATCTTCCCAATGCACATCACTGGGCAAAGGACACAGAAACCACTGGCTTGGGCTGGCCTCAGTGGCCACTGATTGCACAGAACTCAATCTCCCACATTTTATTTTCCTGAGAAAAGAATGGGTAGATGCTCCAAAAACCCGTCACCTCCCCACCTCTCCCTCTGTGAGTGTTAACACCAAGGACTGGGAGAATAGTGTCTGCTCAAGCTGCTTGCATTGATATCTCCTGGCCCAGAAATTTCATCGGTTCTTTGTCACGCTCTTGCCAAGAGGCAGACCGGTGTTGTCCTTTCTCTTGAACCAGGGAGGACTTCATGTCTGTCTTGGTAAGTAGAGTGTGGTAGTAATGATCTCTCACTTTGGATCCTTGACTTGCCTTTAAGATATCTTCTTCCTAGGTAGATGGAGGGAGGGAACTTAGAGGGAGAAGGAAAAGGAGTGGGAGGGTATAGTGTCAGTTGTAAGGAGAGACTGGAGAGAGAGGACCAGGAGAATAAAAGAAAATCTGTAGCTGGTAGGGGTGGTGGGCATCTTGAGGACATGATAGAAACCTGCGATTGAGGAGGGCCCTAGGAATCAATGGTGGTGGCCTTAGCTGAGTTTCACTGGAAGGGGTTGTGGAGGCTAAGGGGCCCACCTCCTGTAGCTAGAATTCTAGTGAAGTGATAGGGAGACCAACTTAGCCACAAAACTTTTGACCACAAATTTATTCTGCCTGCAAAACAATGCAGAGACAGGGATGGGGCAGAGACCGAGGAGATGACAAGCAAGAACCCACCTCAGAACCCATCCCAAGGGCAAGCACCGATTGCTGGCACTATTATACTCTGTTATGCTTGCAGAGAGGAGTTTGGCATTACATTTTTTGGGATAATCAATGCTATTTAATAGCTTTTCCCCTAAAGCCTGTACTGTATTAAATACTGGTCTACCAGAAAAACTCTGAAAGTGGGTTTAAAAATAAGTGAATCTGTCCCTAACCTGGGGAGCAAGGTTGGAGATGGGATTGTCTGTCACTGGATGGCTTGTGGGAGCTGGTTCTGTCATTTCACCACGTGGGTCTCAAGGCTTGAACTTGGGTCATCAGGCTTGGTGACGGATGCTTTCTTAACCTTCTTGGGCATCTCACTGTTTCTATTGAGGATTTTCAAAATCAGTATTTAGTGGCATTAGCAGTGTTCCCAGTCAATGGTTAAGCTGTAATTTACAGATACATAACCCCCATCCCAAAAATCACCTTCACAAGTCTTGATTCTTTGACTTTTGATATGTATACAATTATGTAAACATAAGACAGTAAAAATATAGGACAGTCTCGTTACCTCTGCCCTTTGTGGTCAGATTCTAGCCAATCCCCTAGACTCTGGCAACTGACTCAGATCTAGTGTTGCTTCTCATATTTCTGCCCTTGCCAGAGTTCTGTGTACATGGAACCCCATGATGTATCAAATTGCAAACCTGGATTTTCTGAGCATAAGGCTTACCATTATGTTTACTTACATTATCACATTGGTTGTTTAATCCTACTCAATTGTGTAGCACATTTTGCTTGGTTATTCAACAAAAGGTGTTGAAAGTTGTATGGGTTTTGGTGGTAAAAATGTTTTATTTTCAGGAGAGAAGGTAGGGAGTCAATACCTAGAAGTGCCATTTATCAGATAAAGGGTTTTAAATATGTACGTAACAGCCTGGATTGGTGGCATTGGTGCCTGTAATCTCAGCATACAGGAGGCTGATGCAGAAGGGTCACTAGAATGAGATGAGATATGCAGTGAAGTTCTGTCTGGATACACACACACACACACACACACACACAGAGACTGATATATATATATCCATATATATCCATATATATACCAACACACATGTGCATAACCTATATATTCACACACTTATTCCTCACAAGCAGTCATTTGTGGAAATTATTACTGCTACCCTATTTTAGAGATGAAAGCTAAGACATACAGACATTATGTAATTGTCTGAAATTATACAGCCAATGGGAATAAAACCAGGTGATTTGCCTGCAGAGCCTGCAGTCTTAACTATTTTTCCCTCTTTACCCACATCCCCAGCTAAGGCTGGTATTGGAAACAGACATAAAGTTCTCACCCTCCACCCGCCCCTCCGAGAACAAGTGTGATAAAGACTTAGTTTCAGATGGAGAAATTGACAGATTAAAGCATAACATGAAAACCTTTATGGAATCAATGGAGGAGAACATGAGCCCACAAAGAAGCTGATGTGAGTTAATTCAAAATGCAGTTCCAGATGAGTCCTGACCTTTACGTTTTTATCCAGTACAAATACTATAGGATTGGACCAAGCTCTGCATGTTAGCAGCTCTGATGGATGCTTCTTCATAAGGCCTCTCTGCTGTTAATGCATACTAAATACCGCGTTCGCACCAGAGCAGGCATAACCAGTCTATCCCTTCAAGTACACCCGTACATTTGTGATTTTTCTAACATTCCTCTGTCACAATAACAATAGAAATAACTTTAGTATATGAATAATTAACATCTTTAACAGTTGCGTTTTCTATTCACATATATACTGCCGTGAATTCCAAAATGATATTCATAATATGAACAAAAGAGAAATTGTAGCAAAGATTAACCTCTAAAAAATGCACTGTGGAGGTCTGGGAGCTCTTCCATAGAATTGGAAATAATGGAAAATTGACAGTGAAATATAAAAGTAGATCATGAATAGTTAATACCTAATTTTTCTTTGATGAAGGAATTAAAATACAAACTAAGTAATCATCCCAATGACAATCTGAGGCAAATTTGTCATCGCCAGTGCCTAGCACCAGGCCTTGCATTTATTATATGCAGAATAAACATTTGCTGGGTTGAATTTAATCTTTCCAAGATAAATGTTTGTAGGAATAGTGAGATAATAGTGGCAGCTACTCTGTATAAAGTCTATGGGTTTAGCATTAATAAAGGCAATACATTTTTGTCTTACAGAACCACAAAGGAATGCAAATGGTATTATTAACATGGTAACCAGCTTCCTCAAAGTCATCCAAGATGACAGGGATATCGACAGCTGTGACTGATGCTTGGCCCCTGAGTACGAGTGTTTTCTGCACGCACAGAATTTAGGTGTTAAGGGCTGAAGATGAGGCATAGCATGTGCTTAGTGTATGCAAGGTCCTGGATTCAGTCTCTGGCACAGTGGTTTCCAACATCCCTAAGACTGAAACCCTTTAATACAGTTCCTCGTGTTGGGGTGACCCCCAACCATACAATTATTTTTGTTGTTACCTCACAACTGTAATTTTGCTACTGTTATGAATCATAATGTAAATATCTGATATGCAACTTCTGTGAAAGGGTCATTTGACCCCCCAAGGGGGTCACAATCCATAGGTTGAAAAGCACTGCTCTAGAACTATAAAAATGAAAAAAGCTCTCACAAAGTCTTTCTGTGAGTGACACAACAGAAGACTCTAGCAGAAGAAAACCGAATGCAAGGGAATTCAGCAGATTGAATCTCCCACCTTTGAGCAGAGCTCAAGTCCCAGCCTAGAAGCTGAATCCACAGACAGAAAGTCTCCTGTTCCCTTGAAGCCAGAACATTGGTTCAGTGCACAGATTCTGCCTATAGCATACGCTCACCTCATGTTTCACTTGGAAATCGGAGTCTTAAGGAAAAAGAGCTCTGTAAAGTCCACTCTCATAGTTCTGGGGCTGGGGCAACATAGCCCTCAGGTTCTGGACATTTCCGTGGCAAAATCCCAGTGACAAATTCCAGTGTCTGCTGCCCACATGGTTAGCATGTTCTCCATCATTCTTTCTGCACACAGCAGGGAACAGAGATGCACCCCGGGATTAATTTAGGGTATGATGTTGAATACTATTTCTGAAATCTTACCATTTTAATCTGGAACTAAAAGCCTCAACTGAGGTGAGCATTTAATAAGATACCTATTAAGAGTCTAGATGCATAAAATGTTCTTGAAGAATAAAGTAAATCAAGGTGTACTGGCTGGTTCAAAAAAGCAACAGATAAGTGTAGATCATGACTAGAGATTAGAAGCAACGGAAGATGAGACATGCATTAGTGGTTCAGAAACGGTGGTTAATTATAAGGATCTTGCATCAGTGGTCTATCTGAGAGCCAGAGCTATATTTTACAGAACCAGCCTCTAATATATTCTCCCATGAGAGAATTACATAGACCCCCAGGCCTCTTTGTCCCCATTTGCTTTGAAGAGTTGATCTCACAGCTACTTAAGTCCTTGGGCATGGTGCTTGGGCAGCAATCTGATTTATCTGCAGAGAGAATCTAGGCTTCTGATAAAGGAAATTCTTCATTTTGTTATAAGGGGAAGTTGCTCCCTCCCTCTTTGACTAATAGATGTTGAGGGAACAACAGCGCTGTTGAGACCATGTTGTAGGCTTGAAGAGTGCTTTAAAGATAGCTTTAGGGATACCTAGGAAGACTGAGTGGAGACACAGCAGAAGAGTGGGCTCTGGGTCATCGGGATCTCTGTGCACCAAGCTTTGGCTGCTTATTCCCAGGGCACATAGAGTGTGCAGATGGACAGATGAGGTTACCAGAGTCCGTGGATCACTGGGGTAGCAGCTATGAAAGAGGTAGCAAAGAAAGCATATGGGAGTGGAAACATGAGACCTTGGTGTCGTCTTGATGCTTGTGATGACACAGAGTTTGGGGAAAGGTATTGGACAGGAAGGGACACAGGCTGTGATGTAGATTATACATCCAAGAGTGCCCCACGGGGATCACTGGTTGGGAGGACGTGACTTTGGGCAGCAGAGCCAAGTCCTGCTGTGCTCACTTGTTAGGAAGGCCAACACTGCATCCCAGCTCTATACACTGGACCCTGAATCAATGGCCCATAGCTGAAGACTATCTTTTATTTGCATTCCTGACAGCCCATAGTCCATCCTCTTTTGAAGGGAGGTCCAAATTGTTTGCTGTTTCTATCTGTGAAGTTCTTGAATTACTGGAACTACTAAACCCATGCTATTTTGTTGATATTACTGGTTATAGTGATTGCTAGGGTATCTCGACTTCAGGTTTCTATTACTACTGCTAAAAGGACTCAACTAGTGTGTGGAAGAACAGTTTCAGCTCTTGAAAGGTTCTCGGTTCTGTTCAATACACATTCACTGAGCAAGCTATTTCTTATCTTAAAATGCAAATGAATGACCATACATGTCACAGAGATGGCATGTGGCTGGCACACTATCAGCTATGACCTAGCACCTTCACAGCTGTGCTCCTCTGTAATGCTTAGTAATGGAAACTGAGCTGTTAGTTTCCCTGTGGTGGGTTTTACTCCTTTTTGTATAGAAGATTATAATTACAGTTCCTTTTATTTGTGTTTATAGTCAACTAATGAAAGATATACATTTTATAACCTAATGTAAGTATTTACCTTTAACTTGCAATTCTTATTACTATATTTGCAAATCTTAATGTTTTAATTTGAATGATTTAAAACACTTTGTTATTTAACGAACATTAAATTAGCTTTACAATTCAATGGATTAAATCCTTTAACATTAACACTATTCAGAGACTGCCTTGATATTTCAAACTATAATTACTGGTTTAATAAATGTATTCTCTAAATATCTGAAATGACTAATATTTCAACCTTATAAATCTAACATGCAAGATATTTGCAATCTTTATGAAACTCTCTTACAAATTTAATAATTCAGGTTTATAAATTTAATAAAGTTGATTCTCTTATCTCTTTCCAACATCTTAAAATGGATAAAGTGTTCATGAAGTACCATAGCATCTCATAAACACCTACTAAATAAAGATCAGATCTTTTCAAATTTATATTTCTGTGGCTTGTACACTTAGTTGCCCAACAAAAGGATCAGGGACCATAAAATCCTATTGTATTTACTTGGTTATAACTTGGGATAACCAGAAGCTTATTAATTTGAATTATAGTGGGAAGCAACACAGCCTGAGAATAGAGGACTAAGGATATCTAATAAAAGGAGGCGTGGGCTTGGTTATCCAGGGCTCTACCAAGTGGCACTGGTATCTGAACCCTAGGCTAACTACAGGAAACTGCAACTGATTTTCAGTGCTCTGCTCTGGGCAGGCTCTCAGCTGTAGTTTTCTACTGAGATCAGTTTCCCAACTCAACACACAATATGTCTGTTGCATATATTTTAAGCTTTGTTCTTAACCCAATTTTCAATTCTGTAATATTCTGCTGTCATAATCCTCTACCTACATTTCAACACACATCTTTGCTGTCTGATTTGTCATAGTCAATTTAGCACTTTGGATTTTACTGTTTCATTTCTCCCAACTTTGTTGCAAAAATAATTTATTGAGAAGAAAACATTTCAGTTCTTAGGGAGTTATTTTTCTATTAGAGATAACAGAGCCATGTTTATAAATCACCTATCATAAAAGGCAAAAATGGAGACTACTATGAAAGTGTGTGAGCATTATTTCTGCAAGTTCTGTGGATGGGGGAACTGTAAGACTACCCTCCGTCTCCGAGCCCTGAGTGCTGCTCATAAAATTATGTCGCCCTTACAAGCCAGAAGATGGTTTTACAGGTGAGACTAGGAATTCCTGTTTTGGTGAGTTATTCAGGTAGAACTAATTTAATCACTTATGTCCTTTTTACAAGGACTTGCACCTAGCTGCTAGCAAGAGAAGAAGTAGAGATATTGTATGGTTTAAATAAAAAGAATTCTCACAGATGAACCTAGCAATTTGGGTTTTAGTTGATTTCAGATGTAGTCAAGTTGACAAATATGATCATCACAGATATAAAGGAGGGTTTCTGTTGCAACTCCTGACAAGGACCCAGAGAGTGACCTCTATGATCTTACTGTGGTTCCTAGGTGACAGCTACATAGAATATGGAGATCTCTGTTTTAACGACAAAGAACTGAGTTTTGCAGCAATCTGAATGAGTTCTGAGCAGTTTCTTCCCCAGAGGGTCCAAATAAGAGCTCAATTCCACAGACATTTGATTTTGGCTTTTAAGATACTGGAGTGGAGAACTTGGTTGGGCCACATAGACTTTGGACCTCGAAAACTGTGGGCTAATAAGCAGGCATTGTTTCAAATGGCTTTTGTGGCTTTTGTGATGCAGCAGTGGACTATCAGTGCAGTCACCAGTCAGTTTTCCATTCCAGTCTACAGACTCAATTTCGAAACTCTAAACTGTGTATCTGATGCATCTTTAAAGGGGGTGATTAATCAGACTCCACAATCTAGTGTTTATCTTAGTTAGGGTCTCTATTGTTATGAAGAGACACCCTGACCACAGCAACTCTTTTTTTTTTTAAATATTTTTATTTTCTATATTCCTTGTTTACATTCCAAATGATTTCCCCTTTCCCGGATCCCCCCTCCCCATATGTCCCATAAACCTTCTTCTCTCCATCCATTCTCCAATCACCTCCCTCCTTTTTCTCTGTCCTTATATTCCCCTCCAATGCTAGATCAATCCTTTCCAGGATCAGGACCCTCTCCATACTTCTTCATGGGCGTCATTTGTTATGCGATTTGTGCCTTGGGTATTCAGGGCTTCTGGGCTAATTAATATCCACTTATCAGAGATTGCATTCCATGTGTATTCTTTTATGATTGGGTTACCTCACTTAGGATGATATTTTCCACAGCAACTCTTACAAAAGCAAACTGTTGATTGGGGCTGGCTTTCAGTTTCAGAGGTTCAGTCTATTATTGTCAGGGCAGCATGTAGGCAGACATGGTGCTGGAGAAGAAGCTGAAGAGTTCTACATCTTGATCTACAGGCAGAAGGAAGAGAACTGACTTGAACTTCAAAGAGCCCAAAGCCTGCCGCTATAGTGACTACTTCCCCCCATGAAGGCCACACCTCCTAGTCGGTCCACTCCCTACAGGTCAAACATTCACACTCTTGAATGTATGGGGGCCACTCCTATTCAAATTGCCAGAGTGTTTTTAGAAAAACAAGCTGATGAGATTGTAAGGTCAAGGTTTAGTTGATTGAATAGAGATATCAGCACCCAGTCAAGGATGCTTAACTGAAAAAATATCCAAAAGCCTACAGTTTCCCTCTATTGGCCTTGATAGAAATGTTCTATGACATTTTCTCCATGGAACAAGGCATTAGGATAATAAAACATCTTGCAGGGTGGATGGCACATTTTGCTATTATCGGTGAGTAACACCCCACATATGCTAAGAGAACAGAATTCAGGGTAGGTGAATCTGGGGGTGAGAGGAGTTAAGAGAAAAGAGGTAAAAACAGATCTAAAGAGATGCAGATGGGGGTCTACTATGGAGAGTTTGTCACCCAGCAGGGGATGGGAAAAATAGCTCAGGGAAGTGCATGGACAGAACGTGTGAAGGAGAAGGACAGACAGGTGTGACCACACTGTTACAGTGTGTGCAGCTCCTGCCTGTGCTGAGCTGGGTGTGAGAACAGATGCTTTCTGCTTGTAATTGCCCTTCACGAACGAAAGCACACTGAAAAGAAGTTCCAAAGCTACCACCTTTGTGTTGTGGGAATCTTTGTCTCTCTTGCATTCTTTCTGGGAAACAGCGATGTCCTACTATGTCTTTAACTGACAGAGCTCAATCACTTCCTCACAGCACAGCCTCTACAGTGACCTTTCATTTCCTGACTGGTCATGAAGATGAAGTTGATAGTCATTTTATTGCTACCAGTGTGACATTTTTATATACTTTCCCCCATACAGAATAGAACATGTTGCCTCCTATAATTGCTTTTATATACTACTTGACTTAAGGATTGTTTTGCTCCTGAATCACTTTTATTTTCAGAGTCAGACGTTTTTAAGGAGAACCAGTTTCTAAGTTAAGGATATTGTCTCCTTTTCTTTTCTTAGGCCCTCTGAACTAAAATGCTATCACTTTTTTGTTTGTTTTTTTGTTTTTAAGAAATGGGAATAAAGAGATTTTAGCCATCATATTATATGTTACCATATTTGTAAGTGTGTGTGTGTATGTGTGTGTGTGTGTGTGTGTGTGTTAGTCCCTATTTTACTTTAAGTAAGATTGAAATTGGACAGTATGTCTCATGTTCTCACTAGTGATATTTTTATGAGTGATAATAACAAATTGCATCTGTGAGATCTCTTTAGTGTGCCAAGAGTTTATGGAATCTGCACCATAGCAAATTTCTACTTACAGTCTTACCAAAAACACGTTATCCTATACTTCATCATATATATATATACATATATATATATATATACACATATATGTATACATATGTATACATATATATATACACATATATGTATACACACACACACACACACATACACACACACATTTGAAACAAGATATCTCTAGAAGACCCAGGATGGTTTTGAACTAACTAGGTAGCCAGACTGTCCTTGAACTTGGGATATTTTTTTCAGCTTCTTTATTGCTGAGAATAAAGGCAAGCATCATTCCCTTTGGCTGTTCTCTCTCTCTCTCTCTCTCTCTCTCTCTCTCTTTCTCTCTCTCTCTTTCTCTCTCTTTAGGTTTTAATTTTTTTGTTTTTGGAGACAGGGTTTCTCTGTGTAGCCCTGGCTGTCCTGGAACTCACTCTGTAGACCAGGCTGGCCTCAAACTCAGAAATCCACCTGCCTCTGCCTCCCAGAGTGCTGGGATTACAGGCGTATGCCACCACCACCTGGCTGTTATCATTTTTTAAAGGTTTGGAAATAACTTAAGTGTTATTACTAATTTTTTATCTTTGCCATTTACTAAAGTTTTATTTTGTATTTAATTTTTTCATGGCCATATTAATCTTTATTTTGATTTATTTCTTTGTTGTAAAGACCCTGAGAATAAAGGCTATAAAAATATACCTTTTCTAACAGAAATTTAAGTCTCTTTCATTATGTACCAGGGAAATATGATGCGGGTAGCTTAGTACATGGAAATAATTCCTCAGGTTCACAATTGCTGTTCTTTAGGACTCCCTCTGAGAAGATGATTAGTAAATGAATATAATCTTCTGATGGCATAGTCACTGTATTGCCAGTGATTATGAACATATTTGTATGAAATATAAAATAATATCTGTACTGAGAGTCTGGAGTCCTTTGACTCGGGCAGTAAGACTGTGGGAGAGGGATCAATCCAGTGAGGAGGCAGGAGGAGACATTGCCCTAAGTCAAAGGTCAGACTTTCTAGCTCCCATCACCATAAAGCAACTTTGGATGTTGTGTTGCAGTAACATTCCTGGGCCTTGGGCTTTCAGTTATGGTTATATTATTCAGTTATGGTTATACTATTATTACCATAGAGGCAATAACTATACAATTATTACTATTTATAGGGAAGTCGGATTAAGCTTTCTGATAGATACGAATTGCTTGACAAAAGTACCTTCCCCTCTCATTTGTCTGCAATGTCTTCCCAATGAAAATCAATGCTAAACTTTCTACCCTTTCCAACTGGTATTTTGAAAAAAAAAAAGCCAAAGTACAACTTCTGATTCATGACTTCTATTTACATTTTGAATTACTTTCCAAAATTACCGTAGACACTCATCATAATGCAATGACAGCATATGAAATCTGACTATTTCATATGCTGTTGAGGTCAAGGCAGGCGAATCTACTATTAGTGACACGTGAGAGCCCCCGCCCGTTTGCTTCCTTCCTTCTTCCCAACACCACCACTCCTGGCTCTCAAGGTGTTGGGTGTAGGTCACAGAGACGCTTCACTTTAGGACCGTCACATCCAAATATTGGCGTTTTAAGCATAAAAGACAGGGCAGAGGCAAAAGAGAAAAGAAAGAGACCTTTGTATGCTTCATGTTTGTCTTAGTTACTGTTCGATTGCTGCGAAGAGACACCCCGGCAGAGGCAACGACTAAAAGAACACTTTTAATTGAGTCTTCCTTACCCTGTCAAAGGGTCCACAACTTTCAGGGAGAGAGAGAGAGAGAGAGAGAGAGAGAGAGAGAGAGAGAGAGAGAGAGGAGACAGAGACAGAGAGACAGAGATATAGAGACAGAGACAGGGAGGGGTCTCCTGTGGGCTTTTGAAACTACAATGAAACAATGAAACAAGGCCATACTTTCTAAGTCTTTCTTTTCTTTCTTTCTTTCTTTCTTTCTTTCTTTCTTTCTTTCTTTCTTTCTTTCTTTCTTTCTTTCTTTCTTTCTTTCTTTCGTTCGTTCGTTCTTTCTTTCTTTCTTTCGTTCTTTCTTTCTTCTTCGAGACAGGGTTTCTCTGTGTAGCCTTGGCTGTCCTGGAACTCACTCTGTAGACCAGGCTGGCCTCGAACTCAGAAATCCACCTGCCTCTGCCTCCCAAGTGCTGGGATTAAAGGCGTGTGCCACTACTGCCCGCCTTAATAGTCCACTATCTGGGATCCAAACATTTAAATAGGTCAACTCCTAGGGCAGTTCTCATTCGAAGCACAGTGTTGACGGGAATGCTTTTCTAAAAGAGCTTGTTTGGCTTCTTAGGTAGATCCACATCACAGGATCATGCATATCTGAAGATCACGTGACCATGGCTATCTGAAGATCACCTGACCATGCCTATCTGAAGATCACATGACCATGGCTATCTGAAGATTACGTTACCATGGCTATCTGAAGATCACCTGACCATGCCTATCTGAAGATCACCTGACCATGTCTATCTGAAGATCACATGACCATGGCTATCTGAAAATCACCTGACCATGCCTATCTGAAAAAGAGTTGGGAAAGCAAATCGTGTCTCTTGGCTCTTTTAATAAAAGACCCATAGGACAGGGTGAGAGGCTCTGAATAAGAAAAAGACATGAAGCAAGTTCTTTCCAAAATTACTGAAGTGTGTTCCACCAACACAAACACGGACACTGAAGTAGAAGGTTTACTGTCTAAGGTTTGGGCATCATGGAGCCAGCACCCAGAGGAGGCAGTGTTGCTGAGGGAAAGAAGCCAAGAACTGGAATACTATTTTGTCTTTCAGGTTGCTTTCAAAAACAGGAAGGTGATAACATTTTGAAATAGATGAGGATTTCTGGTAGAATCAGGCTTCAACATCTTCTAAGCCACCTCTTCACCAGTTTGGCTGTGTGTCTCCTCTCCACAAACTTATTTAACAAACGACTTTATTTATTTATAATAATTATCCCCACAATAAATGTTGGAACCCTCTCTTGGGGGAAATAATGCAATGAAAATCCAATGATAATTATCCCATAAATTTTATGGCATCTCAAAAGATCTCAGAACCATTTTTTTCTACACATGTGCACCATTTATTTTCAGTCATACATTGACTACTAATAAAAATACAATTGAAAAAAACATTTCCACAAAATATCAAGGAAAAGATAATCACCTTCAGAGCTATAATTGAGTAGTTATGATTAAAGAAATTACAGACTGGCTTCCCAGAGTTAATAACACCTGTGGAACAGAGCTAGCATGCCTAGACAATGAAGTATTTGATTTGTGGAGAATTCATGCTCTGGCAGTTTTCCTTCCTAGTGTCTAAGAGTACACGTGAGGTTACTTAGGTCTTTGCACTGGTAAATCAGAAGCCCAAGTCTACCATTGCCTTTACATCTGAGCAAGTCTTGAATGCAGGACTGCTAAACCAGAAGTCATGGATTCTGTTTCTCTTGAATTGTGAAGGAAGCTTGTTTTCTAAACAAAATATTGGAGTTTGACAGCAAGAAATAATGTCACTCTTCCATGGCCCTCTGCAACCTTGGTCCAGAATCTATTGTTACTCTGTGGTACCTGACTGGCACTGTGTGCTGCTGTACCACCACCTTCTACCATATAGCCACAGTGTATTTGTGCAGCTTGGATTGTTCTTGTCAACACACAATCAACACTGCCAGTTTACCCCTCTCCTCTAAGAAGGGACGAATCCAATCTTAAATGCTCAGTTTTAATGCTGTTACATAGTTTAAGATTCTAATTTAGCATGGTGGCACACACTTTTAACCCAAGCACTTGGGAGGCTGAGGCAGGAGAATTGCTGCAAGTTGAGGAACAGCAGAAGACTACATTACAGGACCACACAAACAACAAACAAAAAATACCTCTCTACTCCCCCAAAAACCAAAATCACAAAAAGAAGTTTACGATTACTAGATGTAGGCTCCATAAACATGATGGCTGTGATTATTCTAATGCTATCCTAATATTTAAGAGTAAGCCTTTTCTTGAATTTTAATCTCAGTTTCTGAAAAAGGTGAAAGGAAGCTAAATAATTTCATTTGAAAGTACGGAGGCATAATTACTGTATAACTACTAAAACGTCCTTTGTCCTTATTCATATTACCTTTAAGATGGCCAGTGGTGGAGTTATTGCATGTCTCATATCTCTAAGGCCAGGAGTATCAAACTTTGAACATACACCAGGATCACTCAGGAACTTCTTAAAACGCTGATGGCTCAGACCAACCCCAGAGTTTCTGGTTCAGATCTGAAACATCTATTGGGCTTTCATTTGTTAGTGTTTGCCTTTGTAAACTGACAAATCAAATGCAGGTAGTTATTATAACAAAATAATGTTTTTAAATATGTATAACAAAGATTAAAATGAATGATTCCTGCAAGTTCCCAGCCAATGCTGATACTAGAGGTTTAGGGAACACACCTTCAGAGCTGCTCTATTAGGGAAGTGATATGAAATTCTGGTTCTAGACAGAAACAGACAACTGGTCAAGGTGCAAAGACTAAGAAACCGCAGAATGTTCAGCTCCAAATCAAACATCTAAATTAAATCCCCAGAGTTCAGGAATCAGTGTGGAAGGGGATGGGAAGAGTGTAAGAGCCAGGGGCAGTGGATGGCTTGTGGAAGTAGTGTTTTCTGGATCTGGCAGGTCAAATAAACTCACAATGGCTGTGGAAGCATGCACAAGACCTGTGCAAACACAAGCCACACCAAAGTCCTAGCATGGAAAAGGAAGGTGGACACGAAGTTCCCACCCTTAGCTGAAGAGCTACAGGCAATTGAAGGCTCCCGGGGGAGTCAGTTCTCTTTACGAGTGTAGCTTCTGACGGGAGCTAGATATAGCTGTCTCCTGAGAGGCTCTGCCAGTACCTGACAAATACAGGTGTGGGTGCTCTCAGTCAACCATTGGACTAAACAGAAAGTCCCCAATGCAGGAGCTAGAGAAAGGACCCAAGGAACTGAAGGAGCTTGCAGCCCCATAGGAAGAACAGCAATATGAACCAACCAGAGCTCCCAGAGCTCCCAGAGACTAAACCACCAACCAAAGAGTACACATGGAGGGACCCATGGCTCCAGCTATATATGTAGCAGAGGACGGCCTTATGGACATCAAAGGGAAGAGAGGCCGTTGGTCCTGAGAAGGCTCTATGCCCCAATATAGGGGAATGACAGGAGAGGGAAGCAGGAGTGGGTAGGTTGGTGAGCACGGGGAGGGAGGACGGGATAGGGGGTTTTCGGAGGGTAAACCAGGAAAGGGGATAACATCTGAAATGTAAATAAAGAAAACATCTAATAAAAAATGAAAGT
Organism: Apodemus sylvaticus; assembly: GCF_947179515.1. NCBI lineage: Eukaryota > Metazoa > Chordata > Mammalia > Rodentia > Muridae > Apodemus > Apodemus sylvaticus. The sequence goes on from NC_067486.1 coordinate 49,947,764, forward strand.
GAAAATTATCATATTAAAAAAAAGAGTGCAGCTTCTGCAGCTGACCCCAAGGGCAATCCTGTAAGAGGACCAACAGTCTCATTTAACCAGGACCCCCGAGATCTCTCAAACACTGGACCATCAAACAGGCAACATACAGCTCTGGGGGCTCTGGTTGGTGCTGATATGAGCCCCCCCAACACCCATAGAGTAGTGGACGGCCTGGTCTGTGTTCATTCAGAGATGATGCACCTAACTCTCAAGAGACTGGAGGCTCCAGGGAGTTTAGAGGTCAGGTGGAGTGAGGGGTGGGGGCAGCCACGTGGAGACAGGGGGTGGGGAGGAGGTACTGGATGTGGAACAGTCATGGAGGGGGGATAAAATACGGATTGTAAAAAATAAACTATTCAATTAATAAAAAGAGACTGTAGCTTCTGGTAGACTAGCTAGACACAGTAGAAGATAATATGGGAATCACAAATCTCATCCAAGAATATATGGGAACCACAAATTAGACTTTATGATTTATTCTTTAAAATGTAGACACAAAGTTGAGTTGGTAATAAGGCGGGGATAGATCATAGAGGAGATTGGGGAGGTGGTGAATTTGATCAAAGTACAATTCACAAAATTTTCAAAGAACTAATAAAAATGAGAAATATAAGTAATCAAATTCTGGATCTACACATAAACCTTTCTTTTGGCTATGTACAGTTTCCTAATGGTATGGACTAGATGACAGAGAGTCTAAATTATTCAGGCCCTTCATGTGAGTTGGTCCTGGGAAGAGAGGGCCAGCAGTGGCATTGACCAGGCTAAGGTTTCAGAGTTCTACTTGAGTCCTCTATTAGGAAACCCACTAATGCAAGACTGGATGGTCTGATTCCAGGTGTTCACGCCATGCTTCTATCCTTGGTTAAGCAATGACAGGAAAGACATGCAAACCCCCTTATTGGTTCCATAGAAGAAAACACATTTCCTTTGCTTGATCACAGGGATTTTCTGCACGTCTTTGTGTATAGAAAGTGTATAGAAATGGCAGGTTCCTGGGGAATGTGTTGCTGTCTGCAAGCTCCCAGAGGTGTGGCAAATTATATCTTTCCACAGGTTATATTGACTTGACTTGAGGGGGAAATGCACTTACACAAGCCATGCTGTGACTTCCTGGGGCGCAGAAACCATTGTGAATTCCTACTACTCCTTTTGCTTAATGAGGAGATTGATTTCGCCATGAGGGCATGCGTATGTACTCGAGAGTTTGTGTGTGTGTGTGTGTGTGTGTGTGTGTGTGTGTGTGAAAAACCTCCAACATCTTAATTATGGGTTCCTTAATAGAGCTGCTTGAAAACACTTGCAGCTCACAAGTGTTTGTCTAACCTGGGTCCTTAGCATAGCTGCTGCACCGCTTTTATGATCTCTGAGGTTTCCAGTCCCCCCTCTCATTTTTTTCCACTTAACTGGGATGGAAGTCATTTTCCATCTGTGCTCATGTTTCCTGTTAAAGTGCCTAAAATTTTCTGGGTGGGAAAAGCACGACTGGGTGTTCAGCTACACTGGTGCATGATTGGCATCACATGTTTATGTCTGGAACACATATATGGAGAAGGCCCAGATACCAAAAGAGCTTCATTTGAGGCTGGAAAGCTAAAGCGATGGGTTTCTCACTGAGCAGTGAGTGGACAATCAACCCAAAAAAATCTTAAATTAATTGCCTCCCTCTCTTTACTTCATAGCCTCTGTTCTTCTCCAGGGGAACACTCTGGTGTGGGTTGAAGGAGGACATTGCATCTCAAAGGCACCAGATGCTTCCTCCAAGCATAAGCCATTTTCTTTAATGGCCAAGTACCTTGTCATCATCGGGATCAATGGCTGACACCAAAGAGGTGTTTTAGAGAGATTCATGAATGAGCAAATAAATGATTATCATTAATAAATGGAGCTGAGCCTGTCTAAAACCTAGAAATATGCTCAATCTATCATACTTTGTGGCCTAATGAGGACCATAAATTTACTTTCTGCTTTAATAAATAGTACTTCCCTATTTTTGGCCTTAAGGTTATCTTTTCTATAGAATTGCTGAGGAGAGGAGAACAAATTTCTAATTATTCTGGAATTGTCTCAAATCATGGTCAAGGCATGTATTAGTTATTTTCTTTGTTTATTTGTGTGTGTGGGCTCATATGTGTGTGTTCATGTGTGCTCACACACACTGTATGAAGGTCATAGGACAACCCCAGGTGTCATTTCTCAGGTGCTGTCCATCTTTTGGAACTTAGGCTAGAATGGCTGAAGAGAGGGTTCCAGGGCTTATCTGCCCGCCCCCCCCCCCTCCCACCCAGTGCCGGCATTACAAGCATATACTACCATGTCCAGATTTTTAAAGAATATGAGTTTTGGGGATTAGACTTAAGTCCTTATGCTTGCAAGGCAATAACTTTATCTGCTGAATTATCTCCGAGACCGTGTATTAGTTATTTGTGGCTGCAAACAAATGACCTCAAAGTTCAACAGCTTAAAAGAGCAACTTCTGTCTGCCAAAGGTTCTGTGGTCAGCAAGCCAAGCACGTCCTAGTTGGACTCTAAGTCTTTCATCCACTTATAGAGAAAATATCCCAAGTGCCACAATCATTCGATTTTTTGAGGACCTTAACAGTACAGGAGGATGTGTTTCTAAGGAGGCTCACTCATCTGCTGTTGGCAAAGCACCCCAGCTCCTTACCACGTATGCCTCTATGGAGGGAATGGAGATGTCCTGTCAGACACAGAAGTTAGCAAATCATACACAAGAGAGCAGGAGGGTCGGGAGGAGGCAACAAGTCTGCTGTCTTCTAAACTTCTAGATAGGGAATTCTTGTGCCAATGCTTCACGATAGCTATTCAAATGTTCCAACCCACATTCAAGGTGGGTTCAAGGCCCCACTTCTTAGGGGAAAGGCTACCAACAATATTCACATTGTATGTGAGTTGGAGTCATGTTAAAAATATCCACCAACTAGCGTGAGAGACATCCTTCTGTGAATAGTCTCCAGTCTTGGCTGAGGCATAAGATGATGAACCACTTGCTAGGAGCAGGTGGTGGTCTGCATTCTCTGCATATCCCCAGCAGAGGAGGTGCAGGGTACCATCTTCTCTGAGCACTCCTGTGCACACCGATATGGTCTAGGAGCAGCCAAGAGAAGCAATGACCTTCTGTTATGTAGTCTAGACTCAGTAGGAGGCTTTGGGACAGAGACTGAGGAGGAGTGAGTTGGGGTGCAAGGGGAATTTTGGGCTCATTTTTAGACATGTTTTACATTGATCAGAGTCAGTCATCTAGAAGACCTGGATCTAAGAGTTCTGGGGAGGGATGGTGGGAAAAGAGGATGACTTCTGGAATATTGATAGACAAGGTGGCCATTCAAGTCACTGGCATGGTGAAGGTCACTCATTGGTGGACACGTGGTATAAAAGGATCAGATGTCTCACCTTGAATTTCAAATCAAGAGAGTAATCAGGGAGTGGCAGGGTGTATTCCGTGCAAAGCAGGAAACAAACAAACAAACAAACAAACAGCACAGGATCTATGAAATGGGGGAATTTCAAGACAGGAACAGCTTGCTGTGAGAGATCAAGTAAATGAGAAGAAAATGTTGTCCATGAACTTTGGCTTAGGAAGTTATTATTTTCCATCAAAAGAGTTATCATTTCATGCAACACTGAGTATGGATATTTAATCAAATGACAAAATGAGTAAATGAAAGTAAGAAAGTAAAACTTGAATATTTACACTATATGTGTACAATCTAATATGTATATATACAAATTATATATATATATATATATATATATATATATATACACACACACACACACATAAAATTTACAAGAATGGATACAGAGATAGACTCAGTAGCTCTTGGAATTTCATTGAACAACTGTTGAATTCCTCTTGCCCACCTGTAAGGTCTGTCTGTCTTGGAGTGTTAATCGGGACTTCTGTCCTCTCAAATCATCCCCCCCCCCCCGACCCGTGAGCAGTCTCAGAGTAGTTCCTCTTATCCAGATAGGAAGCATTTTCCAGTTGTGCATACAATGTGACTTTGAGCAAAGGCTGAAGTATATTTTCCATATTTTCTCCAGTTATCGTTCCATTGATAACAGGACTTCTCCTCCGTCCCTTTTGACTTCGGCAGCACACTCTGTATATGTGAGGGATTTTTTATGATGCAAAGTGATCCCTTTTAGAATTTGCATATGTGTACTTTGCACAAAAAAGGCTCTGAATATTTATTATTTGGATAAATCCTGTCAAAGGCAATAATTTGGGAGACAATTTTTGCTCTTATTTTTCTTACTTAAACACATTTTCTCTGTGTTCTCATTCTGAAACACAAATTTCTGACTCCATCGCTTCTCTCACATTCCATTATGTCACCAAAGTCTCTGTAGTCCTGAAGACATTCCTTCACTTGTGTTCCCTCTTCCCAGCTTTGAAGGCATATATTAAATAGCACCTTTCCTTATGACGGTGATACTTAACGATTCTTTATGCAGGAAAACATTTACTTGGTGACAAGTTTGATTATCTGGCAATCATGGTCTATTTTCCTGTTATGTGTATGAGCCTGTATATCTATGTTTTCATGTGTGGATGTACAGAAATGTGTGTGTGTGTGAGTGTGTGTGTGTGTGTTGGGGGCGGGTAGAAATCCACATGCAAGTGTGTATACATTCTTGTGGCAGTCAATATAAGGTGCCTTAACTTTTCTTCACCTTATGTATGGAGACAGGAACTCATATTTGAACTGAGAGCCTTACAGTTTGGTACTATTGGCTGATCATTTGCTGCAGGGATTCCTGAACTATGGGCTTATAGGTGAGTTGACATATCTGCCTGGCATTCATGGGGTGCTAGGTCTCTTTCTTAATTATTTTTTATTTTTGAAATTAGAATACAATGACATTTTCCCTTCCCTTTCTCCACTCCTAATCTTCCCATACAACTCTACCCACTTTCCATCAACATCTTGGACTCTTATTTCATTGCTATTTTATGTATATATGGATATATATATCGCTAACATATTGCATGCATATATGTACATCCTAATGCAACCCCAAATTGCATGCATGCATATATCTATCTATATCTATTTCTATATCTATATCTGAAGGGGTAAAGACTACATTTACCTGTGGGTTAAGGACAGATGTTTACTTATTGTTGCCTGGAATTCATGTGGATGCTAAGGATCTTAACTCCATACTCATGCATTTTAGCAAGTGCTTTATCCGCTGAGCTGTATCCTGAATCTCTTAATATGAGCATTTACCTCAATGGGTTGTCATCATAACTCATGTTGACAATGCTGAAATTATGCTGAAAACTATAAAATGTATATGTATATGTGTGTATATGTATATGTGTATCTGTATCTGTATGTATATGTATGTATGGTTTTCTTTTTCTTTTTTTTAACCATTTTTATTGATTATTTTATTGATTTACATTTTTATTTTAGTAGATATTTGCTTTATTCACATTTCAAATGTTATCCCCTTTCCTCATTTCCCCTCCAAAACCCCCTATCCCAGCCCCCTCCCCCTGCTCACCAACCCACCCATTCCCACCTCCCTGCCCTGGCATTCCCCTGCACTGGGGCATCGAGTCTTCACAGGATCAATGCCCTCTCATCCCATTGATGTCTGACAAGGCCATCCTCTGCTACATATTTAGCTGGAGCTACGGGTCCTTCCATGTGTACTCCTTGGTTGGTGCTTTAGTTCCTGGGAGCTCTGGGGATACAGTTCACATTGTTGTTCCTCCCATGGGGCTGCCAACCACTTCAGCTCCTTGGGTCCTTTCTCTAGCTTCTCCATTGGAGTTATATATATCTCCCTAAATATAACCTGTTCAGTATATATAACATAATTGTATATATCTTTTCAGGGTTGACCATTTGACACCAGTCGTGTGCCCTTCTCCGGGAAAAACTCCTCTCCCACTTCAGGATATCCTCAGTGATCTACAGTGTTTAGGGTTGAGGCCTCAAGGGCTTTTCCCTGTCCACTTTGGCATATCCACTGGTGTCCTCCTTGTTCAGCCATGTCCATGTTTGGACAGCCATGTTGGTAAGACTTTATGAGTATAGCTTCTATTATTATTAGGAGATATAGTGTCACAATAAACTGCCTGGTCTTCGGTTCTTACAGTTTTCCAAGCCCTCTTCTGCAAAGTACCCTGAGACCTAGTGTGGGAGTGTTTTATAGATTTTATCCATTGGGACTGGGCTTCACAACTCTGCAGTTTGATTGGTTGTAGTTTTTCTTAGCAGTCTCTCTCTGTTACAAAAGGCGGTAGTTCCCTTGATGAGGGAGGGGTTAAAGAAAACCACACTTGTCTGTGGGTTTAAGGACAGATGTTTATAGATTGTTGGCTGGAATTCATGTAGGTGCTAAGTGTCTTAACTGCATTCCTATTCTGTTTAGCAAGCCCTTTGTCTATCTACTGAGCTATATCCTGAGCCCCTTAATAGTTAAAATGTTAATGAACATTTACCTTAATGAGTTCCCATCACAACTGAGGTTGACAATGTTGAAATTACCCTGAAATCAGAATCTTATTAAAACCCGTATTGAAGGGAGTTTTGTTTTGTTTTGTTTTGTTTTTAATGAAGATGAACTGAGTTCTTCACATCTCATATTTTGGCACCTACTACCTCTAAGCAGTCTGGTAGCTCTATCAGGAGTAATTTCTTCTTATAGAAATTGTGATGCTTTATTTGTGATATGTGCTGAAATTTTTAGTGATTCTCCAGTTGATGGTATTATAATTTTGCTCTGCCTTCTGAGGTCTGCCTGCCAGGGACCCCATCGACTGTGGCAGGATGCCTGTTTTGATCAATATATACACAATTTCAACTATAAATTCCCTGAAAATGCTTGGGCGAGTGCCCATGATTTATTTATTTCTGCTTGCCAATTAGGTCTAGAATGCCATAATAATAGACTCACTAGAAAAAGAAAGAAATCATCAAGAGAAAAAGCTGAAGCCAAGGAAAAATATTTCTCCCTTCTCCACATTTACAGTAAACCCATCAACATTTTTTTTGTTTCGTTTTATGTCAACTAACATTATCCCTCAGAATTATTCTAACCTCTAAAGAAATCTTACAGCTTGGAGAATGCCTCTGCCAGCCTGGACTTTGAAAATCCTTGTGAAATGTATATAGTCCGTGTGATCGGGGAATCTGGGTGTATTGGTAGCTCGTTATGCCAATGGTGCTCGTGGGCGTTGGAAACACTAATGTCTGTATTTAATGGTATTTGTGGCTCGCCCCTGGCTTGCAATTACCTGCCAAGTGTAGTGGCTGGATTGAAAGCGTGATTGCAGCAACCCCATTTTAAGAGATCTCCTACTGGCTCCTTGATGATAATTTGACCTAAAGCATAATGTGTGTGTGTGTGTGTGTGTGTGTGTGTGTGTGCGTGCACTGAGCAGGCTTATACCATTTCCTCATTTCCCTTGAGCAGTAACAGGAAACTTCCCAGGGAACTGAACAATTCAGATAATATATTTATTTTCAGTACTAGCCTTGCTCAACCAGCTGAATATTCTTGATAAAACAGCAAATGGCACCCCCTGACCTCACGCCCCAGGCAAGAGACACCTGGTCTGTGGAGAACAAGATGAGTTTGCATGTGGTGCAAACAGCACGAGGCTCTGATCCAGGCGTCTGGTCTCAGGAGGAGTTGATTGTCCACGGAGCTGAGAGGCTGACAGGAGCTTCTGTTGATTCGGCCATTTTGTATCCATTTTTCTGTGGTGAGTGGGTCAGCCATGGCTTCCTTCTTATACACTACAGCTGTGCAAGATCCCCCTCCACCCATGACACATGGATACTGATGTCACATCTACAGAGCTGCCTACTAACAAAGGAACAGTGAAAGCAGGATTTCAGGTTCCTACGGCTGGGCAAATGGAGAGATAAAAATAATAGTAAAAAAAAATGTATATAGACGCAGATACCTCGGCCCTACAAATTGTCTTCCTATTTCCGAATGGGGCGGCTGAAAGCTTATGGGCATTGTTCTTTGATGTGCTGTTTTAGCCATCTTAATTATTTTATTTCCACATAGAGTAGAAATTAATTAAATCATCTTCCAATTATTAATAATTCATGTTACAAAGATTTTTTGGTTTTTACACATTTGTAAAACCAATGTTTAATTGCCGTAGAAAAATCACAAAGCAAGAATAAGCAAAAGAAAGGGACAGAAAAATCTAACATTTATGTTACTGTGTTGCCAGTATAGGGCTCTACAATAATGATTCTATAAACTCACTTTTTTTACTTTTTTCAGATGGGGGGTCTCACTATGTATTCCTGGTAGACCTGCTATGTAAAGGCCAAGCTGGCATTGAACTCAGGAGACCCAACCGGTCCTGCCTTCTGAGTGCTTGTATTTGCTTATTTAAATTTCAAAGCAACCTTATATAGTAGAGTTTTACTGAGCCACACTTTACAGATGAGAAAACTAAGGAACAAAGAGTTCCAAGAGTTCAGCATGAGTTTGAAGTCTTGTCTTTGCTACATTGCGCTCACCCCCAAAACTATGCATTATATCGCTTCAAAGAGGTAATTCAACTTTCCTAAGAGAGCATTCAGGTCCTTTTCTATTAACATTACACTGAGTTACAGCTCAGTTGCATATCATGTATGTATATTGGGCTTTTGCTGTGTGTTTTAGTTAGGGTTTCTAGTGCTGTGATGAGATACCGTGACCACAGCAACTCTTATAAAGGAAAATATTTCATTTGGGATGGCTCACAGTTTAGAGGTTTAGTCCATTATTGTCATGATGCGAAACGTAGAGACATGGTGCTAGAGAGGTAGCTGAGAGTTCTACATCTCGATCAGCAACCAGTGGGAAGAACAAATGAATCAATAGGCCTTCCTTGAGCTTCTGAACTACAAAACCTACCCCTGGTGATGTGCTCCCTCCAACAAGACCACACCTAGTCCAAAAAAGTCACGCCTTCTAATAGTGCCACTCTCTATGAACCTGTGGGGGCCATTTTCACTCAAACCAACACACCCCAACTCTCAACATAACCCCTTATTTATGGATGTGCAAATAAACCTAGAGAACCTGAGTGAGTTGTCCCATACCTCATGGCTTTGGTGGAACAGAAGAAACCTGTTTGCAGGTACGATAACTCTGTAACTCCACTTCTGAGTCCTCCCTCTGCCCTTCAGTTGTTTTAGTTTGAAGTAAGTATGTGCAGCCACCATTGTATGACAGGTGTGGTGGTGAATGAGGAGATGCTCTGAGCACCACCCAGTTGGGTCTGAGCAGCTCCCACTGCATGGCGCCCTCCCGTGCTGGTGCTGGCACCCTCCTGTGCTGGTTGTGCCCTCATCTATTTGTTCTTGCTCTCATTACCACTTGGGGGCTACACCTAGCAAACTGGACTTAGGACATGTAGGAAAGGCTAGTGTTGACAACATGGTAGGCCTCTGAGGATGAGACTCAGTACCCACACCTGGACGAGAGATGCATTTTAACCTCTCACTGTAGTTTGCTGGTCATGTACTATGAACTGGTTAGAGATACTTCCTTTCAAAAAGTCTGGTAACTATTATTTTTAATTTTAAAATATTTTGTTGAAGTGATGTATATGAACCGAAGAAAGACCTAAAAAAATCCTCCCAAACATTATAATTCAAGGCCATTTCTCATGTTTCCATGTTTCCAAGCTTAAGACTTTTCTATTTCAAATCAATTACTTTCTACTCATTCTTTAAAGACACATATTTTGGACTGATAGCAGAAAGACAGCCACGAATCACTCCCCTTTAATTTCAAAGCCCCCTATCTGTTTTCTGCATCCTTTGCTGGAGTTTCTTTGTTCCATCGCCGTAATTTCACGGTTAGCTTCTCCTACCAACTTCTGGTACATCTTGTTATTAAAGAGTTATTAAGGGGTATGGCCACCTCACTTATCTCTCTCCTAAAAGAATACTTCATGACCACCCTGAGTTCTATCCTATGCAGTCACAGGGAGTTCAAACTCCAAACATTTTAACTACCTTGTAAGTGTGAACCACTGTTGACGTTTATAACTGCAGCTAGAAATATTAGCTGGAAGAGGTCCTGGAACTATTTGGACAGTGCTGTGATCTTTCAACAGTGGAGACTAGCAGCGTGTCATCTTGTGGTGAGTGCTCATGCATTTCTGTTTCCATCCGTTGCCTGGCAGACCTCTTCATTACCTTGTTTGCGTGTTTCCATAAGAGTCTAACCTTCGCCTGCTGGCCCGCCTCTCATGTGGATCAATTTGCTAAAACAAACCTTTCTTACCCACTTCTTATCTGACACCTTAACACTTATAAGCCTAGAACAAGGCACAAATAATGGTCCTTGGATCTTTCCTTTCCTCACTTTCAACTTCATCTCACGATAAGGAGCCAATGAAGTATCTGTATAACGTCCAGCAAGCATCCAATGTTGTCCTTAACTCTCCTAACTCAGCTTCCAGGACCCTCTTGACCGCACTTGCATTTAAGGATATATGCTAATGGGTGGACCAAAAGAAGACTCCTGGCCCTAGAAGTAGTGTAAAGCCACGAAGACATAAGATTATATGGTTCTGAGTATAATAAGTCTAATCTGGAAGATAAGGGGGTATTAGGACAGTATGTGGCTCCTTGATGGGTGTGGCTGCTACAGGGACAGAGCAGGACCTTATCAACCACCAGGGCTGGTGCAAGCTCACTTTGTAGGGTTTAGGGACCGATTTTAGGACTGACAGGAAGAGTACCATGATCCAATTCCAACTTACTTTTTTTCAGCACTATCTCACACTATGTCCAAGTGTGACTGCCCCACTCACTGGTTGGTTCACTGGGGCAGGATCTCCCTCATTTACCCCAGTCACTTTTCTCATGCTTAACACCAGGTCCACACTTCACAGGGACCAGGAAAATATTGAGGAGAAGGGTAACAGCACACTTGAGGGAGTGAGTTTCTTCTAAATGCTGGAGATATTTTCAACTCTACTGTATTGTCCTGTTTTCCTCTTATTGGGATAAATTAGACAAACAAATTTTCATAGGAAATCTCTGATTTTGAAATATTGACAACTAGGCAAGATGAAGATCCAAAGCTCCATTATTCAAACCATCCCTGTTGTGTTTCCATTTGTAGTCTGATTATTTTCTCCATGTGACCTATGTGTCTTCTTCAACTCTGAATCTTTTCTATCTCCCAACAAGGACTCAGACTCCCACAAGACTTTCTGAGCCACCCAAACTACCTATGATCTATGCCCCCCTGTTTAATATCTCTAGTTGAGTTATTTAAAGAGACCAGAGGAGCCAGTTACACAGTAGCAACCCACTAATAGATATTTGTTGAATAAAATACAAATAAAACTAACATTTACCAAACTTAAAAAATGTTTATGTGTACTTTACACAAAGGAATTTAATTTTTAGCAGTTTCTTCCAGGGAAAGAAAGTATATGTATACAAAGATGTGTGTGTGCAATAAAATATTTATCATAGCGTTACCGGCTAAAATGAAAAGTCAGAATTAAGTTAAGTATTCATCAAAGCATTCTGAATAAATTAAAGGCATAATGCTCAATTTGATTTGTTGAATGCTTCTCCCATCCTTCCCATCTATAATTCCCCCCACCATGTCTCTTATTTGTTATTTCTCTGCAAAGAAACAGGAATGTTTGCCTGGTTTTGCTGAAGTAATTTGAACAATTCCACTGTCATTTGTCTTTCTCGTAATTTGTAGCTGTGTGGACTTGCTTAGAAAAAAAATGGATGTTTTGGGTAAGAGTACTTTGACACTGAATACTTCAGATCTGAGTGATGTAGCACAACCAACACTGTTCCTTTGCTTGGGAGGCTTGGAGCTTAGCCGTGGCTCTGCTCCAGGCTCCAGGCTCCAGGGTGTGTCTGAAAATTTCTTCCTTGTGCCTTTCCATTGTGGTTTACACAGAGCAGAAGCAGCCACTTGATATTTTCAAGATCATAGACAGAAGCTTTAGGGTAGGGAGAGACAAATCACTCTGACATACTTAAAGACCTTCACTGGAAATAGCCTATGCCGGATTTGCTCATATTTTGTTATTCAAAGCTATCTCATAGCCAAGTTTCAAAGTCAGAGGGGTCTGTGGGGAAAGCACATCAAACCTAGAGAGGAAATAAGCAAAAATGGTTCTAAATGGTTTGTTTTCTTTGTTCTTGTTTATTTATTCTTTGATGGGGTTACAGTCATTTAAAACAAAAAGGCTGAAATATGGTGGTATGCCAATCTTAACATCTTTCCACTTTCTCAAACTAGGATATTAAAGAAAAAATAGTTTTTACTAGCCATTTGTTTACTTTAAGGTATAATTTTAAAAGGAAAACCAAGATGAATGATTAATACGTTCCCTTTAATTGTGTTATTAAAATAATAGCTTTGTTTCTTTGAAGTGTATGTGTAGGCTGCTTGGAGTTTATGAGTTTGCATTTATTTGATAGACTTTGGTCCAATGTAGTCATCCTTTTTGGTGTTAGAATGGCCACACCTTTGACCCCAGAGTGGTTGCTTAAGGTACTGAATCCTTTGGAGGTGGCCCTGACCTTTTCTGCTTTTAGTTTAAGGTGTTCCACATCTATCTTATTCATTTCTTGTCCATGATTTAGAACTTGGCAATCCCTAAAAAAAGCCTTTTATTTCCCTCAGTGGGAAATGATAACAGAATCTAGAATGTGGCATGAGAACTATTCTTTGTTAGTTAGGCTAGAACTTGTTTCTAGGCTTTCTGAGTAGATATACCTAAAAAAAATTTCATTTGTGTTTTGAATAAAATACATCATGAGTTCATTCAATATCTCCAGTGTAAGCTTAGGGGTTTTTGTTTGTTTTGTTTCTCTCCCATATCAGAAGTCTGATGGTCATTCAGATAGTAAAAAACATTGACAACTAGGAAAAAGTAAATCACGAATGCACTCTTGATGATATCTAAGTGTTAATATTTTTCAGAAGTGACAATACCACTTCAACTATATTCCTGAGACTACCAAGCTGGAGACATTCACAGGCACATATCTGTCCATTGTTCCTTTGGTATTTCGGTTTTGCTTCAAGTTAACACAAGGCATTCCATGAGAGAAGTAGACAGTGTACAGATGAAAGTTGGGCATGGTTTGAACTCTGTTGAATCTAGGTAATGGGTCCTTGAGACTTTCTTTCTTTCTTTCTCCTAGATTCTTTATTATTTTTATGTTTGAAAATTTTAATAACACATCATTTAAAAGAAGAAGCACCAGAAGGGTAAGTGTGACGGTGGGTGATGTTTTCACTGTGAAATTTTACTGTGAAATGGTAGGCATGCTGTGTTTGTAAAATAAACCCAAATGCTACAAGAAAGACACATATATATGCAAGACCACAAGGGTTAACCCCAATAGTGGGGAATAATCTATGTTCCAGATTATTTTCATCTGAGATTTCTGTTCTTCTGTGTGTTTTAGATTTCTGATGTGACCATGTACTCCTTCTATAATCAGACAAACATGTAAATATTACTATATGAAAAACCCTGAAGCCACAAGCGCCCCTCCCCCACACCCTGCTCCCATGCTTTGTGTTGATAGCATCTCCCGTTAGTCATTCCTAAACACTGCTATGCTGTAGCTGTCTGACAGTCCCTCACTATGCTCTGCAAGTTTCCTTTTCTCCAATTGGATGTCCCGTGACTCTGGTCTTTTTTTCAATGGCGGTTCCCATTCATGAAAGTCAGGGTCTTAATTAAAAGCGAGAAAGGATCCAACTTTGTTTCTTGTGTGCTCTCTTTTCTGATCAGCATTGCACACTTTCTGTCTCTGTGTTTCTTTCTCACAGCTTACACCTTCAGTTACTCTTATCCACAGGAATACAAGGCATCTACAGGGCTTTGGCTGACTGCATCATTTGATTTACATGATCTGATGTAGGTGAACATATTTTCTCCAAGAAGCCTCAGGATTTAAGAATTATGTCTATTCCTTGCAGGAATGGTACAGCTTTATAATTTCTACCCACCCCAAATGAGAGTGCAGCTCAAGAGATGCCTAGTTTGCCTCGACATACTTACAGTAGACAATGGAGTTGGTTCAAATTCATACCTGAGGACAAAATTTGTAGCTCTCCACTATGCCTTTGACTTTTTTTTTCTCTACAGCTCAAGCTAGGAGGCATCACTCCTTGACAACCTGGTACATAAACACAACACCTTTCATTTATTTATCTCCACAATCTCATATTAATATCATGATATAAAATAGAGTACAACTTTAGGAGTCCCAGAGTCTTTAAAAAGTTTAAATACTTTAAAAGTTTGATGTATCTATAGGTATTAGAAGTCATTAGACGTTTGTTTAATACTATATCTATTTAGCAGTATAATAGTAGCCCCTAGACCAGTGACCTGTCTAGCTAAAGGCAGTTGGACCAATAATGTTATAGGTTTCATCACTGTGGAGTGGGACTTACATCCAAGGGGAAAGTGGTTGGTTTCCCATGACATCAGGCCACTAGTGCACCAGTGCACATGCCTCGTCAGGCTGTTTTTACCAAAGTTCACACAATTCACAGATGGGTAAGACTGATTACTTGCCTCTTCCAGCAGCTGGTAGAGGACCTTCTAGCATCCAAAAGGAATGATGCTTCCAAGTGAATACCAGGTTGATTTCTCCATGTTCTGGATCCAAGCATGTGATATCTACAGCAATAGAGTTTACCCTCAGGTCCTAGAGGTCGCCAGTAGCATTGGTAAAGACTTTTGTTTTCTTTTTTATTGGTTATTTTATTTATTTACACTTCAAATGTTATCCCTCTTCCTAGTTTTCCCTCCACAAACCCCCTATCCCATCCTCCATCCTCCCCCTTATGACCTTTAAAAAAGAAAAGGAGAAGAAATCTTTCAGTCACTTCTAAGCAGATCTCTGAAAAACCTGTACGAATTAGCTGTATTTAATAATTTCATCTTACACGCATTTCACAGTAGCCTTAAAACTATCCTTTTTTTTTCTTAGCTACATTATCATTGAATTAGACTCTGAAATACATACAGAGGCCAGAGGATGTAGTTCAGTTGAGGGAGTACTCGTCTACTGTTATAGTAAATATTTAAATCTTGGCCAGGGGTTTCTACCCTGCCTTTGGTTATTGAGCTCTTGGATAAAAAAACATACTCACAGATTTTATATTTATAATATATAAAGCCTTAAAAGCACAAGGGCTGGACAGTTGCCTATCCTCCATGCTGTTAAGAGTCTACTTTCCTATCGATCACCCCCAGTAATCACTTACTATTTACTCTGTTTCATCTGGACTGCTCTTAACTCCAATCAGCCAGCTATGATGGTTTGAATATGACTGGCCCAGGGAGTGGCACTATTTGGAGGTGTGACCTTATAAAGTAGGTGTGGCTTTGTTGGGGAAAGTATGTCATTGTGGGTGTGAGCTTGAAGACACTCATTCTAGCTCCCTGGAAGCTGGTCTTCTCCTGTTTGCCTTCAGAAGAAGATGTAGAACTCTCAGCTCCTCCTGCACCATGCCTTCCTGGACATTGCCACGCTCCCTGTCTTGATGATAATGGATTGAACCTCTGAACCTGTAAAATAGCCCCAATTAAATGTTGTCCTTATAAGAGTTGCCTTGGTCATAGTGTCTGTTCACATCAGTAAAACCCTAAGGCAGAAGCCCTCAGGGCCATGATCTTATGGTTTACCTAACCCATTGAAGCTTCTCCTTCCTCTTCTCCTGCATCTTCTTCCCTAGTGGTCCTCTCAGACCCCTAAGTCCAGTAACCCTAAACTCTACCTATCTCTCTTCTGCCCAGCTATTGGATATTGGCATCTTTTTTCACCAATGAGAAATGACTTGGGGGCAGGGTCACAGGGGCTATGTGCAGACTCCAGGTCTTGGGGCTTGCACTTAGCATCACAATATCTAGGAAAAGACAAAAACCTCAACAGCCTACCATACACAAAGCTCTATATTTAAGTCCTGGAATCACATCTACCAGGAGTGGGTAGTGTAAATGCCCTAATTCCAGCATTCTAGAGCTGGAAGCAGGAGACATCAAGGTCAAGATTCACTACATGGTGAGTTTGAGGTCAACCTGAGATACAAGAGACCTTGTCTCAACAATAACAGCAACAAAGGATAAGATGGGAGGCGAGAGGAAGTCATAATAGGAAGGATACAGAGAGCAAACCATCTAGAGGAGGGAACAGAGCTGCAAGGCCTAGGCACATCAGGAAATATAACAGAAATAGATAGTGGAAAGAATTAACACCTAGCAAGAAAGGACACACCAAGCCCTGAGGCCAGACCTGCTTGAGGAATTCTTAAGCAGGGAGAGGAACTTGCTGGAACCTTTTAAGGCATAGCTTGTGAACCAATTTGAAGATCTCCAGTAACATAAGCTTTGGCACAAACTCATTGTGAAAACACGTTCTTCCACATTGTAAAGGAACAGAAAGTCCTTAAAACAGAAAGCCTGCCTTTTAGAAGTTAAAACCCAAAGTGAACAGTGTGTTTCATAGACAGTTCTTTGCCAACAAGTTGATTTTTTCTCTTGGATATATCCATCATCCTTTGGGAAAGCCCAATACTGCCATGCCCCAGTACTGTGACAATGCCCAGAGTCGGTTCTATTGCAGCTTGCTTCCAGGGACACACAGAGGTGCTGGATAGAAGAATTTTTCTTCTTAGTGTATCACATGCATATCCACAGATCAATCTGAAGCCCTCGGGACTTGCTGTCAATCTATCAAGAGAGAATGCAATAAACTCTGAGGCTGTTGCCAAGGAGCTTCCATCCCTAGGAACAATGTTTGTAAATGTACAGGAATGGATTGGAAGAAAACAACTTAACCATATAAAGCTAAAGCTTTGGGAGAAGGTAGGATGGGTGATGCTTTGGTCTGCATGCATTAACTCGCACTGTGAATGAGGCACAGAGAAGCCCTGTGCTGTTCACTTCTGGGGCCCTTTCCTAAGTGGAGTCTCAGTGACCACTGGGGACGTTGGTGTTACCCTTGTTCAGGCAATGCAGGGTCTACTCAACCTTTCTATTGTTCTTTCTGGAATAGTGCCATTTTTGCTCAACTTCAAGACTTTGTATTTCTCTTCTACTCAACATTTAAGCAGGATTTAAACAAACCAGAAGACAAGCCTAAGAATCCTTCAAACGTGGAAAGCCAAGGTCTTATTAACCAGACCTTGGGAAACACACCAAGGAGCCCTCCCATTCTATATCTTATAACTCCATACATTGTGAACAATTCATTTCATCATTCTGGCTTGATGGCTTTCTGCTTTAGCCCTGTTCATTGACTTCCAAGTCACAGAGCATCCTTGGTTGTCATAAAGGAGCAGTATCTGGGATGAGAAGACAGCCTTTTCCTCACTCCCGCCTTTCACCAATTTTAGAGCTAAAAATTGTAGAGAGAATTGACTGGGAATGAGAATCAGTGGTTGAGTGATAAGAGTGCTTGCTCTGTGTGCCCAAAACCTGGTTTTGGTCTGCAGTGCTGCTAAAATAATAAACAACCAGAATGTGCAGACACACCAGCAGCATCTATTTCCACAACACTAAGCAGAATACACCAATGCTTCTTCCTAGTAAGATACCGCTTGTATCTGTCTTAACTCTGCACAGGAAGATGGAAAGTTCTGGGTCATTTTTAACATACTTTCATACTTCCATATCAAGGAACTTGGTCTTACTGGGGAATGGTGTTGGCTAAGGGGGGCAATTTATGTCTTGGAGGTGTCTAAAGCATTGAAGAGGGAAGGGTGATGGGGGTGGAGGAGTGGGGGGAATAGAGAAGTGAGGGAGAGGAGGGTAGATGAGTGGGGCAGTGGGGGTGCAGGAATAGGGAAGTGGGGGAGGGGTAGGTGAGTGGGAGAGTTGGGGAGTAAGAGATAGGAGGTAGGGCATAAGAAGAGCTGGTGAAAGGAATGAAATATAACCTCTCACTATCCACTATTTCTCCTTCTCTAGTTATTTATCAGAGATTAAATTTCCACCTCCGAAAATATACATTAAAATCCTAACTCCTAGAACCCATGAATGTGATTTTATTTGGAAATAGAGTCTGTGCAAGCATCATGAAGTCAAAGAGAGGTCATCCTGGAGTTGAGTGAGCCCTTATCCAGTATGATAAGTATCCTGCTAAGAGGAAAGACACAGGCATATGTGAAGACCCTTGGGAAGATGCCATGTGTCCTCCTTCAGAGGAAGAGTATAAGTGCAGCCAAACTAGAACAGGCCAGGCGAACCCTCCCTGCAGGCTTCGGAGGACTGTGATGCTGCAGCGACTTTTGGTCCTTTGGCCTCCAGGTCTGGGAGATGATACACCAGTTATCTTAAGCTGCCTACTTCGTGATGCTGTTAGGGCTCTGCTAGCAAACTAAGGGACTCCCCTCATCCTGTCCTCACATCTCTCCCAACTCACAGAAGGCAGAGCCACCTCTCACATGCCTGCCAGACATCAGCTTCTCTGTGAGTCAGCACATCCCATTCTTCTCTCTGTTTATGCTAATCAGGTCTCCTAAGAGGCAAGGCACCCATGGCCTTGGGTTCCTTTCTGATCTGTCAGAGAAAGTTGAACAGCATGTAGCCCATTTTGAGGCCCTGTCCTCAAACATTGAACCAAAGGATGCTCGGTTTACAAGAAATCAGAGGAAAAATTAAAAAAAAAGAGTCCTGACTTCATTTCTAAATCCTTTGTTTTTGTGAAGCCATGGAAAATGGACTTTTTGACTGAAGACAAGGTCCAGCCAGAGTGCTACAAGCCTGTGGATGCCCAGTGGCCTAGGTCTTCACTGATTTTTGGTCAGAATCCCTCCAGTGGTATCTAGAGTTTGCTTTTAGGCCCCATTCCCTCTATGCAGATGCGGAAAACAGAGTGGAGTAGGTGGTAATGTGACTCCACAATAGTGGGGGTTAAGAAGTGGTACCCACACTGACTGGCATCTCACTGCACTCTCTGATCCTCTTACACAGAGTCTATTACTATATGGCACATTGGAAATGATAATGGTCATGACCACTATCATTTATCAACTGTTGTACAATGTAGACCTTCATCATAGATCCTCTCAGTAACTCTGCAAAGGCATCCAGTCTTTATTTCATAGATTAGATTTAGAGAGAGAACAGAATGTGCTCAAGCTTAAGAAGATGTGGGAGGTTAAAGCAGCAAGCAAGGTCAGACATGACCAACTTCCCATTAGACCTTGGCACTCACCTATACGGACAAGAATGCTTTTAGCTAGCCTTGAGCGATCACATTCTCCAGTAGTCCACATTACCCTTGAGTTGAGATAGCCATCTTAGGCTAGGGACATTCTCATAGCCATTCCCTATTGCCTCTGCATTTCTGTTGAGAAATTTGGCCATAGAAGATAAGGAAATGAAAACTGTCCTAGGTCAAGCAGAAAGAACAACCTGTTCTGATTGTCCCATGGCTTTCCGAAGGCTACACTTCATTAAAGCCGGATTTGCATTTTATTGAAAGCTTTTGCTATACTTACAGTATCCTTGCCGTGCAGTGTGCCCAGGCATTTCTGAATATCAACAGTGTTCAGAATTTATGGGGTTAGGATGGTAAAAAATGATCAAAACCTCCTGAGGAGTCTGGAAACATTTTGCTGTAGTGTCTAAGGACGTCTGCTGAGGGAGAAAAATTGGAATGCCCCAGAATTTCCTAATAGCATGTGATCTACAGTTTAGACTTTTGCATATGCATTACTGAGCTGTGAGCCTGTTTAGCAACTAAGCATATGTGGGAATTGTAAATTTTAATCCCAGATAAGGGAGAGATTAAACCAAGGGGATTAGAGAAAAAGAGTTATTTCATTTTTTTCAGTGCTGCAAATTGAATTCATGACCTCACACTTTGCCTTGTGCTCTACCACCAAACTATCATTCCCTATTGGATTACTAAATATCTTCTTTACTGTATCTGTTCATTTGTTTCTTCATTCATTCACTCAAACACTCAGAGACAGGTTCTCTATGTAGCTGAGAGTGACCTTGGACTTCTGGTTCTCCTGCCTCTGTATCCTGAGTGCTGGGATTACAGGTGTGCACCGCTACATACCTGTTTTATATTGTGCTAAGAGTGGAACCCAGAACTTTGAGTGTGTTATACAAGCACACTAGCAACTTAGCTACCTCATCAGTTGTATTATTTCATCTTAAGAATTGCTTGTAGAGATGACACTGGCCAGTAGGTTCCTAAATCCCTTGAGGCTATAAATGAAGGTAATTGTGTACAATTTCAGATAGACATGATAGAAAACAACTTTTTTTTTCTTTTTACAAAGGATAAGAGAATATATACTTCTGCCTTCACAGATTCTCAGCTCTGTCATTGTAGCATGGACAACATATAAATCAAATAGTAGCTGTGCTGCTGCAGTAAAACTGACAGCTTCAGCTTTGTAGCTTGGCCTGTCAAGCCACCTGCCTCCAAGCCTGACAACATGAGTTTGATCCCTAGGATTATGTGATGGATGGGAAGAATTGACTATTACAAGCTGTCCTCTGACCTCCACATACAACACACACACACACACACAAGCCTGCATGTACGCACACACACACACAGGCACACTCACACACCAAACTGCAAAGAAACAACAAAGCAAAACAATATCCTATGTCATCAGGTTTAATTCACTGTGTGGCTATGGTTTACTTAAAACATTTTGTTAGTCAGTTTTCCACTGGTGAAACAAAACACCAGAGGCTGGACAATGCATTTTTAAAAAAGGTTATCTAGGTTTGGAGATTTAAGGGTATGACACTGGCCTTGACTTAACTCTGATGAAGACCTTGTAGTGAATGACTTCACAGTGAGAGGGGCCCATGGATGGGTGAGCAATCACTTCTTGGGATGTGAGCAGAGATTGATGAGAAACCTCTCACTCAACATAATGATCTTCTCTGAAGAGCTAACTGGGATCTCACAAAAACTAACTCAATTCCTTGAGGATGCAGTCGTTAATGACATTCTACATAGATCTGTCTCTTAGGTCAAGAGCCTAAGCACCACTTAGCACCAGTGCACTGATAGCCAAGACTGGAAACAAACTCAAGTCACAACCAAGCCGTAGTAAGCCTCCAGGGCAAAATGCCATCTAAGAATTGGAATAATTTATTGACTGTACTAGCTGGTCTTGTGTGTCAAATTGGTACAAGCTAGAGTCACAAGAGAGGAAGGAGCCTCAGTTGAGGAAATGCCTCCACAAAATCCAGTTGTAAGGTATTTTCTCAACTAGTGATCAGGGGAGAGGGCCCACTGTGGGTCTATTGTGGGTGGTGCCGCTCCTGAAGAGCAAGCCAGTAAGCAGCACACCTCCATGGCCTCTGCATCAGCTCCTGCCTCCAGGTTCCTGCCCTGTGTGAGTTCCAGTCCTGACTTCCTTTGGTGAAGAACATCAATGTGGAAGTGTAAGCTGAATAAATCCTTTCCTCCCAACTTGCTTCTTGGTCATGGCATTTTGCTGTAGCATTAGAAACTCCAAGCAAAACATTGATATTCTCCATCATTAAGGTTTTAGAAAATCCTAAATCTAAAATTTAAATCTCTAAATGAGAAGTTATTTCCTTGAGTTGTCTTATGTATACCAATTTCTCCATTTTGACTATTAATTTACTTTTGCATAGTCCAACCTTTCTTTTCTTCAGAACATTTTCAAGCCCCAGGAATTTATTTCTCTGTAGGTCTTATTCTACACCAAGAGTACATCAGAAAGCAGCGAGGAGCCATGGGTACAGAGAGTGGGAGGATCTGAGTCTTACAATATTGATAGGAGAAAATGAAAATTAATTGACCATTCAATTTCTTTCCCAGATACCAGAAATGCAATAGATTTTTTTTTGCAACAAAGAGCCCTTCCCAGTAGGGCTAAATTCCTCTCCTGCTTTCCTCTGTGATACATCTAATTTACCATCCAGAAGGGCTCATGAATATCATGGCAGCCACAGTATTTGCACACTGTAGCTTAGAAGCACTTTGCAATGTTGAATAGTTCTAGTGGTGCTTAAATGTGTACATATGTAAAACTGTACATATGTAGAGCTAGACACAACATGCAAAAATTATGATACTTGTTCTTCACATTGGTAGTTAGATATTTATTTGGATATTAAATTGTGGATCTTTGGGCTAGAGGGATAGCAAAGATGGTGAAGCTCTTATCTGTGCCAGGAAAAGGACTTGAGTTCAGTTGCCAGTTCTCCCATAACAGTGCTGGGCATGGTGTCCTGGGCTTGTGGTTTCAGCTCTGGAGATGCAGAGACAGGAAGCTCCTTGGGGCTCAGTCTAGCTTAATCGGTCAGTTTCAGGCCAAGGAACAAACTCTGTCTCAAATGAGAATAGAGCATGTCTGAGCCTGATACCAGGGTTGTCCTCTGGCTTTCACACCCATGCATGCACCATGCAAGTGAACATGTAACCAGCAGCCCAAGGACCACCAACAAACATGCATACACACATGCATAAACTTAAGAAAGAAAAAGATGCTAGCATCTTATTATAAATGTATTTAATAAAGGGAGTCATGTTTTTCAGAAATTAGATTTTCGTTTCATAGACAGGTTTACTTATAATGTGTTGTTTATTAGATAATTCATATCCTTTTAATTTTAATAGATATTTCCCAATACATATTTCAGAAAGAAAAATATATATTTTTGGAAATGTGAAAAAATTCATTATTATTTTGAATTAACACTTTTATATATTAAGATGTTTAGCAGGTCCAGCGGAAGGGCTATCAGCAGTGGAACCAAGGTGACAGGGTCCAGGCAGGCCTTGCACCTGCTACCACTGACCTTCGCTGGCCAGCAGGACTGCAAGCTGTGGCAGATTTATGGCGCCTTTCCCCGCACAGAAGCTACATTAGAACTCTGCCTCCCGCCAGTCAGTTATGAGAGTCTCTCCGCCATCTTGGATCTCAGGGGCCAGAGAAATCAGACAGCCTGAGGTACACAAACATAACCCAAGGCCAACATCGTGGGGGTCTAAGCCCAGGCCCAGGCCCAGGGCTGTTGGTGGGGGGCATCGGTGTGCAAACCGGCCAGGAGGTTGTTTGCCTGCCCGGACCATGATCGCCATTTTGACTATAGGACGCCAGAGAGTTCTAGCAGGCAAAGTCAGCTAAGAGTCATAGCCTGAGGCGAACATAGCAGGGGGGGGGGTGTCTAAGACAGACAGGCCTTGAACTGCACCCAGGCCCTGGGCTGCTCGGTGGGCCATCTGTGTGCCAACCTGGCCAGGAGGTTGTTAGCCTAGCAGACTCTCCCGGCACTTTCAGGGAGCGCACACACGCTACCATCCTGACAGGAAAAATCCACCAAGAAGAACTTTCAATTCTGAACATCTATGCGCCAAATGCAAGGGCACCCTCATTCTTAACAGAAACTTTACTAAAGCTCAAAGCACACATTGCACCTAACACAATAATTGTGGGTGACTTCAAGACTCCACTCTCCTCAATGGACCAATCAGGAAAACAGAAACTAAACAGGGACACAATAAAACTAATTCAAGCTTTGGATCAATTGGACTTGACTGATATTTATAGAACATTTCACCCTAAAACAAAAGAATATACCTTTTTCTCAGCACCTCATGGTACCTTCTCCAAAATCGACCATATAATTGGTCACAAGACAGACCTCAATAAATATAATAAAATCGAACTAATCCCATGCCTCCTATCAGATCACTATGGAGTAAGAGTGGTCTTCAATGGCAACAAAAACAACAGAAAGCCCACATACACATGGAGGCTGAAGAAATAAAGAAAGAAATCAGAGACTTTTTAGATTTTAATGAAAATGAAGGCACAACATACCCAAATCTTTGGGATACAATGAAAGCAGTGCTAAGAGGAAAACTCATAGCCCTGAGTGCTTCCAAAAAGAAAATGGAGAGAGCATACACTAGCAGCTTAATGACACACCTGAAAGCCCTGGAAAAAAAAGAAGCCAATTCCCCCAGGAGGAGTAGAAGACAGGAAATCATCAAACTTAGGGCTGAAATCAGTCAAGTGGAAACAAAGAGAACCATACAAAGAATCAATGAATCCAGGAGCTGGTTTTTTGAGAAAATCAACAAGATAGATAGATAGACCCTTAGCTAGACAGACCAAAGGGCAAAAGAGAAAGTATCCAAATTAACAAAATTAGAAATGAAAAGGGGGATATGACACCAGAAATCTGTCAGACCTTCAAAGAAGACCTAACACCAATATTCTTCAAACTATTCCTCAAAATAGAAACAGAAGGAAAACTACCCAGTTCCTTCTATGAAGCCACAATTATGCTTATACCAAAACCACACAAAGATCCAACAAAGAAAGAGAACTTCAGACCAATTTCCCTTATGAACATCAATGCAAAAATACTCAATAAAATTCTTGCCAACCGAATTCAAGAAAACATAAAAACGATCATCCACCATGATCAAGTAGGCTTTATTCCAGGGATGCAGGGTTGGTTCAATATACAGAAATCCATCTACGCAATCCACTACATAAACAAAATCAAATAAAAGAACCACGTGGCCATTTCATTGGATGCTGAAAAAGCATTTGACAAAATTCAGCATCCTTTCATGCTTAAAGTCTTGGAAAGAACAGGAATTCAAGGCCCATACCTAAACATAGTAAAAGCAATATATAGCAAACCGGTAGCCAGCATCAAACTAAATGGAGAGAAATTGAAGCAATCCCACTAAATTCAGGGACTAGACAGTGCTGCCCCCTTTCTCCTTATCTTTTCAATATTGTACTTGAGGTACTAGCTCGGGCAATTAGACAACATAAGGAGGTAAAAGGGATACAAATTAGAAAGGAAGAAGTCAAATTATCATTATTTGCAGATGATATGATAGTCTACCTAAGTGACCCAAAAAACTCCACTAGAGAACTCCTACAGCTGATAAACAACTTCAGCAAAGTGCCTGGTTATAAAATCAACTCAAACAAATCAGTAGCCTTTCTCTACTCAAAGGATAAGCAGGCTGAGAAAGAAATTAGGGAACTGACACCCTTCACAATAGCCACAAACAGTATAAAGTACCTTGGGGTGACTCTTACCAAACATGTGAAAGATCTGTATGACAAGAACTTCAAGACTCTGAAGAAGGAAATGGAAGAAGACCTCAAAAAATGGAAAAACCTCCCATGCTCATGGATTGGCAGGATTAATATAGTTAAAATGGCCATTTTGCCAAAAGCAATATACAAATTCAACACAATACCCATCAAAATCCCAACTCAATTCTTCACAGAATTAGAAAGAGCAATTCTCAAATTCATCTGGAATAACAAAAAACCCAGGATAGCTAAAACTATTCTCAACAACAAAAAGAAATTCTGGGGGAATCAGTATCCCTGATATCAAGCAATACTACAGAGCAATAGTGTTAAAAACTGCATGGTATTGGTACAGTGACAGGCAGGAGGATCAATGGAACAGGATTGAAGATCCAGAAATGAACCCACACACCTATGGCCACTTGATCCTCCACAAAGAGGCTGAAAACATCCAATGGAAAAAAGATAGCCTTTTCAACAAATGGTGCTGGTTCAACTGGAGGTCAGCATGCAGGAGAATGCGAATTGATCCATCCTTGTCTCCTTGTACTAAGCTCAACTCCAAATGGTTCAAGGACCTCCACGTAAAGCCAGACACTCTGAAGCTAATAGAAAAGTAACTGGGGAAGATGTCCATCGGTACAGGGGGAAAGTTCCTGAACAGAACACCAATAGCGTATGCTCTAAGATCAAGAATTGACTAGCTCCGTACCCCACTTTTTAAGGGGTTTATTTGGTTCTCTGGATTCTACCTTCTTGAGTTCTTTGTATATATTAGATATTAGCCCTCTGTCGGATTTAGGGTTGGTGAAGATCTTTTCCCAATCTGTTGGTTGACGTTTTGTCCTTTGACCGTGTCCTTTGCCTTACTGAAACTTTGTAGTTTTATGAGGTCCCATTTGTTAATTCTTGATCTTAGAGTGTAAGCTATTGGTGTTCTATTCAGGAACTTTTCCCCTGTGCCCATGTCCTCAAGGGTCTTCCCCAGTTTCTTTTCGATTAGTTTCAGTGTGTCAGGTTTTATGTGGAGGTCCTTGATCCATTTGGAGTTGAGCTTAGTACAAGGAGATAAGAATGGATCGATTCGAATTCTTCTGTATGCTGACTTACAATTGAACCAGTACCATTTGTTGAAAAGACTATCTTTTTTCCACTGGATGCTTTCAGCTCATTTGTCGAAGATCAAGTGACCATAGGTGTGTGGATTCATTTCTGGGTCTTCAATCCTATTCTATTGGTCTGCTTGCCTGACATTGTACCAATACCATGCAGTTTTTATCACTAGAATTTTCACATGAAGAACTTCGTGTGAAACGAAGGGCTGAGAAACACCTTAAGAAATGTTCAATATCATTAATCATTAGGGAAATGCAAATCAAAACAACCCTGCGATTTCACCTCACACCAGTCAGATTGGCTAAGGTCAAAAACTCAGGAGACAGCAGGTGTTGGTGAGGATGTGGAAAAAGAGGAACACTCCTCCACTGCTGGTGGGATTGCAAGATGGTGCAACCACTTTGGAAATCAGTCTGGCGGTTCCTCAGAAAACTGGGCATGACACTTCCTGAGGACCTGGTTATACCACTCCTGGGCATATACCCAGAGGATTCTTCTGCATGCAATAAGGACACATGCTCCACCATGTTCATAGCAGCCCTATTTGTTGTAGTAGCCAGAAGCTGGAAAGAACCCAGGTGTCCTTCAACAGAGGAATGGATACAAAAAAATGTGGTATATTTACACAATGGAGTACTATTCAGCCATTAGAAACAATGAATTCATGAAATTCTTAGACAAATGGATGGAGCTGGAGAACATCATACTAAGTGAGGTAACCCAGTATCAAAAGATCAATCATGGTATGCACTCACTAATAAGTGGATATTAGCCTGGAAAACTGGAATACCCAAAACATAATCCACACATCAAATGAGGTACAAGAAGAATGGAGGAGTGGCCCCTGGTTCTGGAAAGACTCAGTGTAGCAGTATAAGGCAAAACCAGAACAGGGAAGTGGGAAGGGGTGGGTGGGAGAATAGGGGGAGGGAAAGGGCTTATGTGACTTTCGGGGAGTGGGGGACCAGAAAAGGGAAATCATTTGAAATGTAAATAAAAAATATATCGAATGAAATAAAAAAGAAATGTAAATAAAGAAAATATCTAATAAAAAAGAAGAAAAAAAGAAAATATAAAAAAAGATGTTTAGCTCATTAGCCAATTAACATTAAGTATGCACAAATATAATTATAACAAAATAATGTATGTTTTTATAGATGAAAGTTCATTTAGTCTTATGGAGACAGTAAATAATTCGTGAATTACATGTTTTCATTTTATCATTCATTATGGATAACAAGTCTCTATAAGATAATCAAATGCATGCATGTTTGAAAATATTTACTATAAAGATGTATGTGAAAGGTACACACCGAGCTATCTGTCTCTGAATGGCAGCAGCTGCCCATTTTGTCCAGTCATGGAAGGAACTGCTTCAAACCATTATCTTTCATGTAAACAGGATGTTTTCATTCATGTATAGATGATTTAAAACTGCTTTTAGTTAAATCCTCTTGTTAAAAATTAGTTTTAAGCATAACCCCACTTGAAAAACCCTTTCCCTGCAATTTCTAACTCCTCAAATCCCTGGGAAAAAAAGTTCCATTAAAAAATCATTTTGTGCCAAATTCTTTTGGTGGCAAAAATGAACTGGTTTGACATAGGTTATTTATAGCTCCTCTGCATATCATTTGTATTCACACGTTCACTTTATGGGTATTAATGAGCTTGACTGAGGATCCGCTCCAAACCCTACTTCACGGGTATGTAAGGGACTGTTCACACATGATGCTGCCTTTCTAAAATCTAAAACACCACAGATCTGAAACATGTCTGCTCTAAAGTTTGCTTCCCTTAGTAAAAGAGAAAAATTGACATGTGTGGGGGACATGTTCAGCAAGTTGCTTTAGAATAGAAGCACAGCATGGAAAGAAATCCATATTGCTTGTACTGCACAGGACTTTTTAGCAAAAATATACTGACAATCATGATAAGTTTTTAAGAATATAAATTCTCAATCTATTCATTTTTAAAAATCTTATCTGACATTTTCCCATAAAGCTGAGTTTGCAAAATAATTATAGTGAAGTGATACTGTTAATTAGCTGATTCTAGTTCACACTGATTTTTCATTCAATTTATTCTCTAGAATTAGGTCACAGCCTGCTCTATGTTGTATCCTTAGCTCGTAGTGGGAGTTGCAGGAGCTGAAAGAGAGACAAGGCTGTCTTCTCTTGTTCTTGCTTTGGGAATATTGGGTAACAGAACCTTTTCAGAGTTCTTCATGAAGTAACAGATGCCATTTGCATTCAGGGAAGGACAGGACTTTATCTTGTAATTAGCTGGAGCCTTTTGAGAAGGCATTTCTACCAGCAGTTGAGGGCTAACTGAAATTCATCATAACCACAGGGAAAGCTCCAAATGTAGAGTGATCACCATGACTCTGACCACTGATTGCTGTTTCCTGGGAAGCTTTTAATAAAGACAAGTGCCCAAAGCCCATTCCAGGTCACTGGTTCACTTTTCCATGGAGTTTGACTTAATTCCTTGGGAGTATTGTTCCAAAATATCCTAAACCATATGATTTATAAGTTTATGCTCACAACTCTGGAGGTACTGAAGCCCAAGACCCAATAGAAGATTTGGTAACTGCTGAGGACCTGTTCTCTTCTTCAAAGTTGTTGCTTTCTACCTATGTCCTTTATGTGGTAGGAAGGTAGTCAAGTCCCCAAGACCTATTTATAAGCACAATTATCACATTCATGAGGACAGAGTCTTATGATCTTATCACATGCCTCTCCGCCCACCTGCCACCTCAAGGCCCGGACGCTTGACACCATTGCATTGGGATTGGGATTGAGTGTGTAGATTTTGGGATGACTCAAATGTCAGAACATAAGAAAGTTCTGATATACAAAGCAGAATGGTAACCCCTGGCCATTGGCCATTGGGTCTCAAGCTGTGGTCTCAAACAGTATGGTAAGTACCTGGCAACTTGGCGGTACTGTAATCTTCCGGGAATAAGATGGTTGGAAAAATGGTGACAATGACCTTGGAAGAATTAAAGACTCAATTTTTTCCTGAATTTGAGTCCTAAACACTCTGTTCTTATTTAAAACTAAGACAACACCCCCCCTAAAAAATCTGGAGAGGAGGGTCTCATTTTGATCCCTTCCAGTCTCCATTTAAAAACACTCTCTGCAGCACAGACTTTTCTTTATTGCCAGGTCAGCACAGGCATGCCAGTATCCTAGGCTGAAACCAGGATGACCCCTTGGATTACAGAAAGAGAAACATTATGACTGCTATTTATATGCTTCCTTACAATTTCTGCTTTCTGAGAGGGTGCCTGTGAAATTTAAAGCATAGTCAAAAACATCAACATTAAGTATATGCACACTGCATATACCGACATGAGAAGATTCACTAATATAGATGCATAATTAAAAATCTCAGGCTTATTGTACCAAACCATAAGCTTATAGAACAAGGAGATTACATTTTCATCCTTTTTTTTTCTTCCCACACTTCTTTGCCTGCACGTAGTAGACATCAGTTGGTGTGGAAATGAGTATTTTGGCTTACTGCTATATTTCAAGAAAATGCAACTAAAATTTCAGCCATCAGAGGAACTTAAAAGCGCCAGGGCTTTAATATCAACATTCATCCTGCTCCAGGCTGTGGGTGGCTACACACCTATCTCAGATATGAGCTCTCTTTTGCTTTTAGCCTGAAAGCAGCAGCCATACTTGACATTGAATTTTCTTTCAATGTCATGGAAAATAATCACACTCTCTTCATTTCGCGTTTTATTGCCATCACTACGCGCTGACATCTTCTGTGGTCTCACTTTCCAAGCCAGCGTTTTCCCCAAGCATATCTCCAAGCCATTCTGCCCACACTGTTGCTCATCTGTGGAGAAACAGCAAGTGGCTGGGAGCTACTTTTCTCCTTCAAGAGCAGTGGGAATAAAAGGCAAAGCTTCCCACCAAAGTATCAGTGTGAGCATCGGGAAGCCAAGGGATGCGATGGCCAGGACAAATCTTCTGTATCGAACGCTCTGATTAGCTCTACCCAAGTAGGAAGAGCAAATGTCAACTCTTAAATAGTTTTTTGGAGAACATGTGTCTAGAAGTAGAAATAAAGTAAAAACACTTCTTATAAATAAACTATGGGAAGACAAACAACTTATCTTAAAAATAGGTAACAGAATGCTCAGGCACACCATGGACACCCAGAGCCTACATTTTCAGTTTTTCTAATGTTATTCCGTGAAAGAAACTGGGCCTGAGACTACCCCATAGAAACAGCTTGTTTTAGAGGTGGAGTAAAGATTATTTTCCTTGACCCTGACTCATCTTGTAGGTTTAGAAGTGAAAAAGTACACACACACACACACACACCATACACCCAGAGTTGAACATATGGTTAGATGAACATAGAAGCTAACCAGAAAGAACTCACACTAGTGAGAGATAGACGACATTAAGGAACAAAATATATAATGAAGTATTATTATCTTATAATTCGAACTACAAAGTAATCAATATTGACTATTCAAAATGATCTCAAGAAATTATTAAATAAATAAATGGGATAAATAGACAAATCTAGCACACATGAGTATCTAAAGTAATTTATTTGGCTAGTCTGTCTTGAGGATACTCACCCTTTAGGTATGCCTGTGGTAGTTCTTTTCTTCCAAATAGTGTGGGATGAGGAATGAGAAAACAAGAGTGATTTTTGAGTAGAGAGACTTTGCCAACCTATCTGTGAATCAAGGTCAACAGCCACAGTAACAAGTCCCGATGGCAGCATGCACCCTAGATGTGAGTGTCAGGGATGGCCTTTTGCTCTTAAGCTCTTCCTCCCCGAAGCCACCAACCCCAGACTAGCCACATGAAAGACATCAACTGACCTCCAGGGAGCTAGTCTATAAAATGTCTCATGAGTGTTCCTCAAGTCCAAAGCCATCAGAAGCAGGGAGATTGTGAGATGATCAATGCAGTCTAAGGGACTTGAAAGAAATATAGTAAGTATATTTATTGTGATAGTGCAGATGGGGCCCTGGAGGATGTGGAGTAGGGAATGTTATTATGTAAAAAATGAAAAGTGGAATGTAGCATAAACTTGACTTAATAATACATCAATATCAGCTTATTAGCTGTGATAAATTGGAAGCATGGTATATAGTATATATAAACTCTTTGCAGTCTCTACTGGTTTATTAATCAAAATTATGTCTAGAGAACCTAATAAACATGTGAAAAGAGGTTGACATCGTTAATCCTCAGAAAAATATAAGCTAAAGCTATCACAGGATACTCCACACTCTCTAGAAACACTAACCTTATAGACTGATAGGATGTATAGCTGGGATTGTTATATCCTTCCTATGAACATGAAAACCAGTAGAATTTCACAGTAAGAAATAATTCAGTTATTTCGTGAAATCCTATGTATATATGTTAATATAGGACCCAGCTATTCCATCCCTACATATTTATTCGAGACAGCAGAACATACTTTCACATGAGGGAGTGTACATGAATGTTTATGGAAGATTTCTTTTTAATAACTAACCCTCCTAAAGATAAAAAGACAACCCAAGTGCCCATCAATGTACACACGGACAAGGGACCGTGGAAGTGGGGCGTGCTCACACAACACCGTGCTACTTCCTAATGAGAGGAAATAAACAGCAACACCGTGAATGAATCTCAGGACATGCTTAGCCAGACAGAAGACAGCACACACTTCATCACGGCACTTAAATGGAATGGTAGCAAATACCCACAGCAGGGCCCACTCAGGGGAGCAGCTATTAACATCAGAGAGGCCGGAGGGGACATTTTGGACCAAGGAAGTGTTTTCTATCTGGAGTGTGATGATTATGTCACTAAATGAATGTATTACTACCATCAAATGACATATTTGTAATGGTGTATTTTATATTATGTAAATGCACTTCAGTGAAATTGATTCTTCTTACAGGAAGGAGTCCTTAAGGGTTCTAAAGATGGCTTTCGGAGATGCCTCAAGAATGACCGACTTGTTTTCCTCTACTCCATAGCCTTTCCGCCACGCCATCTGTCTCATCCCATCCCACTCATCCTATCCATCTCCTCCCTTGCCTTCTGCCTCTTTGACAAGTGCCTCTTCCCTGTGTCATAGATGCCTCTGCCTCGGGTTATTTCAGAAAGGAAAAGGTTTGGTGTAATCATTCAGGCCAGCGGAGTTCAAGGTGATCCTACAGCATGCCTGGGGAGACCATGGGACAGACATATTTGCCTTAGTTTTCTATGACAGGGTGCAAGAGAGGATCTCTGGGAATACCGCATCCAAGGAGGGTGCCATCAAGGTGCACAGATATTCCTCTATAGAAAAGAAGTGCTCATTGGGGGCTGTCTTGTGAAATCACACGTGTGCGTGTGAACATCCGCATGTACCCACGCACAGCTGTACAGCAACCAGCAACAGAAGCCCTAAAAGTGGCACGGAAGAAGAGAAGGCCTGCTCCCC
Organism: Apodemus sylvaticus; assembly: GCF_947179515.1. Lineage (NCBI taxonomy): Eukaryota > Metazoa > Chordata > Mammalia > Rodentia > Muridae > Apodemus > Apodemus sylvaticus. The sequence continues at coordinate 49,980,479 of NC_067486.1, forward strand.
ACCAGTCATTTTTCTTGTTACAGCGAGAATGAGCAAAAGTGCATAGACAGTGTTGGTTTGGGAAAGCTTGGAACTACGAACTGTGACGAATGTAATAACTTTGTATTTTGACAGAACGTTCCGCAGAGAGATGGAAACGTTAATAACCAACATTGAATTACCAAAAGAATCACTGGACCAGACTACGACTTAGAAATATGGTTGATTTAAGATGCATGCTCTGAGTAGATTAGGTTCAAAGAAGTTTTGAGAATATAGTAAGTTTCATTTAAAAATTTTGCATGGATGGGGGTTGGAGAGATGTTTCAGCAGTTAAGTGCACTGACCGCTCTTCTAGAGGACCTGGGTTCTATTCCCTATACCCACTTTCTCACAGCTGTCTGTGCGTCCAGCTCTGGAGGATCTGATGCTCACGTCTGGCCTCTGTGAGCACCTGTCCTCATGTGGCATATGCTACACACACACACACACATACACACACACACACACACAATTAGAATTTTTGCATTGATGTATCACAACCCAACTACTCTATTTATGCACTTACTGTATTTTGTAGTGGATTTTTACTGGACTGAGTACTGTGCGTATTTGTCCATCAAGATATATTTTTCTATAACAAAATTTAATGTCTATACAATATTCCATTACAGGAATGTCTATATTTTACACAACTAGTAGTTCATTGCTGAACATTAAGTCTCTTTCACCCATATTATAAATAAATTTGATGAAAAATCTTCCACATATGTCTCTTCACACCATCCTGAGTGTTCTCATAAAATAAATTTACAGGTAGGAAATCACCGGGGCAGAGGGTACTTGTGTTTTAGGTTTTTAACACCATTTCCAAGGTGTGTACCAATTTACACATCAGCTAGAAATCAACAATCTTTAAAGGATAATGTTCCATTTATTTATACCTCTATTCTGACTCAGCCATGAGCTAAAAGAATGATCATTCCAATTAAGATGAATTTAGAGATAATAAAATTACCATTACTAACAATATTGAAGCTTAATCTTGGTTTAACCATGGAAATGACCATGTCCACATAATTATGGCAGTAACAGTGGGCCAGCCTTTATGAAGAGACAGTGTATCCACCAGCATTCACGTTGCTTTCCAGACATTAATAATCCTTTGAAATTCTGCCCCTCCCCCACTTTAAAGCAGAACAAACTGAGTCACAAAGTTATAAATATCCTGATAAATGTGGGCTTCTAAATGTTCCTATTAATGGCATCATCATAACCTGGATTATTTTAGCATTTCTTTTTCTCTTCGTTTTCTTTTACATATGTATGTGTGTTGCGTGTGTGCATGGGTCCATGTATTTTTACAGGTATGCAAGGTACTGGTGTAGGTGCACGTGGGTGCCCGTGAATGAAAATTTGATATTGGGAATCATCCTTGACTTTCACTCTGATTCATTGGGGCAGGGTGACTCAATCAAACCCAGAAGTTATCAATCTGGCTGGTGTGAATGTGGCTAGTGCTCTAGCCTGCATCCCGCAGAGATACCTTATCTCTGCTTTCCAAGGCTGGACATACAGGCGGGATGCTGTGCCCACCAGCATTTCTGTGTGGCCTGGGGATTCCAGCCTGACTCTTCTTGCTTGTATGGTAAGTGATTTAACAGCAAAATCACCTCCCCAGCCTGTATTTTTAGTGTTTCTGCATATTGTATTCCATTTAAATCACCTTAAGGCTTGAGTCAGTTTGCTCTTACACATATTAACTGCCAACTCACAGAGGAATCCGTGCTTTGAATATGAAGCAACACACCTGACCAGTGGGAAGGCCTGTGTGGCAGAATCTGTTAACTACTCACTTGATCTTGAAAACAAGAACAAAGAACAGGTGTAAATCCTAAGTGCAATGTTATGACATGCAGTCCTAATTAGTTATGGGGTTTGTCAAAAACAATTTGTTGCCAAGTGTGGCACAACAGGTCTTTAATCCCAGCACATGAGAGGCAGAGGCAGGTGGATCTCTGTGAATTCTAGGCGAGCCTGGTCTATATAACGAATTTCAGGCCTGCCAGGACTACACAGTGAGACCTTGTCTCAAAAGCCATGTATACATGATAATGTTCTGAGGTTTACGAATGGCGTTTTTCAAGTCTCTTGGAGTGGATCTAGATTTGTCCTTGTGGGAAGGTGGCAACCATCCACTTGTTCCATTGTGACTTCAGAGTGGAACCCAGGGTGGGGTAACAGCTGGAGATATCCAATTTTTCCACAGCACAATAGGGCATTGCCAAGCACAAAGCTTATGCTCAAGAACCAATCAGATTACCTCTCCCCCCATCACAATAAATCCCTCAGATGTTTTAAGGAATCGTTCGAGTTAATGTTGTGCTGCATTAGACCAAAGCCTGCAACAAGCCGCAGCCTCTCTTGCTCTGCAGCAGGAGAGCAGGAGGCTGGTGCATGCGTGTGTCTGCAAGAAAAGCACAGAGAAACGCAACTCCAACCTGAAGGGAGAAACTGGAAGGAAACCACATTAATCCGAACAGTGAGAAAAGGTCTGTTTGCTCCAACACAGATGTTTCATCCGTCTTCTTCCCCTAATTAGTACCAAGGAGCTAAATTCAGACTCAGCCCACAATAACAGCAATAAAAGATGAGCCATTTGTGCCCATCCAGAGACAGCCAGCACCCGGTGAGTCAAAGGCTACTGAGATAGCCGTGAAAAGAATGGGCTGTCCTAAAATCTTCATCATTAAAGAAATGTTTTCCCATTGATGAACAGCTTGCTAAAGGCAGATAAGCAGGCTGAAAAGCATAAAAATGGAAGCATTCTTAATAATTCATCTACTTCCAGCTTCCGTAAAGCAACTGTCGTCCTTTCCCTCAGTGAGTCCGGGATGGTCTGCTAATGTCCCTTTCCTTTGTTAATATTGACATTCTAGGAAGGGAATGTTCTCGCTTGTTGATGTCACTGCTAATTAGGTGAATGAATCTCACGGGATGTTTCCTTTATTGACTGTCATAGTGACAAACCATACACTAGTCCCAACCCAGAAAGACTATCTCCAAATTGATACCTCTGTCCAGGGCCAGCACCCACCTAGGGAAGAATTCAACCAAGCACCATTTTGTTGTGTATTTCAGTGTATGGATGAAAAATCCCTATTATCCCATAGATGTCCATATGTTATAGTAGCCTGGCAGCCTGTCCTTCTGAAGAAGGCTTCTGTGTCTAAGAGATATGATTTAGTCCTTAAGAGGAAGCAAGACACAGAGGCCTGGTTCTTCCATCCCTTTATTTACAACTCATTGTGTGACTCTGGGCAAGTCACTCCATCCCTCCAAGTGTTAGTCTGGTAATTGGTGCAATGGCATCCTTTCTAACTCTGATACTGTGATTCACCTTGAATGTAGGCTGCAGCCTCGGTGCTGCTGATTGGCTGCTGGATGTGCCTTCTGCACAAAGACAGGGAGTTACAGCTAGAAGAGCTTCAGGTTCCTCCACAGTCTCAGGTATCTCTAACAACATATTCATTATTTTTCAGCGATGTAATGAAATGCAATGATCAAGGCAACGATATCAAGTTTATCATCCCAGAGGGAGAAGAGTCCATCACCGAAGGAAAGCCACAAGTGTGGTGGTCAGAGTAGGCAGCTGGGAACTGATGTCCTTTCACATACGAGGTAGAGACATACTTTGTGTAGAAGTGTCTCACGGATTTAAATTCTCAAAGCTGCTTCCAGTGATGTACTTTGTTTAGCAAGAATTCACATCCTCAGTCTTCCCAAAAAGTTCTGTCAACTGGCACTCAAATATTTAAGTGCTCAAGACTATATGGCACCCCACATACGTGGCACATTGAGAGCCTTTCTCATTCGAACTAACATATTAAGCAAATAGGCCACTGCTGTTTTCTTAGGTCACATTGTTCACAGCAGCATAAATATTTACCTTTTTGGCTATGGAGACACTATCAGCAAGTACAACCAAATGGGGATTGCTTCTCATATGTGTAGAGGTCAGAATGATTGAAACAAAGTGTTGTGTAGCTGAGTCTGTCCTTGGACTCACCGTGAAACAGAGGCTGACTTTGAACTCCTGTTTCCACCAACCAAGTGCTAGGGTCATAATTATTTGCTATCATGGTCTGGCTCCAAAAACAAACAAACAAACAAACAAACAAACAAACAAAACATAAACAAAAACCAAAAACCAAAAACCAAAAAAAAAAAAAAAAAAAAAAACAAGCCCACCACACTTCAATACATTTACATTTGAAATGTCTGGGTGGTTAGCGGCCCTCTGTCTTCAAATGAGAATGTGGTTTAATTTGCTTATTTCTCTCTCTCTCTCTCTCTCTCTCTCTCTCTCTCTCTCTCTCCCCCCTCTATCTCTGCTGTTTAGATTAAAATATGATGTGTCACTCAATCCAATGCCTCAAGCCAGAAACAGAGAACGTCTGAACCATATCTGTCCATCAATCACACTGACACATCAGTAGATACTGAAGACAGTCCACGCACTTTTCCCCATCACAGCATGCCTCTTTGTCCAGCCCCTATCACCTCCCACTGGACAGTGACTATATTCTTGAATGTCTCTCCAAATTGCACTTCCTCGATGTTCTCCTGGCTTCAGAAAAAGCAACCTTCCTAAATCATGAATCACCTACTTTGGTCTGTTGTCTACATCTTGAAAGATTTCTGACTGCACTGAAGATGTTCATTTCACCCTTGTTTTTTTTTTTTAAAAAAAAACCCTGAGTTGTCCAGCTTCCTCTCTCATTTAATCACATTCTCCCAACACTGCTTCTTTCCTAAGGCTGGCTCCCAGCCTGACCTGGTATCTCCTATACATGCTACAGCTCCATGTTTGAATGTCATTGCCTCAGTCTGCCCTCTTGGATCCTTCTGCCAAACCTTTTCTTTTCATCACAAATTATAATGGCGAGTGGGGTTCCCCCCCTCTTATTTATAACTCTTTCCCTCTTGAGGTTCTCTGAAGAGATGTGACACTCTAACTTAGTAAAGTATTCCCTTTCACACCAAACTAGCCAGTTCAATGTAAGCATCGCTTTGTTGGCTGAACAGAGAACTGAGAAAGGTCTTCCTTTTCAATGACAATATTTCTACACTATCCAGCATTTTCACAGACGATGTTGCAAGCAATAATGGCTGCTTCTGGTCTTTTTTTCTTTGAAGAGTTTTCCCTACAAAGATTTGGGTCTGGTCTGGGCAATTCTTATTACAAGGTCTCCATCTTCCTTTCTCACACACACTCTTGTGCTTAGGTCTGCAGAGTTTCTATGGGTAGGCATGTTTCTTAATATATTTGACACCACCATCAGGATCTCATCTTTGACTTCTCTTGTGATGTCCATGGAGAGAATGCAAAGGAGACCCAGGGTTTAGGGTAGAAGATAATAGTTTATGCCAGAGAAATGGGACACTTTCAAAAGCTAAGAGTACACAGTGACCAAGTACACAAACACACGAGACAAGGGCACAAACTTTAGGTGGGCTTAGTTCCAGAGCCCTTGGAACAGACAGCTTTCCTAAGAGATTAAGAGACATCTTTTTCTTTCCAGGTGATTGACAGGCTCATTTGGATCAGTTCGCGCGCGCGCGCGCGCGCGCGCGCGCGCGCGTGTGTGTGTGTGTGTGTGTGTGTGTGTGTTGATAAAGCTTTATTGACACAACCAGATGACAAGCTGCTTTTGTTCCTGAGTGTGTTCTTCGATGATCCTTGGATCCACTCTGACAGGAGTGGGTATTAGTGTATCCTTGTTCCTGTTCATTTAGACAAGGTCTCATGTGTTCTGTCTGGCTTCAAACTGCCTTCATTATGTAGCTGAGGATGGCCTTAAGCTTCTGGTCCTCTTGCTGTCTCCTCTTGAGAACTGGATCATAGGAATGTACCTCATGCTTGCTTATGTGGTGCCTTGCTCTGTAGCAGAAGGTTTCCTGCTATACAGTAATCCTAGAAGGTTTGGAGTTCCCGAACCAGGTGTTCATCGTGATCCATTAATGACTTCCTGGCCTTCAGGGCGTCACACCAGGGCCTGAGACACAGTGAGGTAGCTCCACTTCTTTGCTTTTCCAAGTTGCTGATTCTGAGAGGGGAGCCCAGCCGGAAGGTCCTCTCAGTCTGCTAATATCTAAGTGGCTACCTAGCAACACCACGGGTGCCCTAGTTCAGCTGCTGGTGCTGGGATAAAATATCCCGATATAAAAAACAACGAATGGGAGAAAGGGCCTATGTTAGCTCACAATTCCAGGTTATAATTCATTATTTTGGGGGGAAGGCACAGTGGCAGGGGCTTGAAGCAGCTAGTCACAGCACATCCACAGTCTAGAGCAGAGAGAAATAAATCCACCCATGCTTGTTCGCTTTACTTTAATACAGCCCAGAACCCAAGCCCCAGAGACTAGTACTGCATAAGGCAGGCCTGGGTCTTTCCATGCCCATTAATCTAAGAAAGAAAAAAGACCCTCCCAGGCATGCCCACAGGCTAGCCTGATCTAGGTAATCCTTCACAGAATCAACAAGGATTCTGTCCCTTTCTAGGTACTTGACTTTAGGCAGACTGTAGCCTGTTTCTTAAGCTCTAAAATGAGTTAATAATAGAATCTGATAGGTTTTCTTGAGGATTTAATGAGGTAATGAATGTAATTATAATGGCTAGTACAATGCCTGACCTGAAACAGATGCTTGGCAGACACTAGCTCTTACTAATAACGTTTTATTCAATCAGGAAAGGCAAATCTAAATGCCGAGGAAATTCAAGGCGAGGGGGGAACGTCTGGAAAGGTATGCATTCTATTTCTGTTTTTTTTTTTCTTGCTTTACTCTAATACAATCCAGGACCCAAACCCCATAGAATAGTTCTACATACAGCAGGCTGGGCCTTTCCATGCCAATTAACCTAAGTAAGAAAAAAAACCCTCCCAGGCATACCTATAGGCTAGCCTGATCTAGATCAACCTAACCTGATCATAGCACCCGCATACACTATATCCAATACTCCACGACTCAAAAGGTAATAAACAAAAAGGAGTGGTCTTTAATTCCCAGCCCTATTAAAGCTACAATATTTGAGCAATATAAACCAGTAGTATGAAATTGCTGGTATTCATTAAACCTTGACAATATGAATTATGCTTAGAAATAATGAGTGTACACACATATATAGTGTTTTGTTTGTTTTTGCTGTTTTCAGACAGGGTCTCAGTTTCTAGTCCAGGCTGACCTGAAATAATGTATTTTTAAATTAAGTCACTTGCCTGGAGGCCATCCTCGTACTGGAGGCAATATGAACTTTTTACACAGTGACTGCTTCACGGGAGTGGCAGAACTACAAGAACTTCGCGTTCTCCTTCCCCTGCCCTCACTCTTTCATTAGGTTTGGGTAGGAAGCACATCCCCCGTGTTCTGTGTAGGCCGTGGAATAGGAGGAATGAACTGCAAGCTTTATCTTCCCCCCGCTGCCTGTCGTCCAGTTCCCTGCTTTTCTCTGACTTTCATGAGTGATGAGGTCATTCCAGCGCGAGAAAACCAAACTCCTATTTTTCAGATTCTCGATGAAGGCCAGCATTGTTTAGTCTGCATAAAAGGCCAGACCCGTAGAGCCAGGGAGGCAAGCGGCCCGCCCTCTAGCGGTCGGACTGGCTAACGCCCGTCACTCCCGGGAGCACTGACAGGAAGGCGGGAGCGTGAGGGCTAAAATGTAAGTTAAAATTAGATCAATAGTCAGCTTGGCTGTCTCAATCAATGCTTCGCAGGGAGAGCATACAACCATCTATTTATAAGCTAAACCCGGTATTATCTTCCTCTTTTAGGACGCAGAGATCCATTACTGCGCGCGGCAGGGGAGAGGATGCTACTCGGAGGATCGTGCCACTTTACAGCTCACTGGCTCGCGGTACCTCTCCAGCCTGGGATGGGGCGCTGCTGAAGGACCTGCCTAGCCTGCGGCTCTCCGGGCCAGCCGTGCCCCTGCCGCGTCCCCTAACCACTCACCGCAGCCAGTCCCGTGCTGCGATCGACCACATCCTAATTTTTAAATTGACACGGCCAAATAGTGAACCAAGCAGCGCATGGGTGGGCTTGGGGAGAGGTATGGAGCAAATACATTAAAAATACCAGAACTCGAGGGCCCTCCTGCAGAGACAGGGCGCACATCAGCTGGATGCTAACCACAGGCTTGACTGCCCTTGTGAAAGGTTTTCCAAAGAGCTCCCCTACTGACCTGAATTATTCATCCTTGCTCAGGCAAATGTTGCTGTCAATAGCTGTGGTTCCTCTCCTCCTCCTCCTCCTCCTCCTCCTCCTCCTCCTCCTCCTCCCCCCCCTTAAGAACTGCACTGCCCCTTCCTCCTCTTCCTCTCAATCAAAACAGGAATAGATATCGATTTGTGTAGCTGGGCAGTGCAGTTCTTAAGTTAATGTCTGGGAAAAGCAGAGTTCCCATTAGCTCCAGTTTGCCCCCGGGAAGGTACCTCTGATATACAATGAAGAGCTACAGGAAGCTATTGTGTTGGTGTGGTTAAATTTCAGTTTTTGAAATATGAGAGAGAGAGAGAGAGAGAGAGAGAGAGAGAGAGAGAGAGAGAGAGAGAGAGACAGAGAGACAGAGACAGAGACAGAGGAGGGAGAGGGACAGGGAGAGAACTTAATTTGGCCCCCTCACAATGCAAGATCAAATCATAATTTTTCAGGAAAAAAAACTTGTCTCATATATATATATATCATATTCTAACTTTTGTTTTTCTGTATCTGGAATTTTTCTTTCATAAGCGTGTACTATTTTTATGATAGAAAAACTTTAAAGGCCTAAAGAACTTTAATATTAGCATAAATGTACATTAGATATATTTTTAGAATGGATCTATTAGCTGCTATATCATTTGACATAAAAGGCTTTTGAACTAAAGATAGGAACTGTTGTATTCTTTATTTAGAAATAGTATCTTCCGTCCCCTTCCAATTCTTGTTGGCTTACCTCCAAAATGTGTCGCATCTGTCGCTTCCTCGCCATCTCTGCTGCTCCTCTCTCAGGGACAAGACACCATTCATTAGCTTTCACCTGTATTACCCAAAATATCTTGTCTGCAGTTTCCACTTCCACCGGTTCCCCAAAGAGGGGCTTCACTTGCTGCCGGCCGCCGTAGCAACCAGATTGCTCTTTTAAAATGCAAATCAGAGAGTCCTTTCTTTTTAAAGCCTACTTTGGCTTCTCCCTGGGCCTTGGTTAGAGGAAGTTCTTTCCCACAGCCAGAATGTAGCCTGCTGTGGTTGATCTTCAGCGTCACCTTGACCGGGTTTGGAATGACCTGGGAGGTGTGCGTCCCCTGGATGTGTCTGCTTCCAGAGAGGCTTCACTGAGGAGCTGAGATGGGTCATGAATGTTAGTGGTATCATCCCATGGACTGGGGTCTCTGGCTGAATAAAAAGGGCGGCTGGAGTTAAGAGGGCTTCCGGTTCCGGTTCTTGCAGGGAAACCAGAACAGTTCCCAGCACCCATGCTGTGGGACTGACTTAGCAGTCTTCCATAACCCCAGCTCCAGAGGAATCTGATGCCACTGGCACTTATATTTAATGAATACAAACCCACACACAGACACACCCATACATATGATGTAAATAATGAGCACGCACATTCTCTGTTTTCAGTCTGAGGGCACAATATTATTCATATATTCATATATGGGTGTGTCTCCCCCCCCCCAGGCTCCCTGCATCATGTTTCCCAGGTGTGAAGGGCTATATCCTCAATGACTACTTCCTTAAGTTGCCTTTATTTCTCGTCACAGACACAAGAAGTGTAATGAGTAGCTGTGCCCTCTGGCTGTTGCCTGCCCTGCTGCCTCTCAGACAGTGCTGGAGTCCTGCCCCACCACAGCACATTTTCATCTTTCTCCGTGGGGCTCGAACTTTACAGCTCCTTCTCCCTCCAGTTCCAGCGCTGGCTTTTCACTGTGTAAATGACCTTGGGTGTCAGACAGTCTCAAAAGCACCTCCTGTTCTGATCTGAGCTCAGAGCAGAGCCCTTCTGCATCTCCAAAACTTAACCATGTTGTTTTGTTTTTATCTCATAGAGATGGACTGACTGGCTGTGTGTGTGTGTGTGTGTGTGTATGTGTGTGTGTGTATGTGTGTGTGTATGTGTATGTATGTGTGTGTATGTGTATGTATGTGTGTGTGTATGTGTATGTGTGTGTGTATGTATGTGTGTGTGTGTATGTGTGTGTGTGTGTGTGTGTGTGTGTGTGTGTGTGTGTGATAGTACACAGTGTGTAGATCCAAGGACAACTTGTGGGAGTTTGTTTTCTCCTTCCATTATATGAATCCTAGGGGTCAGATTCAGCTATGCAGGTTTGGGGTCAAGCACTTTTACAGAATGAGCTTTTTCCTCAGACTAGCTTAATTTCATTTCAACATCGCAATGATTTCCAGCATAAGCCCATGCCTTTCTTCCCTGTCTGCTACCCTCTGTTTGGGTTCTAGGATAATGTTTGGCTTATTGGGGGGCATTCAACAAGTGTCTGTTAAATGGATTATTGAGTATGATTTCCTAGTCACTGGCTTCTAAATGCTGCTTGTAATATTCTGAGTATTCGCCTTTGGATTTTGAATTCATTTTTATGCCCATATGCTTCCTCTGCTAAAGTGTGAACTCCGTAAGGTGGGATCATATTTAGTTCATTTCATTTTCCACAGCCTTATGGAGTCTCGCACATTACAGGTGTTTAATATATTTATTGGGTAAGGATTGCAGAGGGGGAATGGATATCACGTTGAGAATGTGACTTTGTCCCAGGTCTAACCTTTCTCCAGGGAAGATGAGATGAATCCTGATGTCCAAAGGGATAGATTGCTACTTCGAGCCCTCTCTTCTTCTCGAACACTTGTTTGCCATATTTTCAAAGGATATCCTCATCTTTGTTATTTTATTTGACCTTCATGCCAGCTGGCATCTAGGAACAGAAGCTCCGGGTAGTAACCGTCCTGCTCACGCTTACCCAGCTAAACTGAAGCAGACAGGGCAATGGCCCACTAATTTCATACACTTACATGCTAGCATTTGCCAGCAGCTTCCCTCCACAGCCACATGTGTAGTTCAAATGGAATCCTAAATTCAAATCATCTTCAGTGAGGTCTAACACATTCCAGGCTCCCAATAAATGGCCCTTCCTTCCTTGTAGTTATACAGCAGTTGTTCCGTCTCATCAAACCACCCCCACAAAGAGAGCATCTATAGGCACTTCATTCTTTTCCGGGCTAGACTGACCTTTCAGATCTTCCCAATGGTATAAATTTAGTGCATAATATTAATTAGATAGGTCCACAGAACTGAGTCTTATTAAAGTGGATTGTTGTTCACCCACAACCGATTGCTCTTTTAATCTTTACTCTGGATATACACCACTGGATATGCTCAACACAGACTGGAGAAGAGCTAGTGCCTCTTAGCTCAGAATCGTCATCCAGGGAAGTGTGAGAGAGGCACTAGCACACCCAGAGCCAGATCTGGTCAGTTTTAACAAAGCAGTGATCGTAGCCCACAGCCAGGGAGGAAGAGGGATGCACAAAATTAGTTTTGCTGTAGACAAAACAAATTAGAAGCCCATTTGAATCATTCATTCATTTGTACATTGACTTGTCAAGTGTGTTTTACATTCCAAGCATTTGTACTAAGTTTAGGTCTAGAGAGGCAAGCAAAAATAGAGTGACTATGTGCTGATTTGGCTCTAGTAGAAAATGTCGACTCGAAACAAAGGACCGCCCAACAGGCTTCTATGCAATGAGATCCTGAAATAAGAAATTGGCTTAGTTCAGAATCTTCAGAGGTGAATTTCTTGAGTAACTGTGAAGAAAACTATTGAGTTCCAAGACTATGGGTCAAGACTCTAAGGGTTAATAAAAATTGAGAAGGGGGAAGAAATGATGAAATAAGTAAATAGACAAAGTGGCCAACTTTCCAATAATGTTTTGAATATTTAATATGTGTTTGGGTAGTTGTCTAAATGATGAGCATTGTAACAGTGGTTAAAACCAAATTCACGACTTTATGAGCTTACATTGTGGTAGGATAAGGCTTACACAAAATTAAAATAGCAAAGAGTATTAAATTGTTATGTTTATTATGGAGAAAAATAAGCCAAGGAAGGGAGAGAAGTGGGTTCCAGCAGGGTAATGAGATGCCACAGAGAACTTGGGTGTCCTCACAAATCACAAGCCAGGCCCCCGGTGGTAACGGAATGAGAGGTGGGAGTGGGTAGTTATAGAGCAATGAGCTCCCTGGAAGAAGGCTTTCGACCAGGACGACGACTCTGTGACTACCACGCCCTAAATGGCGATGGACTTGAGAACGTGGGTAGCCCGTGTGCCTAGAGTAAGCATATGCCAGAAGGTAACAACCAGGTTGTGACATCAAGACTCTAGTGTATCCAGAGCATCTTATAGACGATTCTAAAGTACTTGGATATTTCTTCCAGAGAAATGAGAAGTCATCGGAGGCCTTTGAGAGAATGGCTAGCAACATCTCACTTATTTATTAATAGTCTCTGCCAATGTATGAGAGTACCCCCTTTGTGTGCCAGGCATTAACTTAAGCATCTTCACAACTGAAGTATGCCCATTTTACAGATGGGAGAATTGGGGGCATAGAGAATTTAAAGATCATACTCAAAGTTGCAGATCCACAATGGACAGAATTGGAGTTAAAAGCCAATTTCATACTACACCTAAGCTGCTGCCCCAGCGATAGAGAGGCTCCTGGGAGAGGCTGGGTGGGGAGTGGGTTAGTGAGTGGTACTAAGACCCACCATTTATTGTGGGTACACCACTCCTTGCCCTGTATTTTCCGTTCAGTCTATTTTATTCTCATACCAACTCTATCAGAGGAATATAACTGCTTTTCTGTTAGAGATAAAGAAACTAAGACATAGGAGACTATGCCAAGATCCTAAGTTCTAACAATTAATGCTTAGAAATTAAAAATTCACATCCAAGGTACTTCTTCTCCAAAGCTAATGCCCTATTGCCTTCTAGATAACAATTTCAAAGCTCAAAATAGTTGCCTCATAAATAATCTAGAAATGATTAAAAATAAATTTTGTTAAATTTATTCTATTTTCTCTCCACTTAATAATGTCTTGGGTAGCCCAGGCTGACCTCAACCTCACTGTGTATCCCAGGATACCTCTGAATACCTGATCCTGCCTCCCAAGTGCTGAAGCAGAAAGATTAAGAATTAGATACCAGCTTGGGTTACATAGTGAAATCCTGTCTCAAAACAAAATGAAATCTGATCTTGTCTTTTCTCTGAGTTAAATATGCCACATTTCACAAGCCATTATGTTCATTTGATGAGTTCTTGTTGTTAGAATTTGTGACTGAAAGCAGATTTTAGTTTTTACCCACTAGCATTCTTATTTGAAATTCTTAATCTTTTAACCCTCATTTACATCTCCCCCTGTTCCTTTAATAGAATAACCTTCATTATTTTAAAGTTGTTTTTTGAGGTATAAGTGAGCCTACTACCATTGTTAGATTCTCTCTCTCTCTCTCTCTCTCTCTCTCTCTCTCTCTCTCTCTCTCTCTCTCGTGTGAGTGTGCATGTGTGTAGTTTATTCTGCATGTGCAAGTGCATGCACTTATTCACACACATAGAGATGTCACAAATCAACATTTTGGCTGGTCTGGCTTGCTGGTGAGCTTTTGGAATCCACCTGGCTCCAGTCCACAATACGGCGATTAAAGGAATGTAGTCATGCCCAACTGCTACATGCGAGTTGGGATTTGAACTCATGTCTTCTCATTTTAAGAGCAAGCACATCTACCTATTGAGCTACTTCCTTACCCTCTGTTGTTTGATTTTTGTTTATTACTTTAAAAATGTATTTAGTTGGTTTTAATGCGTATGAATGTTTTGCTTGCATGTATGTCTGTGTACCAAGTGGATGTTTGGTGCCTACTAGAAGATGGTATCAGAGCCCCTGGAGCTGGAGTCACAGATGGTTATGAGCCTCCACATGGGTGCTGGAGATTGGGCCGGGGTCATCCTGGAAAACCAACAAGTGCTCTACTATCTGCTTTTAAACCCTTGATTGTGGATCCCATCTTTGCTTCTCATCTCATGTCAATAAATCGGAGTCGTGTTACAGGTATTAGGGATGGAAACCAAACCAAATAGACCAACCAACCAAACAACTGTAGAATGTCCAGATGGAGTCTTATTAGCTAGGCCTTTTCCTTTTCTCTGGAGGCCAGACAGACAAAAGTTATGTTAGGTCTGAGGTTGGTTTGAAGTTTGGGGGCAAGTCTGAGTGCATCTCTGAGCTAACTCTGGTTTTGCCAAGGTCACTTTGAGACTTTTAATGGGAAATCTAGCAGGGTCCTCAGCCCTCAAAGTTCTGCTCTTTGGGTCTGTCAGACTTCTGTGCTCCACAATGGCTCATAGCCAGCATGGCGCATGGTTCAAGAATTGTTTTGCACTTATATTTCAAACCCATATTCCTGGTGGGACTTCATTTTAAGCACTACAGATTCCAGGTGATGTCACCCTGTCTTTCTGGATCAGCCTAGTCAAGCCTTCCTCCACTCTGAACATGGAGGGAGAGGGGGAGGGGAGGGAGAGGGGGAGGGGAAGGGGAAGGGGAAGGGGAGGAACTGGAGTCACAGATAGTTGTGAGCCTCCACATGGGTGTTGGGGATTGGGCCAGGGTCATCCTGGAAATGACCCGGTGCATTTGTTAGTTCCTTATGCTGGCCCGTGCCTTGAGCAAAGCTTTTTCTGGTCTCTCCTCCATTCCCCTGAGTCCCTCTTCTTGGTCAGAGTCTAATCTTTGGTCTCTAAATAAGCAAGTGCTCTCTGGAAAGCAGCTAGTTGGTGCTTCTGATGTTCTGATTCCTGCTCAGGTCCTTTGTGTCTCTTGTGATGTTTGCCATTTACCTCCATTTCTTTCTCTTTTGCTGTAAAGTATATGTTAGCAGCCTACGTCCACCTACACTCTAAGCAGGACTGAACGTCCCTTTCAGCTGCATTCTAAGAATCAGACATTTAACAGTTCAAGCAGATTTTGACATTTCCTAGCACATGTACTTCCTTGGGCAAACAGGCAAATACAGCTTTGAAATAGTGAAATAATCAAGGCTCAAAACCAAGAAGCCTGTAACTGAGATCGTCCATGAGGTAGCTCTGATCCAAGGCCCAATTTTCAAGAGGAGAAAAAGAAGTGTAAGGGACAGAAAGATGGATTGCAGTATGGAAAGGACTTGTCCTATACAGGGAGCAGGGAGAAATCCTGGAATCCTTGCCGTAGCAGTCCAAGTGTCCCACCTTCAGAGATTTCTGTAGAAAAAGAAGATCGAGTTCCCATTAAATCAAACACTAGCCTTCCTTTGCCTTGTTTGAAAACAGGATTTAAAATGCATCGCCAATGATAAGACCAAATGTGGAGACAGTTATGGATGAGGTATATAGGGTAGAATATGGAAGGTAGGAAGGCTATCAGACATAGAAGACTATGACCCTGGGCAGAGGAATATTTATAGCTGATGGACTTCCAGGACGAGGAGAATTGTAGGCTTATGAATTACAGAGTAACTGAAGCAGGAACTGGGCCCTTGTTCATTGAAAACATAAAAGTGAATGTTTTACTCTTTTTTATATGGAGTTTATCAGTGTCAAGTCTTCCTGCCCATGATTATTAAACTAGTCCAGAGGGCAAAAGGAAGGGAGAAGAAAACACAAGACCACTGATGAGTGGAGAGGAAAGCCTGACCTCTTCCTATGACGTCCCTTCCATTCCCACCAGCATGCCCTGTTACTGGAGACAACCCTCACCTCTCAGGAGAGGTAGGGGAAAAATTGAATTAGAATAAAAGGAAAATTATGAGAAGATACTTTATGCAAAAAGTGTTTTTGTGTGTAATCTTCAATATGATTGGTTTCTTTAAGATTTTGTGTCATTCTACACTTTTCTGCTCTTGACTGAAATTTTATGTCTCTGCTCAAGCCTAGAGGAGAGGTTGCTAAGCAATTTAACAACATAAACAAGCAAGGGAGGTGTTCAGAACCAATGGCAAGCAGTCTGTTCTTATAGTAGGCAAACAAACTGTATTTAAGGATATTATTGCATTATTGTCTGCATGCAAATGTATTGCTATTTCTAAATGAGTCACATCTCTTTTTTGAGAGATGCTGCCTACTGGCTATCATAGAGCAATTCCAGTGATTAAAAATGTTCCCATTTCCTTAAAAAACAAATCAACTATTGATGACAGCTTCCATAGTACTATGAGCCAGGCACAATCTTAAGCAAGGGACACTTCACATAAGCCATTTCATTTAATCTTTATAATACTGGGTGGTAACAGCATATAGTATTCATATTTTTAGTAGGTGAGGAGATTATCAAGTTTGATAATTTGTCAAAGATCATGCAACAGGTAGAGCCCAATTGGTGATCTGATCCAATTATCAATTCATGTAAGCATGCTAGAATGCTCCTTCAGCATCTTCAACGAGTCTAAATGTCTCTACGTCAGTGAGGGTTAACCCAGTTGCCTGGCTTGTAACCAAGACTTACCTTTCTTCTTTCTCAGCTAGATGTCTTGGTAACCAGCCTTTTCTTTCAGGCAATGGGTGGTTAGACTGCATTTCATGAAGTTTGGAAAATGGTAGTTTAAGCAAACAACACTGATCTGGTGTCGCTGGTGGGCCCCTTTGTTGCTTTCCAGTACATCACCTTTCTAATCACATATCCAGAGTCAATTAACTTTGGCAATTTTCATCTATAAAATTGGAATAATATTAGCAACCTTGCAATGTTGCCGGAGACATGAGATTCTGTAACGTAGAGTGTCCTGTTCAACGTAGACAGTTGATAGCATTTGTCAGAAACGATCTCCCTTCTGCATCCTTCCCTGTCATTCATGAACGGGGTGCTGTAGCTGTCTGCAAAGTTTGCAATGTGTCTAAGAGAATTCCATGTGCCTTGGTTTGACATGCAGACGTCATCCTAACTTTAGGATTGTGAGACCATGAACCCAGCAGTTTTCCTATTTGATGTAACGATGTGATGTTCTGATCTCCGACCCCTACCAAAGAGATTTCATGATGACACACCCAAGATATCGGAGACTCAAGAGGTCTGCTTCTATCCCCTCATTTGGAGTCATCTGGAATTAAAGGGCTCTTCTAGAGTGGGTCATCTTTTTCTTCTGGGATGGATTGGATTTCTCTGACAAGCTCAAGTCACTCGCCTCAAGGTGGAGCTGCATGAGAGAGAGAGAGAGAGAGAGAGAGAGAGAGAGAGAGAGAGAGAGAGAGAGAGAGAGAGAGAATGGAGGTGGAGGAAAGCAAAATAGGTTTGTTCCCCCAGAGAACCAGCCAGGGGAAGATACAATGAAACAAGAAATGGTGCATGATCCTAGGGGATTTGCTGGGAAGAGAAGCGACACGTGAACTCATTCAGCCAATTTAATTCCACAGGAATCTGAAGAGACTACCAATGCGCTTGGCCAGCCTAGGGTAGGATGCAAAAGAAATGAGACAGAGTCCCCTCGGAGCTGACAGTCTGGGAGTGGCTGCTTACTGACACAGGGCTGAACCCCCAGAAGACTCTGTGTAACTCAGAGATGAAACTGAGATGCAGGTGAAGGCATGGTTTCTAAGGTCAGAGAGAGGCTATTAGCTTTGTGTGCGCTGCTATCTCCCAGGCACTGAATTAGATGACTCAAATAAATGATCTCATTCGATTTAATCCTAAAAACAAACCTTTGACATGAGAGTCTGTTCTGATGGGGAGGAAATTGAAGCAGGAAGATTAAATACTCTGCCGGTGATCCAACTGCAAGTACGCTTTAGGATGCAAGGCTGAATCAACTGTAGGAAACCCTGATCTCTCTGAAGCGATGCAGCCTCTTCAACTCTTTAGCTATGTGACTGAGCTTTTCTAACTGTACCTCAGTTTCCCTATATGACACATGGACTGTATAATGCTAGACGTGGGCACACCATATTGTTTGGAGTTGATACTTTGCTTGTACTTTCTACCAAGCCATCTGCCCCTCACTTTAGTCCCTAATGACTAAGTGCTTCTGTTATCCAATCACAGGACTGTATCTCTACATGAAGGATGCTTAGATTAGCGTGGGATGCTTGGGACCCAAGGAGGGAGGAGTAAAACCAGAGAGTGAGAGATACTATTGCTATATCATTTTTCTCTCTCCCGGCCATGAGCCCAGTGAGCCTGTGATATAACCTTACAGTAACCCCTCACCCCATTTTCTGCCCTGTTTTCTTAGACTAAATTGAGTGTCTGTTACCTGTGACCAACAAATCCCTAAATAGGACAAATGCGTGGCTCATTTTGAGGAATCCGTGAGATAAGGTAAATTACAAAGGGCAAAGTTGATGAGACCACAGCTATTTTATCTTTGTGAGTAAAATAGCAATTTGGTTTTTATAATTGGGTTCCAAGGTTTTCGGTTCATGGAATGCTTTATTACGTCGGAGGGAAGACATGCATACATTTGCCTTCTGTGTGTCCTGCTTGGAATAATGAACACAGGTGATTGTCATGTCAAAATCAAGTCTTAGAGCTATCAGGTTCTTTGCCTTTGGGAGACGTCAGGGGCTCAAGCCTGGTCACCTGGGTTTTCACTGGAGCCAGACAGCACCTTTCAAAACCATCGCTGGGGACTGAGTCTAGCTGAGTGACAGAAACTCCCACTGAGTGACTGGCTGGCCACGCTGCTATCTCTACCTGTGTGATAATGGTTCTGAGAGAGCTTTGACCGAGGAGACTTTCTATTTGATTTGGTTCGCTTACTGTTTCTGCTCTGTGTCACTCAAGATCACCAAAGCAACCGCCACAAGCGTACACACATGGCGGGAGAGAAATCGCTGCATCTCTAGAATGGAAATGCCAGAGACCTTCACGCCGGGTTATTTAGTACCATCTCTGAAAAGCACAAACACTTGTGTTTGGGGGTGGGGCGGGGGCTTTGGGTGTGTTTGGGGTCAGACAACAACAACTCGCTCAGGTTGGTTCTTCCTCCACACCTTGGATCCTGGTGTAGAATGAGGTCCTCAGGCTTGACAGCAAGTGCATTTTCCCACTGAGCCTTCTCGATGGCCCTTATCACAGATTCTTTGCCTCTGGGTTTGATGAGCCTATGCTGAGTTTATGGAGAAGGCTGGAAACCACGGACTCTCTGCTGGTATTTTACCCACCACCCAACAGATTGCATATTGTTTTATTTATCACACATCTCAGGAAGGGAAGCCACCTCTCTCTTTGTTTCTTAATCATTTCGGTATCTCCAGGGTGAAGATGGAGCTGGTTAACGGGGCTCTCCTCCTCGACCCCATCCACGTTTTTTCTGGGGATTCCATTGCACCTTGCATTCTTTACTGCACAGAGGCAGTGGCAGCAGCACATTTCTGTCAGTGAGGGTTTCTTTGCCTGTGGCTGCTTTATTACTTAATGCAGTCCATGTTAATTACCTGTCAGAGGGATGCCAGTGGGCAAATTCACTCTGAACCCTAGCTGACTATGCATGTGGTCAGTCTGCCTAGCCACTCTTTCTTCCACTCTTTCTTTCTGTGGCTTTACCTATTTGCATTACGTATGATTATTTTTTAAAGTGTCTTTGGGGGGGGGGGGGTTGGTATTCTTCAAGAATGTGCCTTCTAGACATTAAGGACTTACTTTTGCAGGGCTTTTTCAGAAGAAGGTAAAGGAGCATGGATGGGGTGCTTTATAGGCACCATGGTGGCCTTTAAGCCAGGCGATTTCTCAGATGAAGATGTAGAGTCTAGCTTTGTGATTGGTCTAGCTTTGTGATTGGTCTAGCTTTGTGATTGGTCTAGCTTTGTGATTGGTTGCCTATATTCATGAGTGGCATCAGAAGAGACTGTAACATCATCTCATACTATGGATTCTATTGGAGACATCAGAGAAAAGTCCTTTTAGGATACCTTTCTGTATGGTGTGTGGGGTGGGAACACTCTTGATTGCTTGTCTAGTGTGATAGATTCCTGATCGCAAAGATCAGGTTGTGGAAAAGCTCAGTGGTTAGGAGCATTGGCTGCTACTGCAGAGATCCTGGGTTCAATTCCCAGCACTTACATGGCAGCTCACAATAATCAGTAACTTTAGTTCTAGGGAACCTGACACACTTTTATGGATTCTAAAGGTATCAGGTACACACGTATTGCAGAGACATACATGCAGATAAACATTGACACAGTAAAATGTAGTTTAAAAAGATCAGGTTGCATTTACCTGATCAGTTATAGATGTACAATACAAGCATGGCTTAACCTAGGACTTGATAAATAAATGTCTACCTCAACAGTGAATGAAAAATAGTTCAGGGATGAAACAATGCCAGGCATTAATCCTACCTACTATCACCCTGGTGAGGATATGATTCAAACTCAGTTTTATCAAGCTCTCATTATATGCAAATACTATGTCCAGCTCCATCCCATACTGTTACTATGGTTTGGCTGTGAAAGTGCTTTCGAGTGTTCATATGTGCAAACTGTTAGCACTGTAGGAGCTTGGAGAGGCCTTGGCCTGAAAGAGCTAGAATGCTGGAGACAGGGTTATGAAGATGACGTCTAATTCTGGTTCCACGTGAGCTCCTGTTTTCTGATCTTCTAAGATGTGAAGAGGTCTCACTACAAGGTGCAGTAGCACAGAGCCACAGAAGGAGCAGCCCTGGCCACCCTTCTTGTCACAGTGAACCTTATCCTCTGAACTATGAATCAAAGTGAAATGTTTGTTACTTGTGTCAGGTATTTTGCCACAGTGATGAGAACAGTAGCATGGTGGTTTAAATGAAAATGACCCCCATAGGCCCATAGGGAGTGGCATGATTGGGAGGTGTGGTCTTGTTGGAGTAGGTGTGGCCTTATTAGAGGAAGTGTCTCACTGAGGGTGGGCTTTGCGGTTTCAGACACCTAAGCTAGGCCCAGTGTCGTGCTCTCTCTCTCTGCTGCCTGCAGGGTTGTAGAACTCAGCTAACTCTCAAGCATCATGTCTGCCTGCAAGGCACCCTGCTTCCCGCCATGACAGTAACGGACTAAACCTCTGAACTGTAAGTCAGCTCCAATGAAATGTTTTTCTATATAAGAGTTGTGGTGGTCATGGTGTCTCTTCACAGCAATAAAACTACAACTAAGCCAAGTACTTATACAAGCACGGACATAGTTACCTCACCAGGCAGATGATGTGTCTGACTTTATATGGAAAGAAACTGAAGCCCACAGAGATATTCTGGAACTCTCCCAAGGTGGCCCTGCTGGCAGCTGGAGAAGATGGGATTCAAACTTAGCGGTCTCATTTCAAATCCATGCAATGAACCTCAACCTCAGCATGGATGTTGTAGACTGAAAGGAACACATGATGGATGTGGGGTTGTGAAACCTGAGTTCCTTCTGCGATTAAAGGAGTAATTGTTGCTTCCGTGGGGTTGGGACTTCTCTGTGTCAGATCTGTTGCCCCTCGCTGTGGATGTCACACTGATTTGGCTGGGGGTGGGAGGTGGGGTGGGGGAGGGGGGGCAGAACGATGGATGCTGTGCACCCTGCTTGCAATATGGAGATCCTTCTCTACCTCGGTTCATGATATTTCTTGTGTTTCCCTTTAAATCCATCCCTTTCCTGTCGATCTCTATGGTGACTGGCTCCCCCAACACTTTCTGCAAAATACCTGCTTCTAATTGCCAAGCGATGCCTCTCCCTGGGTTTGTTTACATGACACTTCGGCTCTCTCTGCTTAGAACTCTGCCCTGTCTGGCCTGTCTGCGCATCGCTCCTCTATTAGCATTCTCTGCTACATCATGGCTGTGAAAAGAGCCATATCTCCCTGCCTTTGCTAGAAAGAAACATTTTAATATTGGGATCTCAGCTGAAATGTGAATGTCCCATGGTTCCCTCTATGATATAATTAAATCTCTCCTGTAATAATAGCTCTGGGATATTCTGATTTGTTATAAAACTTCTCTACCCAATATGAAGTGCAGGTAACACAGGAAATAAGAGCCTGGTCTCTGCCACGGACACAGAGTGACAGAGAGGAACGAACGTGGCTCAGACAGACCTCACTGCACATCCCAGTTCCAGTGTGTACTGTGTGGCATTGTATCCCTACCTCTATATTGTCCATCTGTCTAACCATCTATCTACCTAAGTATCCATCTATCTATCTATCTATCTATCTATCTATCTATCTTCTATCTATCTATCTACCATCTATCTGCACATATATAGAAGTCTTATGAGTTTTTTCTCTTCCAAAAAACATAATAACATGTATTATATGCATACATGTTCATGTGGATATGTAGATGTATACATGTGTGCATGTTGAGACCAGGGGCCAAACAGTGTAAACATATCTTTTATCCTCCTGATGTAACTGTTGTCCGAGAGGCTTATCTGCTAACCTAGGCCTAGTCCTGGAAGCTTCTAATCTCTGTACAATCGAATCTAGGCCTAGAATGTCTTCAGCCTCTGAAACTTGAGCTGAACGTTAAACTCACCTTCTCTTGTTCTCTCTGGCTCTGGCTGGCTGGTTTGACTCAGCTACTGTGGCTCAAACCCCCCTCAGGCTGACTGACTCAATCGGGCTCCTCTCTCTCTTGGCCTCTCCTGAATGGCTCTTCTTTGGCTCACACTGTCTCTGGCAACGTGTTCTAACCCTCTGGCCCCCTGCTCATTCTCTGGCTCATTCTGTCTTCACCTGTGTCTAGATTGTTCTCTTCAATCTGTCTCTGCAAAACTCTCCCTCCTTCCACCCTCTCTGTGCCGCTCTATTCTCTCTCTAAACTCCACTGTCCTGCTCTCCGTGAAGTCTCCTCTGTTCCTGTACTGGACTCCCTGCCTCCTGTACTGTCTGGCTCTCTCTGAAGTAGCTTTCCCTTCCTCTCCTTGTGAGAGTTGGGCATTTCCTATTCTGTCAAATTTTTCTCTAAATTGTCACTTTGTCTGCCACTCATTTTGACATCACTTTTAAACACAGGTGGTTCCTTCTACAGACTACCTTTTACCATCATTGTTTGGGATTAAAGGTAAGGACTAAGGGTGTACCTGTATTCCACCCAGAGAGATCAAAGGTGTGTGCTAAAGGCTGAGCCACACTCTAACTAGAAACAGGTTCAAATAGCCTTTAACAAAAAGCAGGTGCCCGCCTCAATTATTTTACAATTTTCTTTATAAAACAGAGCCTCAGAATGAATCTGGGACTCACTGTTTGGTCAGACGGGCTGGCCAGTGAGCTCCTTGGATATGCTTGTTTCTGTCACACCTCCTGGCCCTGGGTCACAGGTAACATGCCACCACACCTGACTTTTTATTTGGATTCTAAGAAGCTAAATGCAGGTTTTAATGCTTTTGTAATGGGTACTTTACCTCCTGAGTCATCTCCCCAACACACACAGAACTTAAAATAAACACAGTTATTCGCTTATTTGGGAAAGGGAGCAAGTGCTACAGATGTGACAGGCTCCATATGGACTAGGTACAGAATTCTTTTTCTCTTCTTTCACTAAACTTCCTATATTGCCGATACTTAGCATTTATATTTCATCTCTTGGGTACTTACTTTCCTAATTTAAAAGACGAGATGTGAGCCAGGAAGATCTCTGTAAATCTAAGGCCAGCCTGGGCTGTACAGCAAGACCCTGTTTCTAAACAAATAAAAAGAGAGGAAGAGGAGGAGGAAGAGGAGGAGGAAGATGGTATTGCCATTCCCCATAAGCTTGAGGCATTGATTTTGATATTCACTAAGGACATCCTCTATTCTTTACACATTCACTCAAGGCTCCCACAGCCAATCAAATGTTTACATTAATTCCCATATATAAGTATATGGGTGTTTAATGTGCTACAGCCATGTTGGACCCAGCGTCAAACATTCTGTCCCTTAGAGCTACTTATCTCAAATGCAAATTCAAGGAGAAGCTGTCCTCAGCGCTCCCAGATACATGACCTAAAACTCCAGGTATTACTGATTCCTGGTGATATATTGGCTCGTCTCTCAGGAATGCACAACTGTCCCTCAAAATTATTTGTTGGTTGTAATCTGATATCTACTTTTCCAGGATTATAGCCTTTCACCACTTATTCATCAGGTATTTTGGATTACGCTTTAACAATATTACAGACACACTTGAGTACTCTTGTGACAGTAATGGCTATTTCCTTTAACATACAAAGTGAAAATTTACCTATCAACAGCGATTCAGATTGATTGAATTTTATTTCACTTTTTAACCTCAACAAACAGTAGAAAGCCTGGAAGATTCTGAGTGGCAGTCAATGTCTTTCATCAGAGAAACTCAAACTTCTTTTTAAACATTCATTAAACCCCACTGTATTGTAGACCAGTTGTAAGCTGATGTTTTTCTTCAAAAGAAAGCCTCAAAAATGTAATCAAGCAGGTAGCAGATGTATAAGGCAGAGGAAAATGGAAACTTAAAGACACAGACTTGTGTTCTTAAGTACCAAGAACATCAACTCTTCTTCAGTGAAATGACCTTCTCAGCCCGCCATCTCATTCTGTTGCTGGTCTTCCTCCATATAGAGCTGTTGATACCATCACGCTTTCCACAAGATCTACTTCTCGGCACTGATAGAGGCCTTCACTTCTTCCCTTTATGACCATTAATCATGGTTTGGGCTGTGGTCTCTAGGAAAGTCTTCCAAGGTGACAGAGAAGTTGGAAGTTTCCAGGCTGCTTCCTTGGACATCTATCTGGTCCATGAGAATAAAACCAGGTGAAGCCTCCTTGAAGAAATGGGATCTGAGGAATGAGTGTGAATGAAAGTTCCCAGATCAAAGTTTATCCTTTGAGTTGAAACTTCTAGAAGTCTCAGTTCACTGAGAACTTCAGTGACTGGATAATTTGGGAATGCTGTGAGTCTAGAGCCAAATTGTCTTGGGTTGTCTTTAGGTCTCTTGATAGTCACATATTACCCTGTCCTCTGTTCCTGAGCTAACAGCTTTGCGACCTTCAGGTAAATCATTTGGAATGTTCAGAGTACTAGTTTTCCAACCAACTAAAAAGTTAAGAATACTATGAGGTGGCATCTGAGGCCTGTAGTAGAGGTTTTTCCTGTTTGTTTCAACCTGCCCACATAATGTTTCTGCCAATATATTTACAGAGTGTCTTGATTCATGCTTACCTTCTTCTGTTACTACAAGATTGTCCTTCAACTGCTTCTTTGTTGGACCATGACATTTGGGATGACCTAAATTTCTATTCCCAGGCCATGGTCTCTTCATATTTGGTTCCAGAATAATTTATCTCTTAGCCCCTTTGTGGTAAAAATTCTGATTTTGCATTGACAAGAATTGCAAAGCCCAGGCATGGCTGTCCTAAAGCATGGAGTTGTGCCTCAGGGTCATGTGACGAACCGAGGAGGTGCCGTGCAGAGGGGGCTGGGATGCAGGTGTGCATGCGCTCTCCCTGTCCCTGTCAATATTTCGTGGCTTTCTGAGACCTTTAACCTCAAAAGAAGGCTCAGTTGCCGCATCTGGCTTGGGCTTACTCATCTCCAAGTTGGGACAACAAAGACAAACTTACAACCAGGGGCTTGTTTCCCAGACATTGTAAACTACTTGGCAAGTACCAGGCCAGTAAGAGATATGGTCTCAAAAACAGGGTGGGTCCTAAGGTAGAACACCTGAGGCTGTCCTCTGGCCTCCACTTGTGTGCACACATGAAAGACAGCAAGAGAGAGAGAGAGAGAGAGAGAGAGAGAGAGAGAGAGAGAGAGAGAGAGAGAGTTTTAGTCAGTGTTTCTATTTCTACTCAAAACATCATGACCAAGAAGCAAGTTGGGAAGGAAAGGGTTTATTCAGCATACATTTCCACATTACTGTTCATCACCAAAGGGAGTCAGGGGTGGCACCACCCACAATGGGTCCTGTCACCTTTGATCACTAATTGAGAAAATGCCTTACAGCTGGATCTCATGGAGACATTTCCTCAAGGGAGGCTCCTTTCTCTCTGATAACTCCAGCTTGTGTCAAGTTGACACACAAAATCAGATGCATGCGCGTGCGCATGCGCACGCAAACACACACACACACACACACACACACATACACACACACACAGAGAGAGAGAGAGAGAGAGAGAGAGAGAGAGAGACTCAAGTACTAAGCTTAAATTTACAACATTCTTTCTCCTGAAGCCCTCTGACTCACCCAGACAACAGAGCCCCAGTAAACAGATGTCAGTCGCAGTTTCCTGGAAATTTTGATTGTTCTTGGATCTGTTTTCTTACAGCAATCCTCCAGACTGAGGAAACCCAGCCTCCCACTGTCATAAGTTCTGTGACTTTAGATTAAATATTTTGAGTATTGTTTCTTTACTATTATTGCATTTTGCATCTAGTCAGATATTGTCACCACAGGCATGTTATTTATCGGTGTTGCTATTAGTGCCCTAGAAACAAGAGTAACGCAGCTTGTCCACATTCTACACAAGTAGGCTCCTTACCCTCATCCTGCACAAGGATAATACAAAATACCTTTCATTTGAAGATATTTTCATCACCATGGTCCCAAGTTTAGACTCACTTCTTTGTTTGCTCATTTCTTCACTCATTCAACCAAGAGACTCCGGGGGTCTCACCCACCGGGATGGAATGATAATTAAAATGAGATGCCTGGTTTCCAGGCACTGGGGGAGGGGACCTGTAAACAGATGCTGGGGAGGTGAGGCTGCGCTGGGCTGATTCCTCACAGCTTTTCATTTACCTATGAGGAAAGGAGGCAGCGGAGTCCTTCTCAAGGTCACACAGAGTAGAAGGGTAATTTCCTCCACTTCTGGTTACTAAGCCACCGAGGTTTTATCCATTGTGCTTTTTAAATTTTTAAAATGAGAAGTTCTCCAAAGTGTAGCTCAGAACACAGCAGTGCTGGCATCGTTTCAGAACTTGTTAGACATGCAAATTTTCAGGCTCCACCTCGGTAATGCAAAACTGAAAATTGGAGGGTAGGACCTAGGAATATATATATATTTTTTTCCAAAAGGCTTCCAACAGTGAAATTTGGATGCTCAATAAAGTTTGAAACCATTGCTCTCTATCAGGGCTTCCAAAACTTCTATGTATATAGGAGAAGCACTCGGGACCTTATTAAAATGCAGATTTACACTCAGTAGTTCTGAGGAAAGTTTTCCGATTTGCATTTCTAACAAGCTCCCTGGCTATGCCTGTGCTTCTGGTCTCTTCGACCTTACTTAAAGGGTAAAAATATACAGGGAGTTAATACCAGTGGAGAGGACTGTTTAAGCTCAGCTGGAGAGTAAGCTGGGACGTCAAGTGAACTCAATAAAATTGCTGCCTGTCATCCTGGAGCTTAAAACCCAGCACAGATAACACTCAAGTAGATAAAAACTTAAGGCTGTGAAAGCCATCAACTACTGAATGAATGTGTGTGTGTGTGTGTGTGTGTGAGGTCATGCATACATACCCACATGTATAGTGTATACACATATTTACAGACAGCATTACAGATTTTCAATTTGATTATTGAGATATTAAATATCCAGGAATTACATATTAAAAACCAAGTGGAAGTCAATAATATTTCTCTAATCTCTCTCTGTATGTATGTGTGTGTATGTATGTGTCTGTGTGTATAGAGAGTTTATATAATATATTTTATAACAATTATATATTATATTAATAATACATTACATATTATATATAAAATTGTATATAGTTTATATTATATATTTATATTAAATATATATCAATGTAGATCACTTTTATTGGTAGATTAATAGATAACTCTATCAAATTACCACTTATGTCCATTTGGATTTACCTTAGACAAAATTCAGGTACAGGTACTTTAAAGACAGACCAGAACAAGTAAGTTGGATAGACAAGGGTCAAAATCCCATAGGCAAGCACTCAGACATAAAGCAGCTCAAGATGGTGTTAGAATGTCACTAAAAGCACATTAAGGGAAACTCCTAATGGTCAAGAGAATAAAATCTCTGGCCTGAGTCAATCACCAAGCATGTCAATCATGTAGCCAATGGGCCACCTTAAAAAAAGGCAGGTTCACCTTAAGTCATTCTACAAAGATAGGAATCGTAATTAGCCTTTTAATGATATAGTATACTTTTTCTTCCCAGAGTACCCAACCCCTAGTCCAATCTCTTCCAGAGCATAGACAAAAAACTTTATAAACTCTTAAAGAAACTCATTGCTTTTCCTTATCTTCTATTACATCTCTAAGAATCATGTTTTCCTTTCCGCTTTATCCATCAAACATGATAAGTTCAAGGGAAGATATGTGTGGTGCTAAAAGTTCATCTTGGGTCATATTAAGGGCAGATATTGATCCTATGTATTTTGGGTATCACTGTGGTGAGAATCCCAGGAGAAATTCCTCAACAAAGGGAAGTTTATTTTGGTTCATGGTTTCTGGGGTTATGGCCCATGGTGGCTTGTCTCCATTACTGTTGAGACAGAACATCATGACAGGGAGGACATTGTGGAGAAAGGCTGTTAGCTCATGGTGGATGGAGAGCAAAGAACAAGTAAGGAAGAGGCCAGGAACAAAATATAGTCTTTAAAACCTTATCTTCAGTGACTTGTTTATCCTTTTAGGCCCCACTATCTGAAGTTCCACCACTTCCCAACAACCTTTCTACCTATTAAAATACTGTTCTACCATTGGCTTGTCACTGGTGCATAAAGCAACAAGCTGTTAACCTGAATCTTTAGGAGACATTTCAAATTCACACCAAACCAGATGTCTGTGAAGATATTTCTTGATAATCTTAACATCTAAACTGGTAGACTCTTATGAATGGCCCTGACCTGTGTTGGGGTGGGTGTGGAGGTTTCCATCTAATCCTTTGAAGACTTGAGTTGTATGAAAATGCTAAGAGAGAATTCCTTCTGTTTGATCTGAAACATTAGTCTTTCCTTGCTTTTTGGAGTACAACATGCACCATTGCTCTTCAGGTTCTGACTCCTGACTTGGACTGGAAGACACCATTGGCTCTCTCAGGTCTACAGATGTTTCATTACAGACCTTGGTACTTCTCAGTATTTACAATGGAATGAAACAATTCACTTAAAAGTTACATGTGTAACTTGGAGGAATCAAGCTAGAAATGACCTAGATGTCTCCTCCCTAAAGAGAGCTTTCACAGTATCTGAAGATGCTATGCACGCTGCCAAGGGAGAGAAGCAATCAATAGTCTTTACTAGATATAAAGTTTGTGAACCACAACAACCTTACGGCAAGATATTCCCAAGGGTACAATAATGGCGTTTATATCTTGAAGGCAATCAACAGCTGTCTGTCTGTGACTTATGGTCTGTCTACTCAATGAGAGGAACTCATGCATGGTACTATAAATCTAGCCAACTGCTTATAGTTGGTGAGGGCACCCATCTCCAAGTGATGCATCTATAACAACCTCTATACCTAAGGCTCAAGGAACATGATGGAAGAGAGAGTAAAAAGATCATAAGAGCCAGAGGTATAGTACATCTGTTGTGAGACAATATCTCCTATATATGACAGAGAATCTGTGGAGAGGAATTTTAATCCAGCAACATGGCTGCTCTGGTTGGAATACAGGCATGTTCCTTCAAACACACTTTTAATTCCTAACAATGTAGGTAAAGGTAGTTTGTAGAAGGAAACAGCCAGGTTGGCTAGAGCTATCTAATTGATGGCAGACAAAGTGATGTGTCAGAGAAGGATTTGGCAGAACAAGTCAGAGATGATACACCCAGTGCTCAGGAGAACAGCACAGGAAAGAGAGGTGACTCAAGAGAGCAGTACAGAGAGGAAGAGGGGGCCGTTTTACTGGGTTAGTTTTATAGAGACAGGTTGCAGGTGAAGGCAGAATAAGCCAGAGAATGAAAAGGAGCCAGAAGATGAAAACAGATTGCTAGAGATAGTTTGAGGCCAAGCAGATGAATTCAGTCAGGAGCTAAGAGAAGCCAGTTTGAATCAGTCAGCTTGAAGAGAAGTTTGGGCCAGAACAGTTAAGTTGAACCAGGCAGACAGAATTCAGAAATAACCAGAAAGGATGAGCTTATTCACCAATAAGCCTCTTAAATGGCAATTACATTAGGTGAATAAAAGTTATATTTACAAAACTTCATCAAGATAACCTCCAAAATATGGTCTAAACAAGGCCTGCATAATGAAAACACCAACTGACATGCCAATATGAATCGGAGAAATTTAATAATATCCTAACCATGGATTAAGAGCTACAGGCATTTAACAGCCACTAAGAGAAAGAAAATCAGTCTTCTTCAGAGAAGAGCCTCTTGATAGGCTTTTGATCCCAGCCTTTAAGCCTCAGTCTTAAACATACACATGTGAGCAAATCCAGAAATACTCAGAAGACTATTTCTATATACATGTGTGTGTGGATGCATAGATATATAATGATAATTAAAGAAGAAGAGGAATTGAATTTGAGAGAGAGTCAGGGAGGAGCAGGAAAGGAGTTAATTGGACAGAAGAGAGGAAAGGGAAGAGGTCATATAGTGATAGTACTCACACATGAAATTAGTTTTAAAATTTGTTAAAGGGTGTGTGTGTGTGTGTTGTTGTTGTTGTTGTTTCATTTATCTGGGTAGCCCTGACTAATCCAGGTGGAAAGTGAAATAGTTGTTAGAATTATACATTTGGACAGGAAATATTCCAGACAAGTTTACTGTCTATGAGTCTCTGCATTGGTTAAAAAGAAATGCTGTTAATAATTTATTCACAGCTGTGGGCAATGAAACACAACAAATGATGCCTCAAGTATGGAATGTGTTCACAGAAGATCAGAGTTAGTGTCTTGCTGATGACACTAAGACCCACAGACTTTTAATCTTACTAATTTATCATCCTGGATTTATAGTTCCTTAACATTGTAAATTTTCTACTACACTTCCAAATGCCAAGTTTGAGTCCTAGACAAGATAAAACAGAAGGTAAAGAACAAGGTTAAGAAGCCAAATCATAGCCGTGCGGTGGTGGCGCACGCCTGTGATCCCCGCACTCTGGGAGGCAGAGGCAGGTGGATTTCTGAGTTCGAGGCCAGCCTGGCCTGCAGAGTGAGTTCCAGGATAGCCAGGGCTATACAGAGAAACCCTGTCTCAAAAAAAACAACCCCCCCAAAAAGAAGCCAAATCATATGGTAGACAAGTTCCCCCTAAAGTAAAGACGTTATATACTATAATTCCATTTTTTAAACATGGTGGTCGAAACTGGGTTGTATAGTCATTCTTGGTTGTATAAAAAAACTTGTTTAAAATAGGTTTTTGTTTTACTGTATGTTTTGGAACAGGGTTTCCTGTAGCCTGCTTTGGGCTCAATACATGTCAGCAGATGATCTTGAACTCATGGTTTGCCTGTCTGCACCACTGAAGCAGTAGGATCGCAGGCCTAGTTCACATATTTCTGGGAATCAGTTCCAGGGCTTTGGCTTGGGAAGATATTCTACCAACTATATCCTTGTCCCTGAAAGCTATTTTAAGTTGGGCACCTGGGCCTTGAATAAACTGGTAAGACAGAAGGAAGTGGGTAAATACCAGACAGATAATGACTAAGTGGGTGATTCACAATGTGTATCTTTTCCCCAGTGTTTTCCATATTCTTTTATGCCAAAAATTGCTTATTTATGAGATTGTAATTTAATTTCTCTTCTCGCTTTCCTTCCTCCAAGCCCTCCCCTAAATCCCTCTCTGTTCTCCTCCAAGTTCATGACCTCCTTTTTCATCAGTTGTTATTGCATGAACATATATGTATATGCACATATACACACATACACATATACATATGTATGTCTAAAAATAACCTGTTGAGTCCATATAATGTTACTTGAATGTATGCTTTTGGAGTTGTGTGGTACTGGGAAACCGTTGGTTTACTTTTCCCTGGGGAGGACGACCTTTCTTACTCCTAGCCTTACTCAGTTACCTGTGGTCTTAGCATAGGATTGAGGCCCTACGAGTCTTTTTTGGTCCATTTTAGCCTGTTGTTGGTGTCATTATTGTGCAGCTCACATTTAGATGGTCAAGATGGTCATGTGGGTAAGACTTTACAAGTATAGCTCCTGATGTCACCAGGAGACACAATCTCACAGAAAAATAGCTTTGATAGCACCAGATGATGCCAGGCAACTGTGACAACTCAGTTCTATCTGGCTATGACACCTAGGACTCACATCAATGACCAGCATGGCACAATAACCCTATGGTTTCAGTTGTGGCATACAGACCTTGGTGGTAAACAGCATCCCTCTATTTTTACTTAAAGTTTGCTCACCGAGAGCGATAGCATGTCTGGAACTGAATCCCTGGCTAACTAGTTAGTGATAGTGAAATTCTGGTTATTGAAGAAGGATCTATAACTACTAATTTACTAAACCAGCACAATCCTCAACACCAAATTACAAACACGATGCATATCCTAACGGTGATCTTTGGGGAGGTTGGATGAAGGGGAAGTTATAGGGAAAGTTCACTTAGGAACTCTCAAGAAGTCTGGAAGCACGAGCAAAGAGTTTTACTAGATTAGATGGCCATAAAAACTTTTTATATGTTTTTAAGGAAGGCTAGAATTACCCCGTTCAAATTAATGGTCTGTCTTCGAGGTCTGACACATGCCATTCTGCCTGATCCTCACTAACGCCAGACTCTTTGCAGGAACAAGAGCGGTGCTGACTGACAAAGGCTACAGCTTTATTTGACCTTTCCTTATTAGTGGACCAAGTTGTTTCTCAATTCAGTTTAATTTGAGAGAGGTGGTCGGCAAGGTCTCTGGGCAATTGAAAAATCTATTATGGAGGTGACCCTTTTGATATGGCATTACTTTAACCACCATTAAGGGGGAAATGGGAGCGTCTTCCCAGTTTTCTCAGCAGCCTCTGCCTGTAGCTGTGAAATCTATAATACTCTATAAAACAAATGGCTGTGTTATATCAGAAGCTGGTGCAACTCTGGGAGAAGCTTCATAAAAAATCATTTGCACTAGCCTGGAAGGATAAGACTTCAACTGATGCAGACACTGAAATACTTCAAGACCCTGCACCATCAGAGAATGCTTAAATTATCTTGAAAAGACATATTTTATTATGTCATAAAGACTGGCTTCCCTATGCTATAAAGAAAACTGCTCCAGAAAATGGTGGTGAAATAAGTTTTCTTGTATCCTGCATTGGCTTTCTGTTTCTTTCTGATTCAGTATCTAGAAAACATCATTGCTTCAAGTCCTTTGGAATCAGTAATTTTTATCTGAATTCTAAGACATCTTTGTTGTCATTGTGTGTTTTGTGAACATCACTGTCTTTCCCTGCCTGTATTATGGACAGTCCAATTTTGTTCTCTCTGTGACAGGTATAAAGGTGGCAGTCTCTTCTTTCCCTTCCACCTGGGCAAGAGTGTCAGGATTTGTTTCTCTTTGAGTTGACATTCGCATGTTTGGAGGAAGAGGTGTGTGTGGGGGGGGGAGTAGAAAGGCAATAAAGAACATGGTGCTGGAATGCGGACCAGTGCAATCAGGCTGCCAGCTGCAAGAAGTTTCTAATAAGGAAATTAGAACATGATCATTTCTGGCTATGTGACTCTGGTTCTAAATAGGTTTTACAAATAGATAGTGATTGAGCCTGGAAACACAAACAAATTGGCTTTGTGGAATAAAGGCTGAACTACATTTTGGTTAAAGAATTAAAAATGCTTTTATGGGAGGCACTCTGGGAGAATGGGGGCTATTTTAATGATAGCATATGCATTTCAGAAACAAGCTGCCTGGGTTGGGAAGCCAAGAGCAGAGTCTGAAAAATTCAAGACTAAGTTTTTTCCCCCATGGGGTCCCTAAAAGGATGCAGAAGTAAGGTAGGGGGTAGGGAGCCACATATCTGAAATTTCCGGTCTAGATACTGGAAGAAAGTGTTGAGGAGATGCTTCAGATTAAATACTTTCCCAAAAGCATGGGAACTGAACTGGAGTTGAGAACTCCAACCCCCGTGAGAATTCCCACATCCAGGCATACTGGCTGACTACCCATCTCTTGGGAGACAGAGAAAAGGGATGCCTATGTCAAACATAGTAACTAGACTAATCACAGACGCCAGCTCTGAGTTCACTGAGAGACCCTGACTCATAAATAAAGTGGAAAGTGATTGAGCAAGACATATGAAACTTATGGTCTCCAAACACACACATCTGCACACATCCACATGTGCATGTATGTCTGCATCATGCACAACACATATATACAAAATAAAGATATCGGAAAGTGAGGCACCATTACAATACAAAGTTATAGCATTTTCAAAAAAAAAAAAAGTAAACCTAGAAACAATCCTATTAGAGAGACAAATATAGTAATTTGCGGAGCCCTAGATTTTATATGCAATCATAAAATAATGTATGTATATATCACAGGGAAGTAGAATTAAAATTGTTTAGAGGGAAAAATGGACTAAAAAGTGGGGAAAGGGGTATGAAAAAGCATGGGGAGAAATATATTCAACATATAATGTATATTTGTATAAAAGTGAAGAAAATTAAATTTAAAATATCACAAGCTCAAAATATAATTGCTAATGATAACACCAATGTCCATAAATATTTCTTTTGTCTGTAGACAGCCAGGAACAGAAGTTCTTCAAGCTCTTCCAGTGTTTTCTTCCTGATAAATATGCATGCCACATTTCCTGTGCCTCCCCCAAGGTCTTAGTACAGACTCCTCAACCTCAAAGGAGAGTCGGCACCACTCGAGCTGCGAAATTTCTCAGATGGTTCAGGTTCAGCCTCAGACATCCCAAAGCCATTTGAAAACACCAAAGACTTTTCAGTCAAGATAAAAGGTTGTAAGCGGCTGTGTGTTCAAGCTTATACTTCACGTGAGAAGATTAGCTTTCCCTGTGCCAATTCTCCTGGTTGTTACAAGCAGTCTTGGTTTTGTGTGTTTTGTGCTTCACACAGGGCGGAAATAGATCTGTTGATTAGAGAGATGTTCCCTATTCCCTTTTCAGGTCTATCAGTCACTGGCTAAGGCATGATCCGTTATTGAGTCCAAGTGGGCAAAATCCCACTGATGATAGTCAAGTTGTACACTTGAAAACAAATACCCTGAGGCGTGGTGGATACTGGGTTGCAGTGTGGAAATACACATGCATGGGCATGACTCAAGATGCTCTCCTGATAGACTTTCATCCTATGCTGGAACCACCCTCCTCCTGTGCCGACTTCTCCCATCCTGAATAGTTGTTTGCTCATGAAATCTGAGTCATGTATATTCAGTCTTCTTCCTCAGATATGAATGTGTTTGCTAATTTCCCATGTCTACTTGATTGGGATATTGGATGCACAGACACCCTGTAAAACAATGTTTTTGGATGTGTCTGTGGGAGTATTTCCAGAAGAAATCAACCTTTGAATCAGTAGATGGACTAAAACCAGGCCACATGCACCACTCTGCACCCTACAGCCTACGGGGGCCAGAATGGATCTAAATGGCAGAGGGAGGACAAAGTCCCTCACTCTTCTTGGGTTAATTAATCTTCTGTTTGGGGGACAGCAGAAGATCTTGGGTGTATATCAGCACCCCATACCTCCTTTCCACCATCAGACTCAAGTCTTTGATACTCTTGCTTGCAGATAGTGCATGATGGGGTTTCTCAGCCCTTATAATGGTATAAGAGAATTTTCAGGGATGAAATAGTCTTTTGAAACTAATCTCTTGTTCTCTTTGCCTTTTTCTCCCTCTCCCTCTCCCTTTCCCTCACCCTCTCCCTCACCTTCTTCTCCCTCACCCTCTCCCTCACCCTCTCTAAGAGAAGGTAGGAGAGAGATGCAGGGAATGATGTATATCATTTTAGGGACCAAGTCAATGAGAAAACAGGGCTTATATCCATACTTGTGGTTCTGGCCCTATTTTATAAAAAAAAAAATCTTAAAAATTATATAGGTAATTAAATACTTAGCTAAAGGAAGCTTATGTTATTCTGACATTTTTATTTCAGAGATAATTTTTTCATTTCTGATTCAGCTTTAATGGGTATTTAGCACTAACATTTCCGTCTCCTGCCAACACCTGTGCTGTCAAATATATAGAAATTTACAAACAAATTACCAGGTGAAATCCTTATTTAAAATGAAAACTTAAGTGAATTCATTGTGAAGACTTCTGCTCTCCTTAACTCTCTCACTCAATTAAAAAACAGTTTTCTTTATCATATGTTTTTCTAAGTAGAAAAACATTTCAAGGCTGGGCGGTGGTGGTGCACGCCTGTAATCCCAGCACTCTGGGAGGCAGAGGCAGGTGGATTTCTGAGTTCGAGGCCAGCCTGGTCTACAGAGTGAGTTCCAGGACAGCCAGGACTACACGGAAAAACCCTGTCTCGACAAAAACCAAATCCAAAAAACCAAAAAAGAAAAAGAAAGAAAGAAAGAAAGAAAAACATTTCAAGGTTGACATTTTGTGAACTAAGCTATAGACATCCCTTTTTTACATATGGGTACATCTGGTTAAGTCATACATGACAGAATGTTGCCGGGAATAACGGACAGTGAACATGCAGACATTGCCTCCTAGATTAGACAAGATTCTCTAGAGAAGTAGAATTATCAGGATGTGTGTAAACATCTCTATCTCTCTATTAATCTACCTGTATTTTACTTATCATCTATCAAGACATTTACATTAATGAATTGGAATTGGCCTGAATGGTTCTGGAGAATGACAACTCCAAAATCTGCATTGTGGACTGGAGACCTGAGCCAACCTGAGGCTTAGTTCCAAATGCTGGCAGAATTCCTTTTACCCCTGAGATGTTGCTCTTTCTCTTATGTCAAGTTTTCACTAATTGGCTGAAATCACCCACATTATGGAGATGAATCTACTTCTCTTGAAGTTGACATATTTAAAAGTTCATCTTTCGAGGCTGGAGAGTTGGCCCAGCAGTTCAGAGACTGCATTGCTCTTGCAAGAGGACCTGAGTTCAGTTGCTAGCTCCCAGGTTGGGTGTTTTATGTCTACTTGTAACTCCACCACCAGAGAATCTGCCACCTTCTTCTGGATTCTGCAAGCACTTTCAGTCTGGCACACGTGGGCACACATGGGCACACATGGGCACATACACACACACACAGGTGTAATTTAAAGACAATGGAAGCAAGTCTTTAAAAGTATAATGACAAAAGTTCATCGTTTAAAAAAAAATTTCCATCAAAGAGCTATTTGCCAAAACATTTGACCAAATATCTGGGTGCTGTCAGCAAGTTTCCAGCGGCAAGGTGACACATTCAGTTAGCCATTACACCAAACATCTGGGTCCCTTAAGCCCCTTGTTAAACAGACTTCTGACTTTCTTTCTCAGAGATCCAGAGTCTAATTTTTAATTACAGTGAACCTCCACAAAGGGCAGATGAGGAGGCATCTCTCTCAGAGATCTATGGACTATGTCTCTGGATGTCTTACTGTAAAAGTCATGGCCTCGCCTACTCTACGGATGGGAAAGCTAAAGCCTTGTCTAAGGCAGAGCATATTGGTATTTTAACCTGGATCTTCCAATCTCATCCCAGAATTCTTATTGCATAACATATTGCTCAACATCTGGTGGAAATAAAACTTTCAGGGTTGAACTCCAGGCACCATACCAAACTTTTCTAAAGTCTAGAATGAACTAACAGGATTTTCCACCAAATGTAACAACCTGATTCTAAATGGAAAGATAAAAATAATTCCGAAGAACAAATAGCAACAAGGGAGGACTCCAATCAGTACATCTGTAGGGGCAATTGAAAGCCATTGACAGGGAAGCAATGTAGTAATGACAAGGCCCTGGACTAGAGTTGACCAAAGTCATGACAGAGACGCATATATTGCGAAGGAAAGCTAGATTCCAATAAATACTGCTAAAATGGCTATCTGTGTGAGGGAAAAAATAGTTCTTCTACACACAGCACACTTAGAAATAAATCCCATATGGGCCTGTATAGAAACAATATTTTTAGACTTTTAATTATCATATCTGTAGATGCCTTTAAAAAGCCATTGTCATAAAAAGGTCACGAGGTGTTGACAAACAGACCATGGAAGCCACTGAGTCAATGACAGAGGCACATGGAGTGGCAAGCATACGCTATTAATGGATGCTGCTAAACGTGGCAGTCCATGTGAGAGAAAAATATACTTCCTGCACATACCATGCTTAGAAATAATTCTCGTTGTATCCATGCAGGAGCCCACATTTGAAATGTGCCGTAGGATGTTTTAGAGAATATTTTTATATGAGAGAAAAGAAATATTTCTTTCATAGACAGGAAAGCTGTAAAGGAGAGGAGCATCATAATAAGAATGTTAACCCAATATTTATTGTGCTATCGTATATATTTTGTGATGCTCTGGGTACATAAGTTATACTAACTCAGATGATTCTCATGGAAAGTCTATTTGCATTAATCATTACAGCCTTCATAAAAGACGGAGGCCCGGGGAGGCCATTAGAACTTACATTCTGGCTCTAAAGCCATGGCTGTCTAGAAAGGAAAACCAAGAAAGGAAAATCAACCACATTCAAACCAAAGAAGTCCATCATACATGAGCTAATCAAACCTACAACCTAAATACTGGGGGAAACATTTTCTATGCATATAACTATCATGGTATTATATATATAATATTTATTACTTACAAATCATTATGTAAAAATGGGCCTAGATTAGAAACAGCCGGCATATCACAAAGGCAAGACCATGGCTGTTATCATATGAAAATGTACATGCTGCTAGGCAGATGATTCAATGCAGTCGGTTTGGAAGTGATTTGGCAGTATCTTCCAAACTAGAACATGTGGTTTTCCTCTCATTTAGGAAATCCTCGATTCCCATAAGGATAAAGAATAAATTGAATAAACTGTGTGCTAATTACTTTTTGGAAAGCAAAATGTTGGTTGGAGCAGATAAGGTGAGCGGAATACATGTGACATGCTATCCCTTGGCCAAAACTTAAAACCTCACCTAATTATCCTATACGTTCTCATGCGTGTCTAACACTGTCTTAAGGATTAGGGTCAACTTTATAGTGACAGCTACCCTGTGGGGAGGGTGGTTTAAGGATGCAGGGAATAGAGATTGGACATAGAAATTTGACTTTATCTTTTTCTTAAAAAGCGCACACACATACACACAAGAAAATACAACGAAATGCAAAGGCATTTTAAAGTCTACGTGGACGTTATTTGTGACAGCAAATTGCGACTGTCAGCTTGACTGTACCGAGAAGCACCAGGGAGACCAGTGTAGTACATATTGGCTGCATCCGGGAGAACGTCTCTAGGGAAGATTAACTAGGAGGAAAACTTGTCCTGAATATGAACTACAGCCTGGGGCCAGATGAGATAAAGGGGGAAAGGAGAAAGCCAAACAGCACAGGGTCCTCTCTCTCTCTCTCTCTCTCTCTCTCTCTCTCTGCCTCCTGGTCACCATGATGCAAGCGATTTCACTATGTCAGACTTCTGCAGTCATAGGCAAAAGTCTCAGAAATCGCAGACCAAACCAAACCAAGTCTCTCTCTTAATTTGTTTGTATCATATATTCTATCACAGCATTGAAAGCCTGATAACAGTTTTAAAGTCAATTTTATGATTTCCTATGTATTTGGTATTGCTCATAGCTACACCTAAAAAATAAAAGCATATTGTAATCATTAATTTTAAGACCCATTTACAATTCTTCTTTCCCTGAGAACTATCATATATGAATTTCAGTTTTCTACATATTAACAATTCTTAGTCTCCTTTTGTACTTATTATCAAAGTTTAAAATAGAAAGAAGGCCTAGAGGGCATTTATGAAAATCTTCTGAGCTCAAGTTGGTAGTTTAGGTAAAATACTTCCTCAAATCTTCCTTTATGCTTAATAACCTGGAAAATATGGCTTTTGTTAACTGGATATTTTGCTTTTACCCAACCCAAGGTTCACAGATCTTTGAAGAAGCAGAATATAATCAGTTACGCATAACATTAATTCTGTGGAAAAAAAAACCCAAACAAACAAAAATGTAGCTTTCTCTGCAATGGTACTGAGCCTGTGGGGGGGAATCTCAGAGCCCTTAACATAACCACCAATTATCATTATTTTGCTAAGTCAGGGAAGCATAGGCTGAAAGAGATCTCATTGGTAAACCGTGAGGTACCGTGGAGTTAAAGGTGAAGAGTGAAATACCTCGCAGTTTTGAGGTATTTTAGGGAACGCTGGGGTTGCATAGTTCCGCTTGGATGCTGCAGTAACTGGTAAGACCGCCTTGTCATCCTCAGTTATCAGACAGTAGAAAGGATTCAGCGAGATGAAATGGTTTTCTCCAAATCTGAAGAACAATTACATCAATGCTAACGGTAAGGCACGCGCTCGCCCCAGGCCTACTGTCTTGGTTATAGCCATATGCTTTAGTACTGAACATCTTTGCTAAGGAGGAAGTCCTCCAAAGTATGGCGGGGGAGGGGGATCTCACTACTAGAAAAGTAGTTCCGGTTTCTCATTCATATATAATAAGAACAAATGTGGGTGGGGGAGAGGAATCCCAGCTCCAGATCTGTGTCCTCTACACTTGGGGCATGCTATCTATCCTTTGCAGTGGACATATCCCCCCGCCCCGCCCCGCCCCCAGGCACACGTTTTGAGCGCTCGTTCTCACCTGACAGTACTGTTTTGAATGGTTTGCAGACCTTTACGCGGTGGGCTGTTGAGTGTTCTCCCTGTGCTTGATTCAGGCCTCTTCTTTCTGCTTCTTGATCTGTCAAGGGTCAAGCAGCCCTGCTCCATGCTCCTGCCGCCGCAGGCAGTAGAGCTCATCTCTACGCAGTCCTACAAATTGGCCCGAAAAGTCACTGGAACGATGAGCCTCGACAAACCCCTCCTTCCTTAAGTGTCTTCTTGCTGATACATTGTCACTCCCGCACAAAGTAACTCAACTGGAGGCCTTGGGCCTTCAGCTTATACAGTTGCTACCTCATACAAAGTTTTTCTCTTTTCCAATAAAGAGAGTAATGGAAAGGATTATCTACCATCATATATATGTATGTATGCATATGTACATGTATACATACACACATGTATACATATATGTATATATATCCTTTTGTGTACTGGGTTGCATTGAATGCATTGTATATGCCTGGGGCTAAGGTTTCAGGCCACTG
Source organism: Apodemus sylvaticus (assembly GCF_947179515.1). NCBI lineage: Eukaryota > Metazoa > Chordata > Mammalia > Rodentia > Muridae > Apodemus > Apodemus sylvaticus. The sequence goes on from NC_067486.1 coordinate 50,021,677, forward strand.
TTTATGTTACCATCTCAACCTAATGCATTTCTAGATGTGCATCAAATTCCTATCAACAAATGCATTTTATAAAGACACAGCCTATATATAGCCTCTAGGTATGTGTAGACACAGGCTTATGTAAAACCCAAATCATTCAGGGAGCTGAGTGAAAGAAAAACACAAAACTATGGATTCCTTTCTGAAGACCTGAAGCAGTTCTATTTTTAAGAACTTGTATGACAATATTTCCATTATGAAATCCTATCCAGTATTTTTCCTTGGCTGCTTAATTAATGGAGAGATAAAAGTGGCATGTAATCAGCTTATGAACGGAAGGAAGACATGGGCGTCTTAAATGATTGCAAAGATTGTTCTCTTAAGTGGGTTAAGGAACTCCTAGTTTCCTAGTGACCCTTTCCAGATTCTTAATTAACACAGTGTATCCTTCTTCATTGGGGAAAAAAAAATCAGCCAAAGTGTTTGAAATACAGGCTTGGGTTTATAAACTAAGGATGATCCACTGAGTCTATATTTTTTTTTCTATACATTTCATCAACTGAAGGAGCTAATTGGCTCAGTCCACATTGCTGACAGCACCATCTTGAAGCAAAATGTTGGACAAGGTCTCCTGGCAAACAGTGGGCCATTGCCCTTTTGCCCAGAAAAGGGGGCTACTGTTGTACCAGCTGGAGCCCTACGCGGGCGGGGCGGGCGGCAGTCCGCAGTGCTGTCTGCCCATGCTAATGATCTCAGACCATTGCTGCTCTTCCTAGGGAGTGAGGAGAGCCGGCCATGCCAAATTCTTGCACAAGGTCAAATGTTTCTGGAGAAAGAGAGCCAGGGTTAAATTAGCAGTCAGGCAGAGGTGGGGGTCACTGAGTGGCGGACTACAACTCAGTTCTGGTGAATCTGGATAGTCAATGGAGAAAGCAATAAAAAGTAATTACGAACGCATTTCTCAGCTTGGAAAGCCTGCCACATCTCACACCAAGGCCAGATTCAGAGCCCTTCTGTTCCAAGGATGTTGGAGCAGACTCAGGGACAGGAAGGGATTGTGTAAGCCAGCGGCCTCTCCCTGGCTGTGGAACCATGCGCCCTCAAAGCAAAATGCATCTTGAAAGAGAAAATGAAGGTCATGCCTTTTAAAATCCCCCCTTTAATCCAAACATATTCTGTATCTACAAGAAAACAGTTTTTAGGGCTTCTCACTAGGAAAAACAAAATCAGCATCAAAACAAAGGAAGGGGAACCCTTTCAGGAAAATGTAAGCCATGGTAAACCTAACATACCTCAGCTCTGCCCTGCTTACCAACATCAGGACCACAGAGAAGCTGCTTGTGGGAAGGATACATCCAAAGAGAGGAGGTGGGAAAAAAAAGTAGTGGGAGGAAGAAGCGTTGATCTCTGGTGTCAGGGAGAAATTCGTGACAGAATTGACTGTTTTGGATTGACTATTTTGACAGTTGATTTTTTTTTTACCTCCCCCACCCCCTCCCTCCCCGCAACTCCAGAATCATGACAGACAATTGCAGAACATCAAATTGATGAGGGAACACTTCATCAGATCTGGTTGCCTTAACAACTAAAATAGCCAAAACGTTAAGACAGTCAAACGGGATTGATTATTTTTTGATACACTCTCTGGGTGGTTGACCCAGGAATTCTCAGTCTGATCCCACATATAAACAGAGGCACTATCAGCAAGAAAGCAGGCATCAATCACCTGAATCCTTCCCATTTCCAGCGCCTCTGGAAGGAGTCGAAGCACCAGCCGCAGCAGCCTCTGGATGTCTCTAGGTGATGGGTGGCACAGGAAGCAGCCATCTGTGAGAGCTGGGATTCTGATCCCTGCAGCTTCCAGCAAGATGAGAGTCTGGCTTGGGTGGAAAAACAGATTGCCCCAAACCGTCGTCTAGAGGTGCTGAATCATGCATGAATGTCAGGGCGTGATGCCAACCGTGGCAACTTTTCCTGAGGGCTTTATCTGGTATGAACCCAGAGAGCTCTGTGTTGGGATTTTTTTTTTAAATCACAGAGATAATTGTTGTGTCATACACCCAAAGGGAAATTAAATCTCGCTCGTAATTGGTATTTGCTGGCATCTTAAAGACAAGAGAAAGTTCATCTCAGATTCCTTAAAATCTTGAATTAGAACATTTCCATCAGAGCCGGTATAATGAATGGTACATACCTGTAAATCCCAGAGGTCAGGTGGCTAAGGCAGAAGAAAGTACAAGTTAGAGGCTGGTCTGACTTACCTGCTGAGTTGAGGGGGGGGTCATTTCCAAAGTGGGACCCTCTCTCAAAAATCTAAAGAATCTTAAAATTGCGAGTTACACCAACATTCCAGATGTGCCCGCTGCGGCTGTGTTAGAAAGCCATTGTCGAGCCTCCCGGCATCCGATTAGGTACAGAAGGCTCCTGGAACGTCAGTCATGTTTATCTATTTGCTTATTTGGACCTTTTTTTTTCTTTTCATTCTAAGTTTAAAAAAATTAGTTAATAACTTGGTGGCAGTGGAGAATATGCTAAAAAATAGAAATTATTGAAAAATGTGACCCGGTGGGAGACAATGAGTAGGCGTCAGAAGCCTATGGGGCGTTTATGGTGCGATTTTTTCCATTACAGATGGCAGTAGGTACTGCACAAAGAAACAGATATATTCTTAAGCCTTTATTATTGAGCAAAGAATAGTTCCTGGGCCTTCCCACTTTTAAAAAGACACAGAGAAAAAAAAACCCACAACAATACAGTGCTAAGATAGAAAACAGCACCACTTTCATTAGGATGCCTAATTGTTTCAAAGTTGGTTCAGGCTCCACTCCTGGAGGTCCTGAGGTGGCCAGCTTGTGGCTGAATAATAACAAGGGTTGAAAGAAGCATTATAGAAATAAGGCATCCACCTGGAAAGAGTAGTCTGCTAGAGGAATTACCAAAGATGTTGACATATTGATTTGGAGAAAGATGGATTTGTGGATATGTTTGAACGTGTATTTAAATATAATATTCCATTTTCTTCTTAGAGGATCCCATCTCCTACCATGCTATCACTGTTCTGATTTTAATTGATCCTTTAGGAAAGGTTGGCATTTACACCACAAGGTGCAGGTGAATGTCCCGTCTTGCCGACCTGCCTTTTCTTTTGGGCTTGAATTGCTGGGGCCTGAGTTTGTTGTTGATTGTCTATTTGTTTGCTGGAAAATATCATCCTAAGTGAGATAACTCATTCACAAAAGAACACACATGGAATGCAGTCACTGATAAGTGGATATTAGCCCAGAGGCTCTGTATACCCAAGGCACAACTCACATATTAAATCATTCTCAAGAAGGAAGGAGAGGACCCTGGTCCTGGAAAGGCTTGATGCAACATTGTAGGGGAATACCAGGCAGAAAAGTGGGAGGGGGGACGGGCAGAGGGAAGAGGGCTTATGGAACTTATGATGTGGGGGGAACCAGGAAAGGGGAAATCATTTGGAATGTAAACAAAGAATCTAGAAAATAAAAAAAAAAGAATGATGGTTAAATAGCAGTAAATAATTTTAAAAGAGGCTTGTTACCTAAACACAGACTTTTTTTTTAATCCAAAAAACTCTTTCTTTCCTGGGAATTTAAATCAGCAAATTCGTAAAGAATAAGGCAAAGCAAAGACTGATGTCGAAATGTCTTCACATAGATGCTGAGGCAGAGGAAGGCCAGGATGTCAACTCAGGTTGTCAGACAGAAGAAGAATGGAGTCAGTGGGAGTGGTCTGGAAAGGACACAGAGATGGTGAGGAATGGGGAAGGGGTGGAGAGGAGAGAGGGGAGGGGCAGAAGAGGCCACACAGACCAGAGAGAAGCAGACACCATGACAGACAGACACCAGCGCCTCCTTCAGCTTGCTCCTCTTGCCTTCAGTCTGGCTTTCCCAGCATACTCTTGCTCACATGAATGAGGCTATAGTCTTTGCATCCAGGGCTTTGTCTGAAATGCCTTGTCTAAATTTAAAATCATCAAAGTGGAGAACAAGGAATTTCATCGCTTCTCGGGCTTTTGGCTAAGATCAAGTGTAGGAATTTTATGTTTATTTTGGAGCTAATTAGGATTTTGCAATCCTGAAACGTACAGATTTCATAGTCTTGCTTACTTATTTTTAATTTTATTTCAGATGAAGCTACAAAAACATACATGACTTCCAAGCAGCCTTCTGGGGCGTGGTTGCTTTTGGAACATCCTTGCTGTGTTGTGAGGAAGCCCAACTTAAAAGGGATGTGGAAAGATTCTGAAACTAGAGGTAGAAGAGATAATGATGTCAGTAACAGGAAGGAGAGGAGGGAGAGGCCTCATACCTCAGAGCGTTCCTTTACTTCTTCTCCAGCTCTTCCTAACCTACATCCAGCTCCTGGCGATAAACACGTAAGATACTCACACTAGACTTTCCCAAACGAGATCAGCAGTCAATATCCCCCATTTTCCTCAACCACTCTCCGCCTTTTCATTTATTTTTTTTACTTATTTTGGGTCTCACAGGGATGCAGCTTACACATTAGGCTAGACAAACTTGTGATTGAGTCCCTGGGATCATCCCCTCTCTGCTGCCCCAGCACTGGGATTATAGACATTAGATTTACATGACTTTTAAAATAAGGTATAGGGATACAGGCTCAGTGAACACTTTGAGAGATCTTCCTAGGCCTTCAAAGTATATTTTGAGCACAGCAATAAGGAACGCGATTACCAAGTATATAACATACTAAGTAGTACCTAAAGAGGCCTACCTGTACTGTGCTTCTTGGTGGTTGAGAGGTTATTAAACTTTTTTTTTTAAGACAGGGTTTCTTTGTGTAGTCCTGATTGTCCTGGCGTTTACTCTGTAGACCAGGCTGGCTTCAAACTCACAGAGATCCGCTTGCCTCTGCCTACTGAGTGCTAGGATTAAAGGCGTGGACCACCAGCAGCTGGCAAATTCGTTGTCCTTTACCATAAATGCAATGCCAAGGCACCCCCAAACAACTACTTCCTGCTACTAAATTTCCTGTCCTATTTTTAAATTGATTTTTTAAAAAGTCATTTCATTTATGTTCCAACATTGCCCCCTCCTTCTCCCCCTCCCACAGTTTCTCATCCCATTCCTTCTCGCCCTTGCCTCTGACGGGGTGCTCTTCCCACCCCACCAGGCCTCCTCCTTCCCTAGGGCCTCAGGTCTCTTGAAGATTAGGTGCATCTTCTCCCACTGAGGCCAGACCAGGCAATCCTCTGCTATCTGTGTGCTGGGGCCTCAGACCAGCTAGTGTATGTTGCCTAGTTGGTGGCTCAGTCTCTGGGAGTTCTCTTCGGTCTGCGCTAGTTGAGAGTGCGGTCTTCCTATGGGGTCGCTCTTCCCTTCAGCTTCTTCAATCCTTCCCCTATAGGAACCTTCGACTATAGGGTTTCCTGATTTCAGTCCAATGGTTGGGTTCAAGTATCTGTGTCTGTCTCAGTCAGCTGCTGGTGGGGCCTCTCAGAGGGCAGCCAAGCTAGGCTCCTGTCTGGAAGCACAACATAGGATTAGTAATAGTGTCAGGCCTTGGTGCCCCCCCCCCCCACCATGGGATGGATCTCAAGCTGGGCCAGTCACTGGACTGCCTTTCCCTCAGTCTCTGCTCCATTTTTCCCCTATCCTATTTAAAATGCATCGTGTTGCTGGAGAGATGGCACAGTGATTAAGAACACTTGTTCTTCTAGAGGATCTGAGTTCAGTTCCCAACATCGACACCAGGTTGCTCACAACTGCCTGTAATTCCAGTTCCAGAGGATCTAATGCCCTCTTCTTATCTCCAAGGGCCTACGCATATTGGTGGTAAGAACTCACATACAAACACAGAGCAATAAATATTAAAGAAATGCAAGTTCACTTCTTTGTAAGATTCTATGTTTTACTTTTCTTATGATGGTGGTAGTGGTGGTGATGATGATGATAATTGTGGTGATAACAGTAACTGTAGTGGTTATAATATGGTTACTCCTGAAATGACCAGGTACCTTTCATCCTTTCGACTTCATAGTCCATTTCAATGTATCTGAAATTCTTGTTACTTCTTGCCTAGGAGACATGCACACATAGTTGTCAGAAATGAAAAGTGTAGCCGTTCTATTTTAGAGAAGCAAGAGTTATCCCAGCTTTTGGACAGATCATAAATATATACTACATTGATCTCAACCCAAGTAAATGACTGCATGCATAGGAGAATGCCAAATCAGTGTAGGAGAATGCCAGCTCAATCAGTGTGACAGCCCAGTCGCTCTGGGTACAGAGGCTAACTTCAATTCCCAGGTTCATAACTTGTGGCACAGATCATAAGTAGGCATTCCCATAGTTGGCTCTTTGGGTTTAGAGCAGCTCACCAAACCTGGGAAACCTCTTGTTTTTATCAGTTTATTAGAATGGATATAGGTAAACAGCGAGGTATAGATGGAAGAAATAAGAGACACCTGAGGTGGGTCCAGAGGTTCTAATTCTCTTAGCACCTCATCACACAGAAACTTAAACATGATCAGTCACCCAGATCTCTGGCGAACTCTGTCCTTTGTGTTCAGATAGAGGCCTCATTACACAGGCACAATAGAGTGTGAGACCTGATCTTTTGGGCTCAGATTCCATCTTAAAGAACTTGGCCTAAGGTTAAACTTTAGGTAACTAACAGGCTTGTACCTAGCACCAGTTTCCAGGTTACTCCCCAACAAATCTGCACCTCCAGGTTGCAAGGCTACCCCTGACGCGTCTCTTCCTAACAGCCACCAATCAGGAGAAAAGCAGAAGTTAACTTTTTGGCTTGGCTCCCACACCAGCCGATTATGTTAAAGGCCACAATAGATGATCCCCCAGTTAGATGCTTGCCAGGCTAATGATCTCCACCCCTTGCTTGCAATTTGCTGTAAAACCTTGTCCCGATTAGAGTTCAGGGCTGCTACACCAAACCGTCCTATGGGTCAGCGTTGAGTAAACACAGGATGGAACTTATAAATAAAGAGAACCTAATGCAATAACAATGGAGTCTGCTCCAGGTTGGTCTTTTTGGGCTTTCCAACACTTCCTGGTACAAATCAATTACCCATTTACTGGTAACTAACCTTTAACCCCTCTCCCTTCTTCTAGGTCAGAGGGTGGTGCTGTATATTAGTTTTATCAAAACTGTGACGGATACCTGAGAGAAACAACTTAAAGGAAGGAATTATTTTAGACTATGTTTTCTGAGAGGTCAGTCCATCAAGGTAGAGTGAGCGGCTTACATCATAAAGGCCAGAAAGCAGAGATAGAACAAGACAGACTGCCAGTGTGACCTTCTTAGAGAGCACTCTGCAATAGACTTGCCAAGGGGGGATCATGAATAAGATTAACTATGTTGTCCAAATCCAGATGGCCTGTGAAGTGAGGGCCCGGACACCAAGGCCACAGGAGTCGGACTTGAACACCATTTGGGTCCCAGGTATAGACAGCACTAAGGTACACTGGGAAATTCACTCTCTTGGAACCAAGAACTGTGGAGTTAGTCCTGTTTTTACCACTCATTAGCTAAATTAGGCTGAGAAAATCAATTAACATCTCCAAATCTCAAATTTCTCAACTAGAATAATGCTATCAGATGAGGGGATTATTCAATATGTATTTTACAGGTGGTTATGATCAGCCTAGAGACAATGTTTATTAACTATAAATACCATTGTAGTGTTGGTTAAAAGGGGAATTCCTTTAAGGATTATAACAAGGTCTCTGAATTGATTTTTATCTTAAAACCTCATTAGCTTTGAGTCCCTAATAGGCAAATATTTCTGAATTATACTTACTATGCTGTTACAATGGGTTTCTCCATTTTACAAGATGTTAACTGTGAACACAAAGGAAAACATGCCTGGTGTGCCTCATTGACAGCATAGGATGTTTGATTTGGAAAACTACCTCTTGTGGTGTAGAAAGGAGTTATTTCAAACAAATCATTTAATAAGAGAGAATACCCAGCCATTTTTTACAATAGACATCAGAAGAGAAATCACAAGGAGACCTCACCAAGTCTTCTGGGAAAACCACCCTTTGGAAGAGGAACAGAGGAGAGGGAGAAGGAGACAGAGCGGGAGAGAGAGGGCAAGGCAGAAATGTTTTATGTTTATACAGATGCCTTCCTCCACCGATTTCCAGGCACTGACAAACTTTAATTGGCTAATCTTCACATATCCCTTTGAGGTTAAGTGGGGAGCAAGCATTATCCCAGAGTTTTCAAAAGTACAAAGAGCTTAAGTGTCTCCCCTGAGGTCACAGGAATTGGCTGGTGACAAAGCTAACAGGAGACCTCCTCCAGGACCCCTGCCTTCCAACCCCCTCCCACACTTGGAGACCTCACTCAGTAAAGTCATCTGGGGTCTTTTTGTTAGCTTTCTGAAGCCAAGTCCCTGGTAATTCATTTCACCAATAACAGACAATGTGACATCTTTATTCCTATAAAGCACTCACTTTAGATCAAAGTACATATTTTCTAGCATTAGGAATGTTTCCACCGTTAAGCAGTGCTCAGAGGTAGGCAGAAAAGGATATGGTAGTTGTGTGTGTGTGTGTGTGTGTGTGTGTGTGTGTGTGTGTGTGTGAGAGAGAGAGAGAGAGAGAGAGAGAGAGAGAGAGAGTGTGTGTGTGTGCAAGTACTTGTGTGTTTAATTTTCAAAAAAGACATTGATGTTCTTTTCTGGGGCTGAACACTCTTTGAATCCAACAGTAAGGCAGAGCCTGTGAACAAAACCATTCCTATTCACTTCAAACTGTAGTCTCTTTACTAAACACTCATCAGAGAATTCCCAGCTCTGTTTAACCGATTTCCAAGGCTTCTCTTCAAACGGCCCAGCTGACCCTTGTTCATCTTGGGGCCTCTGTGTTGCCAAGAGAAACAGACCGTCCTCACTGGATTAAAGCATTAAACCGTGCTATCATTTATAAGACAATTTTGCATCTAAATTTTTTTTTAAAAAAAAAGAGTATCCCAGTGAGCATTACAGAAAGCTTTTAGGTATATATGCAGGCAGAAAATCTTTGGTCAACAAGAATGGAATTATTTCACCTTAGCACAGAATGCTGAGCTTTTCAAACTATTGTCATTATGTGGAGAAAATGAAATCTCCATCCGCAGTCTCTTAGGTGCTCGATTAGGGCACCTCAGCCACAGGCAATGGCTTTAGCCCCTCCAGCTTAAAGCCCACAGCAGCCTGATGCTAGTATGTCCTACTAAGGGAACACAATTCTGACTGTTGGCATTCGACCTGCAGAAGAAGAAAGAATGAAAGGATCGAAAAAAGGAACAGAGAAAGAAAAGCAAATTGAAAAGGAACAGGTCATGCTATAAGAGACTGGTAATGATTTCCAAGCCTTGCATTTGTTATCTACCCATGCTCAAGGTGAGAACCTGGGAAGGCTGTCTGAGTCCACGGAGTTCCCCCCAGAGCTCCTGCACCGAAGGAGCGTTCTGACACTCACCGACCTGATGGCCTTGGACAAGCATTTGGACATTTATGGACTGCATGTGCCTAATAAATCAAACAAGGGAGCCATGTGAGATGTCAGTTCCTTCCTCACAGTCTCAAGCCAGTGACCGATTGGCACTCCTCCCCTGTGAAACTTCCCTTATAATCTGCCCATGTCCTGCTCAGCCGGGTCACTTGGCTACTGATTTTATTCCCTCTGATGGCTGCCAGAAGTCATCTCCTAAAAGAGAAGGAGCACAGGAAGGGGGTGGTGTCAGGGCAAGGAAGGAAGATGTCTTTGAAAAGCCAGCTTTTAGCACATGAATGTCATGTGCTCCTCAACCCTGAGAGGAAAATACTATTAAACTCGTTTTACACATGAGAAGAGTGAATATCAAAACTGATAGACTTATTGGCGGAATGCAGTTTGAAGAATAAAATTAGGAATGGTACATAAATTGCAGGGCCAAGTTAAACAGAAAAACTTGGAACCTTTCTCCACATCTTATTAAAAATTCTGATACGCATGTTCATGCATGTGTACACACACAGACACACACACACAGACACATACAGACAGACACACACACAGACACATAGATACACACAGACACACATACACACACAGACACAGACACACAGACACACAGGTACACATACTGTATCTGTGTCCCGGGAGCTGACTGTGGTTTAATACAAACACACAGACACACAGATACACACAGACACACACACAGACATACACACAGACACACAGATACACACAGTCACACACATAGATATACACACAGACATATACACAGACATACAGATATACACAGACATACACACAGACACAAACAGACACACAGATACACACAGACACACACACAGACACACAGACACACAAATACACACAGACACACACACAATCACAGAGACACACACAGGTACACACACAGTCATACACACAGACACACAGATACAGACACACACAGTCACACAGATACACACAGACATACATACAGATACAGACACACAGATACACACAGACACACACAGTCACACAGACACACACAGACATACATACAGATACAGACACACAGATACACACAGACACACACACACAGACACACAGACACACACACATACACACACACACACACTCACAAAGATGCTGACAACAGAGCATTAAACCACATTCAGCTCCCTGGACAGTGAAGCCACCCTGAGGAACTAGCCCGGCTCCCTGGGCCTTCTTTCTGTCTTGCCAACATTTACATCTGATCCACTCTCAACACTTCCCACCATGATCCATGCCTGAGAATGACCGCTCGGACTCTCCCTCTGCTTCCTGGTTTAGTTAAGGGGCGCGGGGTGTGTCTTTGCAGGAAGTTAGCAGGAGGTGGGGGTGCCGCGTCCTCCCTACAGTCTGTGGTTGATTATCTGTGTGCTCCCCTTTTTTTTCTGCTGACAGGGAAGCTGACGGGCAAGGCTCCTGCAGGTTAGTTCTGGGTTTCTCCTGACCAGCCTCAGGCCACTTTGTCTGTTTTCTACTGACCATATTTCTTTAAAGTGACATTTATGCTTTTTTTTTCTTTGTGTGTGTAGTGCTGGTGCTGACGGTGCTAATGAATGTGCATTGACGTGTGTGCCTATGTGCTCGCCGTGCACTGACGTGTGTGTGCCTATGTGCTCGCCGTGCAGGGATGTGTGGTGGCCACAGGCCCTCAACTGTTATCCTTGTTACTCTGCCTTAGTTTCTGAGACAGGATGGTGCCGTGAACCTGGATGGTGCAGTCAGCCTTTGGGATCCGCCTCAGCTCCACACTCCCTGTGCCTTCTCAGGGGCTGCAATCACCACCACACACCACCACACTCGGTGTCTTGTGTGAGTGCTGGAGGTCCGAACTCAGACCTTCATCCTTTCATGTCAAGCACTGACCCACTGAGCTGCCCCTCCGGCCCTGGCATCTGTTTCGTGCAGGGTCCTTCTTGGCTTGCCTAACTGCCACTCCTGCTCTGTAACTATAACCTACCTTTTCTTAGGGGAAAAAATGTACTGCCCGAGGTATTCAGAGGGTTCACAGAAGTCAAACCGGTTGGAGTTCTCTTATCTTCTGCCACTTAACGGCCTTCAGGATGGTTCTGTGTCCCTGGGACCTTTCTGCCGGAGGATGTGAGGCAGCTGTCTTTAACAATTTCCATAAAGGGCCACGGAATAAATGTTTTAGGCTTTTCAGGCCTAAACATTTATTGAATTTATTGAACAACCCTGTGGGTTAGCCTTCTTTGCTTCCATGTTTGCAACCTTGAAAGTTTTAAAATAAATTCTAATAAAACAATGCTGGAAATATAAAACAAGTCACCTGTCCCAGGAGCTTAGCAGTCAGGATGACAAAAGAGAAACAGAGGCAAAGAGGTGTGGGCAGATGTCCTCTCTGCTGATACAGTGGAAGTCAGTGTACTGGCCAAGTGTTCGTTCGTCCTAATCCAGCATACTTAAATATGCAGGTGTGGAGGTAGGTATGTAGAGTCAATATAGATGTAGATATATGGATATCACACATCCCAAACACACACACTCAAACACACACACCAAACACACACAGACACACACCTCAAATATACACACACAAACACACTTCAGACACAAACCACAAATACACACACACAAACACACACACCTCAAACATACACATGCACAAACATACACACACATCCCAAACACACATACACACACCCCAAACACACATACATTTAAATACACATACACTCAAACACACATACACCCCCCAAATACACACATAAACACACACACCTCAAACATACACACACACAAACACACACAGACACACACCCCAAATACACACACACAAACACACACCTCAAACATACATACACAAACACATACACACATCAAACACACACACACATATATACTGAACACACACACCAAACACACATACCCCAAACACATACACCCAAACACACACACACACACACCCCAAACACACACATACCCCAAATACACATGCACACAAATACACACACACACACACACACACACACACGAAACCCACATAGACAAAAAACTACACAAACATACACATTCAAACACACACACTTGAAAAATTCTTGAAAGCACTAAGACCCCCCCCCATGAAAGTTCACAAATCCCCAGTACTACAACTTTTTCTCCTACTTAATAGATACCCAGCATGTTCCTCAGTTACTCAACCTGAGCCTGTCTGAATGGTATTTCTAATGACCAATCCCCACTGAGTCCCTCTAAAATCCACAGTGAGAATTTTCATTGATTCCACTTGAGAGTAATTCCCATGACGCCCATGTGGTAGATAGCTCTCCATCAAGGACCCTTCATGGTGGTCTCCCTTGCTGAGAGATTCACACAGGCGGTTCATATGAATTCTAGAAGAGAACATTGGAAGAATAGAAAAGCATCAGGGACAAATATGACCTGAAACATTCTCCACACAAATATCCAGAGGTCAGAGGTCACAGTTCAGGAGGCACTGCGATTTCCAAACTGGCTCTCCATGGAATCGCGTCTGGTAAGCAGCGGCCAGGAACCAGAAGTTGAGGCTTTAGCAGCAGCCGCCAGCTCTACATCTAATCAAATCGGGTCTGAAGAGGATGGTACTTTCTAGCAAGTATTTAGTTCAGGTCATGTTCAGAATTGGTTCCTACAGATGCTCTAGTATCCACCATATGCAGGTAAAAGGTGCAGCGGGGGTGGGGGATGGGGGGATGGAGATGGGGGTGTACTGTCAGAGGAGGGACTGCAACAGACACTGGGGCTAAGGCTGGGATGTTGCATGGCCTGGCCCTATCAGAGCAGAAATTAATCTAAAAAGGCAGAGGAAGAAGGGGGGGGGCAGATCTCCAAAGTTTACCTGCGATGGAACCCTTTGCCCTGAAAAAGCAATGTTTGGGAATCTGGAAAGATAGCCCAGTAGCCAAGGCTAGGGGTTTCCCAGTGCATACATGGTGGTTCACAACTATCTGTAATTCCAGTTTCAGAGGATTTAAAGCTCTTCTGGCCTTCACAGGCTCTTGCATACATGTGGTGCACATATGTACATGCAGATAAAGTACCCATATATAAAATGAAAAAGTAAACAAATCTCTTTTTAAAAAGGAAGAGAAACATTCTAACAGAAACATTTTTTCAAATCTCAATGACATAGCCTCCATAACTAAGATAAAATTGGATGGAGCAGTGGACCATTTTAAAATAATTCTCTACCCTTCTCAGAGAAAGAAAAATGGTTATGAAATAGGAGTTAAATATAGTAATGACAAAACTCAGTGTCCAATATTCTGTCCCATGATTCCCACTAAGTGAATTCACATTTGGTTTGGCCGTATGCCTAGGTTTGAGTTGCAGGAAAATGGTCGCCACATGGAAACCACTAGGAGTCACTGTCCTTTGGAATAGAGCATGGAGGGCAGAAGGGGACTTTGAGGGACATACCAGACTAGATGGCAGTGCCTCAGTACACACGTGTGTGGGAGCATTCTAAACTCTCTTGTTAACAAGCGCATTCTGATCCAGCGGCTCTTGGCCTGGATACAACCTTTCTAACAAGCTCCTGAATGATGCAGGAGATGCTGATCTGTGGCTCACTACGAACCACAGGGGACCAGGGCAGTATCAGCATCTCCAAGTTGGTGGCCTTTGGTCAGTAATAAATGTTAATGATAATCGCTTACATGCAAAATGCAAAGGACAAGAAACGAAGTCATAGAGAGAGAGAGAGAGCTATAGGGAAGGCTGCTAGAGACTGCCTGCAAATGCTGTTCTGTTGGCTGGTCCAGAAGGGCTTACTGTAGGGGGAGACACGGGTGGGAAAGTGTCTGCCTTCAAGGTCTAGTGAAAGGCACAGACCGCTCCTAGTCTGACGGCTTGGTGAAACACCTGACTCACTTCATTGGCAAAACTGTCAGGATGGAGGCTCAGTCAGGTTCAGTAAAATGTGTTCTAGGCTGAAAAATGTACAGAGACAGAGATGAACGGGCTGGCTCTTCTGACCCTGAAAGAAAGGGTGGTAGAGATGAACAGAGGTAGAAAATCTGAAAAATAGCAGGTTATACACAAAACACAGTGGAGAAACAAGGGCTCTTAAGGCAAATGGAGATGACTGTTCCTTATCGATACAGATAAGAACTGAAGAACTTAGTGCCGGCATCTGCCTGTGCTTCTTCAATGGACAGGGAACTATAAGGCGACAGTGATCAAATTATCCAGAAGGGAATTTAATGATTTCAAGCAGTTTTATCACTTAAAAGTAACCCGTATCCTAGAACCTTTGGTCATGTGGCGTTACCACCTCAGCTTTTGTGCTGATTAACTTGTGGGCTGCCCATTTGAGAAGACCCACAATCAGTTTTCAGCCCCTTCTCTGGCTTAAAAGGCTTACAGAGATATTTTTCTCTCTTCTCTAGAAGCTTCTCTAGAAGCACTCCAAGCAGAAGCAGCTTCAAACCATCTAGGACACAGGGGAAGTTTCTCTTTGATGTTTCTACACAGCATCTCTCTGGACCTTTGGTTCCACCCCCAACCTTGCCTCCTCTGAGTCCAACTCTGCACCCATCCATCAGCACAGGGAACACACGATGCTTTCAGGGAGGGGCTGCGGAGAGCCGCTTGGATATTGTAGCCATTTGTATTTAGTTTATATCTTCATGAAAAATTGCTCAGTTTTTCGTGTCACAAAGCAAATAGAATCATGACTTATGTTTTATAATTTATATAACCAATTTCATATACTTGTCAAGTTCTTATCAGATTCCTGACAGTTATAAATCATTTCCCCTTCTGGAAAGATGAAAATATGCCCCCCTACTGCCTACCTGTAGCCATCTCCAAGATTATGTTTTCACACTGTTGCTCACTGTGGAGTAATCAGGTACATGAAATATTTACTGATGAGAACTCAGCCCCTTCAGGCAAACGACTATGGTGCCTGCACGCCACAATGTAGTCCTAGGGAAGAGTTTTCCAGAGAGAATCAGGGTCGCGACAAGATGACTCCAAGGCTCACCAACGTAGGGAATGCCCAAAGAAGTCTAAAGACTCAAAGCTATGGGGTTGGAGAGTAGGGCGAGGTATCCTTCTACTCACGGCAGAACATTATGTGGTAAATTCAACAAAACCTTTGACTGCAGTGGTGAACAGCAGTGATTGTCTATGATGAGGTAAAGGGTTGCCCCAAATGAAAAAAAAAACTATTAAATAAAATCATGAAATCACTGTACCCTGAAGCCACAGTTGGAAAACTTAGACCTTCATACGCTAATACACACCTTCTCTGATCACATGATTAGCTAAAATACAAGACATTTACGCCTTCAATATAAAATTTTCTGAGGAATGCCATGGCAAGAAATATTAATAATGGTTATAATAGCTATGAAGAACCAATGTCTTTAATATATACTCCTTTGTAGCACCCTCACCATTAATAAAATATTATTAATTAGTTAATACTATTAATCAATGACTATATAGTCTCTTTTAAGCACTTGATATGTCTCATCTCATTTAACCTCTCAAAGCCCTATGTGGCAGATTTTAATTTACCATCATGTAAACTTTAGTGTTTCCTTGCTTTCGTTCTATAATCTGAGCTACAGAGATGTTAAATAATTTGCCCCAGGGTCACACAACTAGTGGGCAGAGATGAGGCTTGCACTCCCCATGTAGAGTACACTGGACAAAGGCATCTTGGTTATTACATCCGTGCACAGATGTAGAACTGAAGACACATTCACACCATTTAGAAGTGGATTCTTGATTTCAAGTCCAGTAGGCTATATAATGTCTCTTATTACTGGGTCTGAACTTTATATGAGACAGATATATCAATTTTAAGATTAAAAAAAATTAGGTGGGCACAGTAACACACATCTGTAATTTCAGCTATTTAGGAAGTTGAAGTAGGTGGATGACACTTCATTAGTTTTTTCTATCTTTATTGGATATTTTCTTTATTTACATTTCAAATGTTTTCCTCTTTCCAGGCCTCCCCTTCAGAACCCCCCATCCCATCCTCCCTCCCCCTAAGTCTATGAGGGTGCTCCCTTACCCACGCCCATCTTCCCTCTCTGGCATTCCCCTACACCTGGGCAACAAGCACCCTTAGAACCAAGGGCCATTCCTCCCACTGATGTCCAACAAGGCCATCTTCTGCCAATATGGGCCAGAGCCATGGGTCCCCCCATGTGTACTTTTGGTTGGTGGTTCAGTCCCCAGGAGCTCCAGGGGGTCTGGCCTATTGACATTGTTGCTATGCCCATGGGGCTACAAACCCTTTCAGCTCCTTCAGTCCTTTCTCCAATTTTTCCATCAGGGACCCTGTGCTCAGCCCAATGGTTGGCTTCGAGCATCTACCTCTGTATTTGTCAGGCTTTCTTTCTCCACATTCTTGCCAGCATCAGCTGTAACCTGAGTTTTTGATCTTAGCCATTCTGAATGGTGGAAGTGTTTGCAAACACAAGGATGAAAATTCAATCTCCAGAATCATCATGCGACATATAATCTTGATTGTCAACCTGACTACACCTGTAATCAGCCAAACCCAAGCATTTGGACATGCCCCAAGGGATTTTCTTAATTTCCCTATTTGAGACGTGAAGACCCACTGTATGTATGTCTTGGCAACAACTTCTCGTGGCAACACCCACGAAAGGATGTAGAAGGATGTTTTCCTTTTTTGCATGTTTGCCCTCATTGTCAATGGTAAGTTCAAGTATCCTGCTGCTGAGGCACTCCTTCATTGGTCTTGGAAGCTACTTCTTCAGGATTCCAATACAGACAGAAGACCAGCATCTCTTTAGAATACCCCTAATTGCTTTCTCAGCCTGTTTATTCTTTGATTATAGGAAGGCTACTGATTTGTTTGAGTTAATTTTATATCTGGCCACTTCGCTGAAGTTATTTAACAGCTACAGGAGTTCTCTGGTGAAATTTTTGGGGTCACTTAGTATACTATCATATCATCTGCAAATAGTGATAGTTTGACTTCTTCCTTTCCAATTTGTATCCCTTTGACCTCCTTTTGTTGTTTAATTGCTCTAGCTAGGACTTCAAGATAAGGAGAGAGGGGGAAGCCTTGTCTAGTCGGTGATTTTAGTGGGATAGCTTCAAGTTTCTCTCCATTTAGTTTGATGTTGGCTATTGGTTTGCTGTATGTTGTTTTTTTACTATGTTTAGGTATGGGCCTTGAATTCCTGATCTTTCCAAGAGTTTCAACATGAAGGGATGTTGAATTTTGTCAAATGCTTTTTCAACTTCTAATGAACTGATTATGTGTTTTTTCTTTGAGTTTGTTTATGTAGTGAATTACATTGATGGATTTCTGTACATTGAACCATCCCTGTATCCCTGGGATGAAGCCTATTTGATTGTGGTGAGTGATTGTTTTGATGTGTTCTTGGATTTTGTTTGTAAAAATTTTATAGAGTATTTTTGCATCGATATTCATAAGAAAAATTGATATGAAGTTCTTTTTCTTTGTTGTGTCTTTATGTGGTTTTGGTATCCGTGTAACTGTGGCTTCATAGAATGAATTGGGTAGTGTTCCTTTTGTTTCTATTTTGTGGAACAGTTTGAAGAGTATTTGGTATTAGGTCTTCTTTGAAGGTCTGATAGAATTCTGCACTAAATCAATCTGGTCCTGGGCTATTTTTTTCTTTTCTTGAGAGACTTTTAATGACTGCTTCTATTTCTTTAGGGGTTATGGGACTGTTTAGATGGGGTTTTGTTTGTTTATTTGTTTGTTTGTTTTTTGTTTGTTTAGATGGTAGGATCTGATGATTTTTTTGAATTTTCTCAGTTTCATTTGTTATATCTCCCTTTTCATTTCTGATTTTGTAAATTTGGATATTATCTCTGTGGCCTTTGGTTAGTCTGGCTATCTATTTTGTTGATTTTCTCAAAGAACCAGCTTCTGGTTTTGTTGATTCTTTTTGTTTTGTGCTGAGTTTGATTATTCCCTGCTATCAGGAAAGTTAGAGCTTTCAGGTGTGCTGTTAAGCTGCTAGTGTATGCTCTCTCCAATTTCTTTTTGGAGCCACTCAGAGCTATGAGTTTTCCTCGTAGCACTGCTTTCATTGTGTCCCTTAGGTTTGGGTATGTTGTGCCTTTACTTTCTTTCTTCCTTCCTTTTTCCCTTCCTTCCTTCCTTCCTTCCTTCCTTCCTTCCTTCCTTCCTTCCTTCCTTCCTTCTTTGTTTCTCTCTCTCTCTTTCTGTACATTTAAACATTGTTTTAAATTGTTTTATTTTCACTAGTAGGCATGGGCTGAATGTTGTGGTAGGTGCGCTGGGTTCAGTGCACTATGGATGGGGGTAGGAGGTGGAGGAGGTGATGACATGTGGCTGGAAGGGAAAGGAGAGGATTATATATGCTTCTGGAAAGTTTGGAGGAAGGACTCATGGCACGCTATAGCTATGCAACCAATAAAGTTGAGAAACTCTTGGAAATCTAACTGCTCATCACTGTTGAGGTCCACCTTCTTCATCATGTGGTCAAGGACACCAGGGTCCTTCTGGTTCTTCATGAAGGTGGCCAGCTCCGTGTTCATAAAGGAACACAATTCAGTTTTGGAAAGTTGACAGCTGTTTCCATCCTTCCCACTGTACTTTTGGAAAACAGCAATCAGGGATTCGATGCATCTCTCCATCTCTGTAAGCACTTTTGCCAAGTTGAGGAGCAAGGTCTGGCTGTGACTTTGGCTGATGGTAGCTGGGACAGGAGTCCTTCATTTTCATTAAACTCTAAAAAGTCTTTGATTACTTTCTTTAGTTCTTCCTTGACCAAGTTATCATTGAGTAAGGCCTTGTTCAACTTCCATTGGTATGTGTACTTTCTGTTCTTTTTGTTGCTTTGAAGACCAGTCTTGGTCTGTGGTGATTGATGGTATTATTTTAATCTTCTTTTATCTGTTGAAGCCTGTTTTGTGACTGATTATATGGTCAGTTTTGGAAAAGGTACCATGGGGTGCTGAAAAGAAGGTATAATTTTTTAAGATAGATATCTGTTAAATACATTTGGTCCATAACTTCTGTTAATTTCAATGTGTCTCTGTTGAAGTATCTCACTATTATTGTTTGAGGTATTATATGTGTTTTGAGCTTTAGTGAAGTTTCTTTTATGAATGTGGATGCCCTTGCATTTGGAGCATAGATGTTCAGAATTGAGAGTTCTACTTGTTAGATTTTTCCTTTGATGAGTATGAAGTGTCCTTCCTTATCATTTTTGATAACTTTTGGTTGAAAGTTGATTTTATTCAATATTAGAGGCTACTCACTCCAGCATGTTTCTAGGGACAAATTGCTTGGAAAATTGTTTTCCAGCCCTTTACTCTGAGGTAGTGTCTGTCTTTGACACTGAAGTGAGTTTCCTGTATGTAGCAAAATGCTGGGTTCTATTTACATATCCAGTCTATTAGTCTATGTCTTTTTATTGAGGAATTGAGTCCATTGATGTTGAGATATTACACAATAGTGATTGTTGCTCCTGTTCTTTTTTATGTTATTTTTATGTTTGTGTAGTTATCTTCTTTTGCGTTTGTTGAAAGAAGATTACTTTTTTGCTTTTTCAAGGGTGTAGTTTCCCTCCTTGTGTTGGCATTTTCTATCTATTATCCTTTGTAGGAATGGGTTTGTGGAAAGATATTGTGTAAATTTGGTTTTGTCATGGTATTTACATCTATGGTGATTGAGGGTTTTGCTGGGTATAGTAATCTGGGCATTTATGTTCTCTAAGGGTCTGTATGACATCTGCCCAGGATCTTCTAGCTTTCATAGTCTCTGGTAAGAAGTCTGGTGTAATTCTGATAATCTGCCTTTATAAATTACTTGAACTTTTTTCTCTTTCTGCTTTTATAATCTTTCTTTGTTTTGTGCATTTGGTGTTTTGACTCTTATGTGATGGGAGGAATTTCTTTTCTGGTCCAATCTCTTTGGAGCTCTGTAGGCTTCTTGTATGTTTATGGGCATCTCTTTCTTTAGGTTAGGGAAGTTTTCTTCTATAACTTTGTAAAAGATATTTGTTTGCCCTTTAAGTTGGGAATCTTCATTATCTTCTATACCTATTATCCTTTTCGAGACGGGGTTTCTCTGTGTAGCCCTGGCTATCCTGGAACTCACTTTGTAAACCAGGCTGGCCTTGAAATCAGAAATCCGCCTGCCTCTGCCTCCCGAGTGCTGGGATTAAAGGCATGAGCCACTACTGCCCGGCTTATATCTATTATCCTTAAGTTTGATCTTATTTTGTCCTGGATTTCCTGGATGTTTTGGGTTAGGAGCTTTTTGCATCTTGCTTTTTCTTTGACTGTTGTGTCAGTGTTTCCTATGGCATCTTCTGTACCTGAGATTCTCTCTTCTATCTCTTGCATTCTGTTGGTGAGGCTTACTCTATGACTCCTGATCTCTTTACTAGATTTTCTATCTCCAGGGTTGACTCCCTTTATGATTTATTTATTGTTTCTATTTCCATTTTTAGGTACTGGATGTTTTGTTCAATTCCTTCACCTGTTTGGTTATATTTTCCTGTATTTTTTAAGGGATTGTGTTTCCTCTTTAACAGCTTCTACTTGTTTACCTGTGCTCTCCTGTATTTCCTTAAGGAAATTATTTATATCCTCCTTAAAGACCTCTATCATCATCATAAGATATGATTTAAAATCAGAGTCTTACTTTTATGGTGTGTTGAGGTATCCAGGGCTCACTGTGGTGGGAGAACTGGGTTCTGATGATGCCAAGTAGCCTTGGTATATGTTGCTTGTATTATTTCCCTTTCCTCTCAACATCTGGATATCTCTGGTGTTAGCTGGTCTTGCTGTCTCTGACTGTGGCTTGTCCCTCCTGCAAGCCTGTGTGTCAGCATTCCTGGGAGACCAGTTTTCTCTTGGAGGTATTTGGGTATGGAGAGCTTTGACACAGGGTCTAGTCTATTCTGGGTGTAGACAGAAACAGGAAGAATCCTGTCCCTGGGAGCTCCTTGGTTCCTGTGTCCTGATGACTCTGGGTAGGCCCCTCTTGGACTAGAAATTTAAGTGGAAGTGGTGGTCTTACCTGTGCTCACAGGCTTATCAGAACTCCTGGGAGATCCGGTCACCCAGCTATTCAGGTATGGAGTGCTGTGGCACAGGATCAACTTCATCTTGAATGTGGACCACATTTTAATGAGGACATCCTTGGTTATATAGTAAAACCATGTTGTTGTTCTTGTGGCTATTGTTGTTGCTTTGGTTCATTTTCAAACAAGAAAATATGAACAAATATTGAAGATATTCAATAGTTTTTAAAACACATTAAACACCCGATATGCAGTGTCTTGCCCTCAGGGCTCACTATGCTACAAGAGATTCTTGCCAATGGAAGACACTAAAAACACACCTATGGAGAGTATAGGATGTCTTTGAAGCTTGGTCTACAGACACAGGCTACAGAAGGGACAACAGTAATCTTTAAGCCAATAGGGAGATATTAGCAAATTAGGAGTGTGGGTGTGGTCAGAGAAGGAAGGGAAATAAAAGTAGATGCACAAGTATCTCCCAAAACCCCCAAAGTTTGAGATGGATCAAACTGAGTATCTCTGGCTCACATACCTGGATGTGAGCAACCTCATAGTCCCTTGAAGGTTCAACCATAAAGGTGATCTGAGAATCATGAGACAAGTTTTGTGAGTCATGGGGTGAGGGATTTATTCTAAGAACAGCAGAAGGGACGGGGAGACAGTTTAATCACATTTGAGTTTCAGTAATAACTGTCGGAGTTGATGGGTTCTGTAAATTTTGGAGGGGTAAGACAATTAAAGTGAGGGAAACTGTGTGGAGCTCATTAAGAGCAAGGAAGAAATGATGAGAGATTGGAAGGGCCAAGAGGGGAGCAGGAACAGATCAGAGACAGTTATGGAAATTCAATTTAATGTGTCTTTACTCTGGAAGTTAGATATTGAGAAGAAAGGACCCGGGAATATTTTCTGTGTCTCTTGGAGTTTTGGAAGAAGTGGAATTTCACTGTAAGAATAAATGGAAGGAGAAGGTTCATGGAAAAAAGGGTGAATTCATTGAAGACACGTTAGATTGTGCTGTTTGTTATGGCTGGGTCTGGAGGGAAGCTGGGGTTGGAGATCCATGCTTGAGGATCATCTGTATGTACAATAGACACCATGGGCTCAGTGGAAGGAAATGAACTTGAACAATGGGTCCCACATTACCTCCTCAGTGGGAAGAACCATCAGGAAGCCATGAAATAACCACCATTTGCCTCATCTTTGACTAACACTAAACATCCAACTAAGAGCAGCCTCGTCTATTCACAGGATTGATTCTTTCTTACCTCCTGGAGTAGATACTGAGGTAGTACACCTCCTGCCTGGACGAGGTAAGGAGACTGGGGCAGAAGCAGAAAACAAGAGGGTCTTGACAGGGTCATTCAAGAGAAGTGGACTCTGAGAAACTACTCTACCACACAACTGCTGAGGACCTTACTGCTGGTGTCAGATCTCACACATCAAAGAGAAGCAAACCCTTTTGTCTCCTTTCCAGAATGCCAAGGGAGAGAGCTGCTAGCAAAGCGACACTATACAAATAAGTCAAAGGGATTTGGATCCAAAGAAGATGGATGAAAGTCAAAACGGGACCTAGTTTTATCTTGTTTTGTTTTGTTTGAAACAGGCCCCTGCCTTGTATCAAAGACTGTCTTGGAACTCAGGTGGGCCAGAAACTCAGGCTGATCCTCCTGTCTCAGCTTCCTGAGTGCTAGGATCACAGATCTAAGCTGCTATCCTTAGTGTGGTAGTCTGAATGAAACTAGCCTCCATAGACTCATAGGGAGTACCATTGTTGGAGGAATGGCCTTGTTGGAGGAAATATGTCACTGGGAGGTGGGATGTGAAGCTTTAGATGCTCAAGCCAGGCCCAGTGCCTCACTCTCTTCCTGTGCCTGCTGGTCCAGGTGTAGAACTCCTAGCTACCTCTCCAGCACCATGTCTGTTTGTGAACCACTTTGTTTCCCACCATAATGATAATGGACTAAATCTCTGAAATTTAAGCCAATCCCAATTAAATGTTTTCCTTTATAAGAGTTTCTGTGGCCATGGTGTCCCTTCACAGCAATAGAAATCCTAACTAAGACACTTGGCTTCTGGGTTTAATCCTTTTGGAATGGTCCTGCCTCTCTTCTAGGTCAAAAAGAACTCAACCAGCCAATTGCACTTTAGAGTGAACAAGCACATCCTTGAGCTACATGTGTAATACTCCTCTGAATCAAGAGTCCTATTCTTGTGAACAAGTATGAGAGTGTCCTCATACCTTTGAGAGATCAACTAGGCAGATGTTTTTCCCCTGATGTTTTCCTTTTTCGAACACTCAGTTATTCCTTAGCCCACCCCTCATGTTGCTGGCCACCAGGGCCCTAAACATCTGAGCCCCCAGTGTCCCTTAAAAGAATACCAATTCCCATATTCCATCAGAAGTAGAGGGATAAATATGAGAGAAGGTCACACTACCCTAGTCTATTCTTCTAGTCTCCAAAATGCTACAGTATGAGGCATTATAATCATATAAAAATCCTTCTGAGGGTTTGTGTATATATAAAGGGACCTGTGTTAAAAGATAGACATTTGTATTTTATGTAGAGGTATTTTGAGGATGTCCATTCTCCATGAATAGCTTACATTGCTTCACAGTCAAGCTCTTCTAAGCAAAAACATTTACACTGCTGAATTTAAACTGTTTGCATAAGGAGATGTTCAGGGTAGTAAAGCTTCAAGACATGTCTCTCCCTGGAGATGCTTCAAAGTAGTAAAGATAAAAACCTTCTTTTCCTCTACCCAAAGATTAGATGAAATTTCAGAGTACAGATAATGTTTTACTCTGTGGGGGAGGATGTGTAGATTTCTCCCAGATCTATATAGATCAGAGTTTCTTAATTAACTGGGCTTCCCAATAATGTTCTCAACTGTATGCCTGGTACCCTGACCTACACAGCCTTGTCTTGAGTTCCTGCTAAAAAGTCATCGGTGGGCCTTGCCTTTGACCTGAAAGTCTCATAAATTCTGTGTGCATGTATGTGATATATAAAACTGCAACATACATACATATCTCTGCATACATATGCGCATATATTCATATATGAATAAAGCTTGTATCAGTGCATATATACATATACATACATAAACATGCGACTACATAATTTACTTTTAAGTAAGTGGAAAAAGCTTACATATTTTACAAATTCTAACTTAGCAGTTTTATATGTAGATCCCTTCTAAGTAAAACCACCTCCTTCTAGAAGGATTATCCTGGCCCATCATCCACAACCTGTTTCTCAGAAAATAATGTACAGATTTCTAGGGTAATTTAGTATGGATCATGCCATTCTAAGGCCAGTACTATTTCTAGTGTACTCTACAAGGAAAGTTACAGATGGTCTCTCATATTCAAGGTCATCCAACAGATAATTATTGGCTCCAAAGTATGCTCTCACATGTTAGTAAGTCCCGAGGCTATCATTAAATTTCAGAAATTGCAAGTCCTGAACTTTAGGATAAGACACATCTCTTATGGCCATAATGACCCTGACTGGCCAGCCATTGCTGCCTCTGGGAACCTGTGCACAGGAAGGCACAGACTGGCAGAGCAGCCTTTAGAATCTTTTGTTCCTCATCCAGTTTGAGGCTGTGCTTCAGGGTCTGCAGATGCCAAGGCATGGCTTCACTGAAGAGGAATTGCCACTCTGTGGCCACCTGTTAGCTCTACAAAGAGCTGACAGAAAAGTCACAGCAGTAGTCTGTGCCTGTGCAAAACTACTTTGTCTTCTTCTCTCCTTCTAGAACAATCCCTAGGTCTAGCAGCTCTTAATGTTCAAATAGATCCAATCTAATCCAGGCCTTTAGGCTCTCTGACCTTAGAAAATCTAGACCAGTTTATCTGGTTTCCCTTTCTTGAGTCCTAATTCATTGGAGCCTGTCTTGGTTTTTAGTATTTAAAATAAAACAAAGATGAAAGTGAATACTGCCTTGCAGGACTCTCGCTGGCTACCATTCTCCACATACCTTTGTTCTTGCTCTCTGAGCATGCGCTCCTTCCCACCTCTACATATCTACAGTCGCTCACTTCCTGTAGCAGCCTGGATATGCATGGGATAGTGGTCAGTATGGAAGACCCAATCTTGACAGAAGGGAGACATCAGATCTCTTCTAGCAAGCACACCCATAGCTTCCTCTGGGATGAAATTCACAGTGACTTCCCAGTCATTTGTGTTGCCATTTGCTAATAGGAAAGAATTTGAGTTAATCCTTCTTATGTCCAGGAAGGAGGGAAGAGCTCATCCAGACCCCACTGTGTGGCACCACCTGCCCATTGTCCAGAGCCATGCAACCACTCAGCTCTTGAAGAATGAGTGAGAACTATGCCAATTTTATAAGTTACAGAAAGTTGGATGGGGAGCCAAGCAGGAGGTTTAATTGGAACAATAAATAACCTACCTTCCATATATTTGTTCTTTGGAATTATCCTCTCTTGTGATTGGTGGGTAAAAGAGAAAACCATTTTTCTGGGCAGGTAAGATAATTTTGTGGGTAAAAGCACTTACTGCCAAACTATATACCCAGAACCCAATTGTAGGAGCAGAGAACCAATCCACAGGTTGTCCTTAGACCTCCACAGGCATACTATGGCATGTGAACCTACATGTATACAACACACACATGCACACATGCATGCATACACACATACACACACACACATGCACACATACTGCAAAGAAGTATGTTAGTTTGTCTGTTTGTTTTTAAAGGAAAACATGTTCTTCAAAACTTGGATTGGGAGCCTAGCTTCTGTTGGGAGTTTTCTGTATTTTCTTTCTGATCTCCTGCAGTCAGGGGCTTCCTGCATGTACTGAATGATAGCAAGAAGATATGGTGAGATGATCCTGGACCAGAGAGAGGGTCGCTGGGGCAGGGCTAAGTTACCTGCAAAGGCTCCTTCACCACCAGTAACTTTTAGAACGGAAGAAACAACAGCTGTCTCTAAGAATTGAGGCCATTTCTCCTGGTGATGTTCTAGCTTCTAGAAGTTACAGCTCATATCTTAATAGCCTAACATGGAATGGCTTCAGAGCCCTTTCTAAAGCAAAGGCTAGGACTATGGAGATGGCTTAGTTGGAAAATGTCTATAGTAATACAAGCCATGAGGACCTGTGTTTGGAACCCCAAAACCCACATGAAAGGCTGGGCATAACTGCTCTTGCATACCCACTACAACTGAATGGTTAAGGCCCTGTTGTTGAAGACACTTCACATATTGTTCACAAGACATGGGAAATCAAACTGGTGTTGGCCAGGAAGCCTCTCCCTGGCTGACTGGCTTTCATAGTAGCAGAAGGTGCTGTATGTAGGACCCTAAGAGTAAAGTCATCAACACTGTTGCTCAGCTGTGAACCCTGTGAACTATAGTAATGACTAGCATGGCAAGATATGGGTGAAGAAGTGACAGGAAGATTATGGGACTCACCACTTGCTTTTTGGATTGGTTTAAAGGCCCACTCTACATAAGGAGTCTCATGCCTGTTCCTTTAAATCTGACCAAGAACCAATGTTTGAAGGAGTTCAAAGGCCCCCTACTTACTACTCTTTTGATAAATTAACTGTTCTCTAAATGTGTACCTGTCTCTATACCCATCTAGTAACGCAGCTCTCAGGCCACATTAGACAAGTTTCTTCATGCAGTGGGTGGTGATTTCCACAGAAACTCACAACTGACCACAGTGTAGCACCTGTCACTGGAGTGATCACCCACAAATGTGGCAGTCACCCCTCCTGTGAGTCTCAGGAAACGTTCCTCAAGAGGGGCAGAAAGGTTCTAACAGTCAGGAGAAGGGGAGGGCCAGAGAAGAGGTGTCTTCTGGACATGGAGAGACGGCTGCTGTCACTAGCTCAAAGCAGTTATGGTGGCCCTCACACAATCTGCACACAACTAAGCTAGCCAACATGTTTGCATGGGGTGGAAAGGGACCCGTGAACCCCCAGCCCTAACTGAGAGGCTATGGCTGGATGAATAGTTTGAGGGATGGAGAATCCATTTCCTTTAGTGATGTGAACCTCTAAATGCTCCAGGGGATGATCCTAAATCCATGCCTATGTGGGCAGCACAAACTAGGTCAAGAAACATGAAGTTGTCAGGGTGGATCTGGATGGAGTCGGGAGAGGAGTGAGGGGTGAATATGATTTAACTAAATTGCATACAATTCTCAAAGAAGCAATAAAATGTAAAGGCGGGGCACAATTATGCCCACTTGTCCCCTCAGCACTTGGAGTATAGAGACAGGGCTTTTGGAGTTCGGCTAATCTAAATTATTTGATGAGCACCAGGTTTGGCGAGAGACTGTCTCAAAAAAATAAGAAGGAAAGCAATTCAGGAAGACACTTAATGTTGGTCTCTGACTCCCCCCAACACACAGCCACACAAATATACACACAAACACACACACAGATACACACACCACATAGACACACACACTACAAACACATACACCACAATACCACACAAACACACACAGCATACATACACATATACACCATACACAAATCACACACTCACACACACCACATACACACACACACCACACACTATACACACTACACATACACAGCACACATACATAAACATACACCACACACAAATACACCACACATATATACATATACATATACCACATGCACACACAGCACATACACGCATACCACATACCACACACATATAGCATGCACACACATGCCACACACACAGCATGCATACACACACACACACACTTATACACCACTCACACACACACAATGAAATGAAAAATCCCTTTTGAAATCAGGGCATTTAATTTAATGGGTGGTAGGTTGATTATTGGTGAGAAAACACTTGAATAAATACATTAAATTTCATACACACACACCATATTTACATGTACCACAAATACCGCACATATACACACAATATACACATACACACCATAAACATATACACACACCACAACAACATACACACTACACATACAAACACTACACACACACATAACGCACACCACATACATGCATATATACACCATACACACCAACTACTCATACCATACATACACCACACACACACCACATGCCATACCACATACCACACACATACATCACACACACACACACACACACACCTCACTGAAAAGAAAAACCTCTGTTGTAATCAGGACTTTTAATTTAATGGGTGTGGGTTAATTATTGGTGAGAAAACATCTCAATAGTACATTAAGTTTCACTTTGCACAATTCAGATTCAGCTGCAAGAATATGGATGTGGTGTGGATATCTGATCGAGTGTCTCATGGTAGTTAATGGCCAGAAATCTATTGAGGGATGATGGTTTGAAAAGAGAAGAACAGTGAGGAAGTGGAGTTCCTGATGAAAACCAGCAGCACCAGCAGAGTCAAGGACACAGGGATTAGTGCAGCTATGGGTGTGTCTCCTTCCCTTTTGTGCTGCACAGGAGAAGGGGCGCTGCTGTGTAGGAGAATGTGATAGCAGATGCTTGCTAAGGAGATAGGGAAGCACCGGAACACGTGCCTCTAAGGTTCTGTAGGATCTCAGGCTCCTCTGTGGGTCTAACCTTGTGCTTGAGCTGAGATTTGCTAACTCACAGACCTGACCCCACGTAAGGCTTCTGAATATAGGAAGGACTGAATTTTGTACCCCTTGTTTCCCCTCTGTGTGATGCCCTTGTGCGGCAAACAGCCTGTAGTGCTGCTGTGGAGATGTCCTTGAGTATGAAGAGAGGCCGTGAACCTGCATGTCACCTTCCAGGTCAGTTTTTCCCGGAAGTGCCTGCTCTCCAGTCTGCATTATGGCTCGAGGATTTCAGGGCACCCCAATTACATGACGGCAAATGTCACAGCTTGAGAGCGGCTTTTTTTTTTCTTCACTAGTAAGAAGTCCTTTCCTCTCAGAGGCCACTGTAATTAACCCTAGAGGAAATAAGTCATCCTTAGGGTCAGAGAAGAAGCTACCATCGTGGTTTGACATGTTCTACTGAAAATCTGTTTCAGGGACTCACCTAATCCATATGCCCTTCCATGTGAAAGCCCTTAAAATTAATGTGACTATTTAAAAACTGTATCTTTTATTTTTGAGATTATAATACTATTACATCATTTCTCTTTTCCCTTTCCTCCTTTCAAATCCTCCCATATATATGTATTTATATATTCATATATATGTATATATATATATATACATATACATATAAAATCATGGCCTCTTTTCAGTAATTGTTCTTATAGGCATTTATGTGCATACACACACATGCACACACACATATCTTGCTCAGTTTGTATAATGTTACTTCTATGTGTGTTTACAAGGTTGACCTTGTAAATCAATTGGTCCTGAACAAGGACATTAGCAATAGACATGCCAAGGCAGATGGGGAAAAGCCCATGAGGCCTCACCTCTACATAAAGATCTATAGGAAACCAAGAAATGCAGAGAGTGGGGCAACTAGCCAATGTTAGATTTAAAACCAAAAGAAAAGGCACAGACGAATTCCTCCTCTATGCTCTTCCTAGCATCCACACCAGGTCTCCCTGCTCAACCATCCATATGAAGGAGTCGCTGTGCTTGTTAAGGAAATTAGACAATGACAGTCACATAGTCTGTGCCAAGGTAGGGTGCGCACGCATTCCTTTGTCTAAATGTCACAAATTGTTCTAGTATTGCTCTGCATCTCCAAGCCAGTATCATCACCTTTTAATTAGCCAGAAGACTGCTGTAACATTCAAAAGGAGCAGCAACACTCAAGTCCCTGTCCGGTTTTCAATACAATTATTTGTCAGAATCATATTAACCTGATGTATGACAAACCCGTAAAATGGATACATTTAGGTCTCCAGGAGTCCTCCCTCATTAACTCTGGTATTTATAGCCATGGCTTCAATGCTGCAATCTCTCCTCCTGAGAAACACAGAGCAGGGATGGCAGGCTCCTCTGATGCTATTAGGGGAGTTGTTTGTTTCTAAAGCAAAGAGGGACAGAAGAAACCTAGCCTTGGCTCCAGGGCCTCGTGAGCCCAGACCGGCTCCTCTGCCCACTCCTCTCTTTTTATGGATGGGGAAGAAAACTCGGATAGATATTTGTGTACAAATCCTGCATGGTTAATAAATCATCAGGGTAATGAGGCAGAACTAATTGGACAGAGCTATTTGGGAGATGGTTCTTAGATCTCTCTTTCTGGGATCAAAGTCTGGCTTTACCCTGACTCTCTGGGGCAGGATGCTGAATTTCCTCTAGCCTTGGCTTCCTTGAGTACAAAATGGGCACAACAACAGCTCCTAATCTCATAAGGCCAAAAAGGAAATTCAATGAATTAGGACAGGGAAAAGTGCTTCGATTTTGTCGTGTACTCAGTGTAATACAAAGATTACCTAAGAGTGTCACAGTAACTCCTCTTACGACAGTGGGGCCTGGGGATGCAGCCCAGGATTCAGGAAATACTGGGTCCTATTTCTAGAAATGGCATAGCATTAACTAGGCACGGTGGTGCACACTTGTAATTCTACCACTAGGGAGGTGTTGGGAATACAACAAAAGATTCACATCTATGACTACCTAGCATGTCCGAGGCTAGCCTGGGACTCATGGAGCACTGTTTCAACAATAACAATAGTCACTATAATTACTTGGGATTGTGGCTTTGCAATGTTTTCCTTCCGTAGACAGACAGTCTAGACAATCTGTTTTTACACTGTTTTGATGAGCCTGAGGCCTGGAGAGAGATGACAGGTTTCCAGAGAGGAAGGAGTATTGGCTGTGGAAAGTGTAGACAAAGGACTAAGAGCTAAAACAAAATGCACCTTGGCTTTTACTAGTGGTTTAGCCTGGAACTCACTGAAATGGATGGATGAAGATTTTAGACTTTTATGGGCTTATCAGTTCACCGTTCAAATTTATTAGGTCCTGTTTGTTTGTTATTACAATCCCTTCGAACACATCTCATAAAAATAAGCTCTGCAGTACATTTAGCCCAGACTCGGTTGTTTCCAAACCTGAATAAACCATCATCCATGTTCTATGATTCATTAATTCTTACAATTGACACCTTTTGTTGGCATTTCTCCTCAATACAGACACATTTTAGGATACACAGTACATTGCGTTTAGTTTCCATGAGTCTTCAGTCTATGTTACAATAAATAGTACTTCACCTCTTTATGTCTTCTTTACCTTCCATATGTATTATTCCATATATATATAATATATGTGTAATATATAATATATATTACACATATATAATATACATGTATATATATTCTTTAACTTCTCTCTCTCTCTCTCTCTCTCTCTCTCTATATATATATATATATATATATATATATATATGCAAAAATAATTAATGATAAGAGAGGCCATGAAAGAGAGCAAGGAGGGGTATGTGGGAAGGTTTGGAGGGAACAGAAAATGTAAAAATAATCTCAAAAATAAATACTTTAAAAACCTTACTTGCTAGTTATTTAACAGAGCATCCTTCAGTTTAGATGGTGTATGTAATGACTCTTCATAATTAGGTTAGAGATATGGATTTGTCTGGGAACATCCATTACCTATGAGTGGTCAAAGGCCATGATGTCCCTGTTTCAGCAACATTGATGTCCTGGATGTTCACTGTGAAGTTACTATTTCACACCTTGTGACAAAGAAATACTGTAAGAAGTTTGGGTCATCACTAAATCTTGTGCTCCTTGTTAAACTAAACTTTTCTACCCTCCGCACAAAAGTGTATCAGAAGAAACTCTCATACATGAGGCAGAGTCTTGATATTTTTGTTCACTTCATGAACTAGAAATTTTTTTGTTTTTTGTTTTGTTTTTTGTTTTGTTTTTGCTTTTGTTTTTTTGAGACAGGGTTTCTCTGTGTAGCCCTGACTGTCCTGGAACTCACTCTGTAGCCCAGGCTGGCCTCGAACTCAGAAATCTGCCTGCCTCTGCCTCCCAAGTGCTCGGATTAAAAGCATGCCCGGCCATATCTTACTTTAAAGAATGGGTTTAGAGCTCACAGAACATGAGAAAGTCCAATTCAAGGCATATTCCAGGCAATACAAATTCCCCTAGCTGGTCCACGTGCCCTATGAATACCTGTCAGTACTGATCATCCACAGCTTTTCATGACACGGTAACCAGGAGACCCAGTTATGACCAGAAGTTGTCTTTTATTCTTAAATGTTTGGGCATCACATGGACACAATTTATATCCTAGGGTGCCTGTGCTTCTTTGGGATTTTAATTGCCTGTGTTGGAAACGTCCACAATGACAACAGAATCCTAAGCCTTTGATGACCAGGCTCAAGAGAGATGGCTCTTAATAATGAAGGAGTTTGATTTTACTGAGACATTTCTCATACTATGTACGGTCTTCATGTTTTAGTTTATTCTGCTAATGTGGGGCCACTGGATTCTCTAATGCTAGAGATCCAGCATAGGATATTTGCAGTCAGCTCATATCTTTTGGGAGGGTCCTGTTTGTCTCCCACAAAGTCCTTCAGTATTGATTTGTTAATTCTGAACAATAATGAGATTGCAACAGAGCACTTTTTCTTCATATCAAATGATCTAAGTTCACAGAGAACTTCAGTTTCCCTTCTATCAGAATGTCAGATAAAGTCTAAGTTCTTCAGTGTGGCATTTAGTTTCACCTAACTAAACTTTAACTCTCCTTCAAAACAAACTTTTTGATAGAGCAAAGAGATTTTATCATGAGTCTCTCTCTCTCTCTCTCTCTCTCTCTCTCTCTGTGTGTGTGTGTGTGTGTGTGTGTGTGTGTGGTGTGTAAGAGAGAGAGAGACAGAGAGAGCGACAGAGAGAGAGAGAGAGAGAGAGAGAGAGAGAGAGAGAAAGAGAGAGAGACAGAGAGACAGAGAGACAGAGAGACAGAGAGGGAGAGAGAGCATTCAGAAGAGCCTTGTATGTCTGGGAAGTTTCCACAGAGTTACACCTCATGCCCTTGTTCTTCCGTAACAGGATTTTCTAGGCAGCCTAGACTGGTTGCGAACTGCTTCCATCTCCCAAGTGCCAGATTTACATGCATGTACCAACATTTCTAGCTTTGATTCCTTTAGCTTCTGAGCCTTGCTTGATACCCCAGACAGCAATGCCCTCTTCTATGATACACACCTGTGTATCCTGCCTGCAAGGAGCCTTTTAGTTTCTTAGTCCACAGTGACAGTTGCAGAAGGATAAGGTCAATGAATCAGAATCCATGGAGGTTGGCTGCACATACACACACAGGAACTCAGAGTGGCTCCTGGCCCAGGGAGACGATGGGCCAATCACGAAGCAACCAGAACACTGATGAGGGGCTCAGTGCACTCATTATGAGATAGGCTGCTACATGAACATAGTGTCTGGGTCCCTTTTCTCCTGCATCAAAATGTCAAGGAAACTTAATTGGTCATTAGGAGGTTCAGCAGACATTTCAGCAGAGATGGCAAATAGCTTGTCAACTATAATATGGGTTACAGAGAGAACTGGTTACACAGCCCCATTCCCTAGCAACAATGGGCACCTAGTGACCAAATGCTCAGACCCTTAAACTCACTGTCTCTCTGTTGAATATCATCATGCCAATAATGAAAATATTTGCCTAATTTCTCACTGTCTTAGTTCACAAGGCTGACTTCTTCTCTTCCCAGGCTCATTAATTTTGTCCTTTTATTCAAGGAATGTTTTTGTTGAGCATCCTTGCTATGTGCCAAGGGCTGAGTATATAAAGGTGAACAGCATCCTTGGTACTTCCACAATGCCCAGCTTTTACTACACTTGGGTTTTGTAGGCCTGTAGATCTTTGTTGGCGTGTGCATGTCTGTGCATGTGAACACAGGCAAAATGCATGCACAAGTGCACTTACCCATGTGCTGACATTAGGAAGCAGACACTGGGCGTCTTCTTCTATTGCTCTCTGATTTATTTATTTATTTATTTATTTATTTATTTATTTATTTATTTTATTTATTGAGGCAGGGTCTGTCCAAACCCTGGGTGCAAGCCCTGAAATCCATCTGTGTCTGTCTCCCCAGCACCGAGGCTACAGATACATGCCTCCTCCCCTCCCTGTTCCATAGGTTACAGGAGACCCACCTTTTAGTTATTTTTGTCTTGTATGTGTTGTGTACAGCCACAGTGTATGTGTACACATGTTCTTGTGCTTGTGGAGTCCAGGGTTGACATGTCTTCTCAACCACTTCCCACCTTTACCTTTTGAGACAGAATCAGTAGTTGACCTTGGAGTTCATAGTTCAGCTAGGTTGCCTAGCCAAGGAAGTTTCGGGAATTCTCTTGTGCTTACCCCCTCTGCCCTGGGCTGTGGGCACAAGCTGCCATGCTGTGATTTTAATGTGGATGTAGGATTTCATGGCATCCGCCTTGCCAACCAAACCATCTCCCCATCTACCTATTTTCTTCCCTTTGAGGTGGCTTTGGTATATAAGATCAGATCTGTTGTTTTGATAACAAATCATACATTGATTCATTACCTAACTTTCCTGAGTAGAATACTGCTTCAGCAATATTGTAAGTTCATAGAAAACTGAAAATTACATAGTATTGATCATAGATTCCTTATGGTGTCTCCAGGAATGTCATAGAAGTAACCGACACTAAGTGTGTGTCTTTCCAGGGGACATAGCATTTGGCCATAAGTAGACTTCAGGGGAAGCAATCTTATATAGTTTTATTTCCCTTCATCTCGAACCAGCGGTCCATAAATTAAACTCAGCCAGCAGACACATTATATTTGGCATACACTGAGTTTTAGTTTAGTAGGAAAAAAAAGTAAAACAAGCCAATGCTTTAAAAACTAAAAGACCCCCTTCTTTGAATCCTTTCTTCTCCTTAGAATTCAAAACGCCTTCAGATTTTTAACTTCTTCAGAAAAACTGGAATATTTGCCACGCTGGGCCTCATACCTGCTGGCAAAAGTGCTGGCGTGCCATTATGTCGGCCCACTTCAGCCTGCCGTGGTCCCCAGCACTCCACAGCGCCTGTCACTCGGAATCTCATCACACAGCCGGCTTCACTTACATAACAGAAAAATCCTGAGGCACTGGAATCAGTGTCCTCTGTGCTACCCAAAGTCAGGATACAGGAGAGGAAATGGCCCCCTCAACCCACAGCCGATGAGTAAGAGCAGCTTTGCACGGCTCCTGTGAGCTGGCATGGAGACACAGGCTAGCAGGCTGCGCCCTGCGCCTTGGCCCTGGGCCGTCCTCGCAGGCAGTCTTCTCTGGAATGTTGGCTCTCCCCGCTGAGAAGCCGACTGGGGCTCCAAATGGCCTGTCTTCTCCTATCCATGCGACTTCAACCTGCCTCCCAGGCTCCTTTCCAGCTTCCCTGACCCCCTGAGCCGCTCAGCTCACTGCTCTGCGCCTGCCAAGAAACCTGCCAGCCTCCCTTCCCCTCCTCCATCTCCCTTCTGCACACATCCCTCTTCATGGCACAGACATCCACTCCTCAGTGCAAACTAATACTGAGGACAGTGACAGACTGAGAGAGGAGGGGAGAGGCCGCAAAGCAGTGGCAGAGAAAAGGACAGATACTTTGTTGTCCTGTTTGGTCTCAGGCCTCTGTACAAGAGGGATGTGCGTGCCTCTGTGTGTGTGTGTGTGTGTGTGTGTGTGTGTGTGTGTGTGTGTGTTGTGTTGTGTTGTGAGGTGCACTTTCTTAAAACCAAAGAAAGCAAATACAAATATTAGAACAAATACATTATG
Organism: Apodemus sylvaticus; assembly: GCF_947179515.1. NCBI lineage: Eukaryota > Metazoa > Chordata > Mammalia > Rodentia > Muridae > Apodemus > Apodemus sylvaticus. Next base: position 50,057,921 of record NC_067486.1, read on the forward strand.
ATTATTCTTCAAACCAGAAAAGCAATAAGACTACTGAGCTTGCAATTTGGATCCCCCAGCATCCTCATAGAATAAAAGGAGCAAACCATGTAAATGATAATAAGATAATAAACAATAATAAACCATGGAAAAAATAAAATAAAACCAGAGTGAGATTAGCAATTCTAATGCTGGGGTAACAGAGGCAGGAGGATGCCTGGAACTCGCTGCCAAATTGGTGAGGTTCCATGAGACACTCAGCTTAAAAAAACTGAATGGAGAGCAGTACGGAAAGACATCAGCTTCTGGTTTCCACAGGCGTAGTGGCTTGTACATACGTACTTGACACACATACACACACATATACATACACACACATGCACACACACACACGTGCACACATACATACCCACACCCACTCATACATACACACATACAAACATAGACACACACATATACATACCCACAAATGCACACACACATGCACACATACATACCCACACCTACTCATACATACACACATACAAACACATATACATGCACACACACATACATACAATACACACACACTCACACATACACACACATATACACACTCACACATATACACACATATACACACATACACATATACACAAACACACACATACACATATACACATACACACACATATACACCCATACCCACTCACACGTACATAACACATACACACACATACACACACATACACACACATACACACATACACACATACACACACATACACACCCACCCACTCACACACACACACACACACACACACAGAATGGTGAGCTGCCAGTATTTACAAAAATAGATATGCACGTGTAAGATTTGATTTTTAGATTCTATATTAATTACTTGTTTATTACAAAAACTTAAAAAATTGTAATATTAAAAAGTAAAGGAAATGAAATCAAATTCAACCATAATCATATCATACAGAGATAATTTTTTCATTGATTTCCCATTTCCATGCATAATATATACACTTTTATAGAGCTGAGAATTTCTATTGAACACTAAAATTTTCTACCTTGCTGGGGTTTTTTTCCTTAAAAATTATAGACAGATGTATCTTGATAGCACAAAATCCCCTTATAATCATAACCTTAGTCATTCCACTGCAAACATCCTATAGATTTTTCACTGTTTCAAACTTCTGATTTAGTGCATTTAGACTGATAGCCATTTATTTTACCTTTATAATTTGCTAGGCATAGCATCTTTATGCCTAGATGCTGTGCTTAATTTTATTTCCTTGAACGTGTGTTCCTAAAGCTGAAATTGTCTTTAACATTCATAAGTTTCATATTTTTAAATCTTATAATGCAGCAGCTCTTAACCAGTGGATTGGGACCCTTTTGACAAACCTCTATCTCCAAAAATTATTTACATTACGATTCATAACAATACCACAACCACAGTTATGAAGTATCAATGAAAATAATTTCGTGGTTAGGGAGTCACCACAACAAGAGGAAATGTATTAAATGGTTGCAGCATTAGAATGTTGAGAATCACTCTTACAATGGGTTTATCACAACAAAAGACCATCGTAAGCCAAATAGGTCTTCATGCCACTGGTTGTAAAGACTCTCATCCAGGCCATGGCACAAGCCAAAGAGGAGAAACTACTTGACTACTTGACTTGGTTCCTGGTCACTCCCAAATCCTCAAGCCATCGCTAATGCTTTCGAAGAGTTCAGGGCAAAGCTATGCCCTATGTAGCACGTATGCAGAAGTACACTTCGCTACTGCCAAAGATGGCTTTGTCCATCATCCTACCGGTCAGAGGGAGAAGTTCTTGATGTGCAAAGTCTCTGCGGAGCTTGTGCGGACTCATAATCTTCTGCCCAACTCATTGAAAAGGCTCACACACTATAATTTTTAAGGCTCATTATCCTCTAACATGTGATCAACTTCTTCTCTCCCTATCAAACATGTCTTTGACATGAAAGACACATGAAAGACAGAAAACACCCTTTAAAGGTAGGCTGCCGGTTTCAGAGCAGTGGTATTGGTTGCACGTGAATGATTTCTTGCTGCTTATTCCTGCTGTGACTATTGTTTGTACTGTATTACACAGCCCTTCCTCTTTGAAATCATGGAGCCAGTTCTAATGAGGCCAACTTAGCATCTACCATTGAGCTTGTATGCTTAAGTAAATTAACCTCTTCTCTCAATTGTTCTGCTCCTAATTGGAGAGGACATTGGAGGTGTAGAGAGCGAAACTTTGTTCACCTCAGTGGCATAGGGATCCAGGGATCCAGGGCTCAGGGTTCATCCTCAGAGTTGAAAGAACATTTCCCATCTTTTGAGGCTCCTTTGTCCAGTGTGGATGGCTGCTTAAGTTCTGTCCCCCTGACATCACAAGAGTTACATGTGCACAGGACATAAACTTCCACTGGAGTCTCTATTATAGGTCATTTATCATAACAGTGTTCAAATCCTGTCCCTTCTTCCAAAACAGTCTTTTTTTTCTTATCTTTTCATAAGAGAATCAGCCTGATTCTCTATCTTGTTAATCCTTATGTTTAATTCAGATATTGGTCTGTGTCAAAATGGCCATTCCCCTAATCTTAGTAATGTTTGCATTAATTGAAAAAGAACTCCCCCCCCCCCCAGTCTCTATCTCTGAGGGCTGATAGTTGGCATCTTGCAATATACAAAAGGTTTGTTATCTCTGCCTTCAGTGGCCAGAGCAGAGCAACTTTACGGCTAAATACTGTCTGAAAAGAATCACATCATGGTTGGGAGACTTGAGATGATTTTTAATGTGGGGGTCATAGGGTCAGTCATTCCCCTGGGACACAGTTCATTAAACTAATTCCTGTGGTCATGAGCCCCATGCCCCAGCCTCAGACTCGTTGGGTCCAGAGCAGTAACACTGAACAGATATCATTTGTTACCTTATTCCCTTGCCTTTTCTCCCCTTAGTGAAACAAAGAATGAAGGAAAAGAAAAGGAAATTCATCACTGAGGGAGCCCGCATAGGTGGAGTATACCTCAACAGACTTTTAGGCTCTATTCAAATAGTCCATTTTAGAGGATTTTTTTCTCATGTTATCAATGTTATTAAATTTTATTATGGGAAAATAAGTAAATAGTTTGCAAATAATAAATAATAAAATTTCTTTAAAATAATCCCCCAATCACCAATGACCTCTAATTTTGGCAGGTATCAAACTCAGAATCATCATATGGGATCCCAAGTCAGGCATAGTGCCAACTCCCTGGGAGGCTGAAGGGAAAAAGATTGCTTGAGCGGGGCTTTTACACCCGCTAAGACAATTTAATACAATCTTATATTAAAAATTAAAAACTGATATTACTTTTAGATAACCCTTTTTCATTTGCATCATGAACGCCAGCCAGTCTTGGATTTGAACATTCAAAAGGAAAAATTACAATTTAAAATATTTCCCCATAAGGAAGAGGTATTTGGGCTGGTGGGCAGGCAAGAACGAACAGTCCTGTCACACTGGGATGGACGGAAGTCCATAAGTCCCATAGGTTGGTGTGTTTAGACTTGTAGATACCGAACCCGGGGAGTGTTGTCAAGACATGAGCAGTGACAACGGAAGAATCCTCCCAATGGGAGTCCCAGTCCGCTGACACCATGCCTCATTGGCCCCTTTTGTGTTTCAGAATCCAATATTTCATAGACTCCCTTTTCTGATGTCATTTTAGCTTATGGTCTTCTCCGCCATCAACTTAGACATTTTTTACAGTCAGCTTGTTCTAACACCCCGCTCTAGTAATCACTGTAATTCACATGTACAGATGTAAAAATACATCTGTAGCTGTATTGTCTGAGACATGGCTTACTTTTGGTTTAAAGGCTGGTATTTTTAGATATTTTAAATCATGACACTCAGACGAATATCCAATGAACAAATGTCAAAGATTTTATCTAACTCATTAATTAATGAGAAAGCTAGTGAGATGGACTAATGGGTTCAAATGAGAATTCAAAGCAAGACATATGTAAGCATATGAGTGTTGGAATGAATAGCTGAATACCATAGGGCGATGATGTTCATTTTCATTGCATATTTGATTTTCTCATTATGGACAAGAGAATCTTGTGATGTGATCAGTTTCTAGAAATGACAGATTTGTAAAATGACTCAAAGACAATAAAATACAGAGATGACTCCTAGATGAGATGCCCAGTAAGTTATCCTTTTTTTTTTATAGTTTAAAAGTCTTTTCTATTTGAAGTGTGTGTGTCCATGATCAGCTACATGGCCCTCTTTAATGTAGCTGGGTGCCACTGAACAATGTTGGTTTGCCCAGCAGAACATTGTCATGCCAGGAATGATGGCGACAATCTGGAGGCCAAAGGGTTAAAATACTTACCACCCCAGAAAAGGTATAGAGAAGTTTTATTAAGAAAGTTTATTAAAGAGAATACATTGCCAGTAGAAGCAAATATCTAGAAGGTGACGTCACAGAAAGAGGGGGAGGGGACAATTCTCCATGCCACCTTTGGATAATAGTTCTTTTATAACAGTTGAGGGAAGTATTCTTTGGTCTTAAATCACGTTTGTCATTTGGAGTTAGGTGCCATAATGAGTAGTTAGAAAGTGTTTGTATTTTGGAACAAATCCTTAAAAGGTGTTTGTATCACAGGTCATGGGAGTCAGGTTCCGTGCAATCAAGATGATTGTTAAAACATAAAAATTCCACCTTTTAATTTTTGATTTTTTTTCCATCTTCACAAGTATCTCATGAAGAAGCTACCTTGCTCCAAATGTATTATGATAACCTATAGATCGTCAATCAGTTGGTTTAGGAGAAGATGGGGAGGGGAATGAGGAAAAGGTTGCCTTCCTGGGTCAGTTTCCTTAGTGACAGCAAAGGGCTCTAGATAACACTGGATGCAGAAACCCAAAGTCCAACACTCACTTGCACTTCTTCCTTTAGCATCTTCAGAGGGATCAGGACCTGCTGCTATAGAGTGAATTCTGAGGGCAGGAGGCCGCAGTGAGCAGAGCCAGAAGGGACAGAACCACAAGAAAACTGAGGTCATGAGATTTGGGGGTTGGTTTTGGTTTCAGGTACTGGGATAGAAAGTAGGACCTTGCATGTACTCCAAATTCAGTTTTAGTTCACAAACTTTTTTTGCAGTTAGACAATCTGAATATTCAAATAGTCCCTGCCAGTATCAGTTTCACTCAGTGTAATTCATCTTCCAACTTTAACCACAGTTTTGATAGAATATTCAAATAAAGTCTACCAACTCTCAGCAGGCAGCATGTGTAGAGATCTCCCAGGGCATTGGACAGCCTCTGGAAAGTCTCAAGCTAAAGCACAATGACCTTTCTGTTAGAAGCAACCACCAAGCCCACAAAAAGGTCCTGGTCTCTGAGGAACATCGTCCCTCTTAGATGGGAGGTCCTCACAAAGTGTGTCAGTAGTTTTTGAGTTAATCCCTGGATAGGCACCAGAAACCATTTCCTCTAAATCATTTTAATTCTAGTTTGAATGAAATGAATGTCCCTCTCCTGCCTCCTTTGCCTGGATGAGAGTTCTATGTATCCAACAGAGAGCTGGGCCAAAGCTAAGGTCTACAATTTGTAGACCCAGGAACCTGTTTTCCTAGGAAGGTGCAGGCTTCACAGAATTGCACAAGGGCCGCTGTGTAAATATCATACAACTTCCTGGCACTTCGTGAGTCAGGCCATTATTATGCAGTTTTTTCTTCTTGTTTAAAGGGGATTCCCAGGATTGCTCAAGTTCGTATGCTGTGCAGAAAAACCTTCCAAAATAACAAATGCTGACGCCCCGACTTCAGACTTCCCATCCCCTCATCTTCTCATTTTCACTAATAAACAGATGTATGTTACATAATTAGAACGTGTTAGGGTACACATTTGCATCTTGTATGTGGTCTGGTAGACATCCTCAAGTTGTATCTGTGGGCTCATAAGCCAGGGGATCATGGCAAGTTGCCTCGTGGCTCTGGCTCTGTATCAGTGAACTCGTCTGTGCTAAGGAAAGGGGGACCAGATGGTCTTTCAACTCCCTCTGACTCTATGTATGTCACATTCATCTCCAAACTAAGTGCAAGCTCTAAAAGGAAAGGTTGCCAAGAAGCCCGTGCTTGCCTAAGCTCTTAGAGGACGATGACATAGCATTTAGTCCAGTCATTCAAGTGAAGACAAATCTCACTTATATTAGTATTTACTTAAGAGCCTTCTCCCTTGCTAGACACTAACTCTCGTGGAGACAGCGCTGATGTCTTCCTCACCCTGGGCTGTAGCCACAGAAGCTTACAGTAGCCCTGGCATGTGAACGCTTCCAGTGCTCTGTTGAGGATTTAGATGCTCCTCTCATTGTCCCTGCATGGTGGGGACAGGCATGAATTTAACTAATTTTCCCACTACCCTCTGGCGTGCCAACCTTCCCCTCAACCTCCAGATCCAGGTCCTTTACAACTCTGCTAACCAACTGCTAACCAGGCCTGACCCTGCTCAGTTAGCTTCCAATTCTGAGACCACAGGAGATCAGAGTGTGTTCAGAATGGTATGACCTTGGACCTTTCCTGGGGCAACTTCAGCAAGTCCAAGCCATTGCAAAGACATCCAGGCGAATATTAGTGGTGCCTGGAATCCTATCATAGTCTCTTTACCCTGGGTGAGTCCTTCCTGGAGTGGAGTGTTTAATTTTTGGTTTTTTGTTTTGTTTAGATTTATTTTACCTTTATTTTACCTGTATCTGAGTGCCTGTGTGTAGATATATGTATCACATATATTCCTATGAAGCCCCAAAGAGGTCCTCAGATACCCTGCAACTGGTGACAAATGGTTGTGAGCCTCCACGATGATACTGAGAACCACACCTGCATCCTCTGCAAGAGCAGTAGGTGCTCTCACCCGCTGAACCATGCATCCAGCTCCCTGGTGTGGAATTTTACCTAGGAAAACACCAAAAAGTTTGGTCAGTCCAAACCATGACCAGGAGAATAACTTTTAAGACATTGAACAAAGGCAGCCATTACCAAAATATCCTTGTGTGGTTTTCCTCAAGTTTCTTTAATTTCCCCTTGTCTGAGTTGCCTCTCACCCCTTTTAAAGACAAGTTTTCTGAGGTCTTCTTTGATTCCCCTCTTCAGAGACTTGAAGTTCCTTCCTACAGATCTTTCACTTGTTTGGTTACAGTCACACAAAGATACTTTATACTATTTGTGGCTATTGTGAAGGGTGTCCTTTCCCTAATTTCTTTCTCAGCCTGTTTATCTTTTGGGTATAGGAAGGCTACTGATTTGCTTGAGTTGATTTTATAACCTGCCACTTTGCTGAAGTTGTTTATCAACTGTAGGAGTTCTGTGGAGGAGTTTTTTGGGTCACTTAAGTATACTATCATATCATCTGCAAATAGTGATAGTTTGATTTCTTCCTTTACAATTAGTATCCCTTTGACCTTCCTATGTTGTCTAATTACTCTAACTAGAACTTCAAGAACTATATTGAAAAGATATGGAGAGAGGGGGCAGCCTTGTCTAGTCCCTGATTTTAGTGGGATTGCTTCAAGTTTCTCTCCATTTAGTTTGGTGTTGGCTACCAGTTGGCTGTATATTGCTTTTACTATGTTTAGGTATGGGCCTTGAATTCCTGTTCTTTCCAAGACATTTAGCATGAAAGGATGCTGAATTTTGTCAAATGCTTTTTCAGTATCTAATGAAATAACCATGTGTTTTTTTTTTCCTTTGGGTTTGTTTATGTAGTGGATTGCATTGATAGATTTCCATATATTGAACCATCCCTGCATCCCTGGGATGAAGCCTACTTGATCATGGTGCATGATCATTTTGACAAGACCTCAGAAAATGGAAAAATCTTCCATGTTTGTGGATTGGCAGGATTAATATAGTAAAAATGGCCATCTTGCCAAAAGCAATATACAGATTCAATGTAATCCCCATCAAAATCCCAACTCAGTTCTTCATAGAGTTAGAAAGAGCAATTCTCAAATTCGTCTGGAATAACAAAAAACCCAGGATAGCTAAAACTGTTCTCAACAGTAAAAGAACTTCTGGGGGAATCAGTATCCGGGACCTCAAGCAGTACTACAGAGCAATAGTGTTAAAAACTGCATGGTATTGGTGCAGTTACAGGCAGGTAGATCAATGGAATAGAATTGAAGACCCAGAAATGAACCCATACCCTATGGTCACTTGATCTTTGACAAAGGTGCTAAAACCATCCAGTAGAAAAAAAAAATAACCTTTTCAATAAGTGGTGCTGGTTCAACTGGAGGTCAGCATGCAGAAGAATGCAAATCAATCCATTCTTATTTCCTTGTACTAAGCTCAACTCCAAATGGATCAAGAACCTCCACATAAAACCAGACATACTGAAACTAATAGAAAAGAAACTGGGGAAGAGCATTAAACACATGGGTACAGGGGAAAATTTCCTGAACAAAACACCAATAGCTTATGCTCTAAGATCAAGAATTGACAAATGGGAACTCATAAAATCACAAAGTTTCTGTAAGGCAAAGGACACTGTCAAAAGGACAAAACAGCAACCAACAAATTGGGAAAAGATCTTCACCAACCCTACATCCAACAGACGGCTAATATCTAATATATACAAAGAACTCAATAAGTTAGACTACAGAGAGCCAAATAACCCTATTAAAAATGGGGTACAGAGAAGCACCTTAAGAAATGTTCAACTTCATTAGTCATTAGGGAAATGCAAATCAAAACAACCCTGAGATTTTTACCTCACACCAGTCAGAATGTCTAAGATTAAAAACTCAGGATACAGCAGGTGTTAGCAAGGATGTGGAGAAAGAGGAACACTCCTCTACTGCTGGTGGGATTGCAAGCTGGTACAACCACTCTGGAAATCAGTTTGGCGATTCCTCAGAAAACTGGGCATGACAATTCCGGAAGATCCTGCTCTACCACTCCTGGGCATATACCCAGAGGATTCCCTGGCATGCAATAAGGACACATACTCCACTGTGTTCATAGCAGCCTTGTTTATAATCGCCAGAAGCTGGAAAAAAAGCAGATGTCTCTCAATGAAGGAATGGATACTGAAAATGTGGTATATTTACACAATGGAATACAACTCAGCAATTAAAAACAATGAATTCATGAAATTCTTAGCAAATGGTTGGGTCTGGAAAGTATCATCCTAAGTGAGGTAACTCATTCACAAAAGAACACACATGGAATGCAGTCACTGATAAGTGGATATTAGCCCAGAAGCTCTGAATACGTAAGACACAACTCACATATCAAATGATTCTCAATAAGGTGGAAGGAGAGGGCCCTGGTCCTGGAAAGGCTTGATGCAGCATTGTAGGGGATTACCAGGACAGAATAGTGGGAGGGGGGTGATTGGGGAATGGGTAGAGGAAAGAGGGCTTATGGGACTTATGGGGAGGTGGGAACCGGGAAAGGAAAAATCATTTGAAATGTAAACAAAGAATATAGAATAAAATAAAATAAAATAAAAGGTTGGACATCTAGCAGGGGTGGGGGCAGGGATTTGTGGAAAAGTGAGGCACAGGAGATTCCCCCCAGGAATGCTGATGAAAACAGACACATGATAGCTAACAGAGGTAACCAGCCACATGACAGAACTTAGATTGGAATAAATGAGATATTAAGTTATCAGCTAGTCAGGGAACACGTAAAACTTTGGCCTAGCCCATTGTAAAATATATTTAAGCCTCAGAGTAATTCTGGGAGGAAAAACACGCAATTAACAGATGGCATCCGCTGTCTGGCATATAACCCAAGATTAGAACACAGGACTCAGGCTTTAGCCAAAAGCTTAGGACATGAGAGCAGACCAGAAAGTCAAGCACAGTCCCTTTAATAACCACCACGCCTGTTGGCTGAGCACTTGAGCAGAAGCCTGAGAGGAGCTAAGGGAACTGGAGGAGGATGCAAGTTGCTAGCTAAGGAGGAGGGAAAAAAGGACAAGGTTTCACTACGTAGGTCTGGAACTCAGTTAATAGTCCCACCTTATGATCTTCCTGCTTCCTCTGTGGAGGAGTGTGTCATCATACATGACTTCTTTTTTTTTTTTTTTTTGTCTGTTTTCTTTTTCTCCCCTGCATTTTCTACTCCTCTCTCCTTTTAATATTTTTATTTTTCACATTTATTGATCTCTCCCTCTCCTGTCCCCTCCCTCTCCCTGCCCCCCTTTGTATACACACATGGGAATATCTTCTTTTTCCACTCTATGGATTCCACCCACTGAGCTGTTTCTATAGCCTTCCTCTTCTCTTCTATGGTTCTAAAGAGCTAATAGCCTGTATATGCTGGACATCCAGTTCATTTATATAAAAATGGAGGAGCTGAGCATTTCTGTAAAGTGGCGGACTTGCTGTTTGTCTGCCTTGAGTAGCAGACCCAGCCACCCTTACTACTGCTTCTTCGTGGGTTAACCCAGGGGGTGGTGCGAAGCTGGAAGAAATTCCTAAGATGCTCTGATGCTTTCTGCATCTTCACTCCGTACTCTGTCTCTGACAGACAGGAGAGAGCCAGACTTGATAAACACATGTGTGCTCTCGCCAGCACATGAGCCAAGGCACTTCCCCTACCATGAAGCTAAACCTTAATGGCAGTTCTAAGCTTAGAAACATCCCCTGTGATTTCCACTGTGTTTTCTTTCATTCCAAAGTCTGTGATCGCGACCAGAGAGCTCTGAGAACATACAGAACTAGGAATAGCCACAGTTGGAGGTCACTCTAGCAATGTGACTGCCTGTGGCAGAGAAAGACTTCAGCTGTTTTTTGACAGGCTCACTTTATGCTTCTGGGACTTATATGCTTCCTAAGACTAAACTATGGTTTGACTAAAATATGGCTTTTCTATAAACACTGTCCACCAGTTATGATCTAAGCCAGTGTGCTCACAAACAAAGAAATGTGGTAATGAATGGGGTTTCTTTTTTTTTGCTCAATTTTAGACTCTCAGTGCCAAGTCTTAGGGGCATATTTGACCATGTCAACATCCATTTTCTAATGCCTGGCAATTTATCTACACCACCAGGAAGGAATAAAAATGAACAGAATATGTCTTTTTTTTAAATTACTGAACAGAAGATTTGTAATCATAGCAGGTATTTGAAGGTCACTTAGGGAAAGAAAAAGAGCATTTGTTCAAAATCTACAGGGAACAAAGACATTAGATTTTAAGTGTGTGTGTGTGTGTGTGTGTGTGTGTGTGTGTGTGTGTGTGTAAATTACACAAAGATGGGGAGGGAAGAAGTACAAATGATTGTAGAAACCCCTTCTATTTCTAATAACAAGTAGCAGAATAGAAAAGATTTGCTATGGGAAGCTCTACTGTATTCTCTCAAAGCTCTTTGTATATTGCTAAGTGATTTGCATGCTGTTGGGGCAACCAGGTCCCTGCCCAGCATTCCCCTGTCCTTTCTTCTAGTTCCTGCTCCTGCCTTCTTCATCCACCAGGAATACAGTACTAATTAAGCTAGCAGGAAACACGGAGAACAAAATACGCAGTGGCAGCACTCAATGTCACCTCTTACTTTGAACATCATAAAGATCTGGGGACAGATCTGCTCTGTCAGCTTCTCAGGAGAAGAGTCCGCCAACATTATATTCTCTCCTCTACAAAGATAACCCATTCGAGGGATTATGAATGTTACCCCGAGCCTCAGTTTGAAGTTTAAATCTTTTCAAGCATGTAGTTATTAAGATGCCAAGTTACCTCACTTAATTACAACCTTTATTATGGTATTGAATACTTTAAACGCACTATTTATCACACCCGAAGAGCAGCTCTACTTTAATGGACCATTCTCAGTGGGCCATCTATTGATTATCTTCTTGACTGCATTAATTCCTAGTAATCGCCTAGCGAACAGTCATTAGAGGAAGTCCTTCCTATGTGCTCAGGGTTGGGTTGAAGGGATAAGATGGGCTTCTCAAATAACAGCAGCTTCCGGGTCTTTGGTGATTTGGCATTCATGGGTTCATAACAGTTAATGCTTAGTGCCCAGTTGGTGGAACTGTTTGTGAAGGATTGGGAGACAAAGTCTTATTGAACAATGCAGGTTACTAGAGGTAGTCCTTAAGGTTTCAAAAGCTGGTGTCAGGCCCATTTGGCCCACTTTCTGTTTAATGTTTTTTCTTTCCAGAAGTAAGTTCTCAGCTACTGCTCAAGCGCTATGTCTGTCTGCTAGCATGCTGTCCATCTCAATGATCATGAATTCATCCTCAGAAAATGTAAGCCTCCAAATAAAGCTGTGTTTTATAAGTTGCCTTGCTTATGGTGTGCTGGCTAGCCTTGTGTGTCAACTTGACACAGGCTGGAGTTATCACAGAGAAAGGAGCTTCAGTTGGGGAAGTGCCTCCATGAGATCCAACTGTGGGGCATTTTCTCAATTAGTGATCAAGAGAGTAGGGCCCCTTGTGGGTGGTGCCATCCCTGGGCTGGTAGTCTTGGGTTCTATAAGAGAGCAGGCTGAGCAAGCCAGGGGAAGCAACCCAGTAAGGAACATCTCTCCATGGCCTCTGCATCAGCTTCTGCTTCCTGACCTGCTTGGATTCCACTCCTGACTTCCTTTAGTGATGAACAGTAGCGTGGAAGTGTAAGCTCAATAAATCCTTTCCTCCCCAACTTGCTTCTTGGTCATGATGTTTATGCAGGAATAGAAACCCTGATTAAGACATACGGTATTATATCATAGCAACAGAAAAGTAATGCCAAACACCTTCCCTCCTATTATTTGAACTGTCCTAAGGGAACTGAGGAGTTCTAGGCTCTCATATAGCCGAGACAAAAGCTCTGTTAATAAAGTGTTTGCCTTGCAATCATGAGAATCTGAGTTCCATCCTCTAGACGCTATGAGGAAAACAGCTGGGTATGGTGTCACCTAATTGTGACCCCAGTACTTGGGAGTTCAGGGTAACTCCTGGCCCTGGCTAGACAGCCAGCCTAGCCTATGCAGTGGTCCAGGACAGTGAGGTACCCCATCTCAAAAGCAAGGGAGGAAGCTGAGCCTGGGGTGATGCTTCAGTTGTTAATGCACTTGTCATACACGCATGAGGAGCTGACTTCACATCGCCAGCACCCACTAAGCATGACTAGGAGACTATGAGCAGGTATAACCCCCAAGGCAGGGAATGGGGAGCTAGACAAGTCCCTCTAGCCAGTCTAGTCCATGAGTTCTAAGAGATCCTGTTCCAAAACAAAAGGTGCATAATGAGCAAAGGAGAAATTCTGAAATCGGTCTCTGGCCTCCACAGACAAATGCACAGGTATACACACACACACACACACAGAGAGAGAGAGAGAGAGAGAGAGAGAGAGAGAGAGAGAGAGAGAGAGAGAGAGAGAGAGAGAGAGAGAGCCAAGATTGTTGGTATTGAAGGAACCAAGTTGTCCTTGGGCCTCAGCACACACAAGTATACATGTAGATAAACTTCTACACATATGAACATGCACACAGGCTTTCACCAGCAGGTGAAACCCAGCAGAGTCTTCCTTCACAGCTTCATGGAACGAAGCCACCTGTACTGTTGTCGCCACGGACAGATCCCTCTGACACGGAAACAGAGACTCTAAGTCTGGTCCCAGTTGGAGGCTAGTGTTTTGGGAGTTCTTATTAAGCGGAGGGCGTGGGGGCTGCCATAGGACTTTGGTCTCATTTTATTGACTTTAATTCAAACATCAAATGAGCCCCTCATTGAAGAAGCAGACTTCAAAGGTCTTAATGTTGGTCCAGGTTTGAGAAAGAGCTTCCTGAGGGTCAGAGAGGTGCTGTGTGCTGTTGTCCAAACAGATAATGGCCGGTATGTGGTAGGTCTGTCCTAGATCACAGAGAAGACTGGTTTAGTAAAAACAGCATGCCAATGAGAGAGACAGGAAGGTCAAGTCCACAGCTGTAGGCTCTGCCTTCCCTTAGTGAAGGACAGGGGTTCCCCCCGTAGACCTGGGAACTCCCCTATGGCCTGTGTCCTCTTGTGCTTTTGTCTAACCATTTCAGCAGCCGCTTTATAGGACTATGCAGAGCCTGCCCATCACGGGTGGTTTATAAATGAACTGTCTCCTCTAATTTAATTCCAGTGCCGTGCCAGCAGCAGCCAGAGCAGCAGCACATTTGCAAAGCTGAATAATGAGTAGTTTGGTTGACTGTTTCTTTTCAAAGTTCCCCCTTTTGCTTCTGAGAATCCCACTCAGAAAGGACATTCCCTTCTTGGACTTCCTCTTCCAGAGCTAAGGGTGAAACTCAGACCCAGAAAGACAAACATGGCCACTTACTCACTTGTAAATGGATATTAGCTGTAAAGTAAGAGCTAACCCTGACACAATACAGACCCAGAGATGCTAAGTAACAGGGACAGCTCAAGGCAGAGATGCGTGGATCTCCTCGGGAAGGGGAAATAGAATAGATTTTGCAGATAGTCTGGGGTCAGGTAGGGATGGGAACAGAAGGGATCAGGTGGGAGGAGAGAGTGCTACAGTTCCAGATGACTGGAACTGGATTACTTCAGAGGTGAGGTAGAAACCTAGTACAATGAGCACTCCCTAGAATCTATAAGGGTAACCCTGGCTGAGATTCCGTGTAGTGGGGGGCATGGATGGAGTCTGAGCCAGCCATCTTCTGTAATCAGGCAATGCTTCCAGTGCAGGGATTGGATACCAACCCAACCACAAAACCTTTGAGTTACAATTTGTCCTGCCTGCAAGATGTTGATGGCTTTCAATATGACCTTCCCATAATGCTGGTCATCGTACAATAGCAACAATGATGATCATTTTAAAAGAGACCCTCTATTTATTAAACATTTACTAGTGTGTATAGCACAGTGCTGCATATATTATTTCATTGAATTCTAACAACACCCCAAGTCAGGCCCAATCATCTCCCTACTAATGAGAGTCTGTGAATCATATAATTGCGACATATAATTGCCCAGTTTTGAGGTGCCCAGCCGCAGAGCCTAACAACTCTGGGTTCCTAAGGGGCGCTACCCTGTAAAAGCTTACAGTTGCCCCCTCCCTCCACTCTCACTGACCTTGATTTGACAAGTCTTGGTTGAGGCCCAAGTGTTGGCAACTTCTTACATTACTTCTTATCTACAGCACACACTGCTCCAAAGATGGGTTAAAGGAACAGGAAAGGCTAAAGCCTGCAGCAGTGGGTTGAATGGTGAGCCTGCAATCTGCAGGAATCAGAGAGTGAGGCGGGAACTGCCTAGACCTGGTTTGCTGGTTCCTGCTATGCCTAACCCTCTCACCATCCATCTGGCGCCCTTGGGAGGCCATTCATTATTTATACCCTCACACGGGTGCGTTGGGTAGCATTTTAAATCCCCCTTTCCTATTTGTAGAAAGAAAGCCACTAACACTCTACGAGAAGCATTTCCAGGTCCCTTGAGGCTGGTGGGAGCGTTTTGGAGGTTAGCAGGAACCAGGGCCCTGCTGGCTTCGTTGCCTTAGCTGCGTTTATGCTTGACACCAAGGTCATAAATCCTAAGGGTGTCTTGGGGCTGACAGGACTACAGCAGAGACTGTGTGTGCAGAAACCCAGGGCGAAATGCTAGCCTCCTGCTCATCTCATCCTGATTAGCATAGCTGCTCTCATTTTGCAACTTAATCCTCATTCAAAGGGAAATACCACAGTTAAAATTTTTAAAGAAAAAAGAAACCTCTTATCTCAGTATTTTAACCTTTTTGAGATTCGTCTCCTTAGTGTAGCTCTCTGCTAGCCCACTCATCCTAAATTTGTCCCTGCCACTTCTTCCTCCGGCCCTACCTGGAGGCTGTCTCTACTGTGTTTGGACCCCTGAGTGTGCAAGTTAGGTTCTTTGTAGTTTTCCTTAGAGCACAAAGCCTGTTTCTCATTGAAAAACCACATTTTCCTGAAGAGCTCCTGCTGTCCATGCTTCCTTGGCTTTCTTGGCTGTAATCCCCAGCCTAGGTGCAGGCATGTAGTTCCTATCCTTAAGCATTTCCTGGAGCTCAGGGAACGTCCTGCAGCCAATGCAGGAGAAGCTCTGTCCGAGACTTTATAATTTTGGAATTTTCCTAACTCTATCCTTCTTCCTGGGCAGTGGGGAAGGTTGCAGCTGGGTACTACTCGGGGTGGAGGACCCACAAAGTTACGTAAATTATTAATTAAATATATTCATTTGAGGCTGGGAAGACCACACAGTGGACTTGTTTAGTCCCTAGCACCCACACTGGTAGCTCACAACCATAGGTGACCCCCACTCCAGAGGAATCTGAGACCCTGGCCCCATGGACACCTGTACTTATGGGCCCATATATACATACAAACACACACCTATACATAATTTAAAAATAATAAAAGTAAATCTTTAAATTTTTTGACATTTTCACATACATACAAAATGTGCAGCAATTATTCTCCCCACCCTCCCCATCCACACCCCACTTTACCTACAAATCCTCTCTCCTCACTCATGTCTCTTTTGTTTTGTGACTCACTGAGTTTAACCAAGACGGTCTGGGTGATCATGGGCGTGTAACTCTCCATAGGAGTTCAGTGGTCTCATCTGATGCTTCCGCAACGCAAGACAATGACTCCCGTCTCCAAGAACGGTTCTGTAGCCAAGACTCCAGCAGGGATGGAGTACCGTGCCATGAGGAAGCTTCTTCCCTGTCTGTGACCAATTATTGGCAGGACCAGCCTCCAGCAGGTCCAGTGGAGGTAGCTTTTGTGATTTTTTTTACACTGGCTACTCCACACTTTGTCTCTGTATCTCCTCCCATGGGTATTTTGTTCCCCTTTCTAAGGACCTAAGTATCCACATTTTGGTCTTCCTTCTTCTTGAGTTTCATGTAGTCTGTGAATTGTATCTTGGGTATTCTGAGCTTCTGGTCTAATATCTGCTTATCAGTGAGTACATATGTGTGTTCTGTTGTGATTGGGTTACCTCACTCAGGATGATATTTTCTAGTTCCATCCATTTGCCTAAGAATGTTATGAATTCATTGTTTTTAATAGATGAGTAGTACTTCATTGTGTAAATGTACCACATTTTCTGTATCCATTCCTCTGTTGAGGGACATCTGGGTTCTTTCCAGCTTCTGGCTATTGTAAATAAGGCTGCTATAAATGTATTGGAGCATGTGTCCTTATTACATGTTGGAGCATCTTCTGGGTATATGCCCAGAAGTGGTATAGCTGGGTCTTCAGGTAGTACTATGTCCAATTTTCTGAGGAACCAACAAACTGATTTCCAGAGTGGATGCAGAGACTTAAGGAAAGGCCATCCAGGGACTGCCCCACCTGGGAATCCATCCCATGTATAGTCACCAAACCCAGACACTATTGTGTATGCCAACAAGTGCTTGCTGACAAGACCTTGAAATAGATGTCTCCTGAGAGGCTTTGCCAGTGCCCAACAAATACAGAGGTGGATTCTCTCAGCCAACCAATGGACTGAGCACAGGGTCCCCAATGGAGGAGCTAGAGAAAGGACCCAGGGAGCTGAAGGGGTTTGCAGCCCCATTGGAGGAACAACAATACAAACTATTCAATACCCCCAGAGCTCCCAGGGACAAAACCACCAATCAAAGAGTACACATGGAGGAACCCATGGCTCCAGATACATATGTAGCAGAGGATTTTGTTGGACATAAATGGAAAGAGAGGCACTTGGTCCTGTGAAAGCTCGATGCCCCAGTGTAGGGGAATGCCAAGACAGGGAAGTGGGAGTGGGTGGGTAGGTGAGCAGAGGGAGAGGGAATGGGATAGGGGATTTTTTGGAGAAGAAACATGGAAAAGGGATAACATTTGAAATGTAAATAAAGAAAATATCTAAATAAATATTGCACTGGCTATATCCTTCCCAGAAAACAGCATTTCAACAGCCCTCCTTCATTCCGTTTGTATTCTCTCCTCCTTTCCCCGCTATGTTCTCTGCATGATTTTAATGGAAACCACTCTCTTTCTGATCCTCCTCTTATCTTTCTTCCTGGGACTCTGAGGTCAGTAGAGACCCGAGTGCAGGACCAACAGATGCTTACACTCAAGCTTACTGATGACTGGCATGATCGGTACGCAGACTCTTTCTTCCTTCGCTTTGGAATTGACTCAGTTCTTCATGTCCCTGTGTGTTCCTGGGTGCCCCATGGCAGGTGACTTTGGTGGAGGTATGCTGTAGACACAGCTTTCAAATGGACCGGGGCTGCAAAGGCTATCTGTCTGCAGCGTCTCCGACCTCCAGAATCAATGATGTAGAAAAGCACACTAGAAGAGATGTTTAGCTAAAGGAGGCTAAGTATGCCAGCTGCTTACTTGCAGTTTCTTATGATTACAACCTTGGCATCAACCTTGGCATCTTTCCTTCATGCCTACGTCACTTTCCACAAGGCAGCTAACCCTGATGGTCCAGCCTTTAGAGTTCCCTGGGAGTAAGACCATGCCTCCTATCTCAGCTCTCCCTCCCTGGCCCAAACATCATCATTGCTTCAATCAACTCCAATCCTTCTCTTTTGTTGCTCTTAACCAAAGTTAAATCATACAATTTTTTCCTACTGTTCAGTACCTCCTACCATTTCCGTATCGCCTGGCATGAAATAAAATCTAGTCATTGGGGCAACTTTTTGAATTCTTCTCCTGCTTTCTCTAGCTCGCTCTGCTTCAGCTATAGGGCATCCGCAGTCTTTCTCTGCTAACGATGTTCCCCAAACTATTATTCAAATAAGTGCTCAGTTATTTTGCATTGATTTCCAGATCCAGATTTATCACTTTAAGTCCTTGTTTTCTCACAAATCAGCTAAAAACCATGTGGAAGATCCCTGAGGACAACCCTAGAAGAAATCATCATGGGAAGCTCCCCTTTTTTATTTGGCTCAGGCAGGTTATAGATTATAGTAAGTGGAAGAAATCTGTCCACTTGCTAATAAGAATATCTCAAAGGGATATCTAGATGAACCCTGGGCAAGGTCTGACAACCATTTATGACCACTAAGAAGCAACTGAAGTGTGAATTTACTTTGAAAAATGACTATTAGTAATGAAAATGTCAAGCAGACACTGACATTCTGTAACGGGAGTCGATAGATTCACCTTTTTTTGCCGGGCTGCAGCGCTCAAAGAGAAGAGGCTCTGCCTTTTCCCCAGGATTAAAACCTATTTGAAGACCGTGGCTGGAAGCCCACATAGCAGTAGCCCAGAAAGGAACTGTGCTGCTATTTAAATTACGGCTCTAGATGTCTGTAAATTATTCCTAGGACCTGAGCAGGGCCAGCCTGACCGCTTGAATGTGCTCCTTTTCTAGTGGGAATATTTCACAGATTGACTGAGACATGGGCATGTGTGAAGCCTGTGTTTTGGTGCCATCTCATTGCTGTTTATAGAGTATATGTTTATCTAGGATTCAGCATAAAAGACATTTAGGAGCTTTGGCTTGATGCCAGCTTGAATGGTAGACTAGAAGTTAAGGCAGCATTTACCATTCACAGGACCCCAAGCTCCCCAGCCTCTAGACCCATTAGGTGACTCTACCAGCATATTTCCTTAATTACTTAGATCCCCTCAAAAGCTACATGCTAACAACTCTCAAAATTTGCTGCTGGAATTTAAATGTATGTACCAGCTAACTTTTAACAGCTCACAGCTCTATATTACCCAACGCCTGAGCTGAGGAATAAACACTAGCCCGTGTTTATCTCTACATAGTCTCATCGTACAGCTAGCCGTATATTTACTCTCTCTTCCAGAATGGCATTGTTAATAAAGAAGTGAATTGTTAAGGTTTCCACACTTGCTTCATGCCCTCTCTAGTACACGCTTAGGACCGTCTTTGCCAGCAGTCAGGCTGCCAGCAGAGGTTTCTTTGAGAAGGAAGACATACTCTTCATGTCAAACGAAAGGGCCAGCTGCTTGCCTCTAGTTGAGCTGAGAGAGGAAATTTCAACTGTAGCCATTTATCTATGGGCATCTACCTCTCCCCTTCCCTATTGCCTTCTCTTTTTCTCTTGCAAATGCAGGGAGGAGGGTTGAAAATTGAAAAGGATTAAAATAAACTAAGAAATCAAGGGTATTGAAAGTTTGAAACTAGAAAGAATCTGGATGTAAAGAACATCTTTGAGGTTATTTCTGAGTCGCTTCTATGTATATCCTCTTGCCTCCTTTCAAATTCAATGAGCATCATGAATCCTGTGACCTATGGTATGCTAGGCCCAATGCTAAACATCTCACTGGAGATGTTTAGGGAAATAAACAGAACATTTCTTGTAAGGGACTTCTTATGATATGGGGCCATTCATATAAGCAATCATTTTCTAAGGTAGCTCACCAAATATACACATAATTAAAACTCAGTCATAAACCCATGACTATTATCGAGTAACACAATAATAGAGAAAATGATAAGATTAACCTGCTTGTAAGAATTAAAAGTCATACAAACATGTGTAAACATACCTTATGTGTACACTCCCAGGGTTCTACAGATTTCTAGAAGGACTTCCATATTTAGTATTATTCACAGTTCAAATTTATTATAATGAAAAGATAGAGCAAGATCCACCAAGACAAAAGGCTCATGGCACAAATCCTGAAAGAAGCTAAGTAGAGCTTCCAGTGGTACTGCTGTATCTTAACTCTCCAAGACCACCTGGGGAATGTCATCCATGAGGGGAACACTTTGGAGACTCAGTGTTCAGTATCTCAATTGGGAGTTGATGTCATGGACAATCTCGCTATGACTGGTACAAATCAAAATTTTAGACTCCCAGAAGGAAAGCAGATGGTCAACATAAAATCCCGTATTATTCATAGAAGCAGGCATAATGTGCCACTCTGTCTAGTGGGGATGATGCGAACACTCCTCCATTTCTAGTTCTCTGCTGCTATTCTAATGTGTAAACCATGATGTCAGAAACATGGACTGGAGATGCAGACCTTCCAGGGTATAGCAGTAAAGCCAATCATAGACCATGTCAGATCATGAATGTCTAATTCTTGCCTGTGGCTATATTATATTTCACTTCCTAAAATGATGGTATATTCTTCATTCTTGTATAGACAGATAGTTTTTTAAATGGTATTACTCCCCTGTACTTGCAGTATTTCTGTCTGTGTTTTACCCAGGCATGTAGATACAGTATTCCTGGTGTTATTCGATTAGATAAGGAAGAAAGGTCACTGTGTTGGAATTTTAGGGATTTACAAAAGTGTAGATAGAGTGTGGGCAAGAGGAGAGTTAGGAGGCAGATGAGAAAGTCCAAACTAATCCACGGAATAGAACGTCGCAATGAGCCGAAGTGGTGTGGACGTCGGTGGAAGGCAATAGGAAAGCCCCTAGTGATGGACAGTTCCTAGTGAGTCAGGAGCAAGTGAAGGTGATGTAGTTGCACGGCCTGAAAGCCTGCAAGTAGACAGGCTGTAAAGGCATCAGCTATGGAACACTTATAAGGACTCAGAGGGACAATGGTGGGTACTTGGATTTTCAGTTGCTCTCCCATCGTTCATTCATCCACGTTGGGCATCTGTCACATGTCACTCTGCAGGTGCTTACCATTAGAACATTTTTTCTTTTTACCCTTCTGTTAGCTAGCAATGGTATTCAATATAGATTTTAGATAACTTGGCCATTCATAAGCTTCATCGCTATTCTTTTGTGAATGGCACACAACTCAATAGAGGCTGCAGAGAGTGACGATGATGAGTCAGATGCTCAGATAATTTGCACACACTCGAGATGACAAACAGGAGAAACGAGGGGGAAAGAACTATGAAAGCTGAGATCACTTTTGTGTCTGGATTTCATGATAGACTCCTTCTAGAGCGCCCATCTTAGACAGGTGCCGTTTGTACCCATGAGTGGGTGATCTGCCTCCCTCCTGTCTGCAGTAGTCCTTTCTTCTGCACACTGCTGAGTTTCCCTGTGTGGGCATCTGTGTGATGTAGGAGAGAAACAGTAAGCAGCTCTCTCTATTCAGTTCATTGATTTTCTCTCCCTTTCTCATGCTCTCTCCTTCCTGCCCTGTGAACCTAAATGCACACATCATTCGGGCACAACTTGAAGGATAAGTGAAATTTTATTCTCAGGGTTTTGTGCATCCATTCAATAGACATTGAGAGCTATATGCATTTTATTTGGCAACTTATTTGAATTTGTATTGGTGTGTGTGTGTCTGGATGGAGTTTAGTTGACTGGGAGAGCACCAGTATCATTCATTCATTTGCACCCAGAATGTCTGGGTGGGAGATCATTCTTCATTCATTTGCACTCAGTATGAATGGGGCATGCGGTCTCACACCTTCTCTGTGAAAAAAGACTTTCCTTCTTCTCAAACTCATTTTAGGGGAAGAAGTCACTTTTTTTTCCTCCTTAGTTACTTGAGTGTCTTTGTTTTCCTTTTCATTCATCTTCAAAGTTGAGCTCCATTCTCTGGAGAAAATACATACATAGCCTGTGAGCATTTGAAAGGGATGTTCAGCTTCATTGGTTAGTAGGGAAATGCAAATCAAACTCACAATGAGGTATCAATCCCCACTCATTAGGACAGCTCTCACAGAAACCCCAGGCAGCGGTAAGTTCAGAGACGATGTGGAGAAATCAGAGCTCTTGTATATCGCTGGCTGGAAAATGAAAGAACCCTGTTGCTGTAGAAAACAGTAGGGTAGCTCCCCGTAAATTAAGCCTAGAGTTACCTTGAGAATCAGCAATTCTTAGTAGGAATGGAAGAGCAGGTCCCAGTGGCTCTTTTTACACTAGTGCTGCAGCAGCGCTGTTCATGGTAGTGCGACGTGGAAGCCACCCAGAGCCCACTGAGAGGTGAATGATCAATAAAATGTGATACATCCATTTCAGAAACTCAACTTAGTGAATTCTGACATATGTTTCAATGTCAATAAACATCATTCCTGAAGAAACTATTCTTGACCCAAAAGGATAATCACTGTATAGTTCTATATACTAGGTTCTTAGACTGGTCACATTCATAGAGACAGGAAGCAGGATGGAGGTGGTGGGGGTCTAGGAATAGGAGGACATGAGCAATTAGTTATCATATAATTGTTCAAAAATAAAGTTTCAGTTTGGAAAAATGTAAAAAGTTCTGAGGTTGGGCGCAGTGATCCTAGCACCAGGAGAGTTAAGGCTAGAAGACTATGCCCAGAGCTGCATAGTGAGAACTTAGGTAAAAATTAAGAAAATAAAAAGTCTGAAAGTAGATTGTGATGATGGATATGGCTGTACATCAGTGGGAATATACCTAGTGCCCTTGGACCATCTGTTTAGAAATGGTTACGATGGGGGGGCACAGAACGGTGGGAGATAGTTCAGTTGACATACATACATGTATGAGGACTTGAGTTTGATTTCTTGTAAAAAAGGCAAGGATGGCTGTGGACACCTGCAGTTCCGGTGCTTCAGAGGCAGATGGAGATACAGTGGCTTCCTGGCTAGCCAGCCTAGCCGAGTCCAAGACTTTCAGATGATCGAGAGACTACGTCAGTGAGCATGCTGAATAGTACCTGAAGCACGGCACCCGATGTTGACAACTTACATTTCACTCTAAGTGTCTTTTACTACTATTTGAAAAACTCAGTAAAATGACATAGTCAAGACTTGCTGAGTTATAGTTACTATTGTGATGAAAAACCTTGACCAAAAAAAAAAAAACCTTGGGGAGGAAAGGGTTTATTTGGCTTCCATGTCCTGTGTCACAGTCCAGTGAGAGAAGCCAAGGCTGGAACTCAAACTAGGAGTGAACCTGGAGGCAGGAACTGAGTCAGAGGCCATGGAGGAGTACTGCCTACTTGCTTGCTCCTCAGGGCTTGCTTTGATAGAACCAAGGACCTTCAGTCCAGGGAGGTACCATCTCTAAAAGATCAGGCTGTAAGCGAGCCCTAGAACATTTTCTTATTTAGTGATTGATGTAGAAGGGCCTAGCCCATTGTGAATGGTACCTCCCTGGACTGAGTCTGACCAAGGTCATCTATGTGACCATGGAACAGTTTAGAGTATCCACTGAAACTTGGCAAGGTCAACAGCGGGAACCTGAAACCTGTGGCTGTCTCTTCTCTGAAGCCTACAGTAGTATTTCTTATTTTCACTGGGCCCCTTTGTTAAGAACAAGTCCAACATAGTCTTCTCTGGTTCTGAAACTCTACCTTCCTCTACAGAGTAGATGCAGGTCAAAAGTTCTGCCTCCTTGGTTCTTAGGAATACACTTCCTGGATACAAAGAGAGAAATCGGGAGACTTCTCATGATTTCTTCTACCAAGAGACTTTATTGTTATCACCTGTATCTGTTTACCATTTCTGCTGTCATGAAGAGGCCTCAGTTTGGTAGCGTCGCAAACAGAACTATCTGCTCTTCTGATTCTAGAGAATAGGAGTCTATATTCTAGCTGTCAGCAGCTGTACATGAGGGTGATCTTCTGTCTTCTGGTGGCTCTAGGCACTGCTGGGAGGTTTCCTCTCCACCTGGTGTCATCTTCTATGCATCTAATTTCCTGTTTGTCTGTTAAAGCAACGTCTGGTGGTTTCTAGCCTTCTCTGCCTGATCCAGGATAATCTTTTCTCAAGATCTTTAACTTAATCCCACTTGCAAAGACCCCTTTCACAAACTCCTGAGATTCCCATGTGGATATGGCTTCTGGGATGCCTTTTAGCCCACTCTTCCATCCCCTGGAACCTGGGAAGAAGGCTGGCTGCTTCCTTCTCACCAGAGTGATGGTCTTTGGATATGGGCTTGTCTATTTCTTTTCTCAATTTTGTAGAGTTATTCCTGGATAATCACTGGGGAAAGAAAATCAGCTCTCTTTAGGCACACACTAGGAAGTATGGTGTTTACAACAGCAGTGTTGTTTTCCTGTTCAGCTATACAAAATTTAGCTCAGTACAAGCTCCTTTCTAGCCACTCAATCTGTCAACATTCCTTCTCAGGCCCCACCCCTTACAGAAACCACCTGGATGAACTCCAGTTCCTTTTGTCACAAATACACCACATTCCATTCTGGCTTCTTCTTCCCGGAGTTGATTTCACAACAGCATTTCTCCAGATTGCCTTGTTTCTGGTTAACCTCTCCGGTGAATCCTCAGGGCCAAACTCCTGTTTCCTCTCACCCAACCTGGGCCCATTCAGCACATTTGCATTCTTCACTCCTTCCCAAACTGTCATTAACATGAAGTTAAGGTTCAGCGCTGAAGTTGATAATATCCTCTCCATAAGGGGGAGAAAAATCACTGGTTGCTATTTTATACAGGATGGGGAAGAAGTGATTTCTGCCTTCTGGAATCTCAGTGCAAAGATGGCTTCATGTCTCCACACCAAGAAATACTTGTTTACCTTTATTTCAATGGTTACTTCCACAAGACTCACAGGCTTTCACTGTTCAGCCTTCTACCTCACTTGGGGACACACCTAGGGACTTTGTGACTTTGTCCGTCCACTGGCCACTCTGGCCACAGCTGCCCTAAACTCCTAGGAATAGCTTCTTTTTGTCATCTCCAGCTTTGGAGATTGTTTGCATCTCTTGCCATTTCATACTGAACAGCATGAAGCAGTTGGCTGGAGACCACTACCTTCACTTTGCATGTTGAGAATCCATGGATAGAAGATTGGAGTGGGGTCACCAGCCTGAACCTAGCCTGAATCAGCTGTAACCTAGGGATCTCAGCTGTGAAGGTGGTTTGCTTCCCGTGCTTGGACAATTCCTCGTAATCCTGGTTTCTTCTCCATCGGGATAACAAGCACTAACCAAAATAAATTTGGGGAAGGAAAGGTTTATTTCAGCTTACAGGTTACAGCCTGTCATTGAGGAATTCCAACTGATGCAGGAACCCTGGAGAAATACTGTTTACTGGCTTGCTATCCATGGCTTACACAGCTACTTTTCATAAACTGTTCACATCAATCTTCCTTTGTATGGCACCACCCATAATAGGCTGGGTCGTTCTGTGTGAATTAGCAATTAAGAAAACACCTATAGACATATCTTTGATGGGAATAATTCTTCAATCTATGTTCCGGTTTCCCAGGTGATCCAGTTTATGTCAAGCTGACAAAAAGCTAATCAATACATCCCCACCCCCTGTTTTTATGGTGGCGATGATGGTAGTAGAGGTTTTGTTTTTCTTTTTTTCATCTTTGTTTCTACCTTAACTCAATTCTCCACCATCTATCTTCCTCTATCCTCTCTGGACCAAAATATGCTGGCTTCACCATTACCTATATAGTTTTTACATTTTCTAGCATCTCTGAGTTCCATGTAGGACTATGATATGTGTTAGAAGAAAACGTGAAGAGAGATGGGGAAAAAGAGAACTTAGGAAGACCAAATGTGCACAAATAAAGCTCTGTAACCTGGTTGGCAACCAGCAGGTATTTCTTTGCTCCTTTTTTAACAGCAGGGATTCATAGTTAAGATGGTACACACTCGTCCCGCGCTCACCAGCGTCATCCTCCCATAGAAGTGCTGTATCTGATTTCTCAGGAGATGCTGGCTATGCCGCTGTGACTATGAGCTGTGACCAAATGAGAGAATCCTGATAGATGTGGTCAGAGTGATTAATAGCAGCCTGTCTCTAGAGCTATGGGAGTGGCAAGTGGCGTGCTGTGCCCTGACTCCCCTTTTAATTCTACACTGTCTTTTTTACTTGTTTGGCCAAGCGGAAGCCCCGCCACCTCAGCACAGTGTCTGGATGTAGTCCTTGGATTTCCTGGATCACAAAGATATATTCTCTGGGCACTGGCATTTATCCAGAGCAGAGTTTGAGCTCAGGATGTGTGTGCAACTGCAAGTCCGCACTTGACTGATTGCATCTCAGGACAAAGTGTGGGTCAGAGGAGGCACAGCGGAGTCACGCCTACGTATGTTTCGTCCCTGCGACTGCAATGCCATTGTCTGGAGCTTTTGCAATGAGCAATCCATCAGTAGCACCACATGCTGTAAAATGTTGAGAGCTATGTCAAGCCAGAAACCAGTTTCATTTTCAGATCTTGTGGTTACTGATGACACATCTTCTGATAATGGAATAGTAGCCTTTTGTTAAGCCCTGTACTTACCAACTCCCCTTCTGCAGATGTCCAGATGCCTCTAGTGATAGGTCAGGAGGATTAAACAGAAAATAACAACAACAAACCAACCAACCAACCAACAACCAACAACAGAAACCAACTCATTGACCTACAAAAGCTAGAATACCACCCCCCGCCTCCCCCACACACACCATGTATTGATTGCTGCCATTCAGGCACTCTCTGATTTTATCAAGAGAAAAACAACAGTGAAAATGGCTATTCTTCCTCAAGCCAACTCTTAAATAGAAAACAGTTTGTGGGACTGCAATATGTCAGGAAGAGGGAAGTGGAGGTGCTGCCTTGCTGGGTTGGCCTTCCTGATCTTACCCCTCCACCCCAGTAGAGTTGGATAAAACACAGCAGTTCCTATTTCAAATTACACAGTTGGATGATGTTTCTCTTGGCTCCAAGAAGAAAGGCTGGTGCCCAGAGCGATTTTTTGGCAAAAGTGCAATGTATGAAGTTTTTCTTCCCTTCTAACATTCTCAGCATCACTCTTAATCACTTTTCTCTTGATCTCTATCCAAGTTTCCTAAGAAGGATTTCTTTTTTTTTTCTCTTTCTTGCCTCATCTACTTGTGAACTCAGAGGGATCTGAGACAGTTTCTCCATCTCTAAATCCCGTGGCAGTGTTTCACAACTGTAATGTGTATATGAATCTGCTATACTTAGTCCTGTTCTGATAACAAAACACCTGAGTCTTGGTAATTTGTAAAGAAGAGAGGTTGGTCTAAGTCACAGTGTGGGGAGCTGGGAGTTCAAATAATATTGCACTAGTTCTGGTGAGCACGGCCCTGGCTACACTGTATCATAGTGTCAGTATCAGCAGCGATCTCCTATATGAGAGGGAGAGATGGCACAGCAAGACAGAAAGCCAGAGGGCAGGGAGGAACCAGTATTGTTTTGCTACATCAACTTCTTCCAAAAACTGACTCAGTGTTCTCGGAACAGTGTTATTTACTCCTATTCCTTTTATACCCATCAATCTTGGACACCTAATTTCCTCTCATTAGGCTCCATTATCTACCAACATGATGGCATCTGGGCTAAAATCAGAACACAGGAACCCATGTTGAACACACTCAAACCACAGTCAGACCATACACATAGTATTATGAAAATGCAAACCCAGAACAGTAGTTCTGGAGTGGAGTAAAAGTCTGCATCTCTGACATGATTCTAGCAAGGATGGTGTGGCACAAAGCCATAAACCAATGCCAAGGGGAAGCCAACCAGAAGAGTCCCGGCAGTATTTAAGCAGGAAGAGGGAGATGGGACAGGTGCTAAACTCCCTGGAAAATAGATGATGGCTGAGGCCTGAGCTCCTGCAGGCTATTTTAGTCTAGGAATTAAAAAGTGATTACCCACACTTTTAGCTTTGTGGGGCTTACACTCAGGAAACATCACCAGCTGGACACCTCAGTACTGGATGTCCCTAGGGAAGGAGGACCGGATCAGGCCTCATTCTACCATGATTGAAATGTTCCAAGTAATGGGATTTTTGAATAAATTAGCTATTCATCACGAGAGAGGTATTATAGATAAATACCATACCTCATTGCTATTCTAAGCTGTCCACCAGTCATCTCTTTTTAAGGAGGAAAATAGAAGAATTAATGTGATTCTGAACAGTGATCTGCTTAATGATTTCAAGGTTTTTATCTGAAGAGTATTTCAATAAACTACTTTAAAAGAAGTAGAAGGGGGAAAAGATGCATGAAGGGCTCATAAATTGCTGAAAAGGTTGGTTCCCTAGGACTAGAAATCAAGAAAAAGGGTGAATGTTATAGGGAGATGTTTAAGTACTTATTCAGGAAAACTAAATAGAAAATCAATCAGAAAAATAAAAAATTCATAAATCCAATTGCCTCTAATTGGCTTAGCACATAGTACAGAATTTCAAATGTCTGTCTGTGAACGACTCAGTCTCTTGAAATGATGCCTCTCAGCGCAGGAGAGAGTATTTGGGTTATATTTCTTTTCCTATCAAAGAAAATTCATCAAGCCCACAGCAGTCCTTCAAAGGCTCAGTTTGAAATAAAAAAAAATATTCCTTATGGTGGTTATTTATGATGAAATCCCACTAAAGATTTTCTTAAGTCAGGAAAAACACATTTTCATACTAGTCATTTAATTATTTATTAATTCCTAGTATGTACACAGCACTAGACTGGGTCCCACAGGAAGGATGACATACTGATCTAGAATTCTTGAGAAGCTGTGGTTTGGGGGGGAATTTGAAGGGGGAAAAGATGAAGCTTAATTAACCAAAGAACAAGATTGACATGAGTAATTACTTACAGAGATCTCACCACGAGGCCTGAGAAGGAGAGAATAGGTGCTTTCTGCTGGCGGGAATTTCAAATGTTTCTTGAAGGAGGTGAAACCCACTTCAGTGGGTATGAAGATTTGCCATAGAGGGTGGAAAACCCCACAACTCAGGCCCAGACAATGTAAACTTGTAGTTCTTTAGAGTGGGCTCAGTACCTTCTGAGAGCCTGAAGAAATCCATTGACTTTGAGCTTTCAGTGCCTGCCTCTCCATCTTTAATTTTATTGACTTGGTCCAATGCCTTTGTTTCTCTTGGCAGAGCAGAGTCATCCCACTAAAGGCTAGAGAGATGGCTCAGAGGGCTATTCCAGAAGATCGACAATTGATTTCCAGCAGACCTGGGTTCAATTTCCAGCACCCACAGCTGGCAACTCACAGCCCTTTATAACTCCAGATTTGTGATAACCAGCACTTCTGGCCTCCATAAACACCTGCATTACATGCACATACTCTCAAACAGAAATGTACATATACAAATAATTTAAAAGAAAAGTAAATATTTTAATAAAATATTATTGTGTTATTGACAAAGTAAGGTTGTCCCTTCTAATGAATCTTAGCTTTACTTTAAAAAAAAAAAGAGTATTTCTTTACTGTATATTTGCTTAAGAAATTGAAGAATTTAAGATATGGGAGAATTCATAATATAAATAGTAAAAACAACTTTATGAA
Organism: Apodemus sylvaticus; assembly: GCF_947179515.1. Taxonomy (NCBI): domain Eukaryota; kingdom Metazoa; phylum Chordata; class Mammalia; order Rodentia; family Muridae; genus Apodemus; species Apodemus sylvaticus. The sequence continues at coordinate 50,087,947 of NC_067486.1, forward strand.
GCTATTGGTCTCCCTCCTCCCTTGCATTTTCAGTATTCCAGACCTCGCTCAATGTCTGCTTTTATAGTGGAAACAAAGGAAAAGAATCACGTTATTTTCTAAGGTGCAAAATTTATCCCCTAGAGGAATTTCTGGTACCTGCTTGATGGTCACATTTTCAGACCTGATGATGTACCAAAGGCCACCTTTTGTATATTACACAAAGAGTATGTGTTTTAGAAAAGGAAAGTCCCAGGTTTTGCTTCCAACTACAGCCTTCAGATCACTGACTCTAGGTGAGTCAGACCTCTATTTGTGCAAACTGGGAGTGACCGGTTAGAATCAAGGCCAGATGACATCACAAAGTCTCTTCTGATCAGGACAGGAGTAGCCAGTGTGATATTACCTGTGAGGAGGTCATTCTCAGAACAGATGTGGTAGACACGGTTTGCCAGAAGGGTACAAGGCAGCTGGAGTGTAAGTTATGGGGTCCTCCTGCCTGCTCACACACACTCTTTCCACAGCCCCTGACAAACACACATCATTGTCCTTGTCCAGTTCTTGCAGGCTGGAGTAGTCACGTTGCTCTTAGGGGAAGACATCTTCCTCCAGGAGACTTTGTCCTACACAGATAAGGCCAGGGCTAAGTCTCTTCTCACTGGTGTGGTGACTTCTGATTTACCATCATTCAGTATCCTCACTGTTTAGAAAATTCACAGAGTAAGTACCAGCCTGACCTGTTGTGGAGGAGCACAGACATTCTTGAGTGAATTAAGAAATTAACAGGCAAAGTAAGGGGGAGAGAGGGGGGAAGGATGGAGGGGAAGATCCTGTTAAAATCCACTGCACACCAGCCAAATAGACCAGTGTGGGGGAGTGAAGGTTAGTGTATGCAAACTCAGTTGGCAGCCACCTTGGAAGAATCAGAGGTACCTTCTGTTAATATGCTATGATCTTTTCTGAAAAGAACAGAAAGATAGCACAGGGGCGCCCTCATTCCTGCATGCGTCAGCTTTGCTTTCAGCTCAGTCCTTACTAATGTTTAACCACCATCACCAAGATCCTGGGGCCTCATGAACGTCACACAATAAATTTCTACAGACTGCCACTCCTCTGTGGCTCAAGAGAGCGCTTCATAGCCTCGTTCACCTACTTTACAAACTGGTCGCCTTTTACTAAGTAGGGTAGATGAATATTTTAAAATAGCCTTTCAGAAAAATACAATAGAATATTCTATCATGAGGTACTCTGTGTCTGTTTGCAAGGCAAAACATTCGATGGTGCTTGGGATGGGGAATTTGAAAGGCTCTCCTCGTTTTTTTTATCCTGGCTGCACATTGGAAGTCCTGGGCAGGAGGGGATGAGGCTAGACAGAGGTAGGGCATGTCAGCAGGTGATTTAGAGCTCAGTTTAAGAAATCTCTATGAAGCATTTAAGTGGGCTGAGCAGCTCAAAATAATGGCGAGTGTCACATATCTATCATGTTAATAATTAAAACGTGTTACGCAAGTGTGTTGTCAGGTACGAAATCATCTCCCTCGATCCTGTCACCTCTGCAGTTGATACCGTACTAGTTTTACCAAACACAGAAATCATCTTAAAGTGTGTGCAAGGGGCTAGAGAGATGGCTCAGCACGAAAGAGCACTGGGTCCGATTCCCAGCAACCACATGGTGGCTCACACGTGTCTGTAATGGGATCCAATGTCCTCTTCTGGTGGGTCTGAAGACAGTAGCAGTGTATTCATATGCCTAAAATAAATAATTCTTAAAGTATGTACAAATCATCACACAGGAAGTACTCATAGTCCTTAACTGGTAAATTCAACAGACAGCTGTGTCTCCAGGCTTGGGCAGTGCGGGTCAGGCCCCTCTTGGTGGGAACGGAGGGAGAGTGGAGTGTGAAGACGCTCCTGATCTTGGAGAAGCCTGCTTCATAGGAGTGCAAGGTGGGAAGAACTCACATTCTCTCCCTCATCCTTCCTCAAATCATAGGAACTCCTTATTTGGAACTAGAGAGAAGTCTCTTGTGCATTGTGCCTGCTGTTCCTATAATCCTCTCTTGTCCCTCTGATCCTATTGTGGATACAGCTGACTGGACCACAAATACTGAGGGAAAGAAAATACCTTCTAGGCAAAGGAAATCACTTTTCAGATGCCTGTTGTTATAACACCTCAAAAAAAAGAAAAAGAAAAAGAAAAAAAGAAAAAAACCACGTAAATAAGTCTAGACTTGAATGCTGCCTAGCCCTACAGTTCAGTGACCTTTAGAATATTATCCTTTAAATATTTATTCAGCATTTGTTTAAGTGGGTGTCTGAGATCCACCTCATAAAAGGGCAGAAGGAAGGAGGCCCTGTCCTTGTGCCCCACAGCCCTGCTTTAACTCTGGTCTCAAGCACCATGTTGACTCATCAAGGCCAAGGGTCTATGGTAAAGATCAGCTTCCCTGTTCCTTCCTCCACTGGCTTCCTCATTCCTAACTTTCTGTCACCACAACCCCTGAGGGGATAGTCTTTCACCCACTTCCAAGTTCCGTAAGCTTTCCAAATGTATGTGGTAATCTCAGAGAAGAGTTGCTTCTCCATAACCATTTGTCACCAAACTTCATTTAGATGGTGCTTCTAGAACAATGATTCTTAGCCTGTGGGTCATGACCCTTGAGGGGGGTCACATGTCATATATCCTGCATATAATTTATTATATTACCATTCATAACAGTAGCAAAATTATAGTTATGAGGTAGCAATGGAAATAATTTTATGGTTGGAGGATCACTACAACGTGAGGAACTATCTTAAAGGCCTTAGGAAGGTTGGCAACCACTGCTCTGGAAGATTCTTCACTGGAATTGATGTAAACCTGTGGCTCATCTCTGAGACAAGGAGAGATATATTGAAAAGGTCAGTTCTTGGCCACATGGGGCCTTGACCTAAGGACAGTGGGAACAGCTGGAAGGTTTAAATGGAAGTAATGTGGTTTGTCTTTCACAGAGACTGTGGTAAACAGGGTCCTTTGCTGGATGTGGCTGGAGAGTCTACAGCCCTGAGGGTCGGCCATATTAAAACCTGTCAAACCCCTAGGGTCAAGTTTTGGTATTTCTCTTTTTAGTCATAATCATTGTCACAGTGGTCAATTTTGTCTTTCTGATTCAGAGAGCCTGGGACAAAACGATAATCCAGTCTCCCAATAATTCAAAGATAAAAATTAGGCAGGTTGCAGTTTGTTTGAGCCCAGAGCTCACAAAGCCTGTCATATCTTTCCGCTTCCAGAATTTACTGCAGTAGTCCAGCCATTTCCTGTTTCCACACCATTCTGTACTTGCTGACTTCACTGTGTTCTTGCTGCCTCGGTGTCTCTTTACTACGTTTCTGAATGTCACTGCCTTACTGGTGAGTGTGTCTCAATAATTCATGCTCAGCCCCGACACAAGAGAGAGTCTGAAAAACTCAAGTAGATAGCATCCAACAGGGACTGATTTTTGTTAAATGAATATGAGCAGTAATTAATCTCAAAGTCATAGGCTGACCTCGACATATCCATCCACTGATGGCCAAGCTGTCGGTGCATGTGGAATATGGGGGTCGGGGAGACTGAAGGGCAGGCATAATTGTGTAATAGACTGCACTCTTAATAAAACAGAATGGAGATGAGCCCTTGTCTGGGCTCTAGACCTAAAATGAATAAGAAGCAGAATAGAGGGGGCTCAGGAGGTAGCTCAGAAGTGAGTGCTTCTTGCTGTTTGGGCAGAATTAGGCTTAATTCCTAGTACTTACTCAGTGGGTAGATCACAGCTATCATAATTCCAGTCTCAGGGAACCTGGGACCCTTTCCCAACTTCTGACACCAAGCAGGAAGATAGTATGCATGGCATATGCTTAGGCACAAGCATCATATACAAAAAATTAGAAAATAAAATTTTTTTTTTGGTTTTTTGGATTTGTTTTTTTCGAAACAGGGTTTCTCTGTGTAGCCCTAGCTGTCCTGTAACTCACTCTATAGACCAGGCTGGCATCGAACTCAGAAATCCACCTACCTCTGCCTCCCAAGTGCTGGGATTAAAGGCATGCACCACCACCGCCTGTCGTTAAATAAATCTTTCAAAAGAAGAAAATATTCTCATGTCCATCTCTTCTCCTGGTACAGGATAGGAAGTTGCCTTGCACAAATTGTCTCCTGGTCTATCACCTGCTACATGTCTTCGGCATGTTTCTTCATCTCTTGGGGTCTCAACCGTTTCATTTATAAAATTTGTACAATAGTTATGAAGTTCCAATGTCACCGAGTTTTATAAGATAAAATGGGAGGTCATCTATTCCTGACTCAGTAAGAGATTTGACTTAATGTTTTCTGCCATAAACTGTCTGCCTCCTTTCTTCCTGAATTTCCAAGTGTCTTAGTTGGGGTTTTATTGCTGTGAAGAGACACCATAACCACAGCAACTCTTATAAAAAAATTTTAATTGGGGCTGTCTTAAAATTTCAGAGGGTTAGTCCATTATCATCATAGTGGGAAGCCTGGCAGCACCCAGGCAGACATGGTGCTAGAGAAGGAGCTGAGAAATCTACATCTTGATCTGAAGGTGACAGAAGGGGATTAGGTGACACACTGGGTGTAGCTTGAGCCCACCCCCACAGTGACAAACTTTCTCCAACAAGGGTCTGCCTCCTAGTAGTGCTGCTTCCTATGAGCCAAGCACTCAAACACACGATTCTATGGGTGCTGTGCCTCAAAAATCCCCATAGTCTATCGCAGCAAGCCTCTGTTAAACAGATTATCTGTTCTCTCTCTATCTAGAAGAACCAGGCTCCTTCTTAGCTCTTTTAATTTCACTCACAGTATTTCTCCCGCGGACTAGGAAGGCAGTGTTGAGTACTAAAGACATCAGACCTCAGAGTGCAAACCCTCCTGTCCTAGAAACTGGTGTTGGTTGAGCCAAACGTCTAATGCTTCTTTTCCAAGCACCTACTTACCTCATTCTTCTTACCTCATACCATGACACATAATCACCATTGCCTCTACTTTTCCTGCGTCCTGCTCTAAAAGCTACTTGGTGTTCGGCTCTCAGATCAAAAGAATCTTTCAACTTTTCTTTTGCTCCCCAGAACAGACTAATCTCACCAGCCAGCCTCTCAGCCTACCTCTACCTGTTCTCCTCATTGGCAGACTTCTCCAGAGAGCGCCGGGGAGTACCTGCTGCAGTGAGGTATCTAACGCCCATCTCCCTCCTTCACTGGAGTGAAAGCTGCTACTGTTTAAAGATCAAATGTTTCCTGAGTGCCTACTGTACGTAGTATGGTAGTGTGCTGACTGCTAATGATTCAATGGTCACCCAAGCGATTTGTTCCCTGTCTTCATGAATTCTATATAAAGCTATGTAACTGAAAATTGAGCATGAGCTCTTTGAATTTATGGGGTCTTTCGTGAGCTGCTGGTTCCTCTTAAAAAATAAAAATAGAACGGGGGGATTTCCCCCTCCCCCACCTCTAAATTGAAGTGTAACTGTGATGGGATGTCTCTGGCCATACCAAAAAATGATAGAAATATCTCATGATCCTAACAGAAGAAATGGAAATGCCATGGAAAAGTTTTGCCTTAGGGGCTCAAGGGAGATACTGAGGTAGACTGTCCATTTAGATTGGAGATTTGTTAGAAGAGTTCTCAGTGCCATAGACAGACAGGCAGACAGTAACATTGTGAGGGCTCTATGAACAGTGTGGGTTCCTTCCTGATACAGGTAGCAGTAGAAGGGGCATTCTATGGAACACGGTTGACACACGGTTCTTAGTACATGCTCACAATAGGGAATACAGTCGTCTATAATCAGCTATGAGAGCAGAGAGAGTAAGAATCTAGAAACTCACATTTCAACCAAAATGGAGGTCTATAAAATGGCATGATTCTGCCTAACACATTGGGATTCTGATCAGAGAAGACAAGTTACTAGGACTAGCCAGGGGCCCTTTTCACCTGTCTTACTTAAAAGGTCTTACCTCTATCACTACGCACTTAAGAGTTTGCTCTAAGAGAGAAATCGGTCCTTCTATCAGACTCCAACAACTTTCACACCTGACCGCTTCCAGGACACCCATCCCTCAACACCGATAGCTCCCATTCGGTCACTGCTCCAGACATCACCTCCATCTTTCTCACCCAAATGACTCCTCATTCTTCAAGGATCTTTGAGGGTCATCTTCCAACAGCCTTCCTTCATTTTATTCTTCTATTTTCTTTCTCTGAGTGTCTTCCTTCTTCTTTTCTGATCCAGTAATGATTGGTCAAGTGTTTCTCTGGGCACATTCAACAACACAGCAACACTCACAATGCTAAGCCCACTGGGTGACCTGCTTTTGCCTGGTAGCTCTACCAGTATTTCTGGGGCAGATATATATTGTAGACCTTATTTCAAGGGATACTTTGGTGTCTATATTAGTTTTCTATAGCTGATATAACAAGGTATAAAAACTGAAGTGAATTTCAGAACTGTTATGGAGATCTGAAGTCCAAAATCAGGGTTTCAACAGGGCTATTCTCCTGCTGAGAAACAGGGCTATTCTCCTGCTATGGGAAAATCCTTCTTTGTGTCTTTCCGCTTCTGATGACTCCAGAGGTTCCTTAGCTAGTGGTTGCATGATACTAATCTTTGCTTCTTTTATATCTCTCCTGTCCTTACAAGTGCCTTTGTCATTGGATTTAGGGACCTCTGGTCAATTGAGGATAATCTCATCTCAAGATATTACCCTTGGTCAGAATCTGAGTTGGGTATTGCTGAGTTTATACCTAAAGAGTTGACTTAAAGACTCTTAAAGATTGCAAAGTACCAAAGAAACTACTCAAATCAGGACCACAGCAACTTATAAAACGAAAGGTTCATTCTGAACCTTCAATTCCACAGGGATAAATAGTCCATGCAGGATAGTAGAGTTCAGGCAGCAGGCAGCAGGCAGCTGAGAGTTTACATCTCAAACTATAAATAGGAGGCAGAAAGTGCAATGGGCAAGGCACATGGGTTTTGACTTCAAAGTGGCTCCCAGTGGCACACCTTGTCCAACAAGATCACAGCTCCTAATTCTTCCCAAACAGATACACCTATTTGGGGACCAAGTATTCAAATATAAAAGTCTACAAGAGCCATTCTTATTCAAACCACCACAGGGTGTGAGAGCTTGTTTTTTTTTTTTGTTTTGTTTTTGTTTTTTAAAGGCTATCATACTAGCACAAATGGTTCTTTGTTTTGATTGACATTTTTGGATTATTTACGCTTTGGCTTACTGTGTATGGACCTGCTTGTCCTCCACCCACACACCCACAACACACACACACACACACACACACACATTGGAAACAGGTCTTTTTTTTCTTCTTTGAGAGTCTCATGCAATGTGTTTTGCTCATATTCACTTCTCTCTCCAAACTCTTTCCAGATGGGTTCCTTCTTCCTTACCCACCTAAACTGATGCCATATTTTTAAGCCTTCAAGAACAATTGATGCTGCTCAAATATTCTTAGATGTGTGGCTTTCAGCTAGAGAGTGGTCAACTTACTAGGGGCTACATCCTTAGAGAGAACTATCTCTACCTCTCTCATTAGCTAACAATAATGCATCTGGCTTTAATCATATGCATGCCTAATTATAAGGAGGTTTCTTTCTAAAGGTTCACTCAGAGGACACAGTTTGCCTTATTGGTATTCATCCAAAAGTGGTCTGAATTGACCTCTCACTTATAGGTTCCAGATGTGTTTCCAGATGTGTTTGGGTACTAATGGGCATTATCCAGGGATCAGTGAGTGAAATAGCTTACATCCATTTTTAAAAGTGGGTATGTGCAGCTTGGTACAGGTACAGGTACCAGGGTGCCAGCAGGTTGTTATATGTATTGTTATAAGAGAAGTGTGTACTATGCCATTACCTATGCTTGCCTCAAAGCATTTTAGCTTAATTACATCTTCAACCATCCTTTTAAAAAAACAAATTAAAACAACAGCAACAAACAAACAAAAACAAAACAAAAAAAAAAAACCTATCACAGTCTCAAGTCCCAACTATTAGAAGAGGGTATATTTTGAGAGGGTCACTACCCAATTGTGCAGACCAGGCTGTGCCCTGCTCTGAGTTACTGCCTTTCTCTAAGTTGTTTCAGACCATGACTATGACACTGTGCCTTGCCTTGAGTGACTCCATTTTACCAAGCAGAGTTTGGCTTCTTGCTGAGGGAGAATGACTGTGCATCTCATTTGTGTATGCGGACACCATCTGTCCAGCCGCAACCAAATGGAACTAATAACTGATCACTATTTCCTGCAAATAAAAGGATACTGCCTCTAAACTTAACAAAGTAGATCAGAAACATATGGGTACATGGACATATTAAAACCACATGAGATAATCTAGGCTTCTGCACTTACCAACCACACCAGACCAACAAAGAGGTCAACATCCTTAAGCAGAGTCCATGAACGGAAAGACAGCAAATGCACACAGCTGGGCTGTTTGGGTTTGTCATTTGCATACACACCAACACATATCTGGGAAAAGGATCTTAATTATGAAAACATTTCTATAAAGTTGGGCTGTAGGAAAGTCTATGGAATATTGTCTTAATGATTTGTGTAGGAAGGCACTGTGAGCAGTGCCACCCAGGGAAGATGGTACTGGGTTATATAAGAAAGCAAGCTGAACAAGCCATGAGGATCAAGCCAGTAAAGAGTTGTGATGGTCTGAATGAGAATGGCCTCGACAGGCTTATAGGTTTGAATGCTTGCTCTCCATTTGGTGGCACTGTTTGGGAAGGATTAGGAGGTGTGGCTTTGTTGGAGGAGGTGTGTCATGGGGAAGGGCTTGCAGGTCTGCCTCTCCACTGATCCTACTGCCCTATGTTGCCCCTACCATCATGAACCCTAATCCCCTAGAACTGTAAGTTCATCTGAACGCTTTCTTTTATAAATTGTCTGGCCAGGATATTTTATCACAACAATAGAAAAGTAACTAATACAGAATTGTTCCTCTGTGGCCCCCACCTCCAGGCTCCTGCCTTGAGTTCCTGCCATGTGTCTGTCAGTTATTGACTATCAACTGCAAGCTGAAAGAAACCCTTTCCTTCCTGAACTGGTTTTGGTCATGCTGTTTGTCACAGCAATAGATAGCAAATCAATATAACTGCAATAAAGATGGCCTAACAGCCTGTTATGGGACCACCCTGTATGGTGTGTATGGTCAAAGGACTGACAGGCAGAGAATTCCTGCCTTTGAGGCTTGAGTTTAGCTGTTTCTACTGCCTGACTTAGCTCACTCTAATGTCTATCCATAAATCCTCCTCAGACCTGGACATCTGCCTACCCTAATGATTCTTTACCTCCATCACAGACCTCAGCCTTTGGTCTCTGCAGATTTGGTTTAATTACTCCTAGCAGAATTCCAAATGGGTTCGTTAATATCTAACCACTTGCAGTGACTTCCTCTGCATCTGCATCAACTAGCCCCCGGCCTCCAGCTGTAAATAGTCTTTAAAAATCCCTGGATTTTTTAAAAAAAAAATTTATTATAGCCATTCAATAGTGTATGCAAAGTATAATACGTGATCTTAGCATTGATCTTAGGAATTAAGATTGGAAAAGAAGAAAGTGTAATTGTGGTTAGCCACACTGTTGAGGGATAGGGTGATTACCTGGTAAATTGGAAAATCGGTGAAGCCAGCATAATTTGTGAATTTATTGCTATTCAAGAAACTCTGATATTTATGTAAAGATACAAATGTGTCTGCGTTTCTGACAAAGAATACTTGGGATGTCAATATATTTCCCAGGTGCAGGGATACCACAGTTATCAGTTCTACAGAAATTTCACATTAGTGTGGGCCACCTGGGGGCTATTAGGATGAGTCACTGAGAGTTAGTCACCCTGTCTCTGGGAAGTGACTGGGAATACCCATGGCCACCTGCATTCTCTTTTTAGTTTCTCTTCCTTATGCTCCCATGACTCATTTTCTTGGAGTTTTCCTCCGTGTAAATTTTCTAAGATCCTTTAAGTCTCTCACCTGAGAGGCTGAAGTTGCTAGAGGAGGCATCTAATAGGCGTCCTGCTACTCCTGGGCCAACCTTCAGGATAGAAAAGCCATGATTACTTATCGTGATGAGCGCTAAAGTAAGGGCTTTAGAACAGGCGCAAGGTCAGGCTGTCTCTCGGGCTCAGTTTGCAGAGCTTTGACGTCAGACTGTCCTTGGGTGTCTGAAAGTTTCCAACACCAGCTTCCTCTCTGCAAGCCTCTGTGCGTAGGTTCCCCCCACAAAGAAAAATGCCATGCCTACATTGGACCCCCATGGGGCTACAGAGTGAGAAGGACCTTCAGCAGAGACAGGGAAAGGAGAGGCAGTTCGCTAGCCTGACAAACTAGGGAGCAGAAGAGACTGGGCGTCCACAAGAAGAGATAATGGGCTTTCCTACATAGAAGCGAAGGGATTATCTTTGGGGATGGAAGAGAGCAGCGTCTCTAGTGTAAAACAACAGGGTGTGCATGGATGGGTGACTCAACCCTCAGCTCTACAGAGGCTGCTCTGCACTCAGTATAAGGCAGAGCACAGAAAGACTTCCAAAAGAGGGCTCAGAGAGGGAGGAGCTGGACGTTTAAATTCTCATTATTTTTTATATTTAAGGATTGGGAGGAGTGTGTCTTTTGGTAGTACATTTCCCTGACTTCCCCAAGTTGGGGAAGTCCATAGGAAAACATAGGAAATGTAAACAAAACATAGGAAAACAAAACAAAAGCTGATTTGCTCTTATGGAAATTGCTCAAAATGCTAAGAAAAGGGGAAAGAGGAAACCCGGGAGATGCTGGCGCCTTTAATCCCAGCATTTGGGAGGCAGAGGAAAGTGGATCTATGAGTTTGAGGCCAGCCAGTCTTGTTGAGAAAGACCTAGGACAGCCCAGGGCCACAAGATAAAGTCTGTTGTCTTGGAAAACAAACAAAACCAATCCACAAACAAGGAAAGAAGGAAGGGGAGAGAGAGAGAGAGAGAGAGAGAGAGAGAGAGAGAGAGAGAGTAAAAGAAGAGAACAAGGAAGCCAGCTTGAGAAGAAGCTGCAACTGTGGGATACCCAGGTGTTTTCCAGGCCCGGTCTTAGAACTGGGGTGCCAGTAAGGACAGAAACCTATGTGGGCTGTTGAGTTATTAACTGGGGTGAACTTTAAAGGGAGAGAAATCTGAAATCATGCCAAACTGAAGAGCCTGGGAGACATTTAAGAGTACGGATTTTTTTTTTCCCAAGATGAGCTTGCTTTGGGACATGCTGACCTGCCATAATGTCGCGAAATTCAAATAGAAATGCCCAGCTGTTTGTTAGAGATGCCTCGTGTCTGCGCTGTCACAGCAGCGGCGGCAGGTTCGTCCTGTCACAGGCTGGTTTAACAGGCTGTCTCTGGGGGAGACAGCTCCCTGCTAACTCCACCAAAGCTTCTGCGGTCTTATCTTGAATGTGACCTTTCCCTTAATTTATCATATCTCCTCTGGAATCTTTCATTATGGTGGTATCCATTTTATACTCTCTTGTAGCTGGAGGAAGGTCAGGAACACATTTATCTGTTCATCCGACGTTTATCAAGCAGCGTTGTTGTGCCAGGCACTGTGTTAGGGCTCGGTGTGCAAGAATGAACACAGCAAGCGTGATCACTGTATGTGGTAGAGCAGCTAACTGACAAATAAGGGTGACATGCGTGAGAAGGAGGGGCAGGATATTTAGCTGCACGACTCGTAGCCTTGAGAACCCAAAGGTATAATATGCATTGAAGTCAGGTCTTGCCGAAACTTGTGAGCTGGTCAGAATTGATTCTGCCTTGTTCTAACTGAGCTCATAAGACATTAATAAATATAAACCCACTTATCTGTTTGTTAATTTTCATGCAAAATTAGAGTATCTGTCACGAAGATCAAAGATTGACAGCTTAGAGGTGCTGACTCATGCTAAGTAAATTCCCAAGGCATAAATATATGCAAGCCAGCATGCCGATTTGCTAATTTTTTTTCTATGAGGAGCAGAGTCTGTCTGTCAAGCAGCCCTGAGATTGACAGCCTGCCCTCTCTCTGCATAGAGGGCTTCCTGGGAAGCTTAATTATCCCATTGCTTCATAGTGAGCCTGGAATCAGAGTCAAGAACAAATAGTTACATGACCCGCAGATTTACGGACTTCAGCCTCTGTGTCAGATGCACTTACCTCTTGTGGGGACAGGCTCAGTGGGCTTGTCAAGAAAAGGAGCAACATTGGAGCACACAGTGACCCACACACACACACACTTCTATGCTCTAGAACTCATTAACTGGCCTGATACTTCACTCCTTTTCCTAAGTGTAATGTGTTTACTACATGATTTGATAAAATCAACAGCGTGTTAATTTAGTAGTTTAGTCCTACTGCCCACTCTCTCCTGTGGCTTTCCTGCTGTCTCTAGGTTTCCTCATACTTACTAGCTAATTGCAAACCTTAGCTCTGGGGTTCCCCAGAGCTCACATCCTTTTAGTCTCCAGCACAATGTTGGGAGTTAAGACTTAAATGGAATCGGCAAAGTCATGATGGGTTGGCCTCCAGGAATGAAAGAATGCTCTCCTAGCAGGAGTAGGGTAACTGTGGCCAGAGTGGATTCTCTAGGTTCTTTCCCTCTTCATGCATAGAGGATATCTCATCCTTCTGTGTTCTATCGGCATATGTCACAGCAAGATGATCCTCAATAGGTGTGGTTCCTCTACTTAGGGCTTCTAGTCTTTAGAGCTATAAGAAGTAAATCTCTCTGCTCACAGCCATCCATTGGACTGAGCACAGGGTCCCCAATGGAGGAGCTAGAGAAAGGACCCAAGGAGCTGAAGGGGTTTGCAGCCCCATAGGAGGAACAACAATATGAACCAACCAGTACCCCCAGAGCTCCCAGGGATTAAACCACCAACCAAAGAGTACACATGGTGTGACCCATGGCTCCAGCCACATATATAGCAGAGGATGGCCTTGTTGGACATCAGTGGGAGGAGAGGCCCTTGGTTCTCTGCAGACTTGTTGACCCAGTGTAGGAAAATGCCAGGATAGGGAAGTGGGAGTGGGTGGGTTGGTGAGCAGGAGGAGGAGCAATGGGATAGGGGGATTTGGATGGGAAATGAGGAAAGGGCATAACATTTGAAATGTAAATAAAGAAAATATCTAATTAAAAAAGTCAGAAAAAAAGAAGTAAATCTCTTTTCATAAATTACCCATTCTTGACCATTTTGTTGCAGCAATGCAAAACCGGCTAAGATACTGGATTGTCAATGGTTGTAGAGATTGTAAGAGAAGCTGAATGTAAATCCACAGCAGCCAGGGAAAAGGTAAGAGTCACCCTGGGGTATCATTAAGTCATCTTGTCATGATAGGAATTCACACCTTCAGACTTCCTGCTCCTCTCTGGTGGGGTCTGTGCAGACCTGACTACACAGCCCATAGGCTCTGGCCTTCTGTATACTCCATCCTGCCTGATCTCAAACTTAGTGTGTGGGTAGCATGAGGACCTTTGCCTTAGTCCATTTGGTGTAGCTATAACAAAAATCACAGACTTGAAAATTATAAACACTTTCTTCGTTTTATGGTTCTAGAGCAGTGGTTCCCAGCCTTCCTAATGCTGCGACCCTTAAATACAGTGCCTCATGTTGTGGTGACCTCCAACCATAATACTATTCTTGTTACTACTTTATGAATGTAATTTTGCTCCTGTTCTGAATCATAATGTAAATATCTGATAAGCAGGATTATGATATGCGACCCCCAGGAGAGAGTTGTTTGACTTTCGCCCCCTCCAAAGAGTCACAACCCACAGGTTGAGAGCTGCTCTTCTGGAGGCTGAGAAGTCCAGGAGCTAGAGGCCCTATCCAGTGCTGTCATTTTTCTTGCTGTATCCTAATGGGACAAAAGGCATCTCACAGTGACAGAAAACACACGGTGAACAGTACCCAGTTCCTTTGATAATTGATATTGAGTCCCAACTTGATTTAGAACATTTAGAACATGTAGAGTCAACTAGGAGACAACCTTGGGGATGTCTGTGAGAAAGTTTCTATATTAGGTTAATTGAGGAAGGAAGACTCATCCTGTGTGTAACCACAACCATTCCATGGGTTGGAGTCCCAGATAAACAACAACAACAACAAAAACATGAAGTGATATGGACATTGGGATCCACCATTCTCTGCTTCCTGTCTGTAGATGTGATGTGGCTAGCTGTCTCCATGTTCCTGTCGCCATGTCTTTTCTGCAGTGGACTCTATTCTCAAACTACAAGCCCAAGTCAACCCTTCTTTGCTTTAGTTGCTTTTGTCTGATTTCTTATTTTTAAATAATTACTTTTTGATTTTATGTATGTGAGTACATTGCCACTATCTTCAGACACACCAGAAAGGTCATCATACCCCATTACAGATGGCTGTGAGCCATCATGAGGTTGCTGAGAATCAAACTCAGGACCTCTGGAAGAGCAGTCAGTGTTCTTAAACGCTGAGCCATCTCTCCAGCCATTATATGATTTCTTACTAGCAACAAGAAAAGTAACTAATGCATCCCTACATCTTTTATTCATGGGTACCAACCTACCCTTGAATAATCAACTAGTTCCTCCAAAGAACACACCATCACAATGGCCATCACAATGGCCATCACATTCCAAGATGGTGAGTTTGGAGGAAACATTCAAGCCATCACACCACCCCAAAACATATATATCCTAATCTCTACAACCTGAAAATGTGATCTTATGTTGCAAAGACACCTTGCAAATGTGATTGAGTTAAGAGATCTTGAGAAGAGGAGTGGATTATCTGGAACTAGTATAATCACAATGGTCCATATAAGGAAAGTAGGCAATAATAGGAAGAGATGAGGGTATGGATCATGAGTTAAAGATTTTAAGATGCTAATCCACTGGAAGATGTATAGAATAGTCTTTAGAAGTCAGGAGAAGAAAACAGATTCTGTACTGGAGCCTATGAAAGAAACACAACTCAGTTGACATCATGATTTTAGAACACCAAACATAAAACTGTCAGGTAATGTGTTTGTATTGTTTCATAGCATGTTTGGGGATGTTACGGCTGAACTGAAGGAAAATAGCTGCTGCTAGCTTCTCTCGGTTAGCTTCCAAGACCTGCATGGCTTTGTCCACGCTAACTTCTAGGATTGATCGCTGTATTCTTCGAAGGCCAGTCATGTTGGCGGGCGCTAAGTCCTCAGTGTTTGTACAGGACAGAGTCTTATTTCTCACAAATAGTACAAAAGCATTAAACCCTCAGCTCAGTGTTGCCTGTGTGTAAGTGGTGACTCCATGCCCTGGACCAAAAATACAGTGTTGCCACCTGTGTCTGATATAGCCCTCCTGGCATGCTGGTGAAGATATGGGCTTCTTTTGAAGTTACTTGCTCAGAGCAGCTCTATGGGGGGGCCTGAAGCAAGATGAGAAATAGGTCCAAGGCTCTCATCATGATGCAGGTTTCATATCAAAATGCACAATCAACTGACTGGAACAGGAAATAATTAATCAGGACATTACAAAGTAGTTAAGTATAATTAATTCATACCAGAGAATGTGAGTGTGTGCAGTTTTAGCTGCCAGAGTGATCTTATCTCCCTGCAAATCTAACTCACAATAAACAAACATCGGAATAATCTTTTCGATTTTTTTCATGGCTCGTGGGTTATTACTTCCTAATAGCTACCCAGAATATTAGCAAATTCATGCATGAACCTCTTGAGGTTGTTTGTTCTTGGTATGGGAACCTAACTGTAAGAGAAATAACGTTTTAGTTGTATTGATACTCGTGTGTGTTTGTGTGTGTGTGTGTGTGCTGGGAGGAAAGTTTGCTATGGTTGCTGAATAAAAGCTGGAGGGAAGGTTTTATTTCTGCCCAAACAACTTAAAATCTGAGCACAATGCATAAAAAATTTATGCTGTGAAAACATCATCTGAGAAAGTGACTTGATCCCAAGGGTAAACTTACTGATATTGTGTGGATTTTCCTTTCCCCTTATCTTTTTTTCCCCCTTCCCTAAAACTGGAAACTCTTTATAAAGGAAAAGGTGAAAAAAATATTTGGTATTCGGAGTTGGCAGCAATATTATTATTGGTCTTCAACCCAGTTCTCTTCTCAGACTAGGGAGTGAAAAAGCCAAAAGCCATGCCCTATACCGGGAGTTTTATGTACAGGTGGAAAATTCTTCATACAGGAGTGAGGGAGGGAATATTTCCTCCCCTTTGTGACTTCAGAGAGCACAGTGTGCTCTGCCAAGCTGGACAAATAGGACTGGGCTGGTGTGATGAACAGTTATTGTTTGAAAGTGCAGATCCATCAAGGCCACATAGGAAAGACGGGATTCAGACAGATTGCGGTGGACCAGTGGGCTCCTCTCTCCTTGATGGATGTCTGTGGGGTCTTAATTTACTTCCCAGATTCACTTGACCACAAATTATACACAAAGGGCTTCTCTGATCAGCCGGGTCATACAGGGGTGTCCTGGCATCTGGGAAATACCGTGCTGTTCCAGTTTCCGACCCCACCCACAGTGCACGACACTCATTTCTTTCTGGCTGAATAACTTGCAGCTGGAAACCGTCTGGTACCCAAGAACATTGCTTTTATGTCTTCAGTCTCTGTCTTCACCGTCGGCTGTGCCTTTCAAGATGAAAGTTATGACCCACCTGTACGTTTTAAAATACATTTAGTGGGTCACAACCAGCATTTTTATTTTAGTATTTTTTTTTGTACAAAGAAGTAGAACAGAAACGAAAATGGCAGAATTTGTCACACCTATCAGTAATGATAGTGTTTAAGACCTAAGTTGTAAAGAAAATAGGTGTGCTCCTACCTGACTGTGCTCCCTTGTATACATTCAAGTACACACTTACAGGTTGCATCTACATAATGAAACCTAACTAGCGGTGCGGCAGACATCAGAACGCCCCTTCCATATGTGTGCATAGCCCTGCTGTATCTCCTGCAGAACTATACGAACTGAATGTGAAATTAGTCTAAAACTAGGAGGAAAATAATGAGTACAGACAAAAAGATGAAGGCATTCAGAAACACACTCGTAGAAGCTGGCCTCTATAGCTGCCTCTGACCCTGCCGAGGTTTCTGTATCGGCCTACAGACGTGCCTCTCTCCCAGAATGTCTAAAACAAGCCCTTTCCATTGTTTGCTAAACATGTTCATAGCATGTTTGGGTTTTCATACACCAAATGGGACGTATTTTATGAATTAGGGGATAGGCGTGGAGTCTGTTAAAGTGCACGCAGAAGTAGATTGTGGAGACAGGAAGCAGAGACAGGAAGAGCCTAGTGCTTCAGTTCCAGAGCTCCTTCATTACGCTAAACATAACGGAAGCCTGGGAAATGATGTGCTATGTAAATCAGCCTCGTGGACCACGGCTGAATGGGAGCTCCTTGCAGCCCTGTGCTGCTGATTTGTTTTACAGGTTTAGTGTGTTTGTCTTACACACTCAGAACTGAGAGTACAGGTTTTGCAATAGAAATCCTTGTAGTCTCTATCACCCGTTCATTTCAGGTTAACTCAAACAAAGGTGTGTGCAGTGCTGTTTAGTTTAGGTGTGGTTCTGTGTGCCCACTATGCTTAAGTCACTGCAGGACACACTGAGGGGTGAACAAAAAGCATCATTCTTGTAATTAAAGGCTTCGAATGCTGAACAGAAGGCACAGTTAGCGTCTTGGACTCACCATTTTTAAGGATTTTTTGGGGGGGCATGATTTTAGAATGTGGGACAATGATATAAAAATGTTACTTATGCTGAAAGCTAAGCCATCATCAATAGCTAATTTACTATTACTAATATACTATTACTAATTTACTATTACTAATATACTATTACTAATCATCTAATAACTAGAGACAACCAGGCATCACATACCTCCTTACAGATATATCAAAAACTAAATTAGGAACCCGTGTCCTTACGGCGGCTGATACCCATGCAAAGGAACGGTGGGAGAAAAGGACGCAAATCAAACCATGTTCTACAGATTCCCTGGAGTGAAGCTGAGGTGTGGGACTCTCACCCTGAGACTTGGTTTCTTTAGCAACAACAAACAGAAAAGGATATGGGATTTATTTGGACCTTGAGAAAAATAACTTCAAAAGGGAAAAATAGAGTAAAGGTTATTAATAAAAGAATAACAGAAATGGGAATACATCAATGATGCAATTGATGAATTTATTAATATTGATTTTAGGGAACTGTGATGACTGTAGGGTGCTGTGTTAATATTGTAATGTTTTTTAAAAGCGTTTCTTGTCTTTTAACAGATATAGCGCCAAACATTTACTGATGAGAAGCCATGACAGAGGAGATTTGCCTCACAATTTCCCTGGGGCAGAGAAGGTGTGGGGAGGGGACGGAGGAGACAAGACAGCCCGTGCGATGAAGATCCTGGAGCTGTAGAAAGCATCCATTCAATTCTTCAGAATCTGCTTGACAGGTTTCCTAATGAAAAACTTCAGTATCTATTTAACAGAGGTATTTGTTCTTTAGCAAGCATATTTTGAAATCATATTGCATACTAGGTATTGATGTTCTGGTCAGACGCTGCCTCAACTTCTCTTTGTAAGATGTCATTGATCTTTAGGATATACAATTATTTTAATTGCAGCTTTTTAATCTCATGACTTGAAAGATCCATAGCTTTTCTTGAAGAAAAAAAAAAGATAGGGAGAGAGAGAGGAAGAAACAAAAAACAGAAAACAAAACCTACCCTATAAAACCTATGCACTGACTTTTAAGATACATCTTGGGTTTAGAATATCCGTACTAGGAACCTTAGAATCAAGAAAGAATGGTGATTCTGTTTTCCTCTGTTTGGTTCTATAGTAAAATTCAGTTTTTTTTATTCACTTTTAAATGCGTCATACATGTAGCTGTCAAATTGAAATAGGTCAATCTGGTCTTACTGCCACCAGGCCTGTCAGTCATCCGGAAGATATGGCTGCAGGAAATCACTCTGGTATGTTCTTCAGGAAGACAGCTGTAGAAACCATGTTTGCAGCTGGTATAAACTGCTACCCAGAAGCCAACAGATTCAATGGTCTGAAATTCAAGCAACTTTCCAGGACATTGTGGGGGACAGAGAGGGGCTGTGAAACCTGCCAGTGTCTGTTATCCTCAGGGTGACCTTGGATAACATTTATTTGTCTCCAAACCTCGTGTAGCTCATGGATAAAACATGTTGAAAGAACCTTCCACACAGTGTTGTGGGATTTAAAGAAATGATAACAATTCCAAAGTGCTTAATAAAGGGCTAGGAGTTCTGGGAAGCTTAGATTGTTATTACTGACTAGTTCCCGGAACCAGAAGGGAGCATCCATCAGTCTATAATCTGCACACATCCGTGAGTGGTAGCTTACCTTGGTCTGCTGCTTCAGGGTCCTGTAGACGAGGTAGCTAGATCAGCTATTTCTCACAGTTGGATGATGGGAAGACAGGTCCAGCAGCTCTTGTGACTGGCTGCTCCCTCTTCCTGACAGCTGTCAGAAAGGCTTTACCCTTATGAACCCAATCTAATTATATAGACCAAAGATCACGTGCCCAGCATTACCGCAGTGGTGGCTATACTTTCAATCTGAATTTGGAGGAGGACCACAAACATTCAGTTGATAATAGGCTGTTTCCATCCTAACTTACAGCTTTAGGTACAGAAGCCTTGGGACCTCCTGGGGATTTTCTGGAGATGGGATTCACACACAGCAAAGAATCATCTCTGCTGTCTGCATTGTCATAGATGGTAGGGGTGTTGCATTTGTCTAAGAACCTGACACACTGTAGGCATTCGGAGTAGACCCAGTTTCAGTGACTAATAAAAAGACTCTCAGAGTCCAAGGTTCGGCCTGTGCTTTATTCCTACTGATAGCAATTGTGTATACGTTTTCTCTTTTCTCAGGATATTTACACACTATTACCTTCTTTATTCCCTTACAATGCTCTAAATCACAGATAGTACAAATTCATATATGGGTATCCTTTTTATTGAAACATACCTATGATAAAGTTTATAAACTAAGCATAGTAAGAGGCTAATAAATAATAATAGACCAACTATGACATACAATAAAAGTCATGCAATTATCCTCTTTGAATACCTTATAAAGTAGTAATGCCTTTTGTGATGCTGTGATACAATGCTTACATGAGAGAATGAGGAGGGGCGAATATAATACATAAATGAGACCACCCACATCAAGGTTAACTGAGCAAAACACTGCAGTAGCATAGCCGTTAATGGGACAACCCTTTGAAACGCTGGACAGAGAGGTAGTTCACATCACCGGCAGGATGTTGCAAGATTTCATTGGGCTACTCAGAATGGTGTAGAATTTCAAGCCTTTGATTTTTGGTTATTTCTGGAGTTTTCCATGTAGCATTGTCAAACTAGAGTTGCACACAGGTGACTGAACATCACAGAAGGTGAGGCCTCAGATGCCAGTGGACACACACTGCTGTACACAGCTCAAGTGTCATGCTATTCATACCTTAGTAAAGGGGTCTACATGACACTGCAGCTCTAGAACTCATATTCAATCCTTCCCCAGACCTTTCTGCTGGGATCCAGGTGGCACCGTGGAGCCAGAAGCAGAGGCAGCTTCTAGCTGTCCTTGGTCCTAAGCAGCTGGTGATCTCCTCAGGACTTCAGGACCTGGCTTTCATGGTCAGGCTGTGTTGGCAGAGGACACCTCCTCAGGCTGCAGGCATCTGGATTTTCTCTCTGCTGTGATCCACCTGCTAGATGGGGTGACAAGGAAGAGCTAGTGGGCTTAGAACTGGAGGGCTAGCTTTAGAACCGGAGGGTTAGCATGCACACATATCGCAGGCATCCTGGTAGAAGAGGGAAGGGAACCAAGGGAGGATCTCCTTGTCCTTCCCAGGAAATGAAGCAAGGACAAGATATTCCATTCCCATCCTTTGGGCAAGTTGTTTGCCTGTCTGAGCCTGTATCTCCTAATGCCTATGAACGGTGGAAGAGACAGAAATAGAAATTCATGCCCTTAACATTTGAAGCAAACAAGCTAAAGGTTAGCTTCCCAAATCCTACCCCCTTTGAAGACTGATGGGTGAGATTTGCTAAGTTTGCTACGGGCAAGGAAGTAAGCAAGGGCTGAAGACTGTAGAACTCCTGCCGCACTAGGACTAAAGTAATCCCACCATGGCTGGAGGAGCAGGGGGTGGGACAGGAGGAGGAAGAGGTGGAGGACGATGACTATGGATGACTATGACTAGGAAGAGTTTGGAAGAACAGTTGCAGACTGTCTGCTCATTTCCACTCTACAACTTTCCCAGAGAGAGGCAACAAAACCGGTAAGATCGGAGTAGGTAATGCAAATGAGCCTGGGGTGCTAGGGGTTTGTGCTGAAAGCAGTAACATTATTCCTTGCTTCCAAAAAGATACTGTTTCCACTTGCTGGGAAAGCCCTTGTGGGCATGTGTTTTGTTTCCTCAAATTTTGTAGATTTAGAGGCACAGAGAAATACTTCTGTGCACATTAAGCACAACACTGAAACACATGCTCAAATAGCAACGGGGAAGGAGCTGGGAGAACTGGAGATCCTCAGGCCTAGGGAGGGCCGAGGTTGTGCAAGCCCAGCTCCTCTGTTCCCTGTACAGCTGTCTCCTCCTCCTCCCTCCTCCTCCTCCTTCTCTTCCTCCTCCCCTCCCTCCTCCTCCCCCCTTTCCTCCACCTCCTTCTCCTCCCCTCCCTTCCCCCCTCCCCTTCCCTTCCCCTCCTGTTCATTTGTTTATTTGTTATTTTTGCATAGAAGCTAGAAATTAGGATTTCTTTTTAAATGTAGGATCTTTGCTGGGTGTTTTTTTTTTTTTTTTAATTTCACTTCTTTTAATTCAGTATTTAAAAAAAAATGACAATCACACCATTCCTGCTTGCGGCCCATTTGCTTGTCATCTTGCATCTTGTACACAGCTCTCTGAAGGTTGAAGGGCCTTTGCTAACATTTTTCCGAAGGTACTTTGGGCCTCGGTAAGCTACTCCTACATAATCAGGATGGCAAGCCTTTGAATTCTACTTAGGCCTGGTTTCCTTAGGGGTGCCTCTGGGCTAAAGCAGGCTGGGTGGAGGGGATATCAGTTTTTCTTACCTAGCGTTCCTTTTCAGCGTCTCTGTAATACCTGGGGTGGGAGCTGGGACCCCGGTTTCTTCTGTAAGCCACCCCTGACCTCTCCCTGGGGTCAGGAAAAGTAAGATATTCAGTCCGAGCACAGGGCAGAGGTGACTGGGGAGCAGGGTTGCATAAGATGGCAAAGCCTCACCTGGGCCAGCCCCTCAGAAGTAAGCTGGAATGTAGGGAGCCCTGTGCCTGTTGCCGGCTGGCGGCTCACCAGCTACAGTGACTGACGGAAATCAGGAAACAATTCTCTCAAAATCTGTTTAACAGCGCTTCCCACCACACACGCCGAATGCTATGTCACGTGCCCCCCTGCCTGTACCGTGGGCATTCGGGGTCTCCCAGCCTCCCTTGGAGTTTAACCAGGATTCGAGGAGAGTAAATGACTGAACTTTCGAGCTGAACTCACTCGGGGGAATTGCATTAAGACCACGGGAAGGTCTGAGGTGAAGGAATGGGGAGTGGCGTGTGTGGTGGGAAGCGCTGTTAAACAGATTTTGAGAGAATTGTTTCCTTTTCCATCCATCTAAAAAAAAATCTGTTCCTGATTTTCTTTTGTAAGCAATATGTGCCCATGATGCCTACGGGACCTGAGGGCTTGGCCTGGCATGATTGTGTGTGTGTCTACCAGTCTGCACAAAGTGGCCAGCATTTACCCCAAGGGAAGCCAGCGTCGGGTATCCTTCTTCAGCCTTCTTGAAGCCGGGAGGCCTTTGGGTTCCTGGGTTCAGACAAGCCAGTGGCTCGCTGATGGCGAAGGCTCCACCCACCAAAGCTGCCCTTGAACTCATGTTAGTTCTGTGATTTCTTGACTGTGAGCAGCTGTTCAGCACTAAATAGCTCATCTCTCGTTTTTTTTTTAATATTAAAAAGTTCAATTTCAGCCGGGCGGTGGTGGCGCATGCCTGTAATTCCAGCACTCTGGGAGGCAGAGGCAGGTGGATTTCTGAGTTCGAGGTCAGCCTGGTCTACAGAGTGAGTTCCAGGACAGCCAAGGCTATACAGAGAAACGCTGTCTCAGGAAAAAACAAATCAAAAAAAAAAAAAAAAGTTCAACTTCTATCCAACACCACCTTTAACATAATTAAGAAATGGGAGGGGCTGGAGAGATGGCTCAGCATTTAGGAGCTTTCTATTGCTCTTACAGAGGACTTGGCCTTGCTTCTCAACACCCACGTGGGGGGTGGGCTCACGAGCATCCTGGACTCTTCAGTTCCAGAGGAGCAGACACCCTGGCTTGACTTCTGAGGGCATCAGACCTGCACCTGGTGCGAAGACATTCGTGCAGGTGGAAACACTCATGCACATAAAACAAAGGGAAATATAAAAAGTTGAAGACATGGAAGAATGTATATAGCTTTTTTCTTCTTCTTCTTTTCCTCTTTTTGAGAGGTAGGGGAAATGAGTAAAATTCATTGAGTTCCTCCTTCTATTTCATTAGCTACTTTTTTATACGTAAACGAATTACCTGAGGTGCAATAAAACCGTAGAGTTCATTTGACTAGGAAGCAGTTTATGAACTGGGGAATGCCAGACTGAAAGGGGTTTAGCGTTCTGATAAATTATCAGCGGCAAGAACTTACCAGGAAAAACAGAAGCAGAACAAAGAACTCCTTTGATTGGCTGTATCCAATAATCCCTTTCCTGCTTTGCCTGTTGGAAATTCCCTAACCACATCGTCCTATGTCAGCTGCTATTGACTGGGTGAGGCTGAGTTTTGTATCCATCTGACATTGCCAAGTGATGACTAACAGTTACACAAATGAAATGCTTCTTCTCTGTGCAGTTTAACCAAGAGTAAAGTTATTTTTGAGGCCTAAGTGTGTTTGCTCAAGAAATTTCTAGGCCTTGTTTATATTTTCGTTTTGCTATAGCCAAGTCTTATTTAAAAACTCAAACAGCTACAAAAGCATAAAGAACTTTATTTCCTTTTCTCTTCATATGTAAAAAAAAAAAAAAGAGGGGTTCAGTGTAGGTAGAAAGTATGAAATCCACTAAATTTTTACATTCCGTCTCAGAAGAACTCTGCCTCTGCCTGTATTTTCAGTCTGTTGCGTTGTCTCTGACACAGGGCACGACTGCTGATAATGTCATTTCCAGGGAGAAGAAGCCACTAAGTGGTACCTTTCCAGCAGTGGAGGAGAGGGATGTGTGGGATGAGGGAGACAGGAGTGAAGCCGGTGCAATTAGCAGTGACATAAGAAATGACGCTGATTTATGTATCGTCCCATCTTTCTCCCTGGGATTTTACGGCATTTGACATAGTGTCTCGCCTGTCTATTTAGGGATCCAGGAAATATTCTTGAAAAGTGAGAGGAGACAAAGAACATGGAATGGTTTGGCGAGGCTCTCTAAGGCTAAATGGAGGCACCTCTACCTCCCTGTCTTGCTCTTCTCATGCCCCTGAGTCTTCTAAAGATGGTTCCTCCCACCTCTTCCTGCCTCCCTTCTCTCCACTATAGTTAGCACAGATCAACTCAGGTATCATCACCCTGGGTGCTTAAGTTCATGAGAGACACGGGAAGAAAACAACCTAGAAAGTGAACTATGGTAAGGTGATTTGACAAAGCATTTGCGATAAAAACCCATGCATGACCTCCAAGGTGTAGAGTAATGCTGAGAAAACTAGACAAAAAGAAAGACAAAAGAGGAATTTTTGGGGGGGGGGGCTGGCATTCCTGTAGTGTGCTGATTGGTAAATAATGATAATAATAATAACATGCTAATGATTTGGGTTGCAGTTTTGTTTTTCTTAACTCAAAATTGTTTTTCTTGTTTTCATTTTTGTTTTTTGTTTCGTTGTTGTGTTGTTTTTCATCAGAGCCACAAATTGAAAGATACAGGGGAAATAGCCTTTTTTTCTTCTTTTGGTCTATTTGTGTGCATATGTGCATGGATGTCTATGTGTGTACAGTATATATATATGATATATATGGTGAATATGTATATGCTGGAAGCCAAAGTGTGTCTTACTCTGTAGCACCCCACATTATTGGTTTTGAAGGAATCTCTCACTGAGACCTAGGATCCACCAGTTGGCAAGTCTGACTTGTCATGGAGATCCTTGTGTGTCTGAGCCCCCTCCACTCATAGTGCTAGGGTTGCAGGCGCCTCCTAACACACCCAGTTTTAATGTGGCTGCTAGGGATAAAGCTTGGGCCCTTTGGGTTGCATAGCCAGCATTTCCCCAACTGAGCCACCTCCTCATTCCACAAATAGCTCCACAGTCACAGTTCTGGATGTGTGTATCCAGAAGGGAGATCTACAAACCTGAACATTGAAAGGCAGAGGAAGTTTGTAGGAGAGTCTAGCCGCATAGCCTCACATCTTAAAGAGCCTGAGATGCAGAAGTCTTGATTAAATGCAGATGACAAGATGTCCTGGGTTGATTTCTCTCATTCAACATTAGATTGTCTTGATTTAAGCAGCTCAGTAAGAAGTATAACATGATTCACTCACTTTTAATTATGCTATAGATAGACATTTATTTACTAATGCCAGTGAGATATTGCTTAATTTTCATTAATGTCATTGACTTCTACTTTCCTGTGTAACATTCTTGTTAATATTGCTTGGAAACAGTTAGTCATTTATTGTTGATTTTATAGTTGTCGCCAATGGGTACATCCCTCTCCCTGTGAATTCCCTGATAAAGCCATGACTCATAGTGCACTTTCGTGTCTGAGGAAAGGAATGAGTGATGGATTTGGAGGGGGGCCTGAGAGGGGACTGGGTCTACCACTTCCTTCATTTGGTGCATTAGGACTGCAATGTTCCCCGTGGAGTACATGATTGGCCGCCCTTTGATATGATTATGGTATATATGACTGTGATTGGCTCTCTGCAATCCTTTCTGTTCCTCAGGCACAGATGACATCCTAAAGGAGGACCCTATAAGAGTGACTGTATTAGCAAACATCAAGCAAAACCAAACAAACAATACAACACACACACACACACACAACTCAACCACACTTCCCCACCACCAAACAAACAAATCAAGACAAACCATAGAAACACAAGCAAACAAAAACCCACAAAGCATCTTTTAGTGTACCATGAAACCCTGTCCGAACTGGGAGTCAGGAGCTAAATGCTAACACAAAACACTCCGGCCTGCTCTCAAAGGACAGCACATAAGCTATGAGAGTTTAACAGAAAACCAAGCCTCACGTGTACTCTGGTCGTGTCAGGTATCTTCTCACACAAGTTTCTATGCTGCGTTTGAAGGATTTGGCCACTTTGCCTATGCAATGCTTGTGTCGTACTTGAACTGGACACTATCCCTGGTCATAGCAGTAGACAGAGGAAAAGATAGTAGACGCTGCTTTCAATTCACAGCACCTTACCAGCTGCCGCTCATGGACCTCAGTCATTCTTGGTGAAGGGGGCAGGCGATTACGGTAGAACCTACGCCTCAGCAAAACTTCCAGCCAGAAATGCTTCCATTTGTGAAGTAGTATTAATGAGGCTTCAATTTCTTCAATATGTAGTCCCACTCCCATATCCTCTGATTTGGTTTCTGCTGGTTATTAGGCTACGACGGCTCCGTGTTCTTAATCACATTCTGTCTAGCATGATTGGAGGGTCTGCTCTTAACATAGTTTTTAGAAGTCTTGAGAATCAGTCACTGGCGTGAAGGAATAAATTAGACGGAGTACTACTGGCAGGAATGGAACCCGAAGTGCCCTCCACGTGCTACAGACACTCTTCTTCTCCTCAGGTCTTTGCATCGAGTATGAGAAAAATCTGCTCCCAATGTCACTTCCTGTTCTCTGCTTTCGCTGACCAGAATATTGTGGCTGAGTCTGGTGTTAGCCACAGGTTTAGCCACACAGGTTGTTTATGCTTCAGTCTTTGGCCATAGCAGAGTCGTTTGGCTCTTTGGCCATAACAGCATGGGACAATAGAGACTTCAGTGTATGCACACCCATTCCTAGATTCTGCCATGCTGATGAGCAGAGGAAAAAGAGAATCCCTTCCACTTAGTGGGTGTTTACACTGAGCCTGGCAGTGTGACAACCACATTGCTTCTCACAGAATCTCATATTCAATCTTCATCTGTACAGTGAAAAGACTCGGAGACACTAACCATGCAAGGAGACAGGGCTGGTGAGGAATGGAGCATGGGAACCCTCACCGTGTGCGCCGTCCCACCCACACAGCAAGGTCTCCCATGAGATGCTCAGAAGGTAGGAGCTTAGGAAACATCCCTCTTCCGGAGACAAAGAAACCGAGTCTCAGGGGACACTGCTTCCAAGGGCGACAATAAATGTGACAAAGCATCCTTTACGGCACTAACGATCACTAATGATTGGGTTTCTGAGCGCCACCATGACTATTACTGTTTTCCATCTGACACTTGGCCAGGTCTTTTTCTTCTTCACTTTCAGGCTAATAATTAGATTTAAATAGCTGACAGGACTCTAAACATCACCACAGGGAGTTCTACATTCCCTTACTACTGCTTACAAAGGTTTCATTTTTTAAAAGATCCTTTGAAGTGATAAGTAAGTTATACTCAGCAATAGCTTTAAAAAAATCATGTTCCCTATTGCATTCTCTGAAAGTGCTCATGCTGCTCTCTCCCTTTTGGTCTAGAGAGGCCATTCCCTTCTTTTTAATCTCCAGCTGCAAGACTTAAAATGCTCAGGAGGACCAGGGTGGATTGATCTAGACAGCATCTATGGCCCTAGAAAGTGTGAAATCAGGAATCTTGTCTTCATTTCATTACAAAACAAATTTGTTTTCTATAGAGAGCGGAATCGTGGAGGCTTTGTTTCTCCGGGGGAAACATGGAAAAACAAATGTTCCTTACAAATTAATCTCCCAACCTCTATGTCTCAGTTGCACAGATCAGAACTGGAAAAGGCATGGCATGAGGGTGTCACCGGGCAGTGCTCTGCCCTCTCCCTGCCCATCTACCCATCTCCAGTGTGGTTATCATCTCCGGAAGTCACTTTCCTGCTCTTTGAGAAACAAGGGGGACTCACACAAAGAAATCATGAGTGGCAACCTGGGCCTCATGAAGACACATGAAGGCAGAGTTGCCTCCCTGGGGACTCACCAGCCCAGGAAGACTATGTTCTCAGGCCTTATTACCAGGATTGAATGCTTATGAGAACCCCAGCTGGCCTTTCTGCGTTCTCTACTGAGTCTGCTTATGCTGGCTAGTTTATGTTAACTTGACACAAGCTTAAGTCACTGGAAAGGAGGAAATCTCAGTTAAGAAAATGCCTCCAGAAGATCCAGCTACAAGATGGAGATAGATGGGGAGGGCCTAGCTCACTGTGGGTGGGCCCACCCCTGTGGGCATTTTCCATGGAGACATCTGTATAATATAAAGCTGTGGGCCTGTTTGCAGGGGTGGGGGTCAGTCTCTCAGCTGGCTTCTAATTCAACCCAGACTTCATTGTGTCCCTCCATGTGATCCTTCTAGCTCCGCCTCCCTCTAACTCCGCCTCCCTCTAGCTCCGCCTCCCTCTAACCCCGCCTCCCTCTACCTCCGCCTCCCTCTAGCTCCGCCCCTCTAGCTCCACCTCCCTCTAGCTCTGCCTCCCTCTAGCTCCGCCTCCTTCTAGCTCCACCTCCCTGCTCCATTCTGGTCTTCCTTCTGTCTTCCTGCATTTGTCTCTTTGCCTGGTTGGTCTTTCTGCTGCTGCTTCTGCCCCAGCTCAGCTGCCAGCTTTTTATTATGCAAAAGCCACACTCCTTATTCTTCCAGTTGGCACTGGGGGAGCTCCAGGACCTTCCCCAGGGCAGCATGCCTTCCTTTTTGGGCAGATGAAGAAGCAGAAAGTATTTACATATCCTACTAGCCAGGGCCCGCTGGCTCAGCCGTTAACAATTGAGAACAAACTTTTCATAGCCAGCCAGTAAGTAGGATATTTGGGGGTCATCCCAACATGGTGGGCCTGGATTTTATAAGAAAGCAAGCTGGGTAAGCCTTGAGAAGCAAGCAGGCAAGCGGCAGCTCTCCATGGCCTCTGCATTAGTTCCTGCCCTGTTTGAGTTCTTATTCTGACTTCCTTTGATGGTGAACTGTGATATAAAGGCAAAGCTAAATAAACCTTTTTCGGCCCCCAAGCTGCTTTGGTCATCGTATTCATCACAGTAATCGTCACCCTAACTAGTCTACTCACACAAGAAACAAAATTAATTGTATCTAGAAACCTAAGGATAGAATGTGGTCAACGATTCCAGTCAAATCCTTCAGTTGGACGTTTCTTTCAGAGAATGTAAATACATATTTAACACTTTCCCAGGACTCACCATTACAATGATATTCAATTTTCCTAAATCTGTGGTTTTAAAAAAACTTGTAAGTGGGAAAAAAAACTGTAAAATTTCAACGCACAATTCTTTTAGGCAACTAAATGCTGCAGTATCTATGGGCTTAAAGCATAAAACTATAGTTTGGTAGTTTTCTTTGAACAGAAATGTGAAGATGCACAAAAATTATTAGTTTTGGATGCTTCAAAATATTCACACTTAGGAACTAGGAGGCTCTTGAATTAAACCCCAGGACTGTGCATATCATAGGTGAGAAGAAGGATGCTGGGTCAGTGTCTGAAGGCTGGGCCAGGGTAATCTGTTCTGTGACATTTGCTAGTAGAACCACTTCCATCAATACACATATAATAAAAATACATGGCACTACTAAGTCCATGGTTATCAAATACATGTATACATACATACATACATACATACATATCCAGCCCATCCATGAGAGGAACACCTGATAACCCTGGAGTGCAAAAAGGTTTCCTCAGCTAACCAAAAATATGCTTCTGCTAACTTGCAAATGGGAGGCTTATGAACAACACCTTCTAAAAAGCCCCAGTTGAGCTGGGGGTGGAACTCCCTGGAGAGCATAAGAAGCTGTCCCAGAAAGAGCTGTCTAGGAGGTTCAAGGCCAGCCTAAGGTGATGGTGTAGCCATTCCCATAGAGAGGTGTTGGGAGGCCAAAGGTTTGTGGACTAACCAGCTGCTCTTAGGAATATTTGAGTTCTTTTACCCTTTATTTAGAAAGCCTGGTAGTGTCTAGGCTGACATGTTAACCTGCAGAGATTTCTCAGATACCTATGACAATTTGAAAGAAATCTATAGTAATTTGCTGGGTGAGGGTACTCAACTCCAGCACATGGGGGGGCTGAGGCAGGAAGATCTTGAGGGTAGAGGTCAGCCTGTATACATGGCATGATGGTGAGATTCTATATCAAATAACAAGGTGTGTGTGTGTGTGTGTGTGAGAGAGAGAGAGAGAGAGAGAGAGAGAGAGAGAGAGAGAGAGAGAGAGCACACTTGTGCACACATGTATGGTGTTTGGAAGAAGGGCCTGTGAGCCAATATGTTTTCTTTAAGTAAAGGCTCTTAGAGGCTTACTACCATGCTACAGTGTTCACCATCTGTCCATAGAGAGCAAGTACACGTAGAAGCACAAAAAACTGCAAAATTAGCATGCTGTCACCAAGACTGACACCACACTGTAGTTTTCAGATTTGCAGAACATTGATCTCCAAATTTGAGAAATGCATACCCAAATTGGATAAAGATATTTGGTACCCTGCATCTGACAAAGCAGAAAGGAGGCTGCCTTCTCATCATATCCGATTCATAACTGGAGTTCTGATCACTTCCATGTGGTGTATAGGGCTGTCTTCAACATTGAACGAGCAGCCCGATTATCTGTACCTCAGTGTTAAATACTTCACTCGCCTCTGCTCTGGTGCTTGAGTACCTGAACATAAAGTTTACAAACAGCCTGCTGTGTGAGTTCCCATACGGCAACCACTGGCAAAGGTGCAACTTCAGATATTACCCTAATCCATCGCTTTGTAAAGTTGTCAAACCCGAGACCTTGGGTGGAAAGATGCCATGCGAAAGTGGAGGCCGGTTGCACTTGAAGCCTATACCTCAGTGGGAGTTCTAATCAGGTTGAGTACAGTTCGCTGCTACACCAAGTTGCTTTCAGTGCAGGAGGCAGGCCATTAAATGCTCTCTGAATTCCATTAGTTACTCCTGCTGTGAGTGAAAGTCCTCCTAAGTGCATAAAAATTAAATTGCCTATAATGTAAGGAACAAGATGGTACTCTGCTGCCAAATATTGTTTTCCATTGAAACTGTCAAGAGTCACACGTTGTAATGTAGCCTTGGAAGAAGTACCTGAAGGGATGAGGCACTGGCTGGGAACCTGTTTCTCAAATCTAAAGTCTTTAATCGTCTGGTAACTACCCGGTTCTGCTTCAAGAGATTTGCTCTCTTCTCCAACTCCCAGCTGGGTCAATGCACCATGGATACAGCCCACAAGCTCTCTTCTGGGCTGGATGTAGGGGTGGGATGAGGGAGAAGTCAGATCAAGAAATGCTTGGCCTCAGATACTTGAAGACATGTATACTGCTATCGGTAATAACACCAGTTTGGCAGGCTCTAACACCATACAGTAGACAAGCCTCTGAGAGACCATCCAGATTAGGTTGAGATGGGAAGACCCACCCTAAGTGCTGGATGGAGTTTAAGGAGAAGCTAAGCTATAGCATGCATCTATTTATATCTCTGCTTCCTGACTGTGGACACAATATGTCAGCTGCCTCAAGACCATGGTGCCATGACGTCTCCACCCTGATGGACTGTAAACCTCAAACCGAGAGCCAGAATCAGCCCTTTCTTCCTTAAATTGCTTCTGTCAAACTATACATCACAGACAGCAGTGAGACATACAACGGACAAGTATATTCTCTTCAGCTCTCTGTGTTAGGTCCTTTAGTGGCAAATAAAACAGGGAAGGCAGGACAGGACCCCAACTCCTTGACTCACTCAGAGGTCAGACTCCAGCTGTTACCAGCTGAATTTTCAGATTACGTTGACCAAAAGATCTACATGTCCCCCACCTTAGATCTGACTTTAACCGAATTCAAAGTGGCCTAATCGAGGACAAATTAAAATGGATGTTTCAGTTTGGGCAGAGGCTAACCTCACCCTTCAGAGCCACAGGTTAAGTGCTTTGCCAGGGTCTTTTGCTGGGCAGCAGAACTGTCAGGACTAGGACCCAGGACCCCTGTTTTCTCGTGATGTTTATTCTCTACTGTGGGGAAAAATTATGAAAAGTTACCTATAACAGACACTGCCTATGTTTCAAACTCCTAATTAAAATTCTAAGAGTCATATATTGAATATTACTTAAACTATTAAGTAAAAGTTCTTTTTTGAAAATCACCCTCTCTATTACATAGAATTTTTGAAGACTAGAAAAATATATTAAAAAATAAAATTTCTAAGAAATGTGCTTGTGGTTGGCCGTCGCAGCAACAGAAATAGCCCAACAAAATAGCTTAAAATGTTTTATTAAGTATATATAATATTACAGGGTAATATTTACACAGTTATTTTTTAAATAAAAAAGTATCTTGGCAAAGATTGCAGGTATTCAAAGCTTCAAACAGTGATAAGTTGATTTAATACATAAAAAAAAAAACCTTAAAGGGTAACACAGCTGTAAAACAACTTTGGTCTTTAAATCACTGCAAAAAATGGCTACTGACAAATAGCATACCTTTAATTGCTATGTAAAAAGGCCCCCGGGAGAGTTCCTTGTGCATAGCAACACTAGAGTTCTCTTACAATTTAGAATGGTTAATGGATATTTATATGATGTGGGAACTAATTCTCAACAATGGCTTTCTGTAAATAATGTTCCTGTTTAATAAAAATAAGAAATGTTTCCCTCTTTCATCCGCGGTAACAACACTGAAGACCCCACCAATGCCATCTTACAGAAATTCTTGTTACAAATGCCTTTCCTTTCCCCTCAAACACTAGATTTATGGAAAATTCAGCATTAAATAGTCATAATTAAGGGCAGTCAAAGTTAAAGGCAGAACAATTTCCTGGGTACTGCTCCTGTGTTTAAAGTTAACGTGGATCATCTCTGTTAGCCACTGAAGATGGTGAGACAAGACCCTCAGTGGCTTGTGGCAGTTAAGAGATTTTTTGAAAATTCTTGTCTCTAAATAAACTGTCAATTAATTACAGTAAAAAGGCTAAGGGTTGCCAGACATTTTTTTTTCCCTCCAGTTCTCAGCAACAGGCAAATACAGGCGCTTATATTTACACATATCCTCAGGTGGCCATATTTGAATACCCACTGTTAAACCTACATGATACACAGCTGAACTCTTACTAATGCGATAACAGCAGAGTGAAAGCATCACTTCTTGAACTTCATAAACTCAAGTCCGATTCGGTCACTTTATTGACTACAACATCCTGAAAGAAAGCCTATTATGATACAGCCCCGTGACTTTTAATCAGATTATTTCTCAATTATTTAAACAGATCAGACCTGCAATTTTCAGGTGAATTCTCACCTTTTATAATTTTCAAAGTATGTGAGATTTGTCAAAAGAGAGAGAGAGAGAGAGAGAGAGAGAGAGAGAGAGAGAGAGAGAGAGAGAGATCTAGCTCACCCTATTGAAAAGAGAAATGTAAGCACAGGCAACTTTTGCCATCAAACTTGAGCACTGAGTAGTATCTAAAGTACATAGAATACCGTGGGC
Source organism: Apodemus sylvaticus (assembly GCF_947179515.1). Classification (NCBI taxonomy): domain Eukaryota; kingdom Metazoa; phylum Chordata; class Mammalia; order Rodentia; family Muridae; genus Apodemus; species Apodemus sylvaticus. The sequence goes on from NC_067486.1 coordinate 50,121,657, forward strand.
AGAAATGGAGGCAGCGCTTTCGCTGTGGAGGGAATCGTAAAGTCCAGCAAGAAGAATAAAGAAAAAAACCCCACAGAGGCAAGCAGAGGACCATGAAGCACCAGGAAGGGTAAGTGAGAGATGAAGAGGTCCCCAGATGGCTGGGGGTGACTGTAAGGACAGCCGTGAGGGAGGAGGGCTGCAGCAAACAGTTTGAAAGAGAAGAAAAATGGAATTCAGCCACAAAGGCTGGAAAAAAACGGTTGCAGACAGTGACAAATGTCACTGCTCTCTAGTATTGTATAAATGGAGAGCAGACAATAAATAAAAATTGAATAGAGGATATGACAGCAGAAATCGGGATCAGGGAGAGAAAAGCACATTGTGGGACAAAACAGATGTGTGGTGCCCACCATACTGTTAGCAATTTAAACCTGATGGGACGAGAACGGGGAGCCGCTGCGGGGTTGATTTAAAGGGTGGACTGGCCCAATAATGCCCAGGCAGGAGGACTGTTAATGCTGCCGTCCTTCAAACACAGAAGCTGATCGTTAGGAGCAAGAGTTGAGTTCGCCTTGTGTTTCCCTGGCTACCACCGACGGGACACTCAAGTGGCAGGCAGCATAGAGAACATGGCAGCTGGTTAAGACCCAAGACTGAACCCCGAGCAGAGGGGCGTCGAATATGTATTAAAAGGTACAACTTTATTTCATCAAAAAATTCGACTATAAAGATGTTCACACCCAACTTTCCTAGTAGAGAACAGAGAAAACTAAAACTGTTCTGAGTCCATCCGCCTTTTGCTCTCTCCATCCAAGCTAAGTGCTCAGCAGTACAAGCAGAGGGTAAATTTTTTTCAGAAGAACTAAAAGAACTAAAAGCATCTGGAGCCATAGGATTTGTATAAAGGCGTTTAGCTCCTCCGCATTATGCTAATATTCTCGACTGCTACAAAACCAGGGAGAAAACCTACTTTTCTTTGAGAAGCACTAACTTGATACTGTGGTCAGTTTTCTGAGAGGCCTCAGCAGGTCATAGGTTTAGGTCTGCCACAGACAAACCATTTGGTCCCCACATGAAAGATGACAAAAATTTTGGCATACGAGAGGCACATGGAAACATTCAGTGGACTAAGAAGAAATGACCATTAGTAATGCAAACACAAACACGGATGCCTTTATTACACAAACAGGAAAAAGTACTGGTGTTTTTTTTTTTTTTTCCCAGAGGGCACTGGTGAGCAGTCATAAAAGCTTGGCAAGTTACCTAGTTTTAAAGTTTTAAAGAGCTCAAATATTTGCATCAAATGTAATTCCACCCAATAAGGACCTTTGTTTTTAAATGTAGTCACTAAAAGCACAAAGTCAGCATCTGCTCTTCTGTAGCCGCCTCACTTCTGCCCGTACAGAAGAGGCGCGTGCCTACTTTATACATGTGCATATACAAACACGCCCACAAACGCGGTAAAAACAAGTGCTAATAATCTAAAAGTACTCCATGCGGTCACAACTGTCAGGACGTTGGTTTTCTTCTAACAGGGGAGGGAATGTGGTAGTTTTGTTTTACTTTTCAAACTTAGGTGAGGAGGAGGAGGAGGAGGAGGCGGGATACAGGAGGAAGGTGATGAATGTTTAGCATGCAACAAAGAGACAACAAGCGTAAAACCCCCTCCCCCGGCCTCACGAGGGCCTGACGGAGACACATGTTGCCATGCAGGAGACGAATAGTTTTCAGATTTCAGTCTTGCTTTGTCATGCCTCTGATCAGAAAACATGAGAAGAAACACTGCAGATTTTTTTTTTTTTTTGCCTTTAAACCAGAGGTCTGGAATACATATGTTACAACCATAGCTTTTTTTTTTTTTCTTTTTTCTTTCTTTCGTTTTTTTTTCTGAGGAGTTTGAGCACAGTGCTTTTGAGAGTCTGGCTCCTTTCTGTAACCGACACTGTTGTGTCACAGGGCCATGTTTAAAGAGGAGAAAAGGTATTATATCGTTTTTAACACAAATCAAAATAGCAGGACGGGACGGGGTGCAAAAAAAGTATCCAAAACCTGGGTGCCCTGTATGTCAAAGGGTGTGTGTGTGAGTAATGGCAACCCCCAAGAATGAAGACACAGTGCCCCCCAAGAATGAAGACACCAGTGCTCACCAACATAGTACCCAGAGGGGCCACGCGGGATTTGCCCACCCGCATTCATCTCTCTACTTCAGTCTCTATTACTATGACCTAGAAGTGACAGTCCTGTCATTCAGCTAGCAGCGGAAGTGGCAGAGCTGCTGGGAACCTGAGTTTACTAAGGCTTGCTGGATACCACTGTTTTGTCGTAGGTATCTCTGGGTAACTAACCCTCAGGTTAGTGCTTGGCGAGTCTTACTCGGGTTCAAACTCAGTGTTCAGAGACTCAAGGATCTAATAAGCATCATTCTTGGAAGTTGCCCCTGAAACATTTGCCCCTAGTTGAGTAGAAACAATAGAAAAATGGATTTCAATTGGTTACACAGCACATCATGTTTTCTTTTATTATGTAAATTACAGCTGCTTTGAATATAAACTTAACTGTAGTAATCATTTATGGTTCAATGACATTTTTCACGGATGAAAGTCAGTTACTGTTGCCTGCTCCTTCCAGCTGTGAGTCATGAAGGCCATGGTGTCTAGACAACTGTAGTCTTCCCTTCTGACTTCCAAGTTACAGTCCGTCCCCTCCCTTCACTTATTCTGGAAAACAGAAACAACGGCATTTCGTCACTACGCACGCCCACTTTCTAGGCATTAAGACATGATCTGTGTCTGAAGCTTGAAACAGTTTGAGATATATTATATCAAAAATAATGAAAATGTATCTGTAAAGGTCACAGACAGAAATCAGGCAAATCATTAGCCTTTTCAGTTTGGTAGGTAAAATGCCAATGACATGGGGAAATAAAGTCAACACAGACTGATAACCTTGATTTGCTGGGTAAGCTTGACAAAAGGCAAGAGATGTTGATTTTTCAAAGCAGAAATTATTGATCCAAGAATAATATTCTATCATGTTCACTTTAGATTTACAGCATTCGGTTAATATAAGTGAAGCAGACTGGTGATCAGCGTAGGGGAAGAGAAAGTCCTTGGGAAGGCGACCTGCATGCCATGAGCCCAGCGTGACATCAGAAGACACAGCCCATAACAAACATTTAAAAACTAAACTGTGATCTGCTAAGCATGAACAAAATTAGGGGCGCTCTCAAGGAAGGTCCTCACAGACCACCTCATGTGCTACACAAACAAGTAAAAAAAAAAAAAAACAAAGTAATAAATAGTTCTTTATAGCATCTTTTGAAAGATCGACCTAAAAAATGTTCAAATTTTAAAGAAAATTAACAAAGAGGCACTGAAGCTTTTCCCATTGGGTTTCTGAAAACGGAGAAAAGTTTATTTTTTATTTTATTTTTTAATCCACTTACAGAAAGCTGACACCATGGTTAGTAGAAGAAAGAACACAGTAGTTGAGAAACAAGACACAGGGGGTAAACATGATAAAACCATGCCAGGCATCCTGGCATGATTTACATTTGTTCCCACTATAACAATATTTTTAGGTAGCAGCAGCTTGTGTAGCAAAACACACATCTAAAAAGCTATGACAAAAGCCTGTAACCATGGGACCATTCTGGACTTCCCGTTAAGCCAGAGCCCGTTTTAAATTTAGCTCAGCCGACACATGATCGAAGTGTTTTTAATCTTATGCAGAAGTTAATTGTGCTCTAGGGAAGATGGCCTCCCCTGTTACCTGCAATTCTTTGTTATGGAGGTGAACAGGCAGGTCACAGGCTTTATAGCAGTAAAATATAAAGCACAGCCTACATGAGAAAGGATTGGTTGCAAGTACTGAGGGCATGAAGACATTTTTTGGGAAAAAAAAGAACATAAATACAGACGGAGTTACTAAATGCCAATGGGGCTGGCAACTCATAGCATATTAAGGCTAAAGAATGCATATATTAAGGAGAGAGATCACCGACTTCCTTGGGAAGAATTAACGAGTTCATGTATAGGTCATAATCAGGGAAGGTGTTGCTGTTGATCTGGAGTTCAACAGAAAAGCGGGGAAAGCTGGTGTGAGTAAAGAAATCTCTTTCTCTTTAACCCTTTCCCACATGGTTGGGATTAAGTCCCTGCGCAGAAAAGCAGGTATATCACCCCCAGTGTGACACGCAGCAAAATCTCTCCACAAGTATAAAACTGTCAAGGTGAGACCAATGTGTGACAGAGTATGTGCACATCTTATGCAAGGCATTTTAAACATCCAATCAACAGGCGCACCGCCTGAAATGTGTGTACCAAACTCAGCCACTGCTCTGCTGAGGAACCAGGAGGTTCGGGGTAATGGGACCCTGTGAGTTCTGTTCTTTATCTACCTACAGAAAAATGAGACTGCCACAGGGAAAAGAAAGAACACAATACCGAACTAGAACTAAGGTGCAAACATCAAGAAACTTGGACATTCATGATTGACAGTGTCTCTATTATTTTTTTAAAGCTGTAATTTCTAGAACCTCTTTGCTTTCTTGGTAAACATTCGCATGTCAACCAGTGCACAACCACGGGCGAGCTTTAAAGTTTAACTGTCCATGCATTGACCAGTGCACAATCACATGCAAACTTTATACTCACCGTCGTTCATCATTCCTTTTGATTCTTTAAAGGCTGAGGATTAGTAACAAGCAGGCAATTAGTCAGAAGGCAAGTTAGTAAGATTTCACAGTTAGAAATAATCTCAACATAAACAGATATGCAACAACACATCACCAAGTGTCCCTTAACTAGACAGCTAGACTCATTTGAGGCTATCATTCATTGCAAAGCAATTTCTATGGCTCACACCCACTGCACCCACAAAAGCAAACAGACTTGCTGGGAAATACAGATCTAGATTTACATAGAAAGTAAGTGATGTAATTTTGGTATCACTCCATAGTGGCAGCCTGCATTTTTCTAAAATTGACAAATTAGAAATCAGAAGCCACAGAGAAATTTCTTTACTGAGGGTGTGACATTTCATCTTGTCCAGTACAAAAAGGCCCAACAATCCCCTTGCCCAAATGTCACTTGGTATATATAGCACAGGACAGTGAGCAACATTACAAAAGCTACACTGCCAACTTCTGATGAAGAGTCAAGAAAGAATCAAGAGATCAAGGCAAGAGAACATATGAACCAAAAAAGCAAGCAAACAAACCAAACTCCCAAGCTAGATCCTCCCCAAGAGATTGATGGGCATTCTAATGTCTTTTAAGATCAGTTCAAATTACATTCTGCTGCTAATAGACCCCAAACTACTAAGCTTATAATAATCACATACCGTTAAGGGGTTCCTCTACAGCTTTCTGGAAAATATTTAAAATACATTTATATAAAATGTATGTTACTTTATGTCCTTTATGCTAAAACTTACACTATCATTGAGCCTGTATTATAAGTGGAGAATCCTAAGGTCTAAAAGCAAAATAAAGACAGCAGAAGCTAATGAAACAAAGCTTCCCAAGGCTAGTTAATAGTTTAATAATAACCGTATTATTCTTGGTATTTTTCTCTGTGAATAACTCCCCACTCCACCCACCATTCTCAGTTCAAGAAATCCTTATAAAAGTATTAATGTACAAACATGCAAATTGCAGTAACAGATAGAAAATACAGTTAAATAAGAGACGGTAGCGAAGCGGAATCATTTTCACATCATGCAAATTGAACTCAGTAACAGCACGAAAATTGGTAGGATTTAATGGTCCATCGCTTAGGTTATCTCCAAGAGGCACTAGGAAAACTGCTAGCAGCTTGTGGCCAACGCAACTATGACGCCAGTCTCCTCGGAATAAGAGGCAGAGGTGAATTAACACACTGCCCAAGCCCGCCTTTTGGGTGTGTCCTTAGGGGCTGCCAGGTTTATCTGTCAGTCACTATGGACAAGAAGCTGAGTACAATATAGTTCCATGTAAGAACTCTCAGGCCTGTCACCATGGTGACTTTATATGGTATTTTTTTTCTCATACATTTCCTCCAAAATTTGATCTTTTTCTTAGAACTTTCCCAAAGACCTTGTGAAGGTATTCAAATACAATAAAAAACCTTTAGGAAGGAAAATTGCCAATAAAATGGTAGGTCATTATTCGGAATAAATCTTTTCAACAACATATACCTTACAGACTATATACTTTTTTAGTGAAATCAATTTAACATAAACTTCTCTTCCTTAATGTCATGCTTGAAACTGTCACTGAACTCACATCACACAAATCCAACAGATGGCGAGACATAGTGGAATCAGCTTCCTTCTGATGGAAGAAATAACTATATTCCCCCTCATAGATTCTGAATATATAAAGGGAGTACAATCTTACAGGGACACTTCTCCTATCTCATCAGTACTTAAATGCCTCACGGTAAGTGTACAACACAAACAGATCTACTCATACACAGGCCCTGAAATGACTTCAGCATTGCCTTAATTTGATGTTAAGTTAAGCAGAGAACAAAACAGTCCAATGTTCCGATCACCAACCCCTCATTTTAATCCACCAAACAATTGCTCTTAATTTATATAATAAACTTGAACTTACCCTAGGAGGTTGTATAGTCCTCTGGTTGGAAGCTGTTATAAATAAAAACATAAATGCAACCAATGAAGTACATGAAGCCATATAGTACTTAATTTAAAATAACATGTTCAAGACTAAACCCAGAAGGTACTAGAGACTCCAGTTACAGGAGTTCTAGCTTTGATGGTCTACTCGAAAACTGATGGTCTACTCGAAAACTACGGAGGACTCTTGATTAAATGCATTGACAGGAGAAAAGGAAGCAAAAACATGCCTACAGTAAATAATAAACATAGACTCACTCATGGGCCGTCTCTCCCAAGCCGAATACCTGTTCTAGCTCATGTTGAAAAGATGCTGTCAACTACTAAGTCCCACCAGGATGCCATCTCCTTCTCCTTCTCAGCTGGGAAGGCCGGAATGGAACAAAACGGTGACTTCCCCTTGTGAGCATCCCTCTCAACACTCTCCTTGCTCCTAACTGAGCAGTCTTTTCTTCCTTTCTCTTAAATTTCCAGTCCTCAAAGCTCTAGGCAGCTCTCAAGCTACAACACAGCATGATCCCTCGACACCCCCTCCCCTGAGCACAGAGCTCCCCCAGTTTGGTAGTTTCAGAGGAAACCAGGGCCTCCTCCTCTGTGTATTCCTCCTTGGCATTTTGAGTTGCTCCCTTGACTGCTTCTTCACAGATTAGCTAATGAAGATGCAAGAAGAGAGGGCAGAAACTAAATGACAAGAGGGAAAAGAACAACATTAGATTGGTTAAAAAAGAAAAACAAGAAAGAAAAACTTCCTTGTAAAACCAGTTCAGGAGGCCTCAGAGCAGGCAAAGCAGGTCTGAGCACACAGCCAGTGTCCCCAAAACGGGGAAACGTGACCAGAAACAGTCTCTCAACAAGTGATGGATTCCTTTCCTCGGCACAATTCCCTACCCCACCCATCTCAGTTTAAGAAATCCAAGCGTCTCGGTTTTTTAAACAGTGTAAGCATTCCGAGAGCCACAACAGAATGCACAATGTCGTTTTTTAAGAGAGGAGCAAAGCAGAGTAATTTCCAAGTCATTTTGGACTGCTGAGAAACAGTGTTAGGGCTGATAGGATTCCACAGAAACCCAACTGGCTCGCATACAAAGGCATGCCCAAGACAGCCAAGTTCCCCCACCCTGCCCACACAGACTCGGCAAGCTTCTAAAGCTAATGAAGATCAGGCTTTCTCAAACAGGAAAACTGCAGCCAACAGGCCGGAAATATCACGTTACCTCTCGAATTAGAAGAGGTTAAATAAAAACAACTAGAAACGTAGGGGGTAAGAGGGGCAGGTTTAAAAAAGAAAACAGAAAGGAGGCAGGGAAGAATTTGGAGAGCTACAGGTAGGAAAGAAGGAAGCAGCTATGGAATGTACCACACAGTTAAGCAGGAGATTGGGAGCAAACCACAGTCATTCTTAAATTATGTAACCTGAACTCAAGTAACAGGGAGAGAAGCGCCCAGCTATAAATGAGGAATTCACACCATCCCCCACTGAAGCCCAGAACACTGGGGAAGAAGACAGAATGCAGAGCTACATGGCTGCGGCTACATGACTGCTCTCTTTGGGACATGCTACACACATTCTAACCATGAACCCAAAGCATCTACACTTGCCTATAATGCACCTCCACAAGAATGGCCCTGACAGAAGCCAGGTGCCGATGGGGAGGGACCCGAGGGGCCTGGGTCCCCATCATCAAAGGAATGGCCAATGATAGATTCTGAGCACTGGAAAGGTATTCCCTCAGCTGAATAAAAACTCATGAGCCCGTCAGGCTCCAGTAGACAGTCCCAAACTCATAGTCACATAGATGGCCCTGGTTAAACCAACTGGGTCATGAATAGTTCATGAATACAGCAAAGTGATTTGCAGGGAGGAGAGTGGGTTGATGGGGGGCTGAGAAAAGAGCCTGTGGGGGCGACAGTAATCAGAACATATTGTACGGATACATGTATGAGAATGTTGAAGGACACATTCAGTGAGAGAAGACTGAGAAAGCACCGTAGTGTGTGCACAAAATCAAAAATAGAACAACCGGTGTTTGGCTGAGAGTCACGTGGGGGAGCCGGCGTCGAGCCGCTCTCTACCTTGCTCAGAGGAGTTTCTGTCTGCAGCTGTTTGTTAGGGTGAATGCAGACTCATCGGGAGCCAAAGTGCTGAGAGCCAGTGACCGGGGCTCAGTCACAGATGGGCCCTCTGTTGCCACCCCGGCCCAGTGAACATCTCGGAAGACTGAAGACTGAACTGAAGGAGCTGGAGGGTGGAGAGGACAGCTGAGAAAGGCTGCCTTCAGGACACGGAAGTCCCTCACAGACACACCCAACTCACAGCAGATGCCGCTGCTTACACAAGCACTGCACAAGAGCCCGCCAACCAAAGTCCCTGCATGGAGTTGGAGGCTCATAGCACCTCTATCTCTAGATAAAGAGCTATTGTCAGGTGATGGCTGCTGAGGGAGAAGGAAATCAGATTTCTCTGGAGATGTGGCTCCATTAATTGGACTCAGGAGACTATCATTATCATCATTGTGATTATTGGCAAAAGTACTACCTTGCACATGTGGTCAGCATTAACTGGACTCAGGAGACTATCGATGATGATGATAGAGTGATTAAAAAAAAATACATGGAGTCAGAAGGAAAATGGGTTAAGGGTCCCAGGGATAGACTGCAACAGTTGGGGGACTATATGATCAACACATATTATATACATATATGAACATTTCAAAGGATAAATAAGGATCAATAACCACACAGATTTTTAGAAAATTAGGAGTCATCATGTTATGTTTATTACAATTGTGTGTGTGTATGTGTGTGTACACATACACATGTAATTTAAATGAAGTCATGCTACTTGAGGTGACAATACTCCCCCCAAAAGCAATAGACCATATACAAAACAAACTCAGTACAAGGCATTAGAAATCTTTCAAGTTGTTGGTCAGCGGAGTTCAAGGACTTCCCAAACAATATAGGCTATTGTCCTTGGTGACCCCCTCAAAATGGCAGGTAAGACCCCATTGTAAAGACTAGTAGATCTCAGGGTACAGCATGGAGCTATGCCATGGAGCTATGCCAAAGCAAAAAAAAAAAAAACACCAATCCTGCCCAGTGGTAACAGTCATGAACCATGACAATGACCTTAACAGCAAGAGAGACAGAGACCCAAAGGTACAGTAGTGGCACTTCTATACGGAGGGTAGCTAGCAGCTGCCTAGTTAGATATAAGGCCTCATCAATAGGAGCGAATTCACACTTGACATGGCTAATCCTAGCCAACTACCTGTGGCTGGTGAGGCCAAGGGTCCAGAAGAGAACCTACTCTTGCTACTTTACCTAGGGCAGACCCGTGGTCTAAAAACTTATCCTTATACTCACAGATAAGTGTAGTTCCTACTTTGTTTCTGAAGCAAATGGAGATGATCACAGAAACAGCTGGTCAATATGCAGAGGACAACTGACTGTCACGGATACCTAGCCATAACTGATTAAACTACAAAGTAATCCCTATACCTACGGTTTAGCATACAGGCTAGCAACACTACAGAAGAGGGAGGCGGAAAGCCTGTTAAAACCAGAGGACCGGGATGTTTGCGGCAGCATTTGTGTAAATACGTGACTCCTCTAGAGTGCCTTTTATAAGCTAGGGAAGCTGCACCCGTGAAATCTCAACAATATGGTTACTTAAACAAGACCCGAATCATGACTGCACCAGTTGGCATGACAACGTGGATGGGGGACTCTCACAAGGTCCTGCCCCTCAGTGAAGAGCTACGGGCAACTCATGACTACTGAGAGGAGGATCAGCCAGTCTTCTCTGGGGATGAGCCTCCTGTACATGACTGAATCCCAAGGGCTCAGCCACAGGCACATACATATGGACGACCCTAAATGAACTCAGCAGGTTGTGCTTACAAATTTATATTATATATGATATACATAATGTATATTACATTACCTATATATAAAATAATTAAAGAATATGAGGCCATGAATTTGAGGCAGGGCACCAGAGAAGTAGTAGGAAGGAGAGGCAGGGCAGAAATGATATAAATACAGTATTCATATAAAATAAAGAGTATTACTTAAATAGAGAGAGAAATGCATCCTAAAGATAAGTCCTTGGCTTTTGGTGGTCTGTACTGTTAAAATTATACCACTAAAATGTTCTGATCTGAGGATGACTAAAAAGCAATTAATCTTTCCTACTGGCGTCTTTGAGAATTAAATCAATTGAAACTTCTTTTTCTTTAAAAAAAAAAATCACTGCTAACTGCAAGATTTCAGAGCATCAATTTTCCTCAAGAAATTTGTTTAATATACCTTTGAATTAAAGCTCACTATTTAGAAAAAAATGAGGAAGTAACCCACCCTCCCCCAAAGACAATAGTGTTTGACTCTGATAAATATATAAATATTACAATAGAGATTCTTCCCAAGCTGAATAACTTAATTCTTTCACCACTAGTGATAGGTGTATCCCAGGACAAACATACTGTATATTACTGCTGAGTCCTAACTTCTGTATAATGTATATATGCCTAACTACTAAAAGTGAAATATAAATGAAATTTTGAAAAATAAAATAGCGACCTAACAGTGAGAATGAGACAGCTGCTAACAAGGAAGGCTACAGGGCCAGCCGCCAGCCACCATGAAGGACAGCAGAGTAGCAACGAATGCTGGTTACTGAGAGCAATGGGATGGTTCCACTGTGCTGTGTCCGACCAACATCTAGGCCACATGATGTCCCATCCTGTGAAGCCAGTTAGACACCGGGCCTCACGAGCTCGGTGTGCTTCCTAGAGCCATGGATGGATTTAATGAGTGACCTTCATTGTAGTGGCACTCGGGGAGGGTTCGGCAACCTCTATTCCAAGTGGCAGAGAGTGGCAGAGATATACCACACCCAACAGGCTCCCCAGCGAACTAAGCTGAGTTAGAACACTGTGACCATGAAGACACTGTCTCTACAACTGACCTCAAGCACTCTGCCCTAAGTGTAAGTTTTATAAAGCAAAGGAGCGATCTGCACTTTTGATTGGTAATACAAAGCGCACTTGGGTAGCAGCTTCCTCTGAGATAAAAAACCTCTTCCATCCTATTAGGAAGCTCCCTAGATTCAAGGAGTTTAAAAAAAAATTAAAAAGTTGCATCTAGAAGTCCGTGAAACTCCTCCCTCTCCCAGTTTCTAAGAGCAATAAAGACTGCTTCTGGTCACTCTCAGACGAGCTGTGCTGCTGAGGAGAGACTCAGACCAGGCAAACTGCCTAGGAAAACAGATCATCCTAGCAGCCTGGAAGAAGCTCAGAGCAGCTGAGCCGCCTGCCCAGGACACCCCAACCTCCTGAGCTTCCCGAAGGCTGTGCAGGGTTCTGGCCTGCACACCCATGCTAGAGCGGGCTTTTTTGGTAATGCCGGTGTTTTCTGAGACATTCCTGCTCCTGCAAGTAACCCCAATAGAGTTCACAGGATCCCTGAAATGGATTTTGGGGTTATCGTTCTTTGACCTGCCACTCTTTTCCTATGCGGGAAATCTTTTTCCCTCCTCAGGAATACCGCCTACAACACGGGTCAGTGATAACATTTTAGAGTTATATTCACACTCATACATGTGTTCATCGTAAGTCATTCTAAGGTGCGCCCTGTTGTGCTAGCCTCCAGCCCATGAGTACTAGATGGCTGCTACGTTCTCCCTTTCAAGCTAATATGGCTAGCTCATTCTGAAACTGACTACAGGAATTGCAGCGATAAGGGAAGCTAATCAGTCAAGATCCTCGGATGTTACAGAACAAACTGTATGGGAGTTAATTTTACCTGGGGGTTAATTGTCTCCAATGGTGACATAAGTCATGTGATAAATAAAGGGGATGATGGGTCTGGTGCCGTCATGCGTCATGAGCCTGGGCACTGATAGCCACCTTTTTAATTTTTAAACTCAAGGCTTAAAAGCTTGAAGCATTCTGCATGCGCTTAATGGCAGGTTTGTAATGATTCTTGGTATGTTACACTCACTCTAAACTACCTGAACTACACTCCATAAATACGTTTTCAGGCTTTCAGTTCCTCGGGAACAGTTTTTCTAGTGATTTATATACAGCGTGTAAACACAGACGAGAAAAGATATATGAATAATCACACACACAATATATGCGTGGCTCTGTATCATTTCATAATACCTGAGACGTTGCGGCGGACGCAGTTCTGCCTCCCAGCAAGTGGATTTGAATCAGAACAGCTGTACCTGCCCTCATACTGCCGAATGGTAAAGGCTTTAAACACAAACAACCCTTGTGCCATACAAATACACAGCTGCTCTATATAAACACCAGCTCTGCCACCGTGAGTACAGTTAGTTTCTGTTAATCTTTCGTATGTGCTCATATTAAGTTATAATTCTCTGACTTCATACAATTAAAATCCTTCTCATAAGAAAAAAGTACATTACAATTTAAAAATTATATTTTGCTATGGAAAGCAAACTTCAAAATCATAGCCCTTAAAATGCAATTAAGGCTACAAATTTAAACTCAGGAATCATAAAAAAAATATGAAAGTTATGATTATCACAGGGATACTAACTTTAGAAAGAGAACTTCTTTAAAAAAAGTATTTGGAGATTTTATTGCATTCAAATCAAAAGTCACCCATTTCTAGAGTGATGTCTGCAATGAGCAGGAATTGTTTTGGAAACTTGCCTTTCACTTTCTGATAAGAACGCTCAAATTTGCAACCTTAATGCTACGCATGTTTAGATTGAAGCAATCAGAACACATAAGCAAAACACATCCACTGTCCTAGTCTACCACGGCATCTAAGGAACGGTCATCCTGTACCTTTTCTTCTTGCCTTTCAACTGACCGAAGGTGTCTCTCTCCACTCTGGTGTCAGACAAGTTGATTTGAAAAGTTAATTTAGGATAGGCTCGAAATGTCAATAAAACTGTACTAAATTCTTATATTACATATAGCACATTTATCTAGCAAATCGTCATAAGGAAAACACTGTGGGTACTTTGATTTCGCTTTCATTTTGCTTTAATCTAACACAATACTATGAATAATCATTGTGGCTTTATGAGCTTCACAGAGATGTAAGCCATGGAGAAAGAAAGTTCGAGATCAGAGGCAGCAGGCAGTCACTGGACAATGACAATGCTCAAGGCAGCTACACTGAACAGAACTCCTCATCAGCTATGACCTGGGAACAAAAGGAGGCATTCCAGCTAGAGATGAAAAAAAATAAGGGCGGAGAGCTGACCACTGGCAGAGACACCTAAGCGCACAGCATTGGAGCTGTGTGAATACTGCAGGTCACATATTGTCCTTAGCATTCATGGGAGCAACCAAATCAGCGGTGTCAGCTCTCAAGTCCAGACACAGGCTGATTGGAAGACTAACAAAAATAGAATATGCATCCGAATTCAAGGCACCAGAGTCAGCTCTGGAACGCCAGACGGCTACAGATGTCTTAGCTGTGCTCGAGGTGGCATAAAGTTGGGAAGATTCGGAAAGGAACAACTCATAGTTAGGAATACACAAACTAAAGTCAGGTAGACTTTGGAGTATTTTAGCGGTTTACATAAAACATTAAAGAGAAAAGAATATATATGTACGTACATGTATATATATCAGATCAAATTTCATGATCAGAGATTAAGAAATAAAGTTCAGAAATAAAGGTGAAAACCTTTTTGAAAATCGTATGTAAATACTAGGAAAAATGTACTGACTATACTATTCAACATTTTGTATTCATTTTTAGGAGTTGATCTAAGAGCACATCGGAAATACTGATTTGTTTCAATGACATAACTTATGAGTTTCCTGTTCCATGGTGAAGAGTATGCTATTTTCATAAAAGTAACAAACTAGTTTTTTTTAAGAGAGACTCTATAAAACCTATGGCTGGGGTCAGCTGTGGCTTACGCAAGGCACACTCTAGTTGAGGCACCACTAAAAGCATTCATCTATGCCTATACATGTTTATAATAAGAATGCAGAAACCCCGTATTTGAGATTGACAAATTAAGCATCAAATGGTGAACCCAAGTGTGCACTTACTAGAAGCTGATTTTAGAGGCAGTAAAATATTGAATTTAAAGATCTCCTTTAATATCCTGGTTTTCCACCAGAAGCATTTTAAAGTGGTGCACTGGAAGTCAACTCATATTAAATATAGACGTGAGAGGCTTTGATTTTCAGGTGCTTTCTCCGGAGGGGTGTCTGTGTACGTAAGCAGTGTAGACAGAGCCCAGAAGGACAGAAAGAGCTGGGCGACAGGAACTTGGACCAGGACGGACCTTTCATACTAATGAAAATGGAGGCTCCAAAGGTATCCCCTATTGCTTATAAAAATAAATTTCATTCCTCCTAATACACTGAGACATTTTCTCTTTTAGTTTGTAACTCAAACTGCATAAATCTGCATGCCTTCTCCCTCTTTAATTGGCATCTCTCCAATTATATTTTCTCATTTTTGGAAACATCAATAGGTTTCTACCCTCAGCTGGAGGGATGCACTAAATCCATTTTCTAAATATCTAAAATTCTTTGCAGAGGCTTAAAAAGTAAGATTAACTTACCAACAAACTTCATATAAACTAGTCCAAGTAGTTCTGCTAGAGCTATGATACCCAAACCTGAAATCAAAAGGGGGCCGTGCACTGGCTCACAAGCTGTAGAAACGAATGAAATACTGTTAGAAATGCATTTAAAGTAAAGAAATCTTAATTTATAGGAATCAGCAATAACTAGTAATATCAAGTATGTTTTTTCTTTAGGTGTGGTTGGAGAGTCCCAACTCTAGATTTACATACTAGGCAAATAGTACTACCACTGAGCTACACCCCAGCGTATGCCTGCTTGTAGGATGTTATGCTTTATTATAATGACCAGTAAAACTTTTATCTACCTGTACATAGTATACAGATATCTTTATTACTAGCTCACTAAAAATAGCTTAATTATTAACAGGAGAAAAAACAATTCTAATAGTGTATTCCTACTGTACCAAGATTAGTGAAAAATAAAGTCAAGGTAAAGTCAAAGTGCCTTTCAAGGAGTGCCTGGTTATCTGACAAGTTCTCCCACAAATAGGCACCATAATTGACTATGAGAGCGCATGCGTGCTTGCGTATGTGTGCTCATGTCTGTCTGTATGTCTGTGAGTGTCTGTGTGTAGGGAGGGGTATTGAAAAAGAAAGGCTGAAAGTTCCAAATGCTGAAAAACACTCGGAGAAGCAAAAATATTCCCCCTGATGGCATTGCCAAACAGAGTTTGCCAGTTTACTACAAAAATTAATTGTACCTTACCACACAATGCAAAAATTACAGCCCTTGGCATTTAGCCAACTAGAGCTGAAAATTTATAAACACAAAAACACATGCTCCTTGATGTTTACAGTAGCTTTATTCATCTGTCATAAAAAGAAGAAAGCGACTAGGATGGCCCCTCCGTAGGTGACCGCAAAATACCAAACACATTATGGCAAGATTATTTTCCAGCACTAATGAGCTATTAAGCTATAAAAAGCCATGGATGAAGCTTGAGGTTCGTGTTTTAAAATGAAGGAAACCCACATGGAAAGGCCCATACGTGACTTCCGCATTGTGAGTAGCCAACATCTTGGCTTTCCTCACAGTATACATCCAGCTCTAAGGCATGTGGAAAAAGGCAAACTATGTGCAAAGTTTAAAAGGTCAGTGATGCCAGGGGTGGGGGGGTGGGGCAGACAGATGAACAAGAAGCACATAGGGGAGATTATTCCACGCGACGTTGCACTGGCATACGCGTCACTGCAGAACTGTCACAGCCATAGACTGCACTGTACAACACCAGTTACCAAGCATGATCTAAGCTATTAATGTGGGGTGGAATGAGTGTGTCCTTGTTGGTTCGTCCACAGATATTCTAAAAGAAAAATCTAGTTAAGAGAAGAAGGAGGAGGAAGAGGAGGAGGAGGAGGAGGAGGAGGAGGAGGAGGAGGAGGAAGTAAGAGAGGTAACCTAACTGAAACACAGCACAGAAACACACACAAGTGTGACTCACCCATGATGCAGAGACTCAGTCCGACCAAGGCAAGGACGTAGCCCAGCACTTGAGTGATCAATATGGCGACGGTGAAAGAGGTCATCCCAAAAGCTGGGAAGGAAAAGGACAAAACAGAAACGTGCTGAGAACTCTGATGGAGCAATCGGCCCTGTGGACATTGGGCATGCTCAAAGACGGACTGCAGTCCCTAGTCACGTGACATGTTTCCCAGCTAACCTTCGCATAGAGATGTCAGTTCTAGACCCACACATACTGCAAGCTTTTACTGTCAGGCGTCTGAGAGGGACTGGAGGGTTTTTACTAAAATCCTGAAGCAATGGTGTTGTTGCGTTTACAAGTTGTGTGGTATGAATGGCTTGTTACGCATGGCTTCCACATGTACACAACTGTTCTGAGGGGGAGAAAAACCTAGCCCACAAACATAACCTCTATACTCTGGGTAGACAAGAGCTGTGCCTTTCTAATGAACCTTTAAATGCAGCCTAGGGATTCAGGGCTAAATCGTACTCTTTAACAGTAACAAAAATTTGACCTTGATGTATTTTTAAAAGCACAAAAAATGGTATTAATTACAGCTAGAATGGCTACACAATTCAGTGTTCCCAATGCTTCTGAAATTCATGACTTATAATCCCACCTCACAGAACCAGTCTTTCCACTGCAAAGGTTTACTAAAAGAGGAAAAAGAGTGCTTCTAATACTGACTCACAGCTACAAAACCCCCAGAATTAGAACGTGTGATAGCCATTAAGAATTACACACCACCCTTTAACATCGCTCGGATGCTATCATATATGCAGGAAAACTGCTTTCTACAGAATTATTTCTGAGAAGACTTAGCATCCTAAAAATCAATCAGTATGGGAAATGTCACTATGAATACAATGGACAATGGAATAAAGCACCCTTTACTGAACTATTAAAACCATACAAGAATATTTTCACCAAGTTTTTTTTTTTAAGAAAAAAGGCAAAATTCAGATTGTAAGAACAGAGACTCACCTGTCATAAACACATTGTACTGAAGTAGTATTAACATTCCTGTCGAGATTACAATGAGGCAAAGTCCAAAAGCATTCTTCACGGGCTTTTCTCCTGTTAATCAATATATATATTAAGGGCATTTTCTTATGTACATCTTTGTGAAGCTATATACTTATTCTACTAAAAGTTTTCATCTCAGTGCTGCCTTATAAACTGTGAAAGGCCTAAGTCCATACGAAGTAAATAATTCTTATTTTATCATTTAGGGCCAAACTACAAGATCCATATCTCAACATGTTGATTCTTTTATTTGGCTTTAACTCTCTAACTGCCTTACACAATTCCAGATGATAAATCTGGTCTCTCCTTGCACCACTCATTCTTAGTATTCAGTCTGCCCCCCAAACCAAATTTCGTCACCTCCCCAGGCCTGGATGCGAACACAGTTACTAAATCTGTTCCAAAGATCCTCCTGTGCCACAGTGTCCCCGGGAGACGGCAGTGGTGCGCTGTCTGCCGTGGCGAGCCCGGCTTGGCTTTCCTTCCCATCTTCTCCCTGCCTCTGTTTCCCACTCTCACTTCCCCTCTCAGCTACAAGGAGCACTTCAGACAGACCTAGCTCTGGGTTCGTGCCCACTTCCACATCTTAGCCAGAGAGCTTTGCCTCCGCAGTGGATTGAATGGAGGCTCTGGTTATATTCCCGATATATATCCTGTCCCTAGGAACCAGGAATATGTCCTCATGTGTCAGAATAAAATACTGAATGCGAAAAGATAATGTTACTAAGTTAAGGATGGAGAAAGAAGATCTGACCTGGGTCGAGTGAGTGCCTGAGTCCCTAGCTAGTGTCCTTGTAGAGGGGTCAGGGAGGCGGTCCTCATACAGACACAGAGGTCACAGAGGTCAGGAGGGGGCTACTCTACTAGCTAAGCACTGCCTGTCAACACCAGAAGCTAGAAGAACAAGGACAAAGATTCCTCCCCAGGCTCCCTAGAGGGAGATACAGCCCTAGAGAGAGAGTTCAGAGCACATCACTTGCCACAATCTGTCACAGCAGCCCTAAAATCCAATGCACGCCCCCTTGGGATGCTGGCTCACCTCAGCCTGCAGCCCCGATCCTGGTACCCATGCCTCTTACCCGGGATGAGAAGAATGGCTCCAACAACCACGACGACGGTGAGCACCAGCCCAGTGACGAGCAGCAGAATGATTCTCTTATTCGTACGGCTGGATTTATATTTGAGTGCTTGAGAGAAAAACAAGAATTATGTAACCCAGTCGCAAAAGATGACATTTCTGTAACATACAATGTGAAGAGAGAAACTGTACGTGGGAAACCCCTGAAGCAACGCTCCTTAGCCCCTTACCCGTACTGCCATACATTTTTATGAGTCAAGGCCATGTGAATGTGGATGCTGAAGGGGTAGAGGATACTTTATCCCCTGCACTTTACGCAATCAAACTACATACAAAAGGCCTTCTAAATTGGAGCTTTTTTCACATTGTTTCCCCAGCAGTGAATCTATGCATTGAATATGGCAGAATCCCTGGACCCTACATACTAGATGTCAGAAGAGTCCCTCCCCTTCCCTATCTATCAATCAATGTGTTCCGGACACTTTCAATTCCCCACCCACCCACCCAAGGAGCAAAATCACCCCAAATAACACAGCAGACCTATACATGATGCTGGTAAGAGATACAAACACTGAGAAAACAAATGTCCTTTTAAAAACAACTCAGTAAGATACCTAGAAATCTAGGTAATGCAATTTGAAAATGAGAATAAAATAAGCAATAAACAAATCATCTCCTTGTAAAATCCCAAATGGAGATAAAATCCCGAAAACTGTCAACTAACACTGAGATAAAAACCCTGCCAGGGATCAAGAGGTGGGCATCACTGATCCTGAGGCAGGCTCAGCTGACACAATGCATTCCAAATGACGGGTGTCATACAACGTTTCCTTTTGTTCTTTATTGATCTTTTTGCTTCGTTGATGATGTTTTTTTTTTTTTCATAAAAGAAAGAAGGAAGGAAGGAAACCCATTAAAGGCCACCAGAAATAAGACTGACAAACAGAGAGCTGCAGGAGCAGAGACTGACACATACATTTCTGGTGCCACCTGCAAACTGGTGTCCTGCTTGCTGGCAACCAAGGGGATGTGGGAGTTTGCATCAGGAAAGTCCTTCACAGGCTCAGACATTTGAGCACTAGGTGGCGCTGTTTGGGGGAGGAGGTCACGGAGCCTTGCTGGAGGAAACAGGTCACTAAAAGCAGGCTTTAAGATTTTATACATCCCCCCTTCCAGTGTTCAATCTCCCCTTTCTCCCTCTCTCTCCCTCTCCCTCCCTTTGCTTTGTTTAAAGCTGAAGATGTGAGCTCTCTGCTTCATGGCTGCCTTATATTTCTGCCGTTATGAACTTTCCCTTTAGAACCATAAGCCACGATAAATATCTCTTTCTTCTTTAAATTGTTTTCGCTCATGATATTTTATCACAGCAACAAAAAGTAACTAATACAGCGGGGGAATTGTTTTAAATGCTGTATTTGGTTTTAATTTTCTTTTACTGAAATGATGAACAGATTAAATACAACAAAATCGGGGAAGTACTTAATGACCATAATAAAAATCTATCATGAAGACACCTGAAGACTTTTATTACTCTACTGTTCTAGTTCCTTTCCTGTTGCCATGATAAAAAACACTCATACCAAGAAAACCTCGGGAGGGGAAAGGGGCTTATTTCAGCTTACTGATTGCAGTCTGCCATAGAGGAGCATGAGGGAAGGAACTCAACCAGGAACTTGAAGCAGAAACCAGGGAGGAACACTGACACCTCATGCTTAGCGAGATGTCTTCTAAAGCCAAGGACTGCATCTGCACAGGGAACAGCGCTGCCCACAGTGGGCTCAGCCCTCCTACATGAATGATCAATCAAGACAATTCACCGCAGGCCAATCTGATCTGGGCAGTCCCTCAACTGACCCTTCATAGGCAACTTTAGGTTGTGCCAAGCTGACAGCTAAAGCTCACGAGGAGAGACTTCTCTCACTCATTCTTTTGATTCCAATCTCAGTTCTAGTCCCTTTCAGAGCAGACAGTGGGGCACAAATCTGAGTGACTGACAGTCTTAGGAACCAGAGCACATCATGTGGCGAGATCCCAGGGCTTTGGTTTGGCTGATTACCTCTCTCCAGCCCTGAAGCTCACGAGATGACTGTTCAGTCCCACCTCTGTCTCCGCAGAATTTTTCATAGCTTCCTTACTTTCAAAGCTCAAACACCAGCTAGAAAGAAACTGGGTGTTTGGGTCAGAAACATGTGTTTCTCTAGGTGTTTGTTTCCCTTTCTGTCTAATTCCATAGGTGCTGCCATCTAAATATAGTATGAAAACTCTGCAAAAGCTGCAACATAAAAGCTGTTTCAAATGTATATACCACAATCAATCAAGCATTCATTAGTGACTCTACCAGATTTAATACAAAAAATATGAGCAACCAAAATAAAGCAATAAGAATTTAGAATGCAGTCTAATTTCATGCAGACACAATGGCTGGTATCATCTTCAGTAAAAATAAAAGTGCGAACAACACATAAACTTCATCCCCTTCAGGCTTAGCAGGCAGAGTAAATAATGCCAACGATAGCAAAAAATAAATAAATAAAACACTGTAAAATATTACATCAGAAAGTCAGGTAATCTACGTGCTGAAGGTAGTGTTAGTTCTTGGTTACTGGTTCAACTATTTTCCAGGTTACCTAATTTTCTTAAATTGGGTGTTTTCTTAAATTAAGTAGTTTCTTAAATTAGCTATGGTATTGCTGGGTCTTAAGTAGTCCCAGGCAATGGGAGAACATCTGTGTTTCTTGAGCAAACATTCAGAGGGAGTCTCTTCTGGCACATAGTGTTTGCTCACAATGGCCACACTCAGCAGGGAAGGGTAGCTATCTACTTAGCCTAGTTACCAGTGTTCTCAGCTACCGTGAGGCTCCATAGAACCCAACAGTCTCCAGGGTTTCTGCTGGAGATATCTTTTTGTTCCTTAACCAGTAGATTCATCCCTACTTATGCAATTTATCAATTTATTTAAATACAACAGAGGCTACATGGGTTAAAAAAAATTACCAAACATTTCAGATAAAAATAATTTTAGTGTATTCTTCCTCCTCTCTCTTTCTTCTTTTTTCAAGACATGGTTTCTCTATGTTGCCCTGGCTGTCTTAGAACTCACTATGTAGACCAAGCTGGCCTCAAACTCCACCAATCTCTGCCACCCATGTTCTGGGATTAAAGGCATATACAACACATCCATCTTAATTTAATGTTTTCTTAATATCAGGCTCTGACCAAACTTTGTAGTATAATTTTGCAGTGCAGTAGAATATTCCATGTGATTTCAACAATGTGTGTGCTTTTAAAGATTTCCCTTCAGTCAAAACTCCCAAAATCAACACTTAAAATACATAAGATATAATAGCATGTACGGCCTTTCACTATGCAACCCAGGATGGCTTGGAACTCGATTTGTACACCAGCCTGGGATTAAAGTATGTGCCATGCCTCTCCCAGAATATGTATGTGTGTGTGTGTGGTATGTGTGTGTGAGTGTGTGTGTATACATATATATGTATATATATGTGTGTATATATATGTATATATGCATGTGTACATATACATATGTACATATGTATGTATATATGTGTGTACATATATGTGTATGTATGTATTTGTGTATGTGTGTGTTTATGTGTGTGTGTGTTTCTAAAATTACTGCTACCAGATACAGGAAAAGCAACTATGAGGGGAAACCTTATGACGTGACCTTTTCTTTGTTTTGTGATGCAGTCTCCCTGTATAGCCCATGCTGACCTCGAATCTGCCTCCCTCCTGTGTCTGCCTCTCAAGTGCTGGGATCCCAGGAATGTACCACCATGCCTGGCACAATGTGATAGTATTAACCATACCATTAGATATTCTTCTAACTCAAATATATGCTTTATAATTCCATGTCATTTGTAATATAGGATAGATGGGACCATTCACAAATTTTTGCTGTGGATGCTGTAACATACTCTTTCATTAGTCTGAATCAAGGAACAAATCACTTTACTCAACAAAAGTAAAGGACTACCAATGCACAGAAGGCCTAGGTCTAGTCTAGTCTTTGTTCCTTGCGTACTAAACCTCTGACATCCCAGTGAACACAGAAGCTGTGTGCTCTTCTAGCAGCCGGAATGAGGGCTTAATGTAATGAACAAACCTGATTTTTCTGGTCTCTTCCACTGACACAGAGCACATATTAAGATGGCGCATGAGTTGTGGCTAAAGAAATCTAGTAAAATAACTAAGCCAATTTGGGGTTAAATCAAATCTATCATGTTAAAATTTTTATGATCCTCTAAAAATGAGATACTGAACAGCCACAAAAGCCCCACACAGACTATAGACTACCTAGAAAAATCTAACACTTGTTCAAAAGACATGACACTCAAATAGTCCCTAGCCACATGACTATTAAGAAGAGACAGAAGGTATACTATCGAGATAAAATTTAGATCAGATTAAGAGTAAATCATAAAGGGAGACAAGCCATCGATTTAATTATTATACTGTTCTTTTCAGATAACTCTAGCAAAGTAATTTAGAATCCTTTGGCATCCATTGGGAAGAAACCAATATTATTTTCAATATAATTTGATAAAGTACATAGATAACTTTTAAAATCAAAGTACAATTGCATTATTTAAACGCGCACATATAGATGAAGGCCTGTGGAAACGGTGCTGGAGAAGAATGAACTGCCACGTATAAGCGTTTATTTGCTGTGAGTGAGATAGCGGTAATAAATTCCACACCCTAGCCAACTTCTCTGATGAAAGAAGTTTATCAGGATGAACACTACAAAAGACCACACTCCTTGTCCACGGGCCTAGAAAAAGAAACCCCAGATTTATTTTTTATTTTTATTTTAATGGCAAATATATGAGCACAACACAAAGGAATGTCCAGCAGACATCTCCCGATGACAGATCATTCTGGTCTAATGGAAGGATCCAAAATTTCTGAGGATATTCAGGGGTTGTGTTGTCCAGGTTTTGGAAGTGTAAAGGAATCGGTGACTACATTTCTGTAAGAATAGGATGCTGCGCTATACATTGGCCCAGTTCTTCCTACAGGAAAGTCAGTGAGTAACTACATGACTTAGTGACCGTATGAGCACTCCAGGGAAGGACCGAGCTTAACACTGTTGAATAAAATTCACATTAAACTTAGCATAAGTTCACATTATGATTGGGGTCACCAACCAGGTCACAGACTGACTTTCTGTAATAATATTTGTCAGAATGATATTTTTGTCCTCTTGTTTGGATAGAACTCTCCACTGCAGTGCCATGTTTGTCCTCATTTCCCCAGTCATTTTTCCTGTTCAATAAAAAACCACCCCCTCATTACATCACTTCTACAAGTGCTTTCAAAGGCCTTGTTACTCGTTAATCTAGGCTTTGAAGACTTAAGTGAGACCTCAAGACTCTTGTGATGGGGAATTGATTTCCTCCAATTTCCCAACAACGATCATAGCAACAGTTTCCCAAATAGCACCAAGTGATAACCAAATTCCTCGAGGGGCAATTTTGAGTGGGGATGAGAAGGAAAGTAGATGAAGGGTGTCTAGAACACACAGAAATAAGTCCCAGAAGCTTTCATGTTACACAGTCCTGGCATGCGTGGGTCCCATGGTCTACTTGTGTAACTCCAGTCTTCCAAATAACACTTTGAAGTTTCATCACCCAAGTGTGACCAGAGCAGCGTGTCCATGAAGTATGCTCCATGAGACGTCTTTAATACACAACTCACAATATGATATAAATAGCAGCAGTGTCATCGTGTCACAACTACTGAAGACCAGCTACTGCATGGTTATGTGCAGTCCGGGCAGACAGCCAAGCGCCTGGTTATGATATCCCCTCGTCTCCCAGTGATAAACCCACGGGCACTCCATGTTTCATCAAAAAAGGAAACTGGGCAAAAGGGGTGAACGAGCCAGGAAATGACAAATGTGAACACTGCGTGTGACATTCAAATAGGCCATAAGCAGAGTTACAGGAGAGCAACTGTGGAGATGAGGGCACTTCCACCACGGAGGCCACTCCAGAGACAGCCCGGGCAGCTAAGGGAAGGTGAACTCACTAACATGAATGAAGTGAGGACCATGTGACAGTGGGAATGTCCCTGAGGATGTGACTCTGGAAAACAAACACAAAACAAACAACGAAAAAACAAAAGCAAACTCAAACAACCAAAACCTCAAATGGAAAAAAACCACACACACACACACACACACACACACACCACAGAATTCTGAAACCTGAAACCGAAAGTGCAAAGGTGCCACACTGCAGGCTGATGTGAACTAGGAAGGGAACCAGGATGGTTTACCAGGGGGTGTTTGCTGTTCCCAAGAGTCACCGAGCAAAACTAAAAGCGTCAAGCTGTGCTTAACGCGACATTTTAAATCCTGACTTTTTAGCAGTCTGATTTGTCATGCATTGATATCAACATTCCTATTATTTCCGTTTTCTAATGCACCTAGAGTAGGGAAGTTTTAATATTTTCAAAGGGGTTTTTTTCCTGTATTTTTAATTTTTGTACAGGCTCTTGCTATGTCGCTCTGGTGTTTGTTCTATAATGCTAGGATCACAGGACCACACCACCAACGCAGCTTGTTTTGACAGCATGTTTTGAAGGCCACTCTATGACGGTAATTTTCCTATCTATTATCAAGACCGTTTGCGGAACTCCGCTTCCACAGTCAGGTTCATGGTCATGCAGCTGAGTGCAAACTAAAGATCATCTATCTATATAGGACAAGGGTTAAAAGGAAAAGAAAACAAAGACCGGCCAGATAGACAGGATTTTATGTATAGCTGGGCCTTAAGTCTGAAAGAACTACAATATCTGCAGTATTTGAAAGCACCTATCAGCCATCAAAATGTAGGAAAGGACTTATATTATCACAGTATAGATGAAGAACCTTGAACATTAGGCAGGAGCCAGTCAACAGCATGACTAACTGTTGAGTTGTTCCAAGACAATGGGTCTACCTTAAGGTTTCTATTACTGGGATAAACACCATGACCAAAAGCAGCTCATGGAGGAAAGGGTTCATTTCAGCTTAGAGCTCTCAGGTCACATTCCATCCCTGAGGAAAGTCTACAGGGGCCCTAAGCTGTGCTTCAAGACAGCTTTCTGCAGACAACTGCCCTCAAAGGCTTCTTCTTGCAGGGTCATCAGATTCACATGCAGAGTCAGAGAGATCACTGAGGGAAATGGCCCATAGACCACTACCGTCCAGAATGAAAGGTGAAAAATAACTAGAAATCCAGAAAGGAAGAATCTTGGTTCTGCGTTAACATACATGCGTGACCACACAGGTGGGGCAGCACATCAGAACCAAGGGGCCTTTTACAGGGTGAAGGGGAATGGTGACTGGCTGATCAATCAACTGATTAATCGCTTGCTTGATTAGGGCCAAATACAAGAAAGGCAGATGTACCATCTTGACAGCACTGACTGACGTGTGGTGGCCTGCAAGCCAACAGGCATGGGCACACACGTCCACACCTCAAACCTTTAGCTCAATACCCAGCAGTCCCTGTTGGTATGGGTAGAATAAATCAGCATGGGAGACCAGCGTTCTACTCTATTACAAACAGTTTCATAGGCTCAGAGTTATACCCTAGATATCCATCCATCCTTCCTGCAGACATTCAAGACAAGCAGACAATCTAGTGATTAACAGCACTGTCCAAATCCAGGATGACTGCTGGGCGACTGCGGATAAACTTCCTGTCTCCTATCTACAAAACAGGAACAATAGCCACAGCCCTGGCAGTCCCTGTGGGAAATAAACGGTTTCGGTGGAGAGAACTTGGCACTGTGAGTGACAGCTCCTCAGAGCAAGAGCTCCTCAAATATTCAGCTGCTATTATAACTACTTAACTTTTAATGTGAGGCCAGGCCGGGTGAGTCAAGTACAGAGGTTTGTCTTCCACACAACACTCTAACTCTCCCTCAGGCTCCTCCCTTGGTTAAGATGAACTGATATCAAACATTTCCTACAAATATTTCTTTAGGTTCATATACATACTCTTTAAAACACAACTGGTATAATAAAAACACTAAAAAGAATGTTCAATATAACTAATACAACACTGAGATTTTTATTATTTATTTATTTATTTTTTTAACCTACACATCAAATTAGCAGGAGGTTTTTTAGAAGCATAACAGAGTCAGGACCCTGAGATGAATGATGGACAGCAGCCGTCGGCAGAGGTAGCTGTAACTGACAGGGTGGATCTGGAACACATGCTGGCAGAGTTTATCTGCAGGCTTAAAATATCCCTGCTGTCTAAAAGCTCATGCGCTTTTATCAGAGTTTTACGGTATCAAAATTTGGAAACTTCCTTAATACCCATTAAGATGAAAGTTCAATAAAACATTACACAGCCATGGCGGGAGAGAACGAGCAGTCATGGCAACACTCTGAAGACACCGGGACACGGGGATGAACAAACCTGTAAGCCGTATGAGGCAATTTACCATTTCCTTTTATAGAAGAAAAACGCCCAACAAAGAAACAAAGACAGGCAGCAATGGAAAATGGAAGGAAAAAAAAAAACCCTTATTTCTAGATATGTGGCCATCAGATGATTTGGTAACTTCTTATATAATGTATTCCATAGTCAGAAAATAATCATTAGTCTTCTTCTTTATAAATATGGATGGTCACAAAGAGATTCATTTCTGGTCCATTCCACTGAGGACGGTGTTGCTAATGATAATGTCACAAGCAGAAAACTTCTGTCAACCCAAATTCAACAGCCCTGCTGTGAAATCACTGTATGATCCTTAAAAGGCTGTTTCCTGCCTAAATCACAAGAGAACCCTGAAAGCCTGGGTCTGCCAATGTGGCTGAAAGCTTCCCTTAACACTAGTGATTATGGAGCAGGGCCTGAGGCCATATTCAGCCCTTTCCTTAAAATAAGAGGCTTCCTGAAATTCTAAGATGATTTCTAACAGTGTCTGCTGTTTCGGAGGTAAGGGCTATGGTGTCTTGACAGTTGCCACATTCGGGCCTTGTTCCCCTCTTTTTCCATTTAGACATAACCTGGAGACATTTCTGAAACCACTAAGCATTTCCACAGCCCTGTGCATTGTGCAAACCTCTTCAAACAACCCGCCAGTCATCTCACATCTGTTTTTATGTCTCACCCAGGAGGACACGTGGCCTCACATTCCGAGGAAGGAACTTCATGAACTATCTCTCCAGCAGACACCCTCTGTGGTGATTCACTAGCATTCACCTCTCCAGAGGCCGTGGAGCAAACTTAATTAGCACCATTTTCTTCTTACCTGAGTTTAGTGGTCCTCAGTGACTACATAGGGGGCTTACAGGGCAAATAGATCTTCCATTTTTAAAGCTTGAAAGTTTAGCACGTCACCTCAGAACTTCACCAATGTAGTCAATTTCTCTTACTGCACTGTATGGAAACACCGAGGAAATGAGGCATATTCCTTGAGGAATGGTCACAGGCTGGCATGTGGGTCCTTCTGAGTATAATATAAGCCTGAACTAGAATGCATGTGATTGGCTACCCTGTGATGACAATTCTGTACTATTGATGCAAACCAGTCACCGCGTCAGGTTTGGCTTTCAGAACTTTGGTTATATGGCTGTCAAAGCAAGAGCACAGAGAACAGCCCCCATCAGGGGCTGTAGAAGTGTATATCAGAAACAAACAGGGCTCTGTCTTCAGACAAGCTTCCCCTGGGGAAATGATATCCTGGGTCCCGAGAGCATAGGGGCCCTTTTTCTACAGGCTAGTTAGATAGATGGAGCTAGTTAGACATGCACTGATAATACTCTACAACAGTAGTTCTCAAACCTTCCTAAGACTGCAACATTTGTGGTGACCCCCAACATAAAAATATTTCATCGATTCGTAAGTATAGTGATGGTTGAAGACCCTAATGCAAATATCTGATATGTAGAATATTTGATACACAACCCCCAAAAGGGTCACGAGCTATAGGTTGAGAACCACTGCCCTAGAAATACACATTGTATATTCAGTAATGCATAAATGAAAATAATGCATTGAAATACTTACTTAAAATACCAAACTTTCCCCAGAACAGGAGTATAGCCAAAATTGGGAAAATAACAATGAGGATCTTTTCATTTGGAGAAAACCACGAAACTGTGAAGAAACAAAACAAAAATTATAATTAGTGTTTACCATACTCACTGCTGTTAGTCTCAAATATATCCTTATGACTCTCTAGTAGAAGACAGAAATAACTAGAGCTGTGGGCCATGGTTCACACACACACACACACACACACACACACACACACACACACAGAGGTAAAACATGTTCCATGTATAACTTACTCAATAACCACTTCTTTGACTGTGTGTAGGATGTGTGCATCCATACGGAGCCCAGAGGTTAAGGTCTGGTGTCTTTCTCAATAGCTTTCTAACTTGTTTTATAGGGTCTCTCTCACCCCTGAAGATCACTGATTAGACTAGGTGGTGGCCACTGAACTGCAGGGGTCTAGCTGTCTCTGAGTCTCCAGTGCTGTGCCTCAGCCTCTGTGCAGTTGTTGGGGATCTCAACTCAGACCCTTAATTTTTTACTGCAACCACTTTATCCACTGACCTAGGCCCAGGCCCATAGAACAACATATTTTCCTCAGGAATCCTACGCTCTGGTTACTGGGTATGCCTCATCCCACTCCTGTATCCTGTGTTCTGGGGAAGGGCAGGAAGCAGTGTACAACAGGCTCTGGCTACACGTGTAAAAATTAACTCTGACTCATGATCTGTGTGACCGTCTGACCACCTCTGTTCTTGTTCCCTTGAGTGACATAGATTCTGTTTGTTGAAGAATTTCCACTACTAATGAAGATTATATGTGCAAAGAGCATGAGGCAGAGGCTGCTTACCACTTGCTCAGTGATTGTAAACTGCAGTTATTGTGTGTTTGTTTCTTGAATACCTGTGTGTGCCTGATAGTCATGAAGGAACAGTAAGCGCTCCTCCAAAGCCTGACTTGGGGAACTAGGTAAAGGGACTCTCAGGACCACTAGGTCCTTTGATTACTGTGACTTAGACCAACACAGGTTCCCCTAGCCTTTTCTCAATCTGACTCTGGAAGAGAAGACTTATAACCTGCTGACTTCAAAAAGATAGTTTAATGTAAATACAAGGCACTTGAGGTTATTAAGGAAGCTGTTTAAGTGTATTATAGGTCACAAAGTGAAAATCTATCCAACCCCCGCATTCTATGTACATGGAGTCAGGTACTAAGATTACAAATAAGATGTGTTCAGAGCTTTTAAAATGTTACGTTTTACTTCAACTGATAATCAATCCCCATTGGACTGAAAATTTATGTGTGAATTCTGTTTTTGTCTAACAATGAAATCAAGCAAACTCACTGAAGTATTTCAAAGTTGCCTGTCCAGGGGTGTGTGCTAGATGAAGGGCCTCTTTGCTCCTGGTTCCTGTCTGAAGAGAGCACTGGCTCTCCTGAGATCAACACCATCCATCCCTTCTGCCCTCGGTGTCAATGCAGAAGCCCATGAGCTTTCATTCACAATGACAGCCATGTGTTTCTTTTATTAAATTTACATACTAAATACTGGTGAGAGGTTCTGATTAATCCCTATAACCAAATTGTAAGCTCTATCCTGGAAACACCAGTGCTTCAGCATCTAATGTTCTGCCCTATTCACAGTAGACACATATACTTGCTGTTGAAGATAACAAATATTCCAAGTTAGTGATGTAACCGTGTGCTGGCTGGTATTATGCCACTTTGACACGAGCTAGAGTCATTTTGGAAGAGGGAACCTCAGTTAAGAAAATGTTTCCACTATATTGGCCTACGGGTGAGCCTGTGGTGCTTTTCTTGGTTGACAACTGGGGGCGCAGATAACTGTGGCCAGTGTCATGCTGAGGCTGGCGGTCCTGGGTACCATAAGAAAGCATGGAGAACACGGTGTGAGGAATAAGTCAGTCAGCATCACGCACCCACGGCTTCTGCTCAGTTCCTGCCCCACGTTCCTACCCAGAACTCCTGCTCTAGCCTCCCTCAATGAAGGAAATGAACCCCATGCTGCTTTTGAGGTTGTATCACAGCCATAGAAACCCTAACAGAATGTCAGTCTTCGATGCTCATTGGTTGCAGATCTCTGAGAAACATGCTCGTGGGTATCCTGGATGTTCAACTGTGTGACTCAGTAACCTCTTATACCACTTTATACAGTGTAAAATCCTAGCAGCCAAGAAATAAGGTACTAGTCTTCTGCAAAGATGTGAGCAAAACCTTATGGCTTAATAAGTCTGCTCAATCAAGACCTTCCATTATTCTGCTTTGAGTCATATAGGTTAGCTATTCATTTCTGTATGATATATGGAATTATTAACTCAAGGAAAAGGGGGCACAGTGAATTAGGGACCCAAGTACCTCCTGTTTTCCAACCTCTGCTTCTCCCGCTATTCCCGCCACCCTCAACCTTCTCACCAGGCTTCCTCAGTCCAGCCGTGGCTACTCCATGTTTTTAATGTTACTTGACTTGTGTCTCTCTTACATCCTACATCTGTGTAGACATAAAGCCTGCGAGCTCTTACACTAAAATACAGTGGGTATGTAATCTCATGTTTAACTTGAGTTGACAATCATCTCCCTTCACTGACCTTTCCTCCTAAACACCAAACAATCTTAGGACACAGTAGCAGGAAGCCATTAGCAAAATCAGGTATTTTCAACAACAGTTGTCTCTTCATTTTCAGTTATCCTGCCAACATTTAAAGACAGCCCATCATAGATCATGCTCTCGTTGATGCAGCTAACTCTAGGGGACGCTGACCCTAAGAAGGAATGAAAGTAGAGAACAGATTCCTTGGGGCAGTGGTTTGGGAAGGTCCTCTAGGGAAAGGAACTGATCTGAGTCCTGTGTGGGAAGGAGCCTGCCAGGTCAAGACTCATGTAGTCAGACCTGGCTGTGAATGTCTTTACCTTCTGGGTCATCTTGCTATCCCACACTAAAGTAAAATGTTTGTCAGTACTGCAGAATGGGTCCCAGGATCATGCCAGGCAGGTCCCTGGGAGATAATGGTGCCTGGTGTCTATGCACACCAAGTAGTAAGTGGCAAGTTGGAATGGTCACAGGCAAGCGACGTGGCACTAGAGAAATCGGGAATGAGTGGCTACAACAGAGTCGATGACTACTCAAGACCTGAGAGAGTCTAGGAAGAAGTAATGGGACATGGAAGAGGACAGCTCAAGGACTGGAAGAAAACGATACACAGCAAGAAATATTATGGTCTAAGATTCTTATCAGGAACACAGAAGAATCTGCTAGAGACTGATGCAAACTTCACATACTCTGCTCTTATTACCACACCGAGATGTTTGTATGTTTCCTGGTGGCAAGTGTTTGGTGGGGAGAGTGGTGGGGGGAAGTATGGATACTTCAGTCCTTCTTAGAAGGGAGAACAAAATACCCATGGGAGGAGATACAGAGACAAAGTGTGGAGCAGAGACTGAAGAAAAGACCATCCAGAGACTACCCCACCTAGGGGTCCATCCCCTATACAGTCACCAAACCCAGACACTCTTGTGGATGCCAACAAGTGCTTGCTGACAGCAGCCTGATATGCTGTCTCCTGAGAGACTCTGCTAGTGCCTGACAAACACAGAAGGGGATGCTCTCAGCCAACCACTGGACTGAGAACAAGGTCCCCAGTGGAGGAGTTAAGAAAGGACCCAAGGAGCTGAAGGAGCTTGCAGCCCCATTGGAGGAACAACAATATGAACCAACCAGTACCCCTAGAACTCCCAGGGACTAAACTACCAACAAAAGAGTACACATGGAGAGACCCGTGGCTCCAGCTGCATATGTAGCAGGGGATGGCCTTGTTGGACATCAAAGGGAGGAGAGGCCCTTGGTCCTGAGAATGATCGATGCCCCAGTGAGGGAGAATGCTAGGACAGGAAAGCAGGCGTGGGTAGGTTAGTGAGCAGAGGGAGGGCAATGGGATGGGGGG
The DNA here is from genome assembly GCF_947179515.1 of Apodemus sylvaticus. Taxonomy (NCBI): domain Eukaryota; kingdom Metazoa; phylum Chordata; class Mammalia; order Rodentia; family Muridae; genus Apodemus; species Apodemus sylvaticus. Next base: position 50,154,416 of record NC_067486.1, read on the forward strand.
TTGGAAGGAAAATGAGGAAAGAGAATAACATCTGAAATGTAAATAAAGAAAATATCTAATAAAAAATCAAGTAAATAAAATAAAATAAAATGACTGCCATGGAATTCTGCTGGAGTCTAGCTTCTGCCACAGCCACAAATGTGTTACCTCTCTCTAATCTGTTATGCTGGGGAGGAAATGCTGAATCACTGAACTGGACATTTAAAAATCAATTGAGCTGACTGGAGAATCAATTGAGCTAGACATGGTGGGTTTACTTCTATAATGTCAATTCTCCTGAAGGCTGAGGCAGAAGTATCATGAGTTCAAGGCCAGCCTATATAGCTAGACCCTTTCAAAAAAATAAAGAAAGAAAAATAAAGAAAAAATTAAAAACAAAAACAAAAAAAACCCTCTAGGGGAAAACCCCCAAGGTTTTATACAAACCCATTTAGATGTCCATTAAGCCACTGATTTATAGAAGTGTTGTCAGGTGCCATTAACTCCTCCTCCCCAAGGGGAGTGAGAGACAAGGCGCGTCTCTGAGATCCATTTCAGCTCTGACTTTCTATGGCATTAAGAAAATTAATTAAGCATAAAATGATCTAAGAACAGTATCTCAGAACTAGGAAAGATACTCCAAGGACATTCACTCTGATTCTACCCAAGCTACTGCTGATGACTCTCCCCTACGTGCTCCCGAGTGCCCATTCCACATCAGAAAGATGCCCCCCAGGAAAATCTTATATCAAAAAGACAGATGTGATACTAAGGAGGGCGTGGTCTGTGCATAAGTGTTTAACCCTTGCCTCCAGTGTGACTGTTAAGTGACACGCAGGCCGCCCCTTCTGCAAATGGCCATGCGTCAAAAGGTGAGGGGACAATTCCTCTTCTTCAAATACATGTCTACACAGACCATTTAAATGACATTTTCTCTTCTGGCCTGACAATGCTCTCCACAAATGCCAATGACTATCCATCAAACACACCAACACCGGGCATGAGGATCCCCTTTTGAGTTACTGGTAAAGTCTGTCCAAGAGACTCCCAAACACTACAGGCTATTGCTGAACACAGCATGAACTTCAGACATAGAACCTGGAGGACCTGAGCTGAATCCGGCTCAGCAGCCTCCTTCCTGAGGCCTAACTTCTGTGGAATCAGAATGTACTATGTATGCAAGCTTGCAAAGGAAGATAGCAGTCAACGGTTGATGCGAATGAGCAACCACGATGCGAATGAGCAACCACAGCAGCCAGCACGGTCCAGTCATCCTAGGGCTGAACAGAGGTGCGACCTTGGTGGTAACAGAAAGCTCTTTAGTTGGACCTAAGTAAACCTAGACAACTACACAGGACTAGTGTAAAGTCACGGATCTCGGAGGTGAACCCACAACAACCGGGTCACTAAACTGGCATAATTCCTGAAAATACTCTATATGTGTGCCCACAAGTAAGTGTATTTCTCACACTTTAATAAAGAAATGTTTCTTTGCAACAGAGTCCATTATAAAAAAAAAATCACAGCAGATCAAAATGCAGAAAACAAGAGATTGTGCCAGGCCCAATCCCAACAGATACATCTGTGACATAATTCCCGCATGTAAGCCTTGGGGGATTTTTTGCTGAGGTTGTGGCAGAAAGACTGTTAAGAGCTAGAGGAACTGGAAATTTTCTGTGAGAATGTGTCTCCTAGAAACTACAGAGACAATTCCCATGAAGTCTTATCCACATGGCTACCTAAACAAGGACAACACCATTGGTCATGCTAACCTCAGACTGGGAACACTCATGAAGCCTCAACTCCAGAGAAAGAACTACTGGCAACTGGGGAATGCTGAGAGTGGGAGATAGTTTTCTTGAGGGAAGAATTCCTTAATTGGTCATCCAATACCCAGTAGTCAACCATGCAAGCATAACACATACAAGTAACATTATATGGACCTAGCAATTTGTATTTGAATATTTAGAAATGTGTGAGTGTGTGTGTGTGTGTGTGTGTGTGTGTGTGTGTTTCAAAAAAACAATTAAATACAAAGACACCTTGAGTTTGAGAGAATAAGGGATGCCTACAGTGTAAGGGCTGGAAGAAATAAAAGGGAAGGAAAATGATTTAATTTCAAGAAATAAAAAATACTCTGAAATATACATATATAAATCTCCAAAACATAGCAAAATGAGCTTTGGCAAAAGATCACAATAAAATTTATAACATTAGAATTCAAGAGAAGTCTTGACTTGATGCTTCAGGATTATGATGGCTCCTCTGGGGTGTCAACACAGCTAGTTTACATTTGCGAGTCAGAATTCTAAGGTGACCTCCCAAATCCCCGACACAATTACCTGTGCAACTCTCTTTTTCTGTATATAAGACTGAGTATGTTATTGAGTTCCTGTAACTATTACAAGTAGAAAAGGAAGTTTGCTGACACAATTAAGATGACAATCAGTTGACATTAACAATGGGAGGTTATCCTTGAAGGACAAATGTTGGTCTAAACAAATGATTCTTTTAAAGGGCCCTGGGCTCAGTGAGATAAAAGTCCCTTGCCCTGGCTATGCACATGAGCAGGACAACACGGCAAAGGCAGCCTGAACCTGCAGTAATGGAGGTAAGACTCAGGCAAACACCCTGCAAAGTAGGGCCCTCAGCCTTGCTATGTCATGGAATTGAGTTCTGTGGCAATTATGTGAGCTTTTAACAGGTTCATAAAATCCCAGTGAGAACAGGCTGTGGTCAGTATCTTGATTTTTGTCACAGAATTGAAAATAGGGCATAGTCACATCATGATCAGAACTGTAACACCATTAGCTAACAAATGTGCACTGCTTCAAGCCTTAGCACTTGTGACACTTAACAGAAAAACTCTGTGGTAGCTTCGTGTCATCACGAGAAACACAGTTTGTTGCATGTTGATGACAACAGAACTTACAACAGTGTTAAGCTGATCTCTTAATGCAAAATCCGGAAAGCTTAGGTCCCTAGAGTACCTATCCTAAGTAATTGATAATAGAAACATTAATGACTAATTTTCATTTTTATTATTTACATATTTATAAATGTTTTTATAGTCATTATATCTTGCACTATTTTTTCAAGCCAGGGAAATCCAGGTTAAAGTCCTGGATGTGTGTTTGACCTTGAGCACATTACTTGAATCTCATTTGCTCTCTGTACTGAGAAGAGGTAACACCTACCTACGTCTGTGTCCCAGAGTTTTGAGCATGTGACATAAATAATGTATCTGGGATGCACTCAGACAAATGTGAGGCCATTCCCCTTGTCATCTCTACTGTACTCACTACCTAGAACCAACACCATATCCATGCTGCCCCACCTCAGCACCCGACCCACTGTTAGTACCTAATGAATCTTTGTCAAGGAGATAGCTTATTTCTAATTCAGAATGCTGTGATGGAGATGGCATCCTCATTTTGCTGATTAAGGACCAAAGACTGAGAGTATGTGACTACTGAATGCACAGCCATAAATGGGGCACTGTACCACCATCTGCAAAGCTCAGAAGAGGTTAGAAAAATAATGTAAAAGCCTGAGGACAGGGCTTAGTATTGTGGAATACTGTCTTCTAAGCCAATGTGACAAAGCCATTGTTCTACTGAACTCACAACAACTATGATTACATACACAAGATCTGCATAAGATTGGAGCTTTCAGTGTCCTGTTATGGAGGGGAGAGGGACTCAACAAGGTCTCAGCCTTCTCTGAGTTTAAGGAGACATGATTTTAGGGGTTTGTTCTTGGGGGGGGAGGGTTGTTTGTTTGTTTTGTGGTATTATGTTACATCTTTGCCCAGCCTCAAGGACTTGACCTGCCAGAGATAACAAGAGAATGAAGAAAAGACAAACATACACACACATACACACACACACACACACACACACACACACACACACACACACACGGTGGGGGGGAGAGAGAGAAAGAGAGAGGGGGTCAGAAATGCTGGGGCTGGGTGGAATGGGCTCTGATGGGGAAAGTGCAGCACTCTGGAAGCTCAGCATGCTTATTTTGTACAGTTGAATAAGGAGGCAAGGATATGACTTACACGGACATTTAGCTAACCCGGAAAGCAACAGTCTCCATTAGGGGAGCAGCTTTCAGGCTATAAAATATCAGAGGCAGGAGATAAAGCTATGGCGGACATTTTCTGCACACACTAGCAGCATCCTCATGGGCCAGGCAATGGCGTTGCCATTACTCTGAGCCTCACCCCCAAGGGGTGGTAGCAGGCTTTGTGATTTTCCTATGGACCTTGATATGGACATGGGCATGTCAACAGCCCATAGTCATTCAAGACTTCGCCACTCCTCACAGTCTAGACATTCGTAAGTCGGTCCTGCTCTTGCATGTAAACACTCCCCTAATGTTTCTAAAAGCAATCCTTATAAAATTGTTAAATTTTGGATTTATAAATTATTCATTTATAAATTATAAAATTTTAAAATATCCATTTATAAGTTATAAAATTATGGATCACACACTCATACTCAAAAAGGATGTGAAAATAGATGGGGAACTAGCTGGAAAGAAGAGTGGAGATCAGTGGGAACAAGAGGACAGAGGATAATGGGGTGAATGCAATACATTATACACATGAATGAAAACCACTACTATATTTAATAAATACTAATAACCACTTTTAAAGAACCTCAACACGGGGTAAGTTGAGCCTTTTAAGTCTTCCTATATTAGGAAATGATGAAGTACAAAACAAAAAGGGGGGGAAAGCTTTCTCTAGACTCAAGACCTGGAGCACCGGCCTAGAAACGCTTGAATGTCAGACGGTGTCTGCACACTGTCAGCTCTTGTGCTCCAAAGCCACAAATGGTCACCATTACCTGTGTTCTACTGAATTCAATTACGTCCTGGACAATTTCTCTTTCTCATTTATGCTTACATTTGCAAAAAAAAAAAAAAGTGCAACACAGTAAAAATGATTTCTAATACCTAAATCTCTAAGTCCACAAAATAAGCATGATTATCGTAACAAATATATATTCTTCCCAGAATAACGTTGCATGCCAAGGTTTATTTTACTGACTCCTTCCCCACTCAAAATGGCTCCAAGAACACAGAGCCGACCTACAGGATGAGAGAATACCTTTTGTACAATGTGCTGGACAAGGGATTATCACCTAAATCCTACCAAGAACTCCAAAAATTAAATACCAATTTATCTATCTGGTCAACAACTGGGCTACAGGACTGAACAGAGTCCTCAGAAAAAGAAATCATCCAATTAGCAAGTCATCCCAAACCATCCACTTAACAAGCAAGCTTGAGACTTGAACAGTTTTCAGAGGGAGGAAGACAAAGAAATAAAAGAACCCTTGAAGAAATGCTAAACATCCTTAGCTTTGAGAGTCCATCTCATTCTAGCTAGAATGCTTAGCATTAGGAAAATAAATGATAAATACTGCTAAGGATTTAGGAAAGGTGGAACCTTTATACACCACTGGAAAGAATATAACACTGTCACAGGAGCAATGGAAATCAGTGAAGATGTCCATCCAAAAACTAAAAGTATAACTACTATAAGTTCTATCTATATGAGTCCTAAGTAAGCCTGTAATATTCTTATATTATAGCATTACTCCCAATAGCCCACATGTCCATCAACAGATAGAGAAAAAAGTGGTATATACAAACAGTGGAGTTTTATTTAGCTATAAGAATAAAATTATAACATCTGTGGGAAATTAGGTAGAACTGGGGATCATTGCTTTTAGTAAAATAAGCCATCCTCACATATCCCTCTTGTTTTACATGCATTTACATATATGTAAATAATTATGTATATGTAAAACATGTAAATAGAAGACCTGGAGAAGGGAGAAGTAGGTTTAAAGGAAACAGAGGCAGGAACAGGATGACAGGTTACATGGGACATGAAAGCTGAAGATGAGGTGTAGGGAGAAAGGGACCAGAAAGCAGGGTTAAGGTTGGGGGAGGGCAGTCAGGGGGCAGATGAGAACCAAGTCTAAGGGTATACATGCATGAAAATGCTAAATTTAAAAATGCAACCTTCTGTAAACTAGCTATGAAAGTTGCTAGGACCTGGACTTTGATGCCAACAGCCTCAAGGTTCACAGCACAGCTGATATTTTGACTCCAACATTCCCAGAGTGCACCATGGGACTGGGTCTTTGGCTTTAGTGTTTAACATGGAGCCATGCCTTTGGCTCCAGTAGTGAGCAACTGGGATTCTAACTCCAGCTCTCAGAAGCTGATGGAGTTCAGAGTGAGACTAGCAAGTTTAACACATGATACCGGTGTGTGGCCCATTAGTGACCTTGCTATCTATCACCCTGATAAGCCTAGACATCTCAGCAACCTCAGATCACTTTACTAAGATCAACATCAAACTTGATCAGTCTCCATGGGAGATCTCCACGCAGCAATCCTTTCTAGGAAAAATCACAAACAAACCAACATCCACATAGAACTGGAAGAAACAGAACTAAAGCTTTAAGACTAATCCATCCTAACAATGAACAAAGCATGACAAGGAAACATAATGTTATACAACTGCCCAACACAACCCATGCAACCTTTCACTGATTCCAAACTCATTACATAATAGGTCACAAATCAATCTTTTAAAAAAAAAAAAGCTTAGATAATCCCTTGTCTTTTATTAGAACACCGGGAAATACAAGTAGTAATCAACAGGAAGAGAAACTATGAAAATGGTGAGAGATAAGACAATGTATTTTGAAACCAGAGGGAAACAACCTCTGGGATACAGCTGAGGTAGTCCTGAACTATCTTGTACAGGATGATGAGCACCGGGAAGTGAGAAACGTCTCATAGAAACAACACAACACACTTCAAGGTTCTAGAACAGCAAGAGGACAACTCCAATCCCAACAATGGCAGAGAATAATAAAGTTAGTGAGAGAAATTGATGACTTAGGGACTAAAGAGCAATACTGAAGATCAAAGGCTTGGTTAATGAGATTGATGAGCCCTTGGCCAACCTGGCCAAAACTAAGCGGGAGATGTCCCAGAGCACCATTAGGGACACTTTGAGAATACACACTCCACAAAGCTACAAAAACCTAAGAAGAAGTGGATGAATTTCTAAATGCATATCATTTATCAAAATTAAAGACAGAAGATATGAGTAATTTAAATTGACCCATTACAAGCAACAAGATTGAAGCTTTAATCAACAGTCTCCACACAAAGAAAAGCCCAGGATAGCATGGAATTACTGCTGAATTGTACCACAATTTCAAGAAAGATCTGATTCCAACAGTCCTCAATTTGTTCCACAGAATAGAAAGGGAAGGAACACCACCAAATACATTCTACAAAGCGATTATTATGCTAGTATCAAAGACATTTAAAATAATAGAAAAAAGAAAACTACATAGCAATTTCCCTTAAGAACATAGGTGCAAAGTTTCAAATTTCTTAAATTCAAGAACATATTTAAAAGATCCTCCATCCTGAACAAGTGAGTTTCATCCATTGGTTCAACATACACAAATCAGTAAGCACATACCATATAAAGTACTCAAGAATTATAACATTATCTCAATAATAGAGAAAAGACATCTGACAAACTTCAAAGTGCCTTCATGATAAAACTCCTGGATGGATGGAGAGTATATATATATACTATATATATATATATATATATATATATATATATATATATATATATATATATATATATATATATATATATATATATATATATATATAGAGAGAGAGAGAGAGAGAAAGAGATATGATATAGATATAGTGTTATATGTATTATATATAAGTGTAATATATATGCATATATATTATGTGCGTGTGCCATATTGCCTATATATGTATATGGCAAAATAATAAAGACAAATACACTAGAGCCAACATTGTAATAAACAGGGAACAACTGAGAGCATTTTTCTCAGAAATCAGGAATGAGACAATACCCACTTCACTGCTCTAAGTCAATGTAGTGCTTGAAGTTTTAGCCGTAAAACAGAAGAAAGACATGAAAGGAACAGAAACAAGAAAGGAAGAGGTCAAACTATCCCTATTTGCAGATGGCATGAATATATATTTGAAAGATCCTATAGACTCTAACATACAACTTTTAATAAAGTTGCAAGATACAAAATAAATATATAAAAATCAGTAGCCCTCATAAATACTAACAATGAACTTACAGAAAAAGAAATTATCTGTCATTTCCAACCCAGTTAGGAATAGAACCAACCAAGGGAGTGAAAAACATCAGCAATGAGAACTTCAAAACATCGACAAAGGACATCAAAGGAAATACTAGACAATGGAAAGGTCATTCCACAGGACATCAAAGGAAATACTAGACAATGGAAAGGCCATGCCATACACCTGGTTTGATGAAATTAATCCATACGCCTGGTATGATGAAATTAATATCAAGAAAATGTCTATATTACCAAAAGTCATTTACAGACTCATTGTAATTCATATCAGAATTCCAATGCTATTATTTAAAGAACTAGAAATAAAAGGAAAACTAATCCAAGCGTCCACATGGAACTACAGGAGACCACAAAAGGCCAAAGGTATCCTAAGGAGGAAAGCTTGGCTGGAGGTATTATGTTTATGACTTCAAATTGCACTACAGAACTACAGTGATAAATTGCAGATAACAAGCTAGGCAACGAGGCCAATGGAACAGAACACAGAAACCAACAAAGATGTCAAAAATATGCAGTTGAAAAAAGACAGCATATTCAAAAGAACGGCGATGGCCAAATTGGACATCTTCCTGTAGAATTTTCAGATCCATTTTGTTTACCCAGTATGAAAATCAGCTAGAAATGGATCAAACACCTTAATTTAAAACCGAAAACACTGAAATTATTAGAGCAAAATACACAGTATAATTTCAAGATAAATGTTTAGGTAAGAACTTTCGGAATAGATCTGTAATAGTGCAAGAACCAGCTTCAAGTATCAACAGATGGAACTACATAAAATTGAAGGTTCTGCACAGCAAAAACACTATTAGCCAAGGCAACAGACAGCAACAGTATCTTTAACAGCTATACTCAAATGGACAAATATCAGAACTTACAGAGTGAAAACTAAAGAGAAACAAAAAAAAAAAAAACCTGTCAATCAATAAGTAGGCTATTACATGAACAATTCTCAAAAGAAGAAACACAAATGGCCAAGACGTATTTTTAAAAGTGTTCAGTATCCTTAGTCATCAGGAAATTGCAAATTAAAGCTACTTTGAGATGCCATCTCATCCCAGTGAGAATGGCTATCATCAAGAAATCTGACAACAGAGCTCACAAGGATTCCAGGAAAGAAGAAACATTTTATTTATTTATTGCTGGTGGCAGTTCAAGCAAGTACAGCCATTATGAAAATAATTATGGAAGTTTCTCAAAAAATTTGAATTAGAAACCTATATTGTATAACCCAACTACAACTCTTAGCCACACACCCAAATGATTGTCTAGCCTACCAAAGAGACAGGAGCACAACCATGTTACCACTGCATTCCACACAACAGCAAGGGCATGTGGCTACAGCCTAAGTGAATGATGGATGGATAATGAAAAGTGGTATCCATGCACACAGGATTTTATTCAGGCTGCAAGAAAACAAGACAAGGAGGCTTGCAGGAAAATCGATGGTTCTGGAAAGACAAAAGACACATGTTCTCTTTCACATGCAGATCCTAGCCTGGAGAGAGAGAGAGAGAGAGAGAGAGAGAGAGAGAGAGAGAGAGAGAGAGAGAGAGAGAGAGAGAACAGACAGAGAGACAAAAGAGAGAGAGAGACAAAGAGACAGAGAGAGACAGAGACAGAGAAGGAGGAGGAGGAGGGGGAGAATGATGACGATGAAGAGGAGGAGGGAGAGAGGGAGAGAAAGAATGTAAATATAGGTAAAGTCTAAAAAAGATCTATAAAAGAGACCAAGAAACGATGAAATGGATGATTAAAAAAGATGGAGAGTAGGCAAAGGACACAGGGCACATGAATGAAGCAGAGACTGGGGGAGGGGCTACAAGGAGGACCAGGAATAACATAACAGGAGCAGGGAGATGAGTGGGCAAGAGAATCGGCTAAAATCCACTCTGAAAATGCCATGATACCATTTTAACCCCATGAATGCTAATTTTAAAACTAAAAGACCTACAACTTTTAAAGAGAGACGACGTTACAAAACAGCAGCACCATATCACAACACAGATGCAGAGAAATTAGGTCATTCATATTGCTGACAATAACAAAAAAAAAAAAAAAAAAAAAAAAAAAAAGAACAGCCACTCTGGAATCCTGTTAGCAGTCTCCTTTAAAAAAAAATCAGCATAGACTTAATGGATAACCCAAAATTGAAATTGATCAAAATGTCTTGCAGAGGTGAATGATTAAACAAGCTAATAAAAAAAATCAATGGAATACACCTTATTTAAAAAAAACCCACGGGGTTAGTATTTGTTCTGAACATGTGTTACAATGTCGACAAGCAAACAAATAAACTTAGTCAAACATAAGAAACCCACCATCTCAAGGGCATCATGCTGAGGGGGACACACCTCAGAAGATCGTTTGTTATTCCTTGATTATAATTCACATATACTCATTATAATTCATATATATTCACAATAACTCAATAATTCATTGATGAATTATTATTGAGTTGACAGAGTCACAGATATGGATGATAATTTAGAGTCTGCCAGTCAGGATAACTCAAGGTGTGGTGAGTGCCCAAAGGGTTACCATGGAGATGCTTGGGCATGTATCTGCTCCATATTGCAATCACAATGGAGGTTAGCCAAGCGGGATGAGATAGCAGAGAACCTCCTTAGGTTCTGATACCATGGCACAGCTACATAAGATGCAACCACTCAGGGTGACTGAATGAAGACTACAGAGCACCTCTCTGTCTACCTCTGCTTCCTCCCAAGCAACACCGGATACTTTTTTTTTAAAGTAAAAGGGTATAAAAAGTCACAAACTTCAAGCTTCTGGTAGAATTTTTACATTGTATACAACGAATCATTGTCCCATCTCACTGGCTCTTAGTTCTATGGTGGTGGTGGAGCAGGTATTTTGCAAACAAGGATAAGAGTTATACACCGAATAAGCTCTGTCTTCATCTCAGACACTGGGATTCTCTTCCCATTCATCTCTGCTCCATTTCTGTCTCTTTCTGTCTCAAACTAATGGTTTTGTTTTGTTTGTTTGTTGTTGGTTGATTGGTTGATTTTTAATCAGTTTTCCCCTCAGTGACTTGAACCACTGTTCCTAATGTCTGGCCCATGAACCTATCCACTCTCTCAGAAAACCTCCAACTATGTAGATGATGATCGATCTCTTGCTGTATACATGCCTGACTGACTGGATTGATCTGAAAGGTAGATATTTCTTTAAAAAAAAAAAGTTTTAACCCAAATTAACATCAGTCCTAAAGTAAAATCTATGCGAGCTTCTGTGCAGAGGCCTTCTAGATTCTCCTTGTCCCCGAAGCCACTCCTCCCTTCTCAGCAGACTTCCGGGCAGCACATGGACACCACGTCAAATAAACACCCCGAGAAAATGAGATTTCCATCCTCATTTTTTGAGATAGGCAGGTTGGACTCAGTGAAGTCTTCCTTGATGAGTGGGGTGAACAGCAGTCCTGATAGGGTGTGTAACTCAGACCGCATGATCTCTAATCCTGGGTCAGAATATTTAATCAGGACACCCTCTCCCTCCCCTGAATCTGCTAACAGACATGTTGTAATTTTAAAAGCAAGAACAGATGGGAAGGAGCTGACCTAGTTGAGCAGTCCTGAGCCCACCCAGAGCTGGGTCTCAAAGTGTCATCAACCCTGAGGTCTGCAAATACACCTTCTGGTTTAAGTAGGGCTTAAGATATACTCTTTAAAACTGTTAGGATTCCTTGTGTGTGGTTCTAAAAAATCAGCCAGCATAGCAGAAAAATAGAAAAAAAAGAGACTATTTCAGATAACAACACTGCTGTCCACAACTCACCAACCCACTCATGGAAAGTCTGGATGCTAGCACCAAGACTGAATTCAGTTCGGTAAGGTTCAATCCCTGCTTCCCCCAGTGGCTGGCAACTGTGGCGAGCTGGCCACAGACCCTCCAGGAATCAGCTTGATTACCTAATTTGCAACCTCCTTTCTCCTTCTCGTCCCCTGCCGGGGTAGTGGGGTAAGAACAGGCTGATCCTTGGTCAGTGTTGAAGGCTATAAGACCACAAAAAGACGAAATAACCAGGAGGAACTTCACAAATTAATAGAATATTAAAAAGTACATTTTGTTCTCAAAAGTTTATTTTGGTTTGGTAAGGTGAGGTCTTGCCCTGAAGCTCTTCTGTCACTCTGTCACTATGGAGTCCAGGGTTGCCTCCAATTTGCAGCAATCCTCCTGTCTCAGCCTCCCATAATTGCTGAGATCACTCATGGGCCACCACATTCAGATATTACATTTGATGATAATGAACAGAAACACTCATTACCTCCACAGAAGAGTTGTTTTTAACAGTAGGTTTCCTGTTGCCCAGACTAGCCTCAAATGTGTTATATAGCTGAGGCTGGGCCTTGCTCCCGAGCTATAGATGGGAGACAATAGTCTGGCTACTCTTGTGCTCTGTCTAAGAGGGTCAGTTTCATTAGGACACAGGAGGCCTTTAGGCAAATTTTACAGTCTTACCTTTCCTTGCTTTAAGTCTGTTTTCTCCTGCTGAAATAGAGTACCTGGAGGAGGTGACTTATATGCAGCTGAACTTGGTTTCTGGTTCTCAGGTCTAGGAGTTGCACTGCATGGTGTTGACACCTGTTCAGCTTCTGAAAAGGATCTGTGTGCTACCTCACCACACTGTGGAGGAGGTAGATGAAGAGTGTGTGTGTAGAAGAGAAAGAAACACGAGTGCCAGGCTCGCTTTCTCTCCAGGTGGCTATCCCACCTGCCTGAGAAGACCCTTCATTCCTCCTAGTGACTTCTTCAAGGTCCCACCTCACAGGACTCCCACAGTGGCAACCGCATTTCAACACGCGCTTCACAACAGGCAAACTGTGCCACTTACCGGTGCGGTTTTTCAGCTCTATAACTGTTTTGCCTTCTCTGGATAACTCCGTCACTTCGCAAGTGTAGTTTCCCACCACCGCCTCACGGATATCCATTTTCAAAGAGGCGTCGCCTTTGAGCAAGTCTGAGACTGAGATTTTTGCACTGGTAAAGTTTTGTTCTATGGTTGTGCTATTTTTATTTCCATCATAGATGAAAATATACGTCTTGTTGAACTTCCACTTCACAAACATTTCCTCAGTGCTCTGTGCCTCCACGTTACGGACGATGCAAGGTATGACCACAGTTTCATTGCATGAAGTGAACTCTACGGATTTGATGTTACTAAACAGGAGCTGAGCTGAACCTGGAATACAGACAGAAATATTTCATTACAATCTGCATATATGATGCATTATCTTAGGTGTGTTACAAACCCTTCACGTAAACAAAACTACTTCAGTTGTTCATTTGCACTTGTAGTGCAGGAACAAAGAGGAAAATAGCAACAAATTATTTGCACACCAACTGGTAGACTATAACTTTTCATTTTTCAGTCTTAATGATACAAAGTATACATACCATGCATCTTGGGGATAAATTTACCAATTGTGATGGAATATGCAAGGTACAGTATCTAGCTTTGAAAGCTCTGAAGTAATCATGTCTGCTTACTGATATATGTAGAAAGGTACTATCCTTACTATGGGAACATCCTGAATAGAAAACCAAATATTCTGTTCGGGCTCAACTTCTATTCACGTCTTCTAGATGGAATGTGCTAAAGTGATATGAAATTTATCTCTTCACTCAGGCTGCATAACCCCCCCAAAAAGTGGCCAGTTCTATTTTACTTTAATATACAAAGCAACTGGAATGAATCAAATCTTATCTTTCCAAGAGGATGGGAAGTCTTGGAATACTAACGAGGGAAAAAAATGTTCTCTGTGGCTATTTCCCACTTCAAAAGAGACAGCGATAGACACTTTGTATGCAGGTCTCACAAAGGATTACACACAATTGAATGGCATTTTTCCTACCCCGACATTTCATTGAATCTACAGAACAATTTTGAAATGTAGATTACAGGTATTTCTGCCTCCAATAAACCATAAACTACCCTAAAAGCCAAGAAACACGTCAAAAGCAAGAGCAGATGCTGCTGATGGGGAGGGAATACCCACTGGCTCCTCTCGATGGCTAAGGGTACCCGAGTGCCCTACTTGCCACTGGACTCAAATGGCAAAGGCGTGGAGACACTCCAGTTGTGTTATATGGCGTGGCCATCCATCAACAGCTCTTAGCTGGGTAGCTTGTTGACATCAAAACCCAAAGTACCAATGAATAGAAAACATTAACGCCATTAATCTTTAATATTTCCTCCTTCTATGTAAACTAGACATAAAATTGAGGGCATAAAATGTTACTCTAATAATGAACTTATTACTATAAGCTTTTGTAGTAGGATGTGTTTTTTTTTTTTTTTTAAATTCCTCAGTTTCTGGTGTTATCCCTCCCTTTTCATTTCTGGTTTTGGTAATTTGGATACTGTCTGTTAGCCTGGCTAAGGGTTTAATCTATCTTGCTGATTTTCTCAAAGAACCAGCTCCTGGTTTTGTTGACTCTTTGCATAGCTCGTTTTGTTTCTACTTGGTTGATTTCAGCCCTGAGTTTGATTATTTCCTGCAGTCTACTCCTCTTGGGTGTATTTGCTTCTTTTTGTTCTAGAGCTTTCAGGTGTGCTGTTAAGCTGCTAGTGTAAGCTCTCTCCAATTTCTTTTTAGAGGCACTCAGAGCTATGAGTTTCCCTCTTAGGAGTGTATTCAGCAAAACTGGAAAATCTGGATGAAATGGACAAATTTCTAGACAGATACCAAATAACAAAGTTAAATCAGGGTCAGATAAGCCATTTAAACAGTCCCATAACTCCTAAAGAAATAAAAGCAGTCATTAAAATCTCCCAACCAACAAAAGCCCAGGACCAGATGGTTTTAGTGTAGATTTCTATCAGACCTTCAAAGAAGACCCAACACCAATACTCTTCAAACTATTCCACAAAATAGAAAGAGAAGGAACACAACCCAATTCATTCTATGAAACCACAGTTACACTGGATATTCTCCCTTGGAGATGGAATAGTTTCTATCTAATCAGGAACTTGTCACAATTTCCTTTCATAGAGGACTTCATAAGAGTTTTTTTCTACTTCTATCATGTTTAATGTTCCAAATAGTTTTTAAAAACTGGCCGAGTGCATATTACTTTTAGCTTCAGAAGATATTATATACACTTAAGAGGCATTTAACGATTATAAATTATTTTGATGACTTAAAAATGTCAATACTGAGATGTATATAAAAAACTGAAAAATGAAAGAAAAAAAGAATGTAATTATTAATAAATACTCGTCCGGCTGAATGTAAATAAAGACCTTCACCAGAATACACTCTGGACTGTGTTCAAGAAAACTCCAGCACAAGTCCTCTGCCTGGCACACTGGCGCGCAGTGCTGACCAATTCAGGTTTCTATAGCACGGTTCCATAAGAAGGGTCAGAGTGAACAGCGGGTGACTTCCTAGAACACTAAGGAGCCACCCAGGAGAAAACAACTAAGAAATGCTCCTTAAGCAGCACGCACCATGCTGCACAAACACAGGGCAACTGCATCAAACCGGATGCTGTGGCTTCCCCTGAAATGCGCTGAGCCCTCTGGACACTCCCAGGAATGCACCATCTGAAGCAGCCTTGGGGGCATCCACGGTTCACCTTTCCCAGGTCTCTAGATTTTTAGCCACCTAAATATTAGGAAGCCCCAGGCTTCATGTTCAATTACAGTCTCTATACCCACGGAGTTTTGTGTTATTTCCCTGGCGAAAGAGACACACTGACGGCAAGGAATCACGTTGTACAAAGGGAGATGGGGGAGAAGTGACATCACAAAGGAAGTATCAGAAAATACCTGGAAATGGACAGAAAGTTCCCCAGAGTGCCTTGTTAGTGGGTGCTGGGCACTATCTAGCAAATCTGCAATTTTAAGATTCTAGACAGTTTCTGCTTCCACTGACTTCAGTTTGACCATCTACAACTGTGTACGTTGTTGGAATGGGGGAAGGTCATTCACAAGGTTCTTCTATAGAGACAGAAAATGTTCTTTGTCACTCATCTGTAGCTCACAGAAGAGGGTCGCAACAATATTAATTTTAAAAACCTGAAGATCCTGACCAGTTTTGCATCCGTTATTAAATCCGTTAATAAATCCGTTATTATTAATAAATCTGTTAATAAAAAGTAGTCTTGCTTGTCTCTGCTGTGTCTGCTCTGCCGATTTGCCTTCAAAAGTGGTTTTGTCCGCCTGCTGATTTGTTCCTTAAGAAGTAAAATAAAAATGTTGATGCTATGTCCATTTTATAGCAGCATGAGTCATTTCAAGATTTAAAAATTATATTCGCATGAGTCAGTTCAAAGTTATGCTTTTCCAGAAGATTCCAGTGCAGGGATCAGCCGCTTTATGAGGTCTTCCCCAAGAAGACCCCAGGTAGGAATGAGGTAGCTGGTGACACTCCACAATTTGCTAACTCGCTTGGAATATAGCTCTTTCAGGGGACGCCACTAGCTATTAATTATACTGTGTTACTTCTTGCAGTAAAAAAAAAAAAAATTTCATAGCTGAAGCAGTTTAAGCAGAATAAATGCTGTCAGTAAAGAAAAGTAAATCTTACCTGGCTAAACCAAGGCAACCTTCATAATGATGAGTAAGTAAGATTAGCCCCAGGTATCCCTAAACATGTTGTTAGAAACAGTAACATCGGCTGATATGGGCTTTTCTCTTTTGAGGAAATTCTGGCCAACACAGAAAGTAAATGGCAGTAAATAATGAACATGAGAAAATTCATCCAGGTAAGACATGCTGGAGCAGTCTTATTCCAGAGGATGGAAACTTAACCTATGATGCCACATAATTACAAATTAAACATAAAACAATTAAGATTAACTTATATCAGCCGGGCAGTGGTGGCGCACGCCTTTAATCCCAGCACTCGGGAGGCAGAGGCAGGTAGATTTCTGAGTTTAAGGCCAGCCTGGTCTACAGAGTGAGTTCCAGGACAGCCAGAGCTATATAGAGAAACCCTGTCTCGAAAACAAACAAACAAAAAACAAACAAGCAAAAAATATTAACTTATATCAGAGGCCAAAAATATTAGATCTCACAGCTTCCATGAACATAGTTGGTTCCACCAACAGCACAAACCTCCTCAAGTCCGTCCTGAGCACAGCTGTGCAGGGGCAGAGCGGTCTGATCTGTACATTGCTCATGTGTTCAGCTCAGAAAAGTAGACGTGCAATCAGCAGTTAAGAATAGCCTGGATGAAACACTAGCAGGATGGAGGGATGGATATGATAATGAAAAAAAAAAGAGTGGGACTTATCTTTAGGCATTTAGAATTCTCATGGGGGTAATGTAAGCAGGTTATACAACACAAGGTCACACGTGTAGCTCTTCCTGCACCAACCGTGCTGTGGAGGGCAGAAATTCAACCTGTCTAGCAGGTTTCTGAGGAAATTTGCATTGCTCCAGAAGAGCAGGAGGTTGTCACATCGTCGCTGCTCATCAGGGCTCCTAATGTCTTCAGACATGCCATGTAAAATGTCTCCCCTTTTAATGACTCTGAGACAATTCACCGTCTGCTTCTCAGCCTGGGCTCCCCAGCAGCCCTCTCTCCCTGCTTAACTCAAATTGCGTCCTTCCAGGAAGCCTGAGGCTTATAACACTTCCCACATAAACTTACCCACAGTCTTGACTATCCATAGGTTTTTTTTTTCTCTCCCTTCCAGAAACGAGTTCTTTATGCACAACTTGTTTCCATTGCTGACTCATGTCCATCATCTAGAGGTCTCATGGGGTCCATTTATGATGTGTTTTAAATCATCTTAATGTATATATGTGAGTATATACATATAAAACTGTATATGCACCAAACTTTAAAAAGCCCTCAACTCATCTCTCTTATCCAGCATCCTAAGACAACGGTCTATGTGCATCTTCTGACCTCTGTGCACTCCCAGACTATGACAACAGGACTCCACTCTGCTCACTATTACTGCACCGCTGCTTGCTCCAGCTCTTGTGCAAATCACTATGTCTTATAAATAACCCAATTCACACGGTTCATTTTGTCTTGACTTCTCTATAGTTCTTGAGCAAGGGAGCAGTTCCTTGTTTTTTCTTACTTTGTTCCTCTACCTCTAACATACCTGTTTATTTTCTCCCCCTTGTCCTAGATTTTAGAACTTAGTCCTCGGTTCATACTATAGTATTCGTGTTTCTAAGGTGTGGTGGTTTTAATGAGAATGGATCCATAGTCTCCTATGTTTGAATGCTTGGTCCCTAGCTGCTGGAACTGTTTGGGAAGGATTAGAAGGTGCGGCCTTATTAGAGGTATGTCACTGGGACGGGCTCTGAGATTTCAAAGACCTAAACCATCCCAGTTGACACTCTCTGTCTCCTGATGCCAACATGTAAGTTCTCAGATACCGATCCAGTGCAATGCCTGAATTCTGCTATTATGCTCTCCTCCATCATGATGGAGCCCTCCTCTTTAACTGTTAAGCAAGCTTCCAACTTAACACTCATAGTATCTCTTCACAGCAAAAATCAATAACGAAGACAAGGGTTTCATGGTCAACAACCTCTTACCAAGCATCCCTCCTTATTCCCATAGTTTTAACAATCAGAACACTTTCTTTCTGAACCAGGCCCCACCTTTTGTCTAAACTGGAGACTTTAATCAGTGGTCTGTTATGCATTCCAGGGAGAGTTACTACAATCATTTAAAAATTAATGATGTTCCCCACATTATATATCACTATATTTCTCAATCTTCACCTTCCTAAAAATATTTACAATTATGTACCAGTAATCAGAACTTGGACCCATAAATTATTCTAGATTCCGTCCTCTTTCTCAAGTCACAAAAACAATCTTGTTAGGTTAACCTAGTCAGCAGTTTCTAAATCCAAAGCCTGTTGAATGAATGAATTACGCCCTCACCCTTATCCCTTGAACCATTGCCAGACCTCCAGACTGGATCCCTGCCTCAGTCTTCCATACTGTTCTATATCAATGCATTTTCCATAGTCTTCAAAATAACTGTCTAAATACAAACGTGTACTCCACTGTCCAGCGATACGCCCTCACCCCCATTCTCAAAAGGCCAACTTCGCAGCCATTGTCACAGGAAACAAACAAGGTCCTCTGAGATCCTTTCCTGCCTCTTATCTTGTACTGTCATTTCCAAACCAATCACAATGACTTTCCTGCAACCTGCCATGGATAGGCAGATGGCTCCTCGGGCTAACAGGGCTTAGCACTAACTGATCCCCAGCTTACGGAGAGCCACGCCCTTCTATGGGCGTGGTTAAGAGCACACACATCTGGGAGTCAGATCCCACATCATAGATGTAGACCCTTAAGCAAGTTGCTTAACCTCTGTACTTCAGATTCCTTGTCTGTGATGCGTTAGTAATGGTATCTACTTTACTTTATTGTGACGATTTAATGGGAAGATGAACACGGAGCTCTCACTGTAGCACGTTTCATATACTTAACAACTACTTACTAAAGGTGCTGATATAGTGTGCCTGCTCTCTTGTCATAGCATCATGGAGATGCTATTCTGGTCCCCCTGCCCACTGTCAACCATCTCTCTATTGCTGTCCTTTTTCCCTAACCTTTGCTTACCATGTAAATGCTCACACTGTACTGTTTACATCTCTTTCCGTTACTCTCAGAAGGGTGGGAAGATGACTTCACTAGTATCCCAAGAGTCATTGCAAGCATTCAGAAAGGATTCCAGACATTTCTTGTGAATGTAAACGTTAAAGGAAGCATTTAAAAAAAAATCCCCAAACCAAACAGAGAGGGGGGTTGGGGGGAGGAAAGTTTACAAGTCATAAGGGAGAGGAATCACTCTTTATATATCAGGGGAGTCCCTAGTCCTTTTACCAACCTGCTTTGGACTTACAAAGCTGCATGTTATAACAGAAAAATCTCAAGTCAACTGTGTATGCAGATAAAAAAAAATTCCCAGAGAAAGAGAGAGAGAGAGAGAGAGAGAGAGAGAGAGAGAGAGAGAGAGAGAGAGAGAGAGAGAGAGAGAGAGAGAGAGAGAGTCAACATAAATGTGCTTAGGAATGGCCTTAGATGAAGACATCACAACTGGGTCTGAAGAAGGAGCAGGAAAGAAAGCAGACATTACTTAAACTACCTATGCAGTATGTAGAGAAGGAAAGAAATAACCGAAAGCAGAAATCTCCTCAGGTAAGCTCTAGGAAAGGAGATTGGAAAGATGGCTGAGACAACCTGCAAAGTGTACCTTGAATGTCACGCTGAGCAGTTTAGACTTGACAAGAGAAGGTTCAACTCAGGTTGACTTTAACCTTATGAAAAGACAGTATTCCACAGCAGCTACAAAGGGGGGGCTTGAGGGCAGGAAGTGGAGAAGAAAGACCCATTAAGAACCTGCAACAGTCCAGGTAAACCACAAGCAGAAAGAAAACCTAAAAATGGCATTAAAAATCAAAGCAGCAAAATCAACAGAAGTCACATGTGGGAGGTGAGGGAGATAAAAAAAGGAAGAACGAAAATTGGAAACTAAAATAGTCTGTGGAACTAGCTGGTTGTAGATTAATTATATGGAAAGGAGGCTGAAGACTGAGCCTTCCAATGTTTCAGCCTGAGCATTAAGAATCGCCAACAGGACAATGAAGTGGCCATGTCCAGTAGATCCCCAGATATATGACTTTATCTCAGAGGAAAGGTCAGAGCTATAAAGACTCGGGAGTCAACAGGAACATCGCTGGTAGTTGAAATCGTCAGTATAAAGAAGATTGCACACAGGGTCCTTGTAAAGCAAACAGTGGAGAACAAAAGCTTGGACGCATCGATATTCATGGAAATGATTCTCAAAGAGTAAGTCAGGGAAGAAAATAAAGTGAGAGGAGCAAGAGAAGCAACCAAAACAAACCACCAAAGTGATAATGGCTGACTCCAAGGAAGGGTTAGGGTTCACGTACATGGAGATGCCAAACCCTATGTTAAAATCCAGCCACGGACTGAAAAGTAGCTTCTTTCTCCATGATGATGCCATCGGCCAGGTGGGAGCATGTGGAACACATGCCCTCGGGAGGGAGATGACGGAGGGCTGCAGTAGTGATTCTTTAAACAGACCTCACACCGTCGGAGTCCAACAAGCGAGTGTTGGGGCGAGGCCACGGGCAAGGACTGTTGCAACCTTCTGTGGCTTCTTTTCTTTTACTATTATGAGGTAAAACTTGATGCCAGCGGTCAGCTCAGGGGGCCAGAGTCAGCGGCATGGGCAAGATCGTGGACACGAGGCCGAGTCTGGGAGCAGGTTTCCGGCTGATAGATAGGAAAGAGGAGTCGATGGCTGTCTTTCCCTCAGACAAGTGAATGGGGTCTTTTGGAGCAGGTTCTTCAGGAGGAGAGTGGGAAGGGCTCTCTATGAACTTAGGTTTACAAGTGTTGGGAGGGCAGCTGGGAAGCCAAACACCTCCTCACCATTTTTCACAGAGAAGAAGCGACTTGTCAGCTTGGGGTGATGTTCATGAATAGGTTGAGAAACCTCACAGAGCTGTTGGAGAGACCGACGCAGACACCTGCTGGCAGGGAGGTGCCCCATAGCCAGTTCTTCCCTCAGGATGGCCTCTGGCACAAAGAACTTGGGTTTGGGACTAAAATTAAGTTATGCCGGAAGAAGGAAGAGTCCAAGCTACCCCCCTGGGAGATGGTAAAATAAAGGTCAGGGGCACAGTGGGGAGTCCACAGCTTAATTCAGTGTGACTCAAAGCAATCCTGCCACATTTGTTGACTCTAAAGAGTCCTTATAAGAATAGAACTAGTCAATGTAGAATAACAGCAGTTAGGCGAGTTTGTTATATCCCGAAGCATGACCTTATCAAGAACTGAAACATGCCAAGTGCCACTGAAAGATAAACATGTTTCCCTTCCATAAACCACACAGTCAGTTTCTAAGAGACACACAAGTTTGAAATGTGTCTCTATGCCTTTAAGAGTATTATACAGTGCTCAAGACCAGGGTGCAAGTTTTCTTTTTACACATGGACTCTCTTGACCTAAACCTCCAACATGGAAGCTGAAGAGATTCCAGATCTTGTGCCATGCTCCAAAGGTGTGGAATGAAATATTCAGACAAGGGCGGAGCCTCTCATTTCTGTTTCAGTTCCATGCAACCAACCACAAAGAGGGAAACTCCAGGTCTGGAGTCTTTTCTAGGGTTGTAGTTCTCAACCTGTGGGTGGCAACCCCTTTTTGAGGGGCGGGGTTGAACGATTCTTTTTGAAGAATCCTTTCCCTGCATATCAGATATTTATATTAGGACTCATAACCGTAGCAAGATTACAGTTATGAAGTAGCAATGAAAATAATTTTATGGCTGGGGTTCACCACCACATGAGGAACTGTATTAAAGGGTCGCTCGCAGCATTGGGAAGATCGGGAACCATTGGTCTAGGGAAATAAGAACCACTTTTGCTGAGTGCTCTGTTTCCTACTTTTGAACTACACCGAGTTTAGCAAAACTAAATCTCCAAGCTTATTCTTTTTCCAAAGAGTTGCTGCACTTGTATGCAAAGTGAAAGTAACTTTATAATCAGGGACAGATTTTACAAAACTGAGGCACAAGCTATAAAAATGTAGAATTTTGTGTTTTATATAAAAAGCTATAACAGCAAAGGCCCCGAAGACAGGTAAAAGCCACCCCCACCCCTTAAATGAGAGCCCAGAAAGAAGGCTGCTGAAGTAAAAACCACAAATTCTGATGACTTTGTAGTCAGAACATATGTCAATGGGAGGGGTGGGCAACTCTCCTTCTGCCTTTAGACATGGCCTGCCACACTTTCACTAGCACCTCAGTGATGAAGATAAGCCATCTGCCAAACCCAGAGGACAGCAGAAGTGTCCCAAGGTAGACATTAATGCAGTGCATGAACATGCTGCTCCAGACTGCTGGTGCAGCCCCACAAACAAGGACACATACAGAGGCAGCCATTCCTTTCAACTGGCAACTCGGGCTTTAAAACAATCTATCCTTCAGGAGGAAAGAAAACCTTATCTGAGCAGCTAAATTACCGCTATATTTAGAAATAAAAACATTTTTTTAATTTAATCAAGTGCATGCCTGACTTTTAAAAGTCACTCTGAACAAAGAAAAATAGCTCAACCATCAAAACAAAATTTATTGGTTCATCTACACAACTGATAATTATTTATTTAAGGATATATTTACTAGTTGGTGACTACCCTGGAAAGTGCTACGCCTTTAAAGGAAGTATAACTGGACATGCGGAGGAGGAATACAGACATTCATTCCACATCTTTTAAACGGATACAGGGGGGTGCACTCCGTTTTAATTGGCTGAAGAGGGTGTTAGAACCCCACCCCACTCCCCTTTAACCACAGAGGTCACTGAAATGTAAAGAGTACAAGGGCATGGCCCCTGGCTAACCATCTCATTAAAATGTAACTGAAAACAGAATCGAACTTCAGCACAAATGAACCTTAAAAATCCGTGACTTTCATCTCATTCTAGATTCTAAATCCTGTCTCCGGGCTCCCTTGATACTGCTTGTGTTCTGAGACTGTTAGCATGTTTTCATATGTGTTCTTTCGAACCTGCATATGATATACATACAAAAGTCCATTTTATCTTTGACAAACATTATCACTTCCTGATGTACAAACATCTAACCGCCCCAAAACCATAGTGCCTGTATTTGGGGCTTGTTTTTCTTTCCTAGATAATAGCAAACACAATAAAAAATAGTTCAAGTTTTGAATTTTGCAACTCCTTATAGAACCAAATGTGCTAACATTGTACAAAATAAGCATTAATGAATGCCATCATAATTATTGCTAACAAAGGCCTAACACAATCCCTATCACCAAAACATTATAATAATTTTGCTTAATAATCTACTTGAGAATTAAGCTTTAAAAAAAAAAACATAATATATGGTTTATACTTTTTACTCTTCAGACAAACCAGCTTCACTATCCATGGTCTGAATTAGTAGCATTCTATTACAGATTTGTATCTGGCTCAATAAAAAAGCTCTCTGATTATACAACAGGTATTTGAAAACAGTGTTATAATGAAAAACGGTGGTGACAAGCATAGTAAAGACGACTGAGATGAGAAAACATATAATACCAACCATTTAGATAACATATGTCTTTATTATTATCAGCTACAACACCCAGGATGCTTGGGAGGGGGAGGGGGAGGGGAGGGGATTAAGGGCATCTTGGAAATAGATCCCAAACACTGGCCTTTGCAAGCGGCATAGTGAGGTTAACCATCAGTTTAACGTTCAATTAATCTAGCATCCTAAGACAAATTTCACACTTGCTGTTATCCTGCTGCAAGTCTGTTCCGATTCTTACCAAAAGTTCGCAGAGGAATCTGCAGATATGAAGCTTGACGGGCGGAATATGGTCACAAAAATTCCGATTCTTTCTTGGCTTTTACAAAGGAGGTACGCGTTTATAAACAGCAAAATACTTTACAAAAGAGGGGGGGTGCATCCTTGGAAATTACTGTCTTTAGACCACTGGCAATATCTGGGCAAAATCTTAAAATACGTTTCCTCCAAAGGAGAGAAAAAAACAACTTTAATATACAATAAGGAATATATTAAAGTGCTGGCGAGCGCGGGGGGGGGGGGTAAGTAGCGGGGGTGTCACGAGAAAGTGTTTCCAGGAAGCTTGTTTTTAGGATTCAAAACAACCACCACCAAAATATGCGGCCAGAAGAGAAGAAGAAGGAAAAAAAAGCTTTGATAAAAGCTAGGTGGGAAATAAAACTTGGGTCCATGGTGTTCTCTCTGCTCCAGTGCTTACGCGGTAGGGCAAAAGCCTTTTCTGGTCGACTTCACCAAAATGCGCACTTCATCACAAGAGGCCCGGTCCTCCCACTCTAGTCCTTCAACCCCAAATGCTGCGTGAAAGCTCTGAGAAAGGAGAGGGGTGCGAGAGGAGGAGAGGTGGAGGTTGGGGGGGGGTCCCCGGCAGCTGCCCCCTCGCTTTCTTTGCAGTTCGGGTTTGCACAGTTGCGGTTGTTTCCAGTCTTCCTATATGTGCGCACTGGAGAGTGAGGAGCTTCAGCCCGCTCTCCCCGGGGGGGGAAAGGGACTAAGGAAGGAGAGCAGAGGGAGGAGGCAGGGGCGCCGATGCCCCGCCGGGCCCTCCCACAGTGGCGCTCCGGGTGCGCAGGGCCCGCGCATCCCGCCACCCTCTCCTCTTCTCTCTGCTCTCCTCCCGGCGCCGCCTGGCCGGCGGGGGTGCAGCCCACACTCCTGCGGGGGTGCCTGGGTGCTGCGCACCAGCCCGAGAGCCGGGATCCCCGAGCCACTCACCGCAGCAGCAGGAGCCCAGCAACAGCGCCGCCGCCAAGGGCCACATCTCCGCGCCGCCGGGGGGTCGCCGCCGCCGCAGGTGTCTGGAGCAGCCGCCGCCTCCGCTGCCTTCAAGGGAACGACCAGCAGCGCCGCAGCCGTGACAGGCAGGCAGGCAAGCAGGCAGGCAGGAGCGGCCGCCCAGGCTGCCCGGGGTGTGCGCGCGCGCGTGCTCGCCGCCCCGCGCCCGGCGCCCCGCTCCCACGCCCCGCTAGCCGCGCACGCGCACTCCGCCCCGCCTGGCCGCCTCGGCTCGTTGACGTGATGCCAGCCTCACACCCAGCTCTGGGCAGGCTCCGGGCGGAGAGCGCCAAGATCCAGCCTGCACCCGGGCTGTGCGAGCGAGCTGCACTCTCTCTCTCTCTTTCTCTCTCTCGTTTTCTCTCTCTCTCCGCTCTCGGTCCCGTCTCTCCAGCTCTCTTCCGGCTTCGTGTCCTGGGCCAGCCTGGAAAGACGGAGCGTGGAGCACACACGCTCACCGGAACTCACGGCACGCGCCCCTGCGCAGCCGGGCTCCTCTCCACTTCCCCTGGCCGGCCAAGCTTGTCCTGACCTCGGAGCCGCCAGACCTCAGCCCAAGTCCTCCTCCCTCCTCTCCTGGTGTGGGCGCTGCTTTCTGCTTTCAGTCTCCCCTCCCTAGGCGTGCAGCCCTGGAGCCCCAGGGCAGGGCGGAGAGAGGGCGCTGTGACCAGGTCCTGGCCCCCAAGGAACGCCTTCCCTCTGCCTCCCCCTTGGCCCTGATCTCTCCCTGACCTGATTTGTTCCAGAAGTGGACCTCCTCACCTGTTCTGCTTACTTTGTTGCCTAATGTTTTCATCCCCCAAGCAGGGTTGGGCAGTCAAGTTCCATGCAAGATGAGCAGTTTAAAACCACGATGGAGAAAGAGAGAGAGACACAAGGATTGTGGCAGGCAGATCCTTGACGCTGTAATGTTAGGAAACTGGCTAGGTCTACCTCCCTCTGTAGACCCCTGCCCGGTTTGAGTTCAGTTCTTGAATAGGTTTAAAAGTGTAACTCTAAGCGACACCCTCCATCCTGAAGCGAAAGTCCTTTGACTAAAAGGATTTGATCTCAGTAATAAGGGGTGCACATTCTGCCCACCCCCTGAGTGAGATTCTCTGAGCTGAGAGAAAAGGCGGGAATGGCTATCACACTATTACACTTCTTAAAATCTTCTACCCCAGCCATTTCCTTCTAAATAACCAGTGTAACAGTAATTCCAATTCAGGATAGAAATTGCCACTGTCTGCGATGCTGTGACAGTGCCCTTATTTCATGATTATTGTCCTATGACGATTACCTCTTCCTCCCAGATAGGGTACCAACAACGAACTAAAGTAGGATTCCACTGAAGTCAGTCTCGAACCAAAGGTTTTATTGAGCTTGCTGTAAGAGGTTACTTCCCACCCAGCAGTGTGGAAGATCTGAAAGCAACCACACCTAAAAATTTCACAGCAGCGTGAATTCCCCATTCTTTTGATACCCTTCCATCCTAGGCATCCTCTAGCACCTACTTAGGACTGACTGAGAGGTGCAGGAGGAAGTAGCTGGAATCTCAAGTAAGGGTTCAATGACCCTCCTCCTGCTGACACTCTCCTGCCATGAGGGGACACCCAGTCAGCCGACCCTCTCTGGAGAGTCACAAGTAGTGACAAGTTTTCTGAGGAACGTGATTGCTGTTACACTTAGAGAATAGCACTCAACAAACATCCCTTAGTATATAATATGTGTGTGTGTGTGTGTGTACGTGTGTGTGTGTGTGTACACATGTGTGTGTCTGTGTGTCAGAGAGTGAAAGAGAGAGAGATTTCCTCCACAACATTATCAATTCCCTAAGCCCAGAAAGTTCCCTCCTTTCCATTGATCTAGGTGATGGAAATTATACAATAAGTCTATAGTAAATATGTTGATGTGACTTAAGGGTTAGAGTTGTGCTGCTTAAGGTTTTCAATGGCAGCCTAGATACCCTCAGGCTATCAAAGGAACCAGTTAATTCTAGTCTACCCACTGCTGATGTGGATACAAAGCAATCATCGCTCACCAGACCTTGAGCATTAGGGACACTATGTATCAGAGAGCAGCTGCTTGTCTAAAAAAGGCTGTCAGCTGTCCCTGGATGCAACTAACCCTGTAAAGCTGACTAGTGACTGGAAAAGACTGTGCCCAACCTGCAGAGGTGGAGACCCAGTGATGCTCTGGGTTATGCCGGGAGCTGGGGGCGGGGTATATGATTGTCTTTTTGTGCAGAAAATGGAATGGGCTTAAGTTGGGTGGATGAGAAGCCGAGTGGTAGCCACTGTTCTCTCAGGTTTTTGAGATGGGGCATGGGGTTGGGGTGGGGCTATCCCAGAAAAGTTCCATGGCAACTTCCTCAGATGTGATAGCGTCTCTCTGAGATAGCCTTAAACACCAAGACCAGAACCTAAAGTCCTTAGAAGTTCTCTATTAATTGATCCAAGCATTTTTTCCTTTTTTAATTAGATATATTCTTTATTTACATTTCAAATTATTTCCCCTTTCCTGGTTCACCCCTCCCCAAAAGTCACATAAGCCCTCTCCCCTCCCTCTGTTCCCTTCCACTTCCCTGTCCCACTCAACCCCCTCCCACTTCCCTGTCCTGGTATTCTCCTATACTGCTACATCGAGCCTTTCCAGGACCAGGGGCCACTCCTTCCTTCTTCTTGGGCATCATTTGATAAGTGCATTGTGTCTTGGGTATTCCAAGCTATTCTGGGCTAATAACCACTTATCAGTGAGTGCATACCATAGTGTTCTTTTGTGATTAGGTTACCTCACTTAGGACGATATTTTCCAGATCCAAACATTTTTATGTAGGCTTTGAGCTTGGCACCAGAGAGGAGGGGGTGGTCGCACAACAGGCATTTTGAACACAAGTAGCACACATTAACTTTGTTAACTAAGAGTCTCCACACAAGCTGTGAGTAGGAGCTGTCATGCCCAGTTCAGATACGGAGACAGGAGAAGAGGTGCAATGGGTCGGTGTCCTGGAGGTACATATTCTGGTGCTCTCTGGAACTCTCCCCTGAGCCCTTTCCTTGGGTTTTTATCAGACATGTGGTTTCCCCTGAGTCACTTCTGACCTTATAGATGAGGAATGTGGAGCTCGGTTATAAGCTCAGAGAAGTCGCGGTCTACGATAAGACATCTAGCTGCCCCAAGGCCGGCCGAGTTCTCAGCTTTCCTTCTAAGTTCATGACTAGTTCCTCTTCCCTCCTGGTTAGCCTAATCAACTTTCCTTTTCCTCCCAATATTAATCTGCTTCAGACTGAGTTTAAAATCTTACATAGATACAGCAATATATTTAATCTTGATGCTTCCGATAACGTATATGTCCCT
The DNA here is from genome assembly GCF_947179515.1 of Apodemus sylvaticus. Taxonomy (NCBI): domain Eukaryota; kingdom Metazoa; phylum Chordata; class Mammalia; order Rodentia; family Muridae; genus Apodemus; species Apodemus sylvaticus. The sequence continues at coordinate 50,183,288 of NC_067486.1, forward strand.
GGTATATGTGAGCGTTGCATGTTCATGGATGTACAGGTACAAGGGCACATGTTTGTGCTTGCATGTAGAGACTAAAGAACTCCTTTGTGTACCATTTCTCAGAAAGTGTCTATACCTTTTAAAAAAAAGTTGAAAGATGAAACATCTTCCTAGACATTCTGGTTAGCTTTCAAATGAAGATCATATTTTATAAACACTTCTGGCCCAGAATTTGCCATATAGGCTAGGCTGGCTAGTCTGTGAATTCCGTGGATCTACCTGTCTCCTCTTCCTCAATGTTAGGATTCCAAGACACCATCAAAAGGTTTGCGTTCACAGATAATCACTAGAAAAACCAAAAACCAGGAACGCTAAACATCCAGGGTTCTCTCTTCAAAGGACAGTTGTTCCCCAGCCAGGAGACTGGGGATGAAGGTGGTTAGCTGCTGCTGTAGCCAGGTCATTCCTGGTTCCCCCAAGTTCCCACAAGCAGGGCCTGAGGAAGTGAGTAGTCTAGATGACCTCTGCACTATTTGTCTGACCAAAACCATACCAGATCCTTCGCTGGGCCCTTAAAATGACACAGGTATCACATCTGGAGAAGCCATCTTCATGGAAGAAGTGACAGTGCTTTGAGAAGAGTTTTAATGTGATTATGTTCCATGTACACATGTTCTCACATTTTCCTGTACTTAAATATGCCTAAAATAAACTGCCCAGTGTCAGGCTCTTTAAGTGTGAGCAATCACTAGCTACTGAGTCAATCTGAATCCAATTTCCTCCTTGCTTCACGGAGATGGTTACTCTGCTAGCCCTGATGTTTACAAAGACTATATATGAGACTTATTAGGGTGGCTTATAGGCTGTGAGCCAGGTATTCCAACAATGGCAGTCTCCCAATAGAAAGGCCAAACTCTAGGAGTTGTTTAGTCCAGGAGACTGGCTATTGCAACACTCTCAATCTGATGCTGGAGTCCCAGGGAGATCCTAAAGAGATGTTGGACTTCTGTCTGTATTGGAATCCTGAAGAAGTAGCTTCCAAAACCAATGAAGGAGTGCCTCAGCAGCAGGATACCTGAACTTTGCCATTGAGAATGAGGGCAAACATGCAAAATAGCAAAAGCATTCTTCTACAACGTTTCATGGGGGCTGCCACAAGAAGTTGTTGACAAGACTTACAGTGGGATTTCACATCTCAAATAGTGAAATTAAGAAAATCCCCCGGGGCATGCCCAGATGCTTGGGTTTTAGCTGATTCCAGATATAGTCAAGTTGGCAATCAACATTATACGTCACATGACAATTCTGGAGATTGAATTTCTGTCCTTGTGTTTGCAAACACTTTCATTACTGAGCTTTCTCCACAACCCATATGATTTTTAATTTTTTCCAAAGGAGGACTCGCCATTATCATCCCACTGGTTTCTAGTTTATGATCAGGCAATTTACAGCAGCAACACTGGATTACTCCACACCTGGAAGATTCTAGCCTCTGTTGCTCCCTCTACTTGTGTGTTCTTCCTGAGTTCTCTTCTCTCCCCACCCAATGCATTCCGCACCATCCTTCAAAGCTGACACTGAGCATTACCTTCAAGAGGTCATTCTTAACCCCATTTGTCGTCTGTCCCATAACTCACTGTGACTTCACAGATCTAATTACCTGTCCCCTGACTCTTTGTTCACCTTGTCAATAGATATTTATTTCAATATATGTGTCTCTTCCTCCAGCACATTAGCTCAGAGGAATTTGTCCTAGGGACATTTGCATCTCTGTATTAGTAAGGGTTATACGGAGAGGTGGCTATCATATACTTATCTCTTGGTATTTATGAAAGATTGGTTACAGCACTTCAAAACCTGTGGGTCCCCAAGTCCTTTATATAAAATTGTGTATTAGTCCAAGTTTCTCTAAAAGAACCAAGAGAATAAAAATATTCTGAAAAGGAATTTATTGGAATGTTCACATGATAGGAACATCATAGCCTAAAATGGAAACTGTATAGATTATATAAAAACACACCATTTATAAGGATTCACCTTAACTGGATCTGGAATCAACTAAAAGACATTCCTCTGGGAAAATTTGTGAGGGCATTTCTAGGAAGAAAAGAATTAACAAGGGAGATAAGACTCTCCTGCAGAGTGGGTAGCACCTTTGGGCTACAGCCCAGTTATAAGCAGGTCATAGGAACAAACAGTGGTAGTTTGCTTGCTGGCTTTTGCTGTTGGTTTGCTGGTGAATTCATCTGCTCTGTTACTTCTATTGCAGCTATTGCTTCTATCCTTCACTGCACCAGAACCCCACTTTTTGGCCTTCCAACATGCTAAAGATAAGGAGTTCTCCAGGAATCCTCCAGGATTTCAGTTCTAGATTGATGCTACTGAGACATCCAGCTTTGTAGATTGGTCAGGGACAGGTTTCTAAACAAAAATAATGTATTTGCATATAACTTACTTGATCATCTCTAGATTGGTTATAATATCGAAAGCTACTCTCAACAATAAAAGAACTTCTGGGGGAAGCACCATCCCTGACCTCAAGCTCTCAAGCTCTATTACAGAGCAGTAGTGATTAAAAAACAACAACAACAACAAAAAAAAACAAGACAAAAGAACAAACAAAAAACACTGCATGCATTGGTACAGAGTCGGGCTCGTAGATCAATGGAACAGAATTGAACCCACACACCTATGATCACTTGATCTTTTACAAAGGAACTAAAACCATCCAGAGGAAAAAAGACATCATTCTCGACCAATGGTGCTGGTTCAACTGTCGGTCAGCACGTAGAAGAATGCAAATCACTCCATTCTTATCTCCTCGTACAAAGCTCAAGTCCAAGTGAATCAAAGACCTCCACATAAAACCAGACACATTGAAACTAATAGAAAAGAAAGTGGGGAAGAGCCTTGAGCACATGGACATGGGGAAATTTCCTGAACAAAACACCAATGGCTTATATTTTTAAGATCAAAAAATTGACAAATGGGACCTCATAAAATTGCAAACCTTCTGTAAGGCAAAGGGCACTGTCAATAGGACAAAATGTCAACCAACAGATTGAGAACAGACCTTTACCAACCCTATATCTGATAGAGGGCTAATATCCAATGTATACAAAGAACTCAAGAAGTTAGACTCCAGAGAACCAAATAACCCTATTAAAAATGGGGTATAGAGCTAAACAGAGAATTCTGAACTGAGGAATACTGAATGGCTGAGAAACATCTAAAGAAATGTTCAGCATCCTTAGTCATCTGGGAAATGCAAATCAAAACAAACCTGAGATTCTACCTCACACCAGTCAGAATGGCTGACAGCAGATGCTGGTGAGGATGTAGAGAAAGAGGAATACTCCTCCATTGTCTGTGGGATTGCAAGGTGGTACAACTACTCTGGAAATAAGTCTGGTGGTTCCTCAGAAAAATGGACATAGTACTACATGAGGACCCAACTATACCATTTCAGCTATACCAGAAGATGCTCCAACATGTAATAATGACACATGCTCCACTATGTTCATAGTAGCCTTATTTATAATAGCCAGAAGCTGGAAAGAACCAAGATGTCCCTCAACAGAGGAATGGATACAGAAAATGTGGTACACTTACACAATGGAGTACTATTCAGCTATTAAAAACAGTGACTCCATGAGATTCTTAGGCAAATGGATGGAACTAGAAAATATCATCCTGAGTGAGGTAACCCAATCACAAAAGAACACATATGCTATGCACTCACTGATAAGTGAATATTAGCCCCAAATTTCAGAATACCCAAGATACAATTCACATATCACATGAAGTTCAAGAAGAAGGAAGACCAAAATGTAGATACTTTCGTCCTTCTTAGAAGGGGGAACAAAATACCCATGGGAGGAGATACAGAGACAAAGTGTGGAGCGGAGACTGAAGGAAAGGCCATGTAGAGACTGTTCTACCTGGGGATCCATCTCATGTACAGTCACCAAACCCAGACCCTATTGTGGATGCCAACTAGTGCTTGCTGACAGGAGTCTGATATAGCTGTATCTTGAGAGGCTCTGCCAGTGCCTGACAAATACAGAAGTGGATGCTCGCAGCCAACCATTGAACTGAGCACAGGGTCCCCAATGGAGGAGCTAGAGAAAGAACCCAAAGAGCTGAAGGGGTTTGCAGCCCATAGGAAGAACAACAATATGAACCAACCAGTATCCCCAGAGCTCCCAGGAACTAAAATACCAACCAAAGAGTACACATGGAGGGACATCAGGTCATACATCAATGTGAGGAGAGGCCCTTGGCCCTGTGAAGGCTTGATGTCACAGTGTAGAGGAATGCCAAGACAGGGAAGTGGGAGTGGGTGGGTTGGTGAGTAGGGGGAGGACAGATGGGATAAGGGGTTTTCAGAGGGCAAACCAGGAAAGGGGATAACAATTTAAATGTAAATAATATATCTAATAAAAATACAACATAATAATTATTATAACATATATATAATTTATGTAATGTGTATATATAATATGATATATAATTTATATTTATGGTATCCTGTATTCTTTTAAAAAGCAATGAAAGGAAAAAACTCTACCTATTTGTAAAATCACAGTATCTTTTTCTGAATGTTTTCCCCACAGTGCTCATAGAATGTGTGAATGCAGAACCATGGATACATAGAGCCTACTCTGAGTGTGTATTATGTGTAGGTGGGTGCATAGACAAGGAGAGAGAAAAATAGCTGTATAGAATGATGGATGGATAGATGGTCAGATAGATGGAGGGGGGGAACTCACTAAAGGAATAGGTTTGTATAACCATAGATGATAGAAAGCCCCATGATAGGCCTTGTGCAAGCTAGAGAATCAAGAAGCTGGTCCCAAATCTCAGCTCCCCAGATGTCAATGAGGTAACTATCAGTAGCATAGTAGTAACAGGGCGGAAGATATGAGAGCGTGGTGCACTTCTGGTGACACTGATGAAGTCTGAAGGCCAGCAGATACAGAGTTCTGATATCCAAGTGCAGGAGAAGTGAAGTGTCCCAGTTCCAAAGACACCAAAACCTCTTCTCCATCATTTTGTCGGATCATGGTCTCCAGCTGGTACCCACTCTTCCTACCAGTTCACGTGGTAGTCGCTTCTCAAAATGTCCTCATACATATCCCCTGGAGACCTTGTAAGTCAGCGACATAAAATATTGGGAACAGAAACTACTTCAGCCCACGGTCGTAGGACACAGAGGTGGTGATCTGATGATCTTCTTTGCATTTCCCTCTACAGAGCAGATGCTATCAGATGCCTAATTTTTCCTTGGTCTTGGCAAGGTAGTGATTCTTGCTCCTGCCTCTGTCTTTCCTGCCACTGATACTATCCATGTGGGGGGGGCCGTAGTCACAGAAGTACAAAATCACTGGAGACAGAGCCAGCATCTAGGTAGATTTTAAAAATCAAACGAGTACAGGTCTTTGGTAGTGTCTGGGGTCTAGAAGGCCTTTGGTATCTAACTCTACATTTTGAGGATAGACAACACATATGAAGTTCGTGTGTACAAGAGTGTTTACTTCTCCATCACTGCTCTCACAAAGAGCAGTAAACATAGGGGTTTAAAATCACATGTTATCTCTAAGTCCGTGGAACGGGAAATCCAAGGGGCTCGGTTAGTTTCACTGCTCAAGCAGCCAGAGGCTGAAATCAAGGCATTGGCTGGACTGTTATCCTTTATGCAAGGGAAGCACGAAGGGAAGAATCTATTTCAAGCTTCATCCAGACAACAGGCAAACTTCAACGCGTAGGACCAGGGTCCCCGCTTCCTTGTTGACTACAGCCTGGAGTTCTTCCATCTCTAAACGCCCTAGAACGCCATTGGCACACTGATTCCTTAGAGTATTCTATCACCCCAGCCTCCCCTCTTCTCCCCATGTCTTTCATTGCCTGGCCTCCTTTCTGCCTTTTCTGTTTAAGACCTCAAGCAATGGGATGGCGCCCACTCTGTAACCTAGGATACTCTCCCGTTTGTAAGATTGGTAACCATTGTCCCATCCTCACTGTCTGTAACCATTGTCCCATCCTCACTGTCTCTTTTCGCTTTGTAGGCTAAAACATTCATTGACTCCTGGGGATTTGGGCTTAGAAGGCTTTGAGGGACATGATTCTACTAAGAGATAGGTGCTTTTTCATATGTCTCATATTAATTCTCACAGCATTCCCCAAAGAGGAATATAGTTATACCTTCTGTTCAGGAACAGAAAGTGAGGTTCTGGGAGTTTTATTCCACAGCTAGTCAGTGGTACAGCCCTCTGTACCCTGACCCCAACTGCTCTTTCAGAGTTGCCTGTTCCTAGGAAGGTTGTCACTGTCCACTCAAGATGTGGCAGCTCACCTCTGAGGGACATGCATTTCTGGGCCCCCCGGCAGAAAACATCCTGCTCCAATGAAGTTACCTAGGAGAGATGAATAACAGGACTGTTGACAAGGCTGTGGGTGGAGTTATGGAACGCCAAGAAAGACAGGCAAGCCACCTTTGTAGCCACCAGCTATTGCATCCTAGCTGTGAAGGAACACAGGGAAGAAATAGTCTGCAGACACCTGAGAGAAAAAGTAGAAACCATAGGCAAGGCTGAATGACAGGAGCTGTGACCGGCTCAGCCAACAGCCAGGCTGGCTTTGCAGAAGGGTGGCAAGAAAGACCGACTTCTTTCTCTGTCCCCAGCTCTTACTACTATCAAGTCTCACACCAACCAGAGGGAAAGGGGCTGCTGATGTAGGTGAAATTCATTACGTTTACCTTTGTTGGTACAGGACGTAGGGGTAGCGGAATAAAAGGCTTGAAGGAGGCCGTCGTCCCTTCAGGACCACCCCCAAAGCTGTACCAAGGTTGTTCATTTCTGTGGCTGGAAAAACAAATTACCACAAAAGAGAGGTGTAAAGTTAGAGCCGATTATTGTGTGAAATTCTGGAGGCCACAGGTCCGGAGTCAGAGTGTTGACTGGGCCCTGATTTCTCCTGAGGTCTGGAGAAGACACTCCCAACACTCTCTCTCCCCCCCCTCCCCCCTTGCTTCTCCCTAGCTCCTTGTGGTCCTGGCAGACTTGGTCTTGTCTGACGTGAGCTGTAGCCCTCCAGTCTCTGTCCTATCTGCACATGCCCTTTGTCTCCACGTCCTCTCTTCCTCACACCAAGGTACCAGTCACTGGTTTTAGGATCAGTCTTACGTTAAAATCCTTAACCATATACAACTGCAGGGGACCAGGTCCTAAATTCAAACCATATTCTAAGGTTCTAGGTGGAAATGAATTTGCCGCCTAACTAATGATAGCTAGTGAAATGTGTTATTTCTGAACAAAAGCTTCAGTTCCTAGCGTGTAATCTCTTTCTCTGTCTCTCTCTGTTTCCTGCCCCTCCCCCACCCCCACTGTTGTGGCAATCGTGTAAGACCACCGTGACTATTGCTACTCCCTGAGGCGGGGTCCTGGAGTGAGGATGACACAGAAGATGGAGCCCCAGCTGACCTGCCGGAAAGCACAGGAATATAAATAAACATGTCCTCTTTCCTGACAGATGTCGCATGCAGTTCAACCACAGTCCTGCTCTTCAGAGATATCCCCAGTTGAATAAAATCCCCAGCTTCTTTCTTTTTACACAAGAATATCCTCAAATGGTTTCAAACCACTCTGCATGGTCAAGGTTCCTCTACGTCCCATTCCAAGGGGACTTTTTAGGTCACTAAAGCTCCTTTTCTACGGCTGAGTCATAGAAAGAACCTGACTTTAAAGACGGCTGAGGGCCAAGCTCCCCAGGGCGAGCAGCGTGGATGCTCTTAGGTCCATTTTCTATTCCTATGAAGGGACACCATGACCAAGGCACACATCATCAGACAATCGCTGTGAAAGTAAACTGGATGAACTAAACCACACGTCCAGATGAGAACCCTGCGTATCTGGAATTAGGAGAAAACTTGATGGCTCTGTGTCTCTTTAAACTTTCTTATCTGCATTGAATGGCAACATGGCTGATGCCCCACCCCACCCCTCCCCCACCACCACCCCCACCCCTCCCCCACCTCCACCCCACCCCTCCCCCACCAATCGCAGCTGCAGCTGCAGATGCTGAACAGTTCCCCTCTCTTCACCCACCACATCTTGGTATATCACTGTGGTTAGTGTGTGACCTGAAAGCACGGTCACCAGGGGTGGCACCTGGTCAAGGAGCAGTCACAGCCCCCAAGGAGTTGCTATAAAATGACATTCTTGTGCCCTGCACCCAACCTTCTAAGTCAGACACTCTGGGAGTGCCCGGTAGTTTTGGTTTTGGTGAGTCTTCCAAGCGACTGGACCCCCTTTGGCCTGGAGTAGAGCCTACGAAGGCAGGTAGTTTGCCTTCAGAGGGACACATGGTATGCAAATGTCCCCCCCCTCCCTGCTCTTTGTGTCAGCGGGAGAGTCCTATAGAGGGGGGCAGAACCTTAGTTCTCCTGTCTTGTGAGCATTTTGTACCATCTGCAAGTGTCCCTTGGGCTTTCAACCATGAGAGAGGCCTCTCTATGAACATCGGGGTCTCTAGCATCTAATGCTGAAGGAGTAGATTCCAAGTCTCTTCTCACAGAAAGCGACATGTGCTTCCAAATGGCATGAAGAATCCTTGTGCTTTCTCCATAATCAGTTTAGACTCAGTTTACAAAGCAGGGTTCTCTGTAGTTTCTCTCTCTCTCTCTCTCTCTCTCTCTCTCTCTCTCTCTCTCTCTCTCTCTCTCTCTCTCTGTGTGTGTGTATGTGTGTGTTTCCACCAACAAACAGTTAACCGAAATCTTCACTAATGTCTCCCAAGTTTCCACTTAGATGATGACATTTTCATAAAAACTTGGAAAGCTTCCATAAGCGACACCTTTTTCCTGGGAATGAAATAAACAAGACCCAGGGTCCCCCGGAGGAATGGCAGATCAATCTCCATTCTACCCGGTGGCAAACTCCAAAGCTGTGTGGCATTGTGTGGATGAGAACAGAAAGAATTTATCCTCTACTATAATTGGAAAGAAAACTTGGTCATTCTCGACAAGCATGGGGGCCAGACCACCTGGAGGTCATGCCGAGAAGCCAGACGAAATGCTTGGCTCAACCTGCTCTGTCCGGGAAAGTTTGGAGCGTTCTAGACAGGTTAAGTGTGAGCACTGGTCAAGTAAAGATGGTATAAGGCACGATGCTTGCTAGTGGATAAATCCTTCATTTGTTCAGGTGACTTTCTTGTTTGAGAATACTGGATATATGTTTATCTGACCTACTACCCATCTCTGCCTCTCTCTCTCTCTCTCTCTCTCTCTCTCTCTCTCTCTCTCTCTGAGCCTATACATAATCAGTTTTTTTCCTCTCCCAAGAAATGTTTTGTGCCAGCAGGACTGAAAGCTAGATGAAAATCTATGAAAACACTAACTGAAGGAATCGATAGTATTATATGTAAATGTGTACATCTATCATAAACTACAGGCTTATTTCTATGCACGTTAAGATGTTCCCAGCACCTCTAATTGGCACCCTGCCTAGCTGTGGCATGCATGCTATGAGGAATCTACATGGCTAGACTCGCCTTGCAGAGACACAGTAGACAGCTATGTATGGGCTATGATTTACGTTTTCCTCAGGGATCTCTCTGTAGCTGCCCTAGCTGGCCCAGGCCTAGAGCCTCCTAAGAAATTCCCCCATCGCTTACCCCTTTGCATTCAGGCACTAAAAGTTGTTTAAATGCAAATTATTTTCCAGGCGGTCGAGACATTATTATTCATTAATATTTGGGCTCTAATGAGTTTATCAGCTTAGAAGAGCACGTGCTGGAGTCTTTAGGTAATAGAAACCAGGGAATCATGTTTTAATAACGATAGGCAGGAGAGTATGGAGTAAGTTCTAAAGCACTGTAGAAATCCAGAGACTCAGGACATGGCGGAGAGACTGTTACAAGGTTAGAAGTAGAATGTAGGAAACAAGAGTGAAGGTAGACAATGCCTTCACAAACCTGTAGGTTATTTGGGCCTCAAGTTTCTAGCATTCAGTGCAAGACCATTTACAGAACATAAATGCCACCTGGAATGTGGTATCTCTACCTCCCAGGACTTGCCCATCTGTTGTGCCCAGGTACTGTGGGTATGCCAGGGAAAGAAAACTATATTAAAGGTGCTCGCAGCCTTCACCATACAGCCGCTGCTCTCTGACGTCAGCGCAGCCTCTCCCTTGCTGAACTCCAGCCGAAGGAAAAGGGGCACAAGTAAGGAGGTGTCCAGTACCATGGCTCGTACAAAGCCTGCCGGCAAATCCACCGGTGGTAAAGCACCCAGCAAACAACTGGCCACAAAGGCTGCTCGCAAGAGTACGCCCCCTACTGGAGGGGTGAGGAAACCTCATCGTTACAGGCCTCGTACTGTGGCACTCGGTGAAATCAGACGCTATCAGAAGTCCAGTGAACTTCGGATTCTCAAGGTCCCCTTTCAGCGTCTGGTGTGAGAAATTGTTCAGGACTTCAAGACAGATCTATGCTTCCAGAGTGCGGCTACTGGTGCTTTGCAGGAGGCAAGTGAGGCCTTTCTGGCTGGCCTTTGTGAAGACACCAACCTGTGTGCTATCCATGCCAAACATGGAACAATTATGCCAAAAGATATTCAGTTAGCATTCCGTATACTTGGAGAACGTGCTTAAGAGTCCACTAAGAGGGGAAACATTACATTCTCAAAAATATTCTTTTTCCTCTTCTTCTGGTTACCAGTAGTTCTAAATGTTAGATATTTTTTCCTTGGGGGGATCAAAGGTACCTAAGTGCCTTTGCCAGTGGAAACACTGGGGACAGAATCAGGTATTGGCAGTTTCTCCACGTTCATTTGTGTGTGAATGTTTAATGTAAATGCAAGATGTAAAACAATGCAAGCAAAATGTTTCAGTGAACACAGTTCAACTTTATAATAATTATAAATAAACCTGTTAAAACTCTCTGGACAGTGCCAGCATTTGGATTTTTTTTTTTATAAAATAAGTAAATTTCTTATTGATGGCAACTAAATGGTATTTGTAGCATTTTTATCACACAGTAGATTCCATCCACTCACTATACTTTTCTAACTGAGTTGTCCTACATGCAAGTAGATGTTTTGAATGTTGTCTGTCTTCTGTGCTGTTCCTATAAGTTTGGTGTTAAAATACATTAAACTAATTTAAAAAAAAAACTATAAAAAAAAAACCCTACCTTTGCGGTGCTTCCAGAGGCCCATTCAGGTAGAAGAGGCAGAAAAATGCAAGGGACATGCCTCAGGGACATGCCTGGGTTATTTGAGGAAACTTAGGTTTGGGAAAACGGTAGATCAGAGAGAGAGGGAAAGGAAGAAGGATAATGGACACTCCAGTTCCTTCACGACCTCCCGAGACTCTAGACTTTAACTCTTAGCCTGATGAGAGGTTTTGAGACCAAGAGTGGTATCTCTCAGCTGACAAGTCAGTGAAAACCCTGGAATGCTGGCTCGTGCTGGTAATGCTAGTACTGGTAATGCTAGAGGTAGTCGCAGGGGGATCAGGGGCAACCTCAGATACATAGCTAGTTAGAGGCTATCCTGGATTACATGGGACACTGCTTTAGAAAAAAGCCTATTACACATGTTAGAAAACTCAATAAAGAGCTAGAAATGGTAAATATTTTCAATTAGGAGGTTTCTTGAGTGTACTGAATTTTCTGTTGTGGTACTGACAAAGTCAGCTAATAAATGTGGCCACTAAAATGTCAGTCACTAAAACAGGGAGCTATTTTATTTCGCACAAACTTAACTTTATGCCATTGCAATGATGCAAGGGAAGGATTTTAGAAAGTTGTTTAAATGCAAGTATTATTTTAGAAGTTTACTTGAAAGACAATTATATTATGTGTAGATACATATACTATATATGCATATAGATTAATTGGAGTTACCTACACAAAGAGATAATGTGCCTCCTCCCTACAGAAGCCATAGATAATTGAACAGAAGCCCCAGTGCCAGAAAAGGGATATTTTCCTTCAAATTATTGGTCATTGGGCCAAGATACCTACAAAATATGAAGGCTATTGCTATTGCTTTTGACTGTCTCCCAAAACATGATGGTAAGATCCCATTGTCGAAGACATCGCAGTCATAGACTTGGAGAATTTAAACTAGTACTGACCTGGAAGGCTCTTCCCTAAAGGCTAGCTCTCATAATGTTGGAAGCTGTTATGACAGCTGTCAGAGGAGAAAAGCTATTAACAGTCTTATGCAGCTGTAGTTCTTATGAACCATAATAATTATAAGCCCAGCATCATAGCATCAACAGTGCAATAGTGGCTCTTACATCTTGGAGATAACCAACTGCTCTCTCATTGGGCTTAGGGCTAACTCAGTAAGAGGGAACTCATGCTTGGTACTGTAAGCCTAGCCAAGAACTTGATGCTGAAGAGGCCATATACCCTAGAGGAGAACCACAACTAATCATCTCATTAAATTAATATACTTTACAGCTGCCTTCTAAATATTTATCCTTCTATATATACATTAGTTCAGCTCTTGCCCTTCATCAAAAATCTTCTTTTGGCAGCAGATGAGAACTATTACTGTGATCTACAACTGGTCAAAATAACCAAGAGTACCCAAACACAACTGATATATCTACTCAGGGAAAATAAGAAAGGGTGGGAAAAATGTAGAAGCCAGAGGACCAGGACAAAGGCTGTGGGGTAGGGTTTCTGGACATGGTAGGAATGTTGTACCCATGAACTCTCAACAATATGGCTGCCACAGAACACTTGAACAAGACTTCATCAGTTGACATAGTAACATGGATTTGGGGGAAGTTCATAAGTGTCCACTCTGACATTTTTTGTGTGTGTGTGTGTGTGTGTTTTCCTGGGCATCAGAGTGATGAGCTGTAGGAGGCAAGTTCAGTGTAACACAATTCAGTAACTAGTGTTGGTTCAGACTTCAGGAGTCTGACCCCAGTGATTTATTTCAGACATATTTAAACACAGCCCAATCTGGTAGAAACTAATCTTGTGATAATTAACTCAATCCTGTGTGCACAAGAAAGCATGCATAAATCTCCTTGAAGAGCAAACTAAGCTAAATACAGATAAGTCATGACAGCATCGAAAACTCTCTGTTAAAGTACCTGTAGCACTCTCCATAAAGATGGCTCCCATAGACTGAATGAGAAAAACAAATCCATGGGAAAGGTCTGGAAGAGAATCTGGTGCTGGAAAGTGTCCAGACACACAGATTATTCAAAGGTCACCAGGCTAGAAAGCACACCGGGTTCAGCTGTATAGACAGAAAGCAGGTTTTACATTACCCTGGAAGGTACCCCCTGTTCTTAACCTTTGAAGTTCCCCAGTGCATGTGTTTGAGCACAAGACCCCCTGTGCCCATATACTACAGAAAGAAATGCAGGCACTCAATGGCTGTGGAGGGAGGGAAATCAGTTCTCTTATGGATAAAACCTCTGACAAGTTGCCCAAGCCTAGGTGAGCCCTAAACTTGTGTATATATAGGAAGCACTAACTGGGCTTAGTGGGATATATATTATTACATGTATATTGTATGTGTATATATATATATATATATATATATATATATATATATATATATATATATGTGTGTGTGTGTGTGTGTGTGTGTGTGTGTTTACACATATATATCCTATAAACCCTGTGTATATATTGTGTATGACTTAAAAAAATAAATAAAACTTCAGCTGTAGAAGAGGGGATAATAACCAGGAACCAAGTTCTTTATATAGAAAGGAGAACCAACAGCATTTGCTGTCAGACCAAATGTGGGATAGTAGAGAAATTCAGGAGGAAATGTAACTCTGCGGTATTTGGTTCTGTATAGAGGAGGAATCAGCTCTGCTGGGCTGAGGGAAATAAGGAAGGAAGATAAGTGGAAGAAAGGCCACTAGGAATCAGCTTGAGTCATGAGAATTTAAGATGCATCTAGGATAAAGGAATTGGACAGGAAGTTCCTGACTCTCTCTGCCTGGCTCCAATAGCCTCTGATCACATGATTCCCAACAGCTTCTGCTGCGATTCTCCACTTTTGAGAGACCTTGCACTCTGCCTTACTCCACCTTCCCCAAAAGCAGTTGGTTGAAAGGGGAAGTAATGTAAATTTCCCTTTGGTCCACCCTGTGGTCAAGATGAGCAAACTTCAGATGTGTTCACGGTCTTCAGGACCTCCCAAGCCGTGGGAGGATTCTCATAGCATCTTTGCACCAGCTAGATGCAGCAGGAATTTTGCTGGAGGCTCCACCAGACAATTTTCTTCCTCTTCCTTCTAGCACTTTCACTGAGAGCCGGCTTCCCTCTGCCTTGATTCTTTGCACCCAGGTAGCAGCTGAGTCAGTGGGGTTAGTCTGTCCCCCTCCCCCCACCCCCACCCCCTACCCCGTGGAGCTGTTTACAGCATAGAGCAGGCAAAACCGCACTGGGCGTATGCTGATTGTAACATATTTAAAATATGAGCATTTATCAGAGGTAGCAGATGGAGGCAGCAGAGTGGAGCTCCCAGAACCGAGGGCAGGGAGTGTTTCATTCAAGTGTAAAGCTCACACCATCTAGACTCAGCTGGCACCGGCTCATAAAACCAGTGAAGAAAAAGCGCGGTGGAAAAAAAGCCACCTTTGTGCTAAGTTGGGAAGGTCACAGCATTCCCTGACCTTGGGTCCCCCGGGCCTGAAAGACAGTATTCACTGTGAGAGGGGAAGAGCAAACCTTCTCCGCTGGGGCCCTTAATGTATTTTACTTTCTTAAAATCTAATCAATCTAAGAAAATTCAGAAGCTCAGAGTAAATAGAAACAGAAATCATTTGACTCTTCCGACAACCTTTGGTTGTGTGCTTTACCCAAGAGCAGTCTGAGACAAGGAATTAGGCGGGTCTCTACATGGAGGCTCTTAAATATTAGATATGTTCAGTTATTTTAGTTTTGATTTCTCTTTACTGTCTTCCTCACTGCTCTCCCTGAAAGCATAAATACATTCAAAGTCTACTTTATTGACTATTTGAACTAAGAACTGTGTTTCGGCCGTGAACTTACTACCTCGGGGGCTCAAATACCAGACTCAATACATTAATGGTAAAAAGAGAGAAAAAGATAATTTTAACACTTCTGTTTAAGAGAAGAGCTAAGATTGTGTCATTCCGTTAGGCAAAGTCAATTTTAACAGTTGATCTCAGGTTTGCAGAAGTGCTTGGAGTCACTCAAAAAAGGATGATGAGAGCAAAACAGTAAACCTCTGTCTGATACCTGCCTTCCATTACATTTTGAGAGGCACTGAAAAGTGAGGTGGGGAAAACACGTATTTCCTCCCAGTGCCCTTTGATGAGATTCTCAAGGACCCCTGGCATCATTATATATGGAAGGTACGGATCCCATCTCTGCAGAGGCTCTCCCCCATGCCCTGGTCAGAACTAATCACTAACCCCCCCCTCCCATGGTACCTCCAGGAAGGTATAATGTCACATTTAAATATACCACATTTTGTACTTAGCTGGTGCTCATGATGCATTGTGAATCTGTCAGAGAATGTATAGCTTAGTGCCTGGCACACAATTGGTGCTGAATTCATTGAATCCAAGACTAATGACTGTAGAGAAATATGTAAGGTGATATGAATAGGGAAAAAGATCATCAAATGTCCCTTTTTATCATAGTGTCTTCATCTCCAATAGATCTGTTAGAGAGGCTCCCATTTGGATGGATGACAACATCTACCATCTACTTTCAGGGTTGGTCTTATTTCTGGCATTTTGTTTGTTTGCTTGCTTGCTTTTTAGCATTTCTTTGACAATTTTATTGAGCATTTATTGAATTCATATTAGGTGAGAGCTGGGGGAATAACAAGGTGATTAGGAGACTTTCAGCTCTGCAGGTGCGTATACTTTCTAATGATCCGGACCAGAGCGCTGGGCGGGGAGGGGCCCTGAGAGCAAGAGGGAGGGGAAGAACCAGGGCGGCACCGGGATGACCACGGGATGCCGGGATGCCGCTGAAGCTTTGAAGGAGCTGCAGGGTACCAGCCAGGGCAGCACTTCTCGGCAGGACTAGCGCCCTTTAGACAGTTTGGACATTCTAGGGGGTGTCCTCTCATCATCATTTAGCAGGAGTACATGTCTATCATGCAGTCAGCAAAGGCCAGAGATGATGTATGTTCTTGTGATTGGTTTAATCACATATGTTCCGTGTCCCGGCATGATGTGTAAATATACCCCAGACATTCATGTGGGTGAATCGCTGCTTATAGTTTTCACAGCCTAACACCTAACCCATGTCATGTGTGAACACAGAGCATGCACCACACACCTTCAGAAAATACCACATGTTCTAAGAAAATAATTTCTTTGTGAATAAAACGAATACTCTGGGCCTTGCCAGGAATTGTTCACCATCTTGAAAATTCATAGAACTGTGTAACATGTTGGTTCTTAGAATCTATTTCCCCAACATAGTGCTTCTGAATCCATCTCCATTTGTAGCCAGCAATCCTCAGTGCTTCTAGGGAAACATTTTGTTCTTAACTTTGTTTTGTTACATCCTTTTTGTGCGTGTGTGGTCCTGTTTTGTTTTGCTAAAATAGGGCCTCCTTATGCATCTCTAGTTGGCTCTGTAGCCTTGACTGGACTAGATTACACAATCCTCCTGCTTCTACCTTAGAATGCTTGGATTACAGGCCTGTGCCATCACATCTAGCCTATGTTATGTCTTACTATAAAGGTACCCAAGGATGGACATACAGAAATTTTATTTAATATGTTGCTTGCCCATTTCCTTTATTTTTTATGTGTGCATCTGTATGTATGTATACCATACACAAATACATAGATTTATATATACACATATACACACAAGAACACATACAGACATATACAAACACACATATACATACACATATGCACCTACACATACACCATATATAGTACACACACATACAGATACACACATATACACACATACAGATATAAATACACCCCACACACATACACACATATATACATACGCATACATACACACACACCACTCACACACACATACAGATATACACACCACATATACATACACATACAGATACACCACAGACACATATATACACATACAGATATACACACCACATATACATACACATACAGATACACCACAGACACATATATACACATACAGATATATACACATATACCACACACAAATACCTACAGACACACACACACACATAGACACACATGAACACATACAGGCATACACACTCACAGACATACAAGCACACACATACACTGCACAGAGAGATATAGACACACACCACACATATACACACATATGCATACCACACGCAGACAGACACACATATACATACATATACCTACACATAGACATATTCACTCACATACATACAGACACACACTTATACACAGACACACATATTACACATGCATGCGCGTGCGCGCGCACACACACACACACACACACACACACGCTGCTGCTGCTGCTGCTTTATAGCTCTACAGGCAGAAACTTGTATAGAAGCTCTACAGCTGCTTCAGTCTGGAATCGTCCTGAACAAAAGTCCACATCATAGTATTACCTAGCATTTTTTCAAAACCCTTCTAGGGGTGCCCTGCCTGTGAAGACTCTTCTCAACCTCCTGCCTACCTGCCCTGCTCACAGCCACCTCTTGCCTGGTTCATACAGCACCGTCAGCTGGGCTTGCTGTTTCCACCCCTGTGGACTCCTGAAGGGCAGGGGTGTGTCTCTTCCATCATTGCTAGCTCAGAAAGTCATAACATTTACACATACAACTTTTTCACCAAGAATGGCTTTCATGCTGGGTTCCCTCCTCCCTCTGAATGCTCTCACCATTAATATTATGCTTAATTATTTAGATTTGATTTATTGGGAGTCAATACTTAATTTAAAAATCTAATTTCTATTTCAGATTTTAATAAATAATAACATTAAATAACTATCAAGAACAAATTAGAATATAAAACACTTAATTCTTCACATAATTAAATTTTAAATAAAATAAGTCCTTTACACAAAACCTACTCCTTAGTTAAATTTTAATTCTAATTTCTGTCCTTGTTTGTCTTTGTCCTGTCTGTATCTTCTGTTTTCTGTCTCTCTATTAGTTCCTTAGTGAGGTTTGTGTGGAAGGAAATGGGCTTCCTTCAGGCCTGCAATTAACTAGGGGACCTGCCACTGGCTTAAGAAAAGCATAGCTCCTATTATTGTAAGAGAAAATTTAAAATGTCTACAAATTAGCATATTTGGGTTTGGATATTAGATTCCATCTTTTTGCAACAAGTGTTAAATTTTATCACAAAATGACAAATATTAGTGGTTAAAATATGTCAAGCACCTGCCTTCCGACTTTGTAATCAAATGATGTTCTGTAATACAGTAACGACATTCATGTGCACACAGCACTCACACCCACACATGTCCTCTCTCACACACACACATGCATTCACACACACATTTCCGGAAAGCTACCACATTTGTCTGGCTCATAAGGAAAAACTTGAGGAGAACAAAATCTATTATGAGACCATGTTTCTCAAACCGGGGTAGCCCTTATCTCAAGCTTAGAATCATAGGAAGCAACTGGAGCAAACAATGTAGCTGATCCCCTAAATTGTTTATTTTAGCCAATGAATTAAACATCATTTTTATATATATATAAAAAAAAAACTAGTACCGATTCTCGAAGGAGGAGAATGCAAATTTCCCATGAAAATTTAAAGATTGTGGCAACCTGAGACTGCAAAGAAATACTGAGCTTGTGATAAGCTGCTAGGGTTCTGTCCCAGACTGCCGGTTACACAGGTTCTGTTTGTTTCTTTGTTTAAGAGGGAAAGTCAGGCACCCTTGCACAGGATTCACACAGAAACAAACACAGCAGCTACCGCCCCACAGAAGCCAAGGTGGACACTGACATCCTGCTGGAGGAACTGAGTTAGCTCAGTCTCTGACTGGTTCTGGTGACAGAATTATCATGACACCCCATCAGCAGCAGAGAGCCTCACGCCTTTACCCTCAGGGAATTCTGATAAGGCTCTCTAGATCAGCATCAACAGTTCCTATGGCCACCAGCTGACTGTCTTTCCACACTGCATTTCTTTTGGGTTGGGCTTCTTATAGCTTTGTCCTCTAATTTTAGTATATACAAGGTCTTCTTGTTAGTATACATTCATTGTACAAGATGGGTTTCAGTAGGACATTTTTTCTCATATGTACACAATGTAACTGAATCATAGTCACAATCCCATTCATGTCCTTTGTCCCCTTTTCCCTGCAACTGGTCCCTCTCCTTTTCCTATATAGTCACCTTTCTATTAATATCTTTCTGTAACTTTGGGAACCAGTTTTCTCTGTGGGTCTTTTGCTCCTATTTCATATCCCAAATGTCTAAATAAATTTGTATGTCAAATGTCTAACGCCACAAAAGAGAGAAAATGATCCCTTTATTTAAGCACAATTATTCCCATTTTCATATAGATTTGGTGCCATGTTGGCAGAGAGGGCATTTGTTCACTACATGCTGTTTGCCCTTGAGCCAACTGTCTGCTTTTGGAAAGGGTTGGTGTGCAGGCGGGGATGCCACGGTTTAAGGATGATGGTCATGCAGTTTTTGGATCCCCTTTCGTCATGTTTCCTCTGCACTGGGAATACGCTATGGGAATCCTGACTCACTCTGAAAGATGTCAGATACTAGTGAATTAGTGACAGAGAAAGATAAAGAGCCAAAGGCTTAGCATTGAAACCGAAATTATATCCCATTTGAAGAGTGGACTCTCTAGCTGAATGAAGACTCCTGCATGTTGTGGATGTCCTCTTTTATATGTCTTCTTTTAAAGATTTTTTTTTTTAATTTCTATCGCTTCTCTGCCTTTTGGCTAAGATCAAGTGTAGTTTTCTGTTTTTTGTTTTTAATTTCTGTTACAGTGTGAAGTTAAATACAGTCCTTAGTTCCTAGCCCACCATCACTATGTGCTAATAGAATTCTCTGCTTCAGAATATTAGTGCTGCTAGGATAACATACCTTCTAGTAAAATATTTTAAAAGAAAAAAATGTACTTGTCAGAGTTCTGAGTGCTATGAGTTCAAAATCAAGACCCGGCAGCTTTAGTGTCTGCTAAAAGTCAAGTCTATGCATCCATCATGTTGCTTTGTAAAATTCTCTGGAAGGGAAGGCATTGTAACTTCAAGTGTATGAAGAGAAAAAGGAGATTCTTTCTTTCACTTATCATAAGAAAGCTAATTCTAGTCATCAAGGTTAGAGCTCTCAAGTTTCCTCCTGTGGACCACATTGGAGACTGACATAAATACATGGTTTACTTTGAGCCATGTGTTGTGCAACTTTTCCTTGAGGAATGGAACCAGTTACAGGTAGGGAACCAGTTACAGGTAGGTCACAGACCAAGGCAATGACTCCCCCCAAAATATGGCTTTAGTAGAGCAGTGGTTTATTAGAGTGAGTTATAGGACTGTAGGTGAGGGGTTA
The DNA here is from genome assembly GCF_947179515.1 of Apodemus sylvaticus. Taxonomy (NCBI): domain Eukaryota; kingdom Metazoa; phylum Chordata; class Mammalia; order Rodentia; family Muridae; genus Apodemus; species Apodemus sylvaticus. The sequence goes on from NC_067486.1 coordinate 50,203,770, forward strand.
CTTACAGAAACATAGATGATTCAAAGGTAGCTATGTCACCTACACCCCTACCCCAGCTTGAGTGACAATTTAGGGTCACTATATCCCTGGAGCTCCTTGCCTCCCATGCACACAGGTCTATATGTCAGAGAGTTTCTTCTCCCCATAAATAGCTTTACTGCTTTTATAGTCTTGAGTAGTGATGGCTTATTTTGATTGTCAACTTGACACATAGAGGAAGAGGAACTCTTAAGAGAATTTCCTCCCGTTAGATATGCCTATGAGCACATCTCCTGGAGCATTTTCTTGATTGGTGATGGATGTGACAAGGCCTAGCTAGCACACTGTGGGAGGTGCTATTCCCCAGCAAGTGGGCCTAGGTTGTACAAGGAAGAGAGCTGATCATGAACCTGGGAGCAAGCCATTACATAGCATTCCTCTGTGGCTTCTGCTTTAGTCTCCAGCCTTGAGCTCCTGCTCTGGCTTCCTTCAATAATGGACTATAATTTGTAATCTAAAATAAACCCTTTCCCACCCAAGTTTCTTTTTGTCATACTGTTTATCACAGCAAGAAGTGACATTGGTACCTGCAACATGGAGTTGTCGCTTTGATGAATTGAACTATGTTGGTTTGAGATGGAGGTATTGTGGAAATGTTTGAAATTTTGAGCTGGAAAAGCCATTGAGGGCTCAGTGCTTAATGCTCTGTGGGCTGGATGAGACTGACAGAATTGATGGGAAAACAGGATCCAAGCTTTTGCTGTATCCAAGAACATCAACATCAAGGACAGACATTATCTCTGGGTTAAAAAGAATAGAAAAAGATATACCAAGCTAATGGACCTAAGAGGCAAGCTGGAGTAGCTATTTTACCATCTGAAAAAATAGGCTTCAAACCAAATCTAATCCAAAGAGATATAGAAGGATGCTACATACTTCTCAGAAGAAGAAAAACTCATCAAGAGGACATTGCAATTCTTAATATCTGTGCATCAAACATAAGGGCACCCCAAAGTGTAAAAGAAACACTACTATAGCTTAAATCACATATTGACCCTCACATACTGAGTGGGTGCCTTTAATATCCCACTCTCACCAATGGACAGATAATGTAGACAAAAACTAAATAGAGAAATGTGGAAATTAACATTATAAGTCAAATGGACCTAAACGATATTTACAGATTTGACCCAATCACAAAAGAATATATATATACCTTCCTCTTAGCACCTCGTGGAACTTCCTCCAAAGTTGAACACACACTCAAACTCAAAACAAGTCTCAACAGATACAAAAACCCTTGAATAACACTGTACATTTATCTGAAAATTTACAAACTCAGGGAAATGAAACTACTCACTGAATGAAAAATATGTCAAGACAGAAATTAAGAAAAAGATATAAGACTTCCTAAACTGAATAAAAATGAATACATAACATACCCAAACATATGGAAACAAAATAATGGCAATTCTAAAAGACAAGTTCATATAGTCTACATTTAAACAAGAAGAAGGAAAAAAAAAAGAATTGGAATTATCTCATATACTAACTAACAGCACACCTGAAAGTTCTAATACAAAAAGGAAGAAGTCATACTCAAAAGGAGTAGACATCAAAGAATCATGGAACTTAGGGCTAAAATCAATAAAATCAAAACAAACAAATAAATAACCAAATAGAAACACAAATAATTAATGAAAGGAAGAGTTGGTTCTCTGAGAAAATCAATAAGATTGAAAAGGCCTTATTTAAATTAACTAAAAGCTAGAGAAAGAATTTCCAAATTAACAAAAGAAATGAAAAGGGAGACATAAGAACAGATACTGAAAAAAATCTAGAAAATCAAAAGGACATACTTTAAAAACCTGTACTTTACCAAATTGAAAAAAAAATCTAAATAAATGGATAATTTTCTCTATAGGCAAAAAAATTTTCTCTCATTTACCAAAGTTAAATCAAGAGCAGATAAAAAATTTAAATGGACTATAACTCCTAAGGAAATAGAAACAGTCATTAAAAGTCTCTCAAACAAACAAAAACAAAAAACAAAGCAAATCAAAAAGCCCAGGGCCAAATTGTTTTTAGTGAAGAATTCTACCATACTTTCAAAGGATAGTTAATTCCAATACTCATCAAATTATTTTACAAAATAGAAATGGAAGGAACAGTGCCCAATTCATTTTACGAGGTTATCCTGATTCCCAAACTACACAAAGATCAAAGAGAATTACAGACCAGTTTCCCTTAAGAAAATACTCAATGAAACACTTGCAAAACAAATGCAAGAGCACATGGAAAAAATCACCCACCATGTTCGAGTAGGCTTGATTCCAAATATGCAGGGATGACGCACAATACATACATGAATACATGTAATCCACTAGATAAGCATACAGAAAGAAAGAAAAAACCCACATGACTGCCTTATCAGATGCAAAAATGTTTTTATTTTTGACAAAATCCAATACCCCTTCCTGATAAAAGTTCTGGAGAGATTAGAGAAATAAGGGACATGCCTCAATATAATATAGGCATATACAGCAAGCTCATAGCCAACATTAACATAAATGTAGAAAAAAACATTTCCACTAAAATCAGGAACAAGAAAATGTTGTCTCCTCTCTCCATATATGTTCAATATAATGCTTGAAATCTTAGCTAGAGAAATAAGACAACTGAAGGAAATTAAGGGGATACAAACTGGGAAAGAAGAAGTAAAATTACCTTTATTTGCAGATGATATGATTGCATGTGTGTCCGTACCTGTGTACGTGCCGTGTGCACGCGTGTGCGTGTGTGTCCTTTAAAATTCTACGGGGGATTCCTGAAATACTTTCAGCAAAATAGCTGAATACAAAATTAGCCAAAAAAATCAATACCCTTCCTATATACAATTGATAAGTAAACTGAGAAAGAAATCAGGGTAAGAACATCACCTTTCACAGTAGTCTCAAATAATATAAAAATATGTTGGGATAACTCTAATGAAGCAAGTTAAAGACTTGTATGCTAAAATCTTTAAGATACTGAAGAAAGAAATTGACAAAAGGTATCAGAAGATAGAAAGTTCTCAAGCTCATGAACTGCTGGAATTAATATAGTAAAAATGACTGTCCTACCAAAGCAATCTAGATTCAATTCAACCCACATCAATATTCTAACACAATTCTTCACAGATCTTGAAAAGACAATTTTCAGGTTCATAGGGAAACACACACACACACACACACACACAGACCAGAATAGTTACAATAATCCCAAATAATAAAAGAACTGCAGGAAGTACTATTATTCCTGATTTTAAGTTGTACTACAGAGCTAAATTAATAAAAACAGTGTAGTATTGGCACAAAACCAGACACGTCGATCAATGAAATTGAATTGAAGAGCTGGACATAAAGTCACACACCTATTGACGCCTCATTTTTTAAAGCTAGACTCTTCAACAAATAGTAAACTGAATGGGAATATGTAGAAGAATTCAAATAGATTCACACCTAACACCCTAACAAAACTCAACTCCAAATGGATCAAGAATTTCGACATAAAACCAGATGCACTGAATCTGATAGAAAAGAAAGTGGGGAATAGCTAGCTGTAAACTTATCAGCTCAGGAGAAGGCTTCCTGAACAGAACACTGTTAGTACAAGAACTAAGATCAACAGTTAATAAAGGGACTTCAGGACACCTAGAATTTTCAGAACTGCAAATGACATTGTCATTAAAACAAACCTTCAGAGTGGGAGATTTTTTTACCAACTATACCCAAGAAAGAGCTACTATCCAAAATACACAAAGAACAAAAAAAAACAAAAACAAACCAAAGCAACAACAACAGCAAAACTGGACATCAAGAATACAAATAACCTGACTTTAAAACAGGGTACGGATCTAAACAGAGACTTCCCAGAAAAGGAGCCCCAAATGGCTAGAAACACATAAAGAAATGTTCAGCATCCTTAGCCATCAGGGACATGCAAATCAAAACTACTTTGCAATTCCATCTTACACCTGTCAGAATGGCTAAGATCAATGAAACAAGAGATAGCTCATGCTTGTAAGTTTGTAAAGTAAGGGGAATTCTCATCCATTGTTGTTGGGAGTGCAAAGTTGTGCAGCCATTATGGAAATCAGTGTGGTGACTCCTCAGGAAGGTGGGAGTAGATGTATTTCAAGATCCAGCTATACCACTCTTGGGCATATACCAAAAAGATGCTTCATCTTATCACAGAGACAATTCACAGTAATATTCATTGAGGCTTTATTCATGATAGCCAGAAACTGGAAAGAACATAGATTTCACTCAACAAAAGAATGGCTAAAGAAAATGAGGTTTATTTACACATTGTACCATTGCTCAGCCATCAAAAAAGAAGACATTATGAAATTTGCAGGTAAATAGATGGACCTAGAGGGGGAAATATTCATCCTGAGTGAGGTAGTCCAAACAGAAAGACAAATATGTTTTATATTCAACCACATGTGCATATTAGCTGTTAAGTCAATGATAACCAATCTTTAATTCATAGAATGACAGAGGTTAGATATAGACTAGGGGACAGACAAATCTCCCTAAGAAAGAGAAATAGAATAAATAGTTATGGATGGATGGTGGGGACTCCATCAAGTACGAGGAAAAAATTCAAGGAAAGAGGACTGAAATAAAGGGTCACTTGAAGGGCAACATGAAAATTGAATATAGTAGAAGTTGACAATCTAAATTAAATCACCAAATAATGGGAAATAAAGACCCCCAACTGGCCATCCCTTATGACCAAATGAATCTTCCAATATTATTAATGGGCTACATGTAGTTGATTTGTTGGACAAAGGGGTATCTCAGGGGCCTACAAACAACCCAGGCTGTTGCAAAAACTATAGGTTGCTCTCTATGAACTGATGGCAAGGCTCCACTGGTGAAGACTACTCCTGGTATTCTCTTAGAATGTGGAGAAGTCAAGTTGGTCCCTCCATACAGTCTTCACTCCTAAGGGTGAGAGTCTTTAGTATAAGAGGCACTTTGCATGCTACGGAAGAAGAAACACAAACACCAACTCAGCTACAAACCCTTTGTCTACAGTGATGTCCTGCCAGCAAGATATGCTAGTGCAATGGTGGCTCAAAGCCTGTGGAATAACCAAGGAATATCTAATTTAATTAAAGGCCCACTCCAGGAGATGAAAGCCATATCTGACTGTAGCAGTAAATATTTGAAGTCCCCTCCATGCTCCCAGTGGGTGCACATGTGTCTCTGTACCCTCCCAAGAGCTCTGGATTCAAGAATGAAAGACACACACACACACACACACACAAAACCTTTATATTTTAATATGCCTTAGTTAGCTCAATGGCTGGGCTACTTCCAAACCTCCCCATGGCTAACACACTCTCCTCTCCGATATTCTTGAGTTATTACTTTCGAAGATCTATATTGTATCGCTACTACCCCAGATCCAATCAGGGGAGTAGTCCCTGGGTCCCTTTTTCCTGATTCTTACATGGCTGGTTCTCTGTCTTCCACAGCTCTCCTGTTTGTGTCCTCTTTCTTCTGCCCTGTCCTGCATTTCCTTCCTGGGAATCTTCAAAGTCCCGCCCCTGTCCTCCTGCCCAGCCATTGGCTGCTGGCTCTTTATTTACCAGCCTCCACCCCCACCCCCAAATAACAACTGTTGTCAGGGATCCTAAGCACAAATCAAAACTTTGGTTGACCAAGAGTCAAGACTATATAACCAGAGGACCTAGGATAAAACCAAATACTGTTCTACTAAAAGAATTTAGCAGTAAAATGACTCCTAATGACAATCTACTACACTCATAGATCTGTGCCTTACTCAGACATCATCAGAGACACTTCCACCTGAAGCAAAGGTGACACGTGTAGAGAGCCACATTTAGCCCTGAATGGGATCTCTCCAGCACAGCCTTCCCATCAGTCAGCGCTCAGGGGATTCTGCAGAAGACGAGGCAGAAAATGTGCAAGAGTCAATGGGCCTAGGGAACATGAAGAATCAACCTCATGAACACACCTATGAACTCTCAAAGACTGAGGCAGCATGCTCGGGGCCTGCAGGGTCTTTACCAAATGGGGTCGTAGAGCTGAAAGAAGTGAGCCAATACTCTACCCGTAGCCCAGAAGCAATCTCCAGTTGATAACCACTTGCAAATAAAATTTTAGTTTTCTACACGGCAGTCTCACTGAGGAAACAAACTATTCTTAAGGGCAGGTGCCATGCCCAGCAGTCGATGGCCAACACAAAAAGAACTCAATTGCATCTTTGGAGGTTCCTTGTCTTGTAATGCTTGTAATGTCATTTTATGGGTTTTTTTTTTTGTTTGTTTGTTTTTGTTTTTGTTTTTTGCTTTGTTTTTGTTTTTTTAATCTTATTTGTATATTTTATTTCATTTAATATTTCTTAATTTTTTTCTCTTTTCAACCTAAATGTCCTTTGCATACATATTATAACCTTCTAGTTTAATGTTTTTATGGGGTTTCCGAATGCACACTTCTGTGTCTATGTCTTTCTTGTGCTTTCTCGTAAGCTCCTTTTCTACGGTTTATTTAGTTTTATTCCCATGTATTGGTTTTTGTTTTGTCTTTTGTTCTGCATTTTGTTTTATTTTTATCCCTCGGAAGCCTGTTTGTTTTCAGAAAGGGGAGGATCTGGGCAGAAGAGAAGGTAGGAAGGAGCTACAGGAGAAGGGGGGTGAAGAAGAAGAGGAAAAATTAAAAAAAAAAAAAGAACAACATAGCACTGAGCAAAATACAATGGAGGTAGGGTTGTGACATTTCTAATGGAAGCAAAACCTCTACCACAGCTGTTTGCCTGTGTGATATTTTATCGTAAGACGGTGCGAGGGAGGTCTGTGCTCCCCTGGGATAATGGATGCCAGTCAGCTGGGGCTGAAGAGCCAGTTATGATTAATAAGAGACCAGCATCATGGAGTCAACGTCTTCTTGATGAGCTGGGGCGGAGGGTGGGGGATGGGGAGGGGGGGAAGCATTTTTGCAGAGTCAGCACACTGAAGCTGTGGTGCAACAGAAGCAAGGATGTATCTCAAACTGGCAGCTAATTTGACAATGTCTGAGAGTCCCTCCTGTGATGACGGCTTCTGCATAGAAACTACAAGGCTGAAGGGGTCAGGGAAAGAGGCTGAGGCATGTGGCAGGATTAGAGTCCCGGGAGAAGCCAGGAGATTTCCCATTGGTGAAAGCAAAGTCTCATGTGATAGAGACCCCAACATACTATAGATGCCAGGACTGTGGAATAACTGTCATGATCCGTGGTCGATACAGAATGGAGCCGTCCTGAGCCTACATGTGTGCGCTTCAGGAGGCAGAGCCAGAGAAATAGAGCCGCTTAAGCCCTTTAAAGTCAGATCACAAGAAAGCCCCAGATGTCAGATACTGAGCTAACTAACTATACTGTTGGAATTTTGTTTTACTTAATTCTGATTAGAACTCTCCCTGGTTCTTCCCTTTTGGAATCAGAATTCAGTTTTGATTTTATAAATACCCACAAATAAGAAGCTTTGGACTTTTAAAGAGACACTGAACTTTTTTTTTTAAAAGATTTTATTTATTTATACGTGTAAGTACACTGTAGCTGTCTTCAGACATCAGAAGAGGTGTCAGATCTCATTACAGATGGTTGTGAGCCACCATGTGGTTGCGGGGATTTGAACTCAGGATCTTCAGAAGAACAGTCAGTGCTCTTAACCACTGAGCCATCTCACCAGCCCAAGACACTGAACTTTTATGTGTTGAAATGTGTAAAGACCGGGGGACTTTAGAGGCTGTTGTGATGTGTTTTATATTGTTATGTTAACATGCAATCTTGGTTAAAAAAAAAAAGTAAAGGTTATAGTTTAACAGTGATGTGTTTGTGTGCCAAGCTGACAAGCAGTAGATTTATGATAGCTAATCCTGGTTGTCAATTTAATATTCTTAAGAGAGAACCTCCATTGATGAGTTGTCTCCATCAGATTGGCCTGTGAACATGTCTGTAGGGCATTTTCTTAATTGCTAACAGATGTGGTAGGGTCCAGCCCTCTGTAATACCACCCTGTCAGGTGGTCCTGGGCTACTTAAGAAAGTCGTCTGAGCAAGAAATAAAGTTTCCTTCCCAGGTCCTCTTGTTTATCACATAACAAGAAAGCAAACTACAACACTGGTGGTTTTTCAAATCTTGTAAGTTTTAAAACTTGCTGAGTCTTATATATATATTTTTATTTTTATTTATTTTTTATTTTTTTATTTCATGGATCTTAGGTGCCTCCCTCCTGTCTCCAAGAGAGAATGTTTATACTGGGGAAGCGGCTTTCCTAGATTATATTTCCCAAGGAAAAGTTTCCCAGATTATAAATTCCTAACAGTGGCTGATCTTTAAAGTTCTAATCTTCCCCTGCCTTCAGTTAGCCATAAAGAAAATCTCCAAGCTGTCTCAATGCAATAGATAATGCCCTTCTTATTCTAGAAGAGTTTGTTTTAATTCTCCAGACTGGGCTTCCTTTCCCAGCCTGTGAACCAGCATGCCTGTGTAAGGAACTTTCATAAAATCTCCAAAGACAAAGTTGGGAGAGCTTCCTGTTATGTGAACACATAGACTTTCGAAGATAGTGGCTGGACAGGGCTTGGAAGCTAGGGTCCCTATCTCCTAAACTCTCACTGTGCGTATATTCATTTGTATCCTTTAGAATAACACACCTTCAAATATCAATGCTTCCCCAAATTCTGTGACTGACTCAGGTGAATTAATCAAATTCCAGGAAGAGGCATGGGAGCCCTCTGCCTGTTGCTCAAAGTACAGGAATGATCTTGGCTGTGTGACCGGAATCCAAAGCAGTTTTGGGAACTGAGCCCCAACCTGTAAGCCCTGGTGTTATTTCAAGAAAGATGGTGTCAGAATTAAATTGGATTAGAGGGGAGGATCTGGATGAGAGCAGAGCAGATGCTGTCCACTGCTGCAGAACTGCCTTCTGGTTGGGAAAAATTCATGTTTTGAGGTCACAGAAATTTCGTATTGACTGTGAGAGAGGGAAAACAGACCGTTATCTTTGTCTTGACACAGAGGTTAATCTTCAACTGAATTTTGGACAGGGACAAAAACATTCCAACTATAGCATTTTCTTTGATTGATGGATGGATTGATTGACAAAATGATCACAAGATGCATCACGGGTATTTTAACTGACTCCTACAAATCACTATTTCATAAGGACATTATCTTACTTCACACAGAGACCGCTCTAATTTTTAGAAAATTATTTCTAGCATCAAGCCAAAATATCTTTTCGGATCTTGGGTCTTTCTTGTGGAACCATTTAGGAGAAGTCTTTTTCTTCCCTTTTCAAAACAAAATCTCGAGCAGGGCAGTAGTGGTGCATGCCTGTAATCCCAGCACTCTGGGAAGCAGACTCAGGCAGATTTCTGAGTTTGAAGCCAGCCTGGTCTGCATAGTGAGTTCCAGGACAGCCAGAGCTATACAGAGAAACCCTGTCTCAAAAAAACCAAATCAAAAAAAAAAAAAAAATAGAATTTCAACTCCATCAGTTCGGCTACTATGAAACCTGGGTTTCACTTTCCCACATGAAACAGTCTGTTTCCTTACTAATCCTTAGTATAATGTGGGACTAATATACCTCATTGCCCAGTTGCTTTCTGTACTGGTGTGTTGTGTGTGTGTGTGTGTGTGTGTGTGTGAACTTGACACAAGCTAGAATCATCACAGAGACGAGAGCCTCAACTGAGGAAATGCCTCCATGGGATCCAGCTATAGCATTTTCTCAATTAGTGGTCAATGCAGGAGGGCCCAGGTCATCATGGGTAGTGCCATCCCTAGGCTGGTGGCCCTGGGTTCCATAAGGAAGGAGCCTGGGCAGCCAGGGGAAGCAGGCCAGTAAGCAGCATTCCTCCATGGCCTCTGCATCAGCTCCTACCCCCAGGATGAGTTCCTGTTGTGACTTCCTCCAGTGATGGACTGTCTGGAAGGACGGATCTAAAAGTGTAAGCCGAATAAACCCTTTCTTCCCCAACTTGCTTTTGGGTCATGGTGTTTTGTTGCAGTAATTAAAATCCTGATTAAGATATCTTCTCTTACACACACACTAACATAAATTCTTAAATTGTAGGATTTATTAGTCAGTCAACACAGGAGGAGGAGGAGAGATAGGGGGCAAATAATACCTGCATTGTTTGATAAAACCTCAAGAAATCAATTCTTTAAAATGTACCTGAAATTATACTATATATGTATCTTCTGGGAAGTAATGCTACTTGGGCTGATAATGCTCCCCCCAAAAAACAGACTAACAAAAGCCCCACTACCAGTCAGGAGAAACTTCCTTTCCAATGGTTGGTCAAGTATGCTGATGAGACTTGTAGTGGTTTGAATATGCTTGTCCCAGGGAGTGGCACTATTAGGAGGTGTGGCTTTGTTGGAGCAGGTGTGCCTTTCTTTGAATAAGTGTGTCACTGTGTGGGAGGATGGTCTTCCTAGCTTTCTGGATGTCATTCTATTCCTGGCTTCCTTTAGATGGAGTTATAGAAGGTTCAGCTCCTCCAGCACTGTATCTGCCTGGATGCTGCCATGTTCCGGCCTTGATGATAATGGCCTGAACCTCAGAACCAGTTAGCCACAATTAAATGTTGTATTTTTTTTTTTAAGAGAAAGGAAACCTTTATTTACGTCAGGATTTCTTATAGCCTTTAGGAGTCTCACGCTCCACTGGCCAAGTCTTAACATATTCTCCTACATTACAACTCTTCCTGAGAGATGTCCAGAATTGAGGGTTTGCCACACTTGCATGAACAATGAAGGGGAACATGCTTGGAAAATAACAGATAAGCTCATTCTTCAGTTTAAAATTTAGTCTTTTAGGTTTTGATCATGCTTGTGTTGCTATGTAAACATGATAGAATCTACAGCATCTTTAAAGAAAGAAAAAGGATACTCCAAGAAGTACCACTGGATACTGGGCCAAGGCTCAGTAGATAAGGTGCCTGCTGTGTACCCTCGAGCACCTAAATTTGAATCCCTAGAACCTAAAGAAACAAAGTCAGTCGTAGTGCCAGGCATTTATAACTCTAGTGCTATAAAAAATGTCTTTTCTAAGAGTGCCTTGGCCAAGGTGTCTCTTCATATCAATGGAAACCCTAACTAAGACAAGACTGCGCAATTAGGACACATTTGAGCTGGATCTATCCTGAAAGCCCCCTTCCTGACAACTTAGCTTCCATAGTAAAATCCTATACCAGCTACCAAGGGAGGGAAGCAATTAATAATTCTACACAGCAGTGACACCTGGGAACCACAACAATGACCAATGTGGTAATATATTCCCAAAGGTCCATAAATGGCACTCATACATTGGTGGGAACCAACAGCTATTAAATTGGAATTAAGAGCACTCAACGGGAGAGAAATCATGCCTGCCACTGGAAAGCTGGCCAATAACCTGGGGCTAGTGAGGTCACGGACTTCAGAAAAGAATCTTCGACTACCACTCTCCTAGACCAGAAAAATGTTCTAACTACATTCCAAATTATATCCTATACCCACAGAGAAGTGTAGCTGCCCTTCCTCAACAAAGAAGCATCTCTTTACAGTGAATGGAGATCATCATCATAGAAAACCACAACTAACTGCACACAATATGGAGATCAACAGATCATGGGAATCCCAACCCTAGTAGATAAATCTACATCACAGCTCCTGCTTCTATGGCCCAGGGTTCACTGAAGAGGGGACAGAGAAATTTTAAGAGCCTGAGTATCGGGAGGTTAGCCGTAGAACAGTCTCTCTGAGAAATATTTGCATAAACAAGACCAGAACAATGGTAATATCAATAAACATGTTAAAGGGAAAGAAGGAAAGTTTCATGGACTCTTACTCCTAGACAAAAAGCTAGATAACTCCTGGCTATTCAAGAAGGGAGAATTAGCTTCTTTCAGGGTAGAGTCCCCTTAGTGGTTAGCAATAAAAAATGATCAGCCCTGAAACCATATGTATAGAAACACCTAAAACAAACTCAGGAAGTTGTATTTATGTGCATATATGTGTGTGTGTGTATAAATAATTTGTATATCTTACATATAATAATATATAATATTGCATATATGTTATTATTACAAATAATAATAAAGAAAAAAAGATTAATTTGAGAGTTGGAGGGTATGGAAGGGTTTGAAGAGATGATACCTGAGTAGGGCTGGAGGAAGGGAAGGGAAAGAGAGAAGTAATATAATTCTGTTTTAACTCAAAGTGTACAAAAATTAAAAGCAATAAAAAGTAATTAACAATAATAAAATAATAATAATAATAATAATAATAATAAATAGGTTGTATTACTTAGTTCTTCATCACCATAACAGTACTTGAAGCAGCTAATTTATACAAAGAAAAGATTTACTCATGGTTTTGGTGATTCCAGCACAAAATGAAGTGCCCAGCTATAGCTTAGGGGTCATTTCTGACATCCTTCATGTCAGGAATGCAGGGCAAAGTACAGCTTTCATCCCATGCTTCAGTAAACAGGAGGAAACAGACATAGTATGGACCTATCATTTCAAGGGCTCATATCCCATGACCTACTAACCTCTCAGAGGCTCCACCGCCTGATGCTTCTACCACTTCGGTCAGTACCACCCTGGGGAGCAAGCCTTCACTATGTACCTGGCCTGTGGAAGACAGCCAACATCCAAACTATAGCAAAGTACTTTAAGCTCTTTACATTTTTAAACATTCCAAAGCAGCTGTCCGTGAAGTGACGGCACAGTTTTGTCCCTCCTCCACTTAAGTTTAATTTCTACTAATGCCTTCTAAAATCTGTAAGAGTTTCCTGTTAAAAATAATAGCCCCTTTTGACTCTCGTTGAACTCTAAATCTTTATCAAGTGAACTGCTGTCAATCTGAAGCTTTCCTACCTTGTATTTAAGCAGTTGATTCTTTGAACTCAGACGCAAAACTTAACATTTAACCCTATTAAGTGTGTATTGTTAATTTTATTCCATCCCTCTTCTTTTCAAGGACTTTTGACTTTTGATTATTTTTTTTTTAATCTGTTCTATCAGCTTTACTTTTTATCAACTTTCGGTCCTGTGTAAATTTGATGGTCCAAGTCTTTTGTTTTGCTTTTGTTATTTTTGTTTTTATGGGACAGGACTTCACCATATCACACTGACTTGCCTGGGGACTCACTGTGTAGACCAGGTTACCCTTCAATTTACAGAGATTCTCTGTTTCTAACTCCTGGGTGCTGGGATTAAAGGTGTGTGTTGCACACCTGGCCAGCACAGGTGTATATTAAAATTCAAAGCTGATTAAACTGTGGATGATTTTAGGAGGGTGGAGAACGACTCCACCGTGGCTCTCAAACTTGTGTTAAGGAATTACTCAGGACATGCGCTCAATGTGCTTGGTCCCCGCGTCTCATTTCCTGAAATTTGGATTCAGCAAGTCTGAGACGTGACTCCAGGAATGTGCATTTTTAACAAGCACCATATGCTATTCTGATGGTTTTGGTCTTAGGCCACATTTTAGAAGCATCTTCAGAAAGTTTCTTTAGGTTGAAATTGACAACGTGCTTAGTTTTCGCAGGATGCTTGGGCTTCCTGGCTCTGTGTAGAATATAGAATGAATGCTGACTGAATGAAGGTGTGAACAAAGGAAGGACCGGAAGGAGGAATGACACTCGATTCATAATTCAGCTATATTTTCCAGCTTAATTACAAAGCCAATATGAGCAGCCTTTTCAAATACTCTGGGTAATTAGATGAATTGATACCTTTGATGTTCCCCACTGGGAGAAAAATAAAAGGGGATGTTTTGCATGACCCTTGCTTAATGAACATATGTTGTCTCTTAGTGATCACTACATCCCTTTCCAAGTGCTCAAGAATCACGTACTTACTTCATCTGCCTGCACTGAGAATCAAGCAGTGTCTTGTATTAACTAACACCACAGAGTCTCCCTTCACCATTTTCAGCTTCACTTGTAAAAAATTAGAGTAGGCTTAGGTGGCATTGTCTGTCTGTCTGTCTTTCCAAGCTCAAGTGCGTATGTCATTGTGTGTGTGTGTGTGTGTGTGTGTGTATGTGCTTGTGCTTCTAGAAGCTAGAGCAGTAGTTCTTAACCTTCCTAATGCCAGGACCCTCTCGTGTTGTAGTGACCTCCAGCCACTACAATAACAAATTATTTTGTTATTCTTTCATAACTGTAATTTTGCTACTATTACAAATCGTAATATAAAATCTGATATACAGGCTAGCTGATATGCAGTCCCCAAAGGGGTTATGACCCACAGGTGGAGAACCACTGGGCTAGAGGATAATCTTGGCTATTGTTCCTCAGGCATCTCATGTCTCCCTTAAGACTGAGTTTCTAACAGGTCTGAACTTGTCAAACAAATCAGCAAGCCCTAGAGACATGCCCAGCCCTGCCTCCTCCATGCTGGATTACACATACTCACCACAATGCCTGGATTTTACCTGGGTTCTGGTGACCAAACTAAGATATTTATGCTGCAAGGCAAAGACTTTATCAATGAAGCCATCTCTTGATAAACATGAAGGCATCTTTATCAAGGAGCCATCTGGTTCTCCTTGTTCCTTGATGCTTTTTCCAAATAATAAGAATCCAAGGACCAAGTAAGTTGACCAGTCTGTACTTTTTAATTTTTCCCTAAATATGTCTTTAAAGAAATTTAAGAATCACCAGAAAAACTCAGACATTACAGAGCACTCTTAACCCAGATTAATGCTTGTGTGCATTTTTCCATTTGCCAGGTTTATTTTTTTTCCTGACCCAATGGATTGTTGTTCAGTCTCCTTTCACAGAACAACTCCTCCACTGCTCCCCTCCTCTCCAGACGGGGAGGAGCTCGAGCTCTCAGAGTACACTTCTTCATTTTATTTGTTTGCTTACTTTTTTTCAGTTTTCTTTTTTAGATCTTGTATATTCAAGAAGTAAAATCAAAGATAATTCACAAAAGCCACAGCTAAGCACTGTTCCTGATGGGAGATAAGGGTTATACTTAACTCTTCACATTCAGCATGAAGGAGGCTGGAGAGGGCTGATTCTGAGAGAAGGAAAGAAGGCTGAAAGGAAGGAGCTAGGCCACTGAGGAAGCTAAGGAGATAGTAAAACAATAAAGGGCTTCTCCTCAGCCCATGCTGAGGCACCCCTTCCCCCTGAGGGACCAGACACAGGCGACGACGGTATAGCATAGAATAGAGTTTATTCAGGGCATGGGGAGGGGAGTTAAAGGGGTAGTAGAGGCAGAGAAAGGTCTATTCTCTCCAGTATAGAAGTAGAGGCCAGCCTTGACCACGAGGAGAGAAGGGGGAGGAGAGGGGGGGGGGAGGAGAGAGGGGGAGGAGAGGGTGGAAGGGAAGAGCCCCAGAGGGGGCAAGAGAGAGGCTAAGAGAGCCAAAAGAGGGAGGAGGAGGAGCAAGCAGTCCCTTTTATAGTGGGCCAGACCTACCTGACTGTTGCCAGGTAGCGGTGGGGCGGAGCATAACTGGCTGTTGCCAGGTAGCCGTGGGGTGGAGCTTAGACAGAATCTTAACAGTGACTCTCTCAACTATGACACCAAGCCCTCATTTTATTCTCTGGGTGGCTGTTTTCTTATTTCCTGAAGAGATATGAAAGTCCCTGTCCCCACCCTCCACCCTCCACCCTCCACCCCCCCACCCCAACTTGAGACAGGCCTGGAGGTACTTTTCTCCAACTGCCTTCTAGTCTCCTGGGCCCTTGGTGCTTTGGTGCACCTGCATTTCAGAGCACCCTTCTGCGAACCCACCTTCAGGCACTGCTCTGAACTCTTGGTGCACATCCAGTCTTTATAACTTTCTGGTGTACACGCCAACAGCACCCTCCATCCAATTTATTTTTGAGGAAACAGGCTAGAGAGAGCTTAAGTAGCGGTTCCGGTTCTGAGGTGCTCCCACCCCTAGACAGCGGAAGAGGAGGAGCGGGGCCAATTCTGCATTTTAGAGAACCTGACCTAAGTTTAAACTCAGGTAAACTAACAGGCTGGTACCTAGCGTTAGTTTCCAAGTTGGCCCCAGAGCCTAGCTCCAGTCTCTAGGCTAATCCCCAACAAGATCATTGTCTCCAGGTTACAGCCTCAACAAGACCATTGTCTCCATGTTATTCCCCCAACAAACCTGAACCCCCAGGTGACAAGTCCACACCCCGCCTAATGACCACCAATGCAGAGGGGAGTAGAAATTAAGTTTATGATATGACTCCTAGCACCAGCCACAGTTAAAGGCCACAGTAGCTTTTCAATTAGATGCTAACACACTTACCTTCTAGTTGCTGCTTACTATAAAGCCTTGTCCAGATAAACATTCGGGCCTCCCCCACCAACAAAACCGTCCTGCATGAGGGCGGTGCGTTGCCCTCCCCCTTCCCTCCCCAGAGCTAGCTAGAATAGACTCTGTGAGTTGCATCAGACTGGCTCCTGTCTGTGTTTTGGGGGTGGGGGGGTTGTCACTAACATGTCCCTGGCACTACAGAGGCTGCCATTTGGGTTCCCTGTGCCTTTCACAGGCCACTCACTGTGCTTCACAGTGAGGCAGATTCCCATTGGTTCTATCACACAGAGCTCTAGGAGAGCTTCCCGAAGATCTGCTGTGGGAGAGGATTTGCTGCAGCTGTGTGAGGGTCTTCCTGACTCTTCCCTCTTCGTGGAGCCTTGGGGGTGGAGGGTGGGGGGTGGGAGGTGGGGGGGGTAGGGGGATGGGAGGGACTTGCTTTTCCCATTTAACTGCATTTTTCAGGGCTCAGCTCAGTCACCCCACCTCCACACCCCCATACGAGTGCCACTTACCTCTACAAAAGGAAAGTGTATACTCACAGGCTCCTCTTCCTCCACACTAGAGTGGGTTTTTTTTTTCAGTACACACTAAGCCTGAGTGATGTATCCATTCCGGGTGCATGGTGTCTATGTACTCTGATCATTATCAACACGTGCCTTCAGATGTAACTTACACAGAAGTCTGCAAGCTCACAGTAGCCATATCTGTGCCAAGACTGAAGGGATTACTAAGATGAAGGTTGAAGTTCAGAGAGGAAATGTTTTCATTAGAACGAAGTTCCCAATCCAAAGGCAGGATGATGGGCACCCGGCCTCACTTTCTGGAAGATTTTGCTGAAACAGAGAGACTCCCTGACATGCCGGGAGAGTTGGTCATTCAACAAGGGACGTTTTATGGTTCAGCCCTGTTAACTACAGAGTGTCTTCCCCTGTATGGAAGATACTTTCTACCCTTTTAGAAGACATTCATATGATGTTGTTAGTATAGGAAATGGACTATTGAAACTGTGACAGTGAAACAGGAGAAACACAAAACGGTATCAGAGCTTATGATACAGCTCAACTTAAACCTTCATGGCTTCCACATAATGTTCTCTCTCTCTCTCTCTCTCTCTCTCTCTCTCTCTCTCACACACACACACACACACACACACACACACACACACATCCCATTTTAATGGTTGTGTCACCTCTACTGAGGCTGCTTAATACTTTAACCACTTTCCAATTGTTCAATGTTTAGGCTAATTTTTGTTACTAAAGGTAATGTCACTGTGAATATTTTTAGGACTCTTAATGATTTCTTTCAGAGAAGCTTCTGGAACCTTCTTGAACAAAGCCCTGGAGGCATAATTAAAAGTCACTGTATTCTTCTCTCTAAAGTGCCTCTTGGAAGGTTGTACCTCACAGGTCAACACCCACTTGACTACTGCTAATACCTGGGTTTTCCATCTTCAGCAGCTTTAGAGTTAAGAAAAAAAAAACGTTCCCACACATTATTTCTTTGTTTACTAGCACAGTTCAGACATATTTCATCCCTTCCTAACTGAATTTTCCTAAAATTGTTTGTTCATACACTTCCCCAGAACTTTGGTTGAGTTTTAAGATCTTGCTCCTCATTTACGTAAACGAGTTACAAACTTACTATAATAAGTCTTTCCATGACATCCTATTTTGAACACTTTCTTGACTTAAGTTTGGCAGACATTTTAAAAAAATGCTATCCTTCAAAAAAGTTAACTGATTATAGTCTGTGAACAAGTTAAACCCTGCACACATACCTTCGTTGAAGACTCTTTCCTCTACTGTTAGCTCATTAGCATTGGCTTAAATTATTTTATAATGCTTTAAAAGATACCACATGCCAACCCATGTATGCTCTTTGGTTGGTGACTTAGTGCCTGGGAGCTCCCAGGGTCCAGGTTAGTTGACCCTGTTGGTCTTCCTATGGGATTGTCATGCCCTTCAGTGCCTTCAATCCTTCTCCTAACTCTTCCATAGGGGTCCCTGACCTCAGTCCAATGGTTGCTGGTCTGTGCTTCCCCTCAGACACCCCCCCCCCCCCACGGCACGTATGTAGCAAAAGACTGCTTGATCAGGTCTCAAGAGGATGCACCTAATTCTGTAGAGACTTGATGCCCCAGGGAAGGAGGATTGGGGAGGATAAGGTAGGGAGTGGGTGGGGGAAGGGGTTGGTAGGGGTAGGGTGAGGGAGCACCCTCCTAGTGGCAAAGGGGAGGGGAGAGGGGGTGAAGGACTCTAGAAGGGTGAACAGGCAACATTTGGAATGTAAATACAACGATTTTTAAAAATGTCTCGAATCTGCTGAACCGTGTTGTTCCTCTCTTAGAGCCTTGACATTTCCAAGGTGGGGTTATCAGGCCTCTTGTGTTGTTTTGCTTCCTTTGCTTCTAGCCACCTGCACCCCCCCTTTTTTTTGATATGTATGTTTTATGATATGTATGTTTCTTTAATCATGTTCTTTTTCTATTTTTGAGCTTAAAAAAAAAGCTTCACAAAAATTCATCTTTTACCTCTGGCTTACTTGCCCCCTTGGATACAGAGTTTAATCCATATTTTATGGGAAGACGTAGCCCATTCATTTTCATCTGTGGATAATATTTCATTTTATACATATCTGTGTGCATATTCTTTGGAGCTATGGGTGGGGAATCTCTCTCCAGGCTACACGTAGGAGTTACATTACTGTATTGAGTCAGATGTGCAAGGTCTGTTTTAGAAGACAAGGCTACGTGTTTTTTTCCAGTGGTTGTACTAATTACCTCCCCAACTGCAGACTTTAAGATCATATTGCTGAGCTTCCTTGCCAATACTTTGATATTTTCAAGTACTGAAATCTGGTTGCCATTTTCACCCAGTGGATCTGCATCAACGTTTGAGGCTTGTTTGTCCAAGTACTTAACGCTCAGAAAGTGAAATCTCAAAAACAAACCGAGCCTCTCTTATTTGGGTTTTCAGTTTCTCTATAGGGTCAGACACTTAGCAAACTGTTTATAATCTGTTGTGCTGAGCCTCGGGGTTCAGCCCCAGGAAGCCGAGGTCACAGCGATAGATGGATGACTAAACAGCAGGACTGAGTAGAACCGAGGAAGCTGTCGGTTCTAACCTGCAGCCGACCCTGACGCTCCGCCGAGCATGCATCGAAGTCCAGTCACCTCTCTGCGTCCTACCTGCTCATCAGGCACAACAGAGCTGACCTTTCTCCCAGTCCCACTGTGAGGATGAAATCCTGCTGCCGAGCACTTTGAAATCGTTGGATGACAAGCAAGACAGAAGCGCCAAGTATGATGGTTACCCGTGCCAGCAACACTAGAAGACAGCATAAAAATAGGAAGCAGAGAAAATTTCATTTTGTAAAAGCTTCAGGGAGAAAAATCGGCTGGTCAGAATGTCATTCCCTGTTTCTGGTTCACAGAGACATTGGCTTTTTTTTTGAAAATAAGAGGGAAAAGGTACTTTTTTTTTTTTTTTTTTTTTTTTTTTTTTTTTTTTTTTTTTTTTTTTTTTTTGTCTTTGCGGGCAGGGAGAGAACTCTTTTGCACATCCCGATTCTTATGTGATGGGTGAGTCACCGCTTCAGAAGTCAGGGTAATGCCTGAAGAGCTCCGGTCAAAACTGTTCTTATAGACGACCTTCTCACTCTGCCTTTCATCCCAAGGCATCTAAGCCAGAAAGTCTGCGAGGACTTTACAGACCGAGGACTGGAGAGGCTTTAAGCCTTGACATTGTAAGAACAAGGCAGTTAATCTACCTGCCGTGGTAACAGATCAACCTTTGGCTCTGGCGTGCCGCCGTCCACTATCTTCTTAGACTCCTTCTTGCCCTCTATGTGAGAACATGAGGCGCAGAGAGGGGACGCTTTCAACAACCTTTGATATATCAGGAACCACAGAAAAAGATGAGTCACTGCCATTAATGTGAAGGCTCATTCTAAAATTGCCTTAGCCGGGATTTTAGTAGCTCATATCCATCTTGGTCTGCTGTTCTGAGTGAGTTGTGATGAGCCGTAATCACCTTTACTTATAAATTCGATGGGCTGTGGAGACAGTTCCAAGCCACAGTGAAGGCATTTGCCACCCCCGAGCTTGCTGCCTGACTTGACACCCAGAGAATCTCAAATGGGAGGTTTTCTGGCTCTCTCTCTCTCTCTCTCTCTCTCTCTCTCTCTCTCTCTCTCTCTCTCTCTCTCTCTTTCTTCTTCTTCTGCTCCAGATCTTTACGCTGGAGATTTTAAAAGTTAAAATTGCACAGAGTGGTTCGGTTCCTGCACCCCGTGGAGAAGTTCAGAAAGTAAAAACGGTCGGGGCGTAGCCTTAGGCTTGTAAGGGGGAAGAGAGTGACGGGTGTCCGCCCACACGAACTGTTCTGTGAAGTTATGAATCATAGTGTACTCAGCTCCTAATTTTCACCCAGGAAGGGAAAGCTACTGAGCACTGCTGAAATGTTTTGTTCCAATGTTTCTCCCAGAGAGGGTCCTCATAATGCCTCCAGGGGGAATGTGTGCTCTAATTGGCATAATTAAATTATTGCCATAGAACTGGCATGGTGTGGCTCCAGCAGTGGGCTCCTTTCCACTAGGAAACATTCCTTAAAAAATCATTGTCAATTCTAGTATCCAGTCACATGGCAATCTGCTTATTCTATTCTTTTTCCTAATGAGGAGGGGCTTGCTCTGCAGACTTCGAATCACCTTACTGAAGAAATTAGTTGAAAAATGGAACACCAGCCTGCTGATAGTTTTTTTTTTTCAGCCCACACCTAATAAAAGGTTGAAGTGTTTTGGTTTTTTTTTTCTTTCTTTTTAAATTGGCAGATTATTTACTCTGGTTTGAGTTACAATGTTGCTAAGGTCTTTTTTCCTTTTTTCTTTTTAAGTTTAAAACTGTTCACAGTAACCTAAAATTCAGCCTCCTTTTCTCTGATTTCTTAACAAAGGACAAGGGAATGATTATGCGGCATTGAAACGTCACAGTGAGGAAGAGTGTGGAGAAACAGGAAACTGGTACCGCGCTAAGTGGAAAACACCTTGAAAAATCCAACGGTGTGTGTTAGTTTCAAGGCCCCCCTCAAGCGCATGCTCATATTTGATGCTATGGTAATCAGTATTAAAGGGGTGGCAGATGGAAGGAGGGTTTAGGTCACAAAGTCTTTCATGAATTAATGCTGTTATTGTGGAAGTGGGCTTTCAATGAAAGAATAGGACTTTCTCTCTGGGTTGTACTGGGTTTACCGTTCACCTCCTTGCCCTGTTATGACATAACAGCTAGATGACAGAACCTGTTCTTAGACCTTTGAAGCAAAGTTCCTATTGTTCATTAATTACCCAGCCTGCAGTATTATGTTACAGAAGCCTAAAACCAGTGAGAGCATCGTGGTTTCAGGCTTATAAGTTGTGCACGTGAGTGAAAATGTAAAAGGAACACAGAGAAAAGAAACAGATGATCTATTAAGATGGCAGAAACATGGGAATCCCCTCCTACCTTTTATCATCGACATGCTTGCAATATTGCTTATACAATAAACATGGCTATAAAAGTACTCAGTTAAGTGCAAGAGGAGATCTATAATGGCGCCGATAAGGTATAGGTTACAGGTCCCTTTCTGTTCAGGGTGCCTGGTGTGAGTGCTTAGCTCGTCAAGGTTCCAGGTGGAGAGAGAAAGCCGGGTTATAATCAGGAAACATTTCTGTGTCAGCATTTCCAGCAAATCACTTGTAGGGATTTTTAGAAGAAAGGGGCCTGATTCTCCAGCACTCCTGTAATTTGTCATGATATAATTTCTCATTCTAAGTAAATATTCAGTTTCATGTCTAATTTCGTATTTGTAATTCTGCATCTTTTTTCTTAACGAGGGTTCCTATAATTGGTTCAGCATCGTGTCTCGAAACATCTGAAGGTGCCTTTGGTGAGGTGGGTCACGGGAACGCCAGCTATGCACGGTGAACTGGAAAGCTAGCACTGGCTCCTGCTCCTGACTTTCACTAAGAATTTTGTCAATGCACTGGACCAGATGCTACCGAAGTCAGAGCTGGCCTCCAGCTTCCCTGATTTCTCTGGCCTTGTAAGCAGCTTGTAATTCTGAAATCACAAGAAAAACAGCCGGGAATACTGATTTAGAAAGTCAGGGTAGGAAAGCAGAGTGCGATCAGGTCCAGACACTCTTCTTTTACTCTTGCCTTCACTTGAGAGGTCTTTAGCCTCACCTAAAAGCCTGGATGCAGGAAATTCATAGAAAGGTTTTTCTTTTCTGAAAAAAACCAGCCAGCCGCCTTTCCTGTTTATCTACACATCAGGACTGCATGGGACAAGTTTCATCAAATTAGATGAAAATGGCAGATGGAAGGAGAGAGAAAACATTAGAGTGTTTTATCGTTTCATTTTTTATTTTTATTTTTTTTGATCCCCCCTCAATTTCTTGTTGTGTGGCGTTTGATTTAACCTCAATAATGTTCGAGAAGTGTCTTATTATTTTTAATATCTAGAATTGCCAGATCTAGCAACAGAAAAGAGAAGGTGATCAGATACATTTGGATTTCAGATAAACATAAATAACTTCTAATATACGCGTTCCCCAAATTGGAATTGACAAGACATATTGAAGTGCCGAGCATGTTCCCAGGTTGTTCTGTCAATTCTCCCAATTTGGAGTGGGTGAAACCAAAGGCCAGAGCTTTGCAAGAGGCACAGCTGGTACCCAAGCCCAGGGCTTTGCCCTGTAAGCACTGTTTTTGGTTTTTTTTTTTTAAGTGTCCCCCTCACTGTATCGTGAAACTGTATAATTTCTCCCCCTCACTTAGATAAATGAGAAAACAATTGCCCCATGGAAGAGACCTTCCCAAACTTTCAAAACTTTGCTGGGAAAGTCCCCAGGAAACTGAATCTAAGAATTTCAGCGTTGCAGATAGGATTCCTGGGGGCGAAAGCAACAGGGACTCAGCCGGAGCAAACACTGAGAACTTGTGGCATTCTGAGGAAGAAAGGGGCTGAAAGCAGGGGGCGGTTGTCTTGCTCCTGGAAAGCAACTTCCACTGAAGTTCCCATGGCAGGAGGGAAAGGAGGCAGGGGAGTACCCGACCTTCTCACCTGGGTGTCACTAGAGCCTGAGGCCAACTCACATTTCCCGGCACCTCTGAGGCTGCTGATTTACCTTCTCCTCCCCTTCTACACACTGCAGAACTAATTGCCTGCCTAATTGCCAAAACTAATTGCTCTGACGTTCATTGTTCATCTGCTTGAGCTTGGGCAGACTGGCTCCCCTGGGGGAAAGGCTGGGATCTTTCTTTCTTCGTGGAGAGGGTGCTTTAGAACAATGGAACAGAAACTGTTTATCTTTTTCTTGTGGATGGAGACCAAGGAATCTTCTTACTCATTTCTGGAAGGACAATAGCTCTCAGCTGGGTGGGGCTGCTCTCTGAATCAGTTATGCAGTTGTACTTCCCAGGGTGTTTCTTTCTCCCATTGAGAGTTTAGCATTAGAGCTGGTGTTTAAAGACCTGAGACCTAGAAAGGTCAACAGTTTTCCCAAGTCACTTGTGGTTTATCTCTCTCAATTCAGAGCCCACGATTTCTATTGATTTATTCTGTAATTGTTAGAGGTATAATAATAACTCTTCCATTTCCATGCAATCGTTTATCAAACCACTGTTGAGTAACATCTTCTCACCTGCAGTTTGAATAAGACTCATTCATATCTACTGAGTTGTTATGGTTACTTTTCTGTGTTTTACATCATATCATCTCAAAGAGGGTATGAATGAATGCTTTAAGTAAGGGGAAACTGAGGCAAAGGAATTTAACAATTTGCCACGTGTATACCATCATCCTTACAGCTTCTGGATTCTGATTTATGGATAAACTTGTGAACCCGTTGAAGTGTTGAGACTGGAGCAACTAAAAATTAACCCAAGCAGATTGTGCAATATTATACAAGGGTCAGAACTGTGTGTTGTTACGCTTTCATACTGCTGAGATAAATATAAACAATTACAAGACCAACTTGTAATGAACTCGAGGTGTTATGGAGAATTTCTGCAATTTTCTGCTTAGTGGAAAACCCAAGGGGTTGGAGACATTAGCTAGGCGTGTGGCCCTGGGGGGTGGGAGGCAGTGTTTATGTGCCTCAGTTTCCCCAGTTCCCAGTGAGGACAGTTAGGCTCCATGGTCTGAAGCCCCTGATGTGCTGTTCTTCTCAGCTGGAGCCTGTCTAAGGTAAAAGCACACAAGGTCAGAGGCTCACACTAACCTTCAGGAGAGCTCCCTGGTGGCTGTAAAGGCGTCTAATTGTTTGATGAATGATCTTCTCCCATTCTGTAGCAAGAATAATAAAAGCAATGACACTGTTGGGTGAAATAAGCATTTTCTCATCCAGAGGAAACCTATGGACTACACAAACAGTAGCTGTTCGGAAGCTCTAAAAATTAATTGTATAAATTGGATTTTGAAGGAAAAGAAAGTTATGATATGGGACTAAGATAAAGGTTTAAAAGTAAAGAAGAAAAAAAAGGTTGATAATTTCATTGGCTAAAAAAAGGTTCTATTAAAGGGTAATTATGTGCACTAAGAACGCACTCTATAAAGTAGATTTAAAAGGGAATGTCTGGACACATTTAGAAGAGTATGGAATGTGGGGGAGGTTTTTTTTTCTTTTCCTGAGGGGAGAGTTGGCTTTATAAAAACCAAAGGCTTTACAATAAATATTTTTTTTTTGTCACTGTCTTGTTAATTCTTTTGGCTGACTTTATAAAGTGCTCACAACCTCTTAATTTCCAAATCATTTCATGAACAAAGAAAGTGGTAAGACACAGATGAAGATTACCTAGACTTCAGTAGGACAGACCTGCAGCCTGTGGTGCTGGAGACTCTAGGATGGGAGGGCATGGAGGTCAGAGGCGGGGGTATTTTTCCTGATCTGTGACCTTCCGCAAATCTATTCCTTCTCCAGGTCTCAGTGTCTTTCTCCCTACATGAAATTTTGGAACCGAACACATCTGAAGTCCTAAGCTACATGTGGGTTTGTAATGTACAATATGATAACATTTTTTGGTTAGAGGTGATGTGTTTGTAAAAAGATAAAGAGGGAGGGGATATGTTCTATGGGGGTGTAGTCAGGAATGGGGAAAGGGGTATCTAGGCAAGCCCATGCTGAGTCACCCTTTCCTCCTGAGAGACCAGCAGTGCTTTGGTGTAGTATAGAATAGAGCTTACTCAGGGCATGGGGAGGGGAGTCAAGAGGGCAGTAGAGGCAGAGAAAGGCAGAGAGGTGTTGAGAGTAGAGGCCGGCCATGAGCACGTGGAGAGAGAAGAGGGAAGAGAATCAGGAGACAGCAGCAGGGGCAGGAAGGAAAGAGCAAGAGAGGAGCAAGAGATGGAGGAGGGGGCAAGCAGCCCCTTTTATAGAGAGTCAGGCCTACCTGGCTGTTGCCAGGTAACTGTGGGGTGGAGCTTAGACAGAATGCTAACAAGAGGCTGTTACTCATTAAGGTCAATTGTATCTTTAACACTGCAGGGAATGAATGAAAAAAAGAACAAGAAGAAAAGAAATAAGAAAAAGAAAAAAGGGAAGAAACCATGATATGTGCCTAATTATGGTGGAGAAGATTTATTATAGAAGTGTGAGAGAGCATAGCCAGAGGCAGGGGCCTCTGGGAGAGTCCAGACTGGACATGACTCTGAGCTGGGCCATGGTGGGAGTTGAGGAGAGGAAGGGTGAAGGGATAGAGAGGGGAACCAGGTGCAGTAGCCAGGAGGCCCAAAGGTATAGAAAGAGCCGGTAACCGAAATGGTTGGATTATATAAAGAAGAGCAGCCCAGGCCCCTGGGCTGGAGAGTTCAGGGTAGACTGCAGGGTATGCTAGCCAGGAGGACCCTGTAACAGGTAGGGACTGAGGGATGCAGGGAGAACCTGGCAGCCAGGTTCCCTTTGATAGGTTAAGTAGGCACCTCAGGTGTGAAACTTAACATTAGGTGAAGGATTTTGAGTTTAGGTGAGGACTTCCAGCAGCAGGATGAGGAAGGGGCTTAAAGGGGGGAGTATAGGGGGTTAGGTGAGTGTGGCTAGGCGGTGTGGGGGAAGGTGTCCAGGCGGGCCCTTGCCTGGGCACCTCTGCCCCTGAGGGACCACACACACAGACATGGTATAGAATAGAATTTATTCGGAATAGGGGAGGGAGAGAGAGAGAGAGAGAGAGAGAGAGAGAGAGAGAGAGAGAGAGAGAGAGAGAGAGAGAGGAGAGAGGAGAGAGAGAGAGAGAGAGAGAGAGAGAGAGAGAGAGAGAGAGAGAGAATGAGTGGAGGCCGGCCATGACCACGTGGAGGGGGGAGAGCCCCAGGGGCAGAGAGGTGAGAGAGTATGGGAGAGTGGAGAGCAAAGAGAGAGAGGAGGAGCAAGTAGCCCCTCTTATAGTGGGCCAGATCTCTGGGGCAGGGCATACCTGGCTATTGCCAGGTAGGTGTGGGGTGGAGCTTAGACAAAACCCCAACATTAGGTACAGTGCAAATGTTTATATTTCTGTTTGTGTTCAAGGTATTGGGGTAATAAACTTCTGTTCTAGAGCAATTCAATTCTAGACTCTCACCTGGAAGAGGAAGTGACGCAACCCTCCCTCTACCTGCTTCCTGCTTCGATTAAGGCACTAGTTAATCATTTTTTTTCTCAGCACAGAATGCTGACCAGACAAAACCTGGCCCTCTGAGAGCAGTAGGTCATGAATATAACTGTCATTTGAAACTGCAGGCTGCTTTGTGTGCAGACTGAGGGACAAACCATTCTGCTCCCCACTCCCACCTCAGAGCCCAATGACACAGACTGAGCAGCTGCTTCCAGTCTGGAGGTTGGCAAAATCAGGGTGTCAAGAGGGCTGATTTCTTCTGAGGTCTCTCCTTCCTTGGCTCACAGATGCCTTTCTCCGTTCTCTCCCTGTCCCTCCTTGACAAGTTCTCTCTTTAGGCGTCTGCCTCTCTGCCCAACCCTTGCTCATTCTTCAAATAATATAGCAGTTTTTGTAAAATAGACACCGTCAGCACCTTGTTTAAGAATTGTATTACATGTTATTCACTGTGTGTGTTGGGGCGGGGGTATGGGATGAGTGTGCATACCCAGGCTTGTGGATGGAGGCAAGAGGATGAGTCATAGAGTCTGTTCTGTGTCTCCACCATGTAGGTCCCAGAAACCAAACTCAAGTCCTTCAGTTCAGTGGCAGGGTGACTTTACCTACATCACCAACACAAATGGCACATGAATGGCATGTAATATTTTTTAAAAAATTTATTTGTTTTATGTATGTGAGTACACTGTAGTTGTCTTCAGACACACCAGAAGAGGGCACTGGATCCTATTACTGTTGGTTGTGAGCCATCATGTGCTTGCTGGGAATTGAACTCAGGACCTCTGGAAGAGCAGTCAGTGGTCTTAACCGCTGAGCCATCTCTTGCCTCAACATGTAATACTTTTTAAAGGAACTCACTAGACTCTCTAGTCTACTAAGACTGTTACCTTATGTTTAGAGAGGCCACCTCATGAGTCCTAACCACTTTCTTTTAATTTGATTACCTCTGTTAAGTCCCTTTCTCCAAAACCGGTTGCATTCTGGAGGTCAAGACTCTGGCATATCATTGGGAAGACACCCAATTTAATCTGTACCCCCACAACATGACTCACAAGAAAGAGACTTCTTCCCTGTTACCCGGAATCTGCTCAGATAGCCCTCTTCTTCCTACAGGCAAAGGGGAAGACAATTAATTGCATTACTATCGCAGCAGGAAATGGCTGTAGCAAACCACTGGGGAGCACCAGCATAATTCAGTTGTGACAGGAACTGTATTTCTTCCTGCAACCCCTGGCTAAGCTGCCCCACCTTGGGGATATAGCATGTTCAGCATGGCCACTATGAGCCAAGCCAGAGCTTCTTAGGCTGGGCATGAGACGTGGACGTGTGTCATTTGGTAGGAGACAGAAACTGCCTATCAAAGGCAAACACCTGCCACAGAAGGTTCACTGAAGCCTGAGAAAATAAAGGTGAAAGACACTGGGCTGAGCTACCACCGTGCTCCAGCGTTATTCCAGGGCAGAAGGCAGCTATCAGTTCATAATGCTGTGACAGACACCAAGAGATGCCAGGGTGGCGAGCGCTGTCCTGTTGAGATAATAAACCCTAAAGGATGGAGTCGGAGGAGCTGGGAGGGAGGGGAAGTCGGGCACATGGCTAAGAGCACAGGAAGGAGTTGACACAATGGCCTAGGGCCTTGTGTTACTCTATGGATGTGATATCAAACCTGAATGTGTGTGAATGTGTGTTTGTGCTTTTTGTGTGCCTGTGTGTGAGAAGTATGTGTGCGTGACTGGATGGAAGGAGTAAGAGGAAAGGGGGTGGTGGTGGAGAAAATGTTAAAACCGTGACAAGTTGATAAGCATCTGAAATATTTAATTGCTACACAGTATTCTGAGGTTTTGTTTGCTGTCAATGTTCCCATACTACAGGGTATGACACTATAGATAGCTGTAAAGTTAGTTTAGTCACACAGGGGTTCTTAACCTGAGGACTGTTGTTACTGACCCGTTCGTCCAAGGCTAAGGAAAGGGACTGAGTTTTAATATAATTGGTTTGTGTGTGTGTGTGTGTGTGAGATCCTATGAGTTTTATTTTATTCATTTTTAAAACATTCAAAATAGGGATGCACAGTCTTTATCGGATTGGTTAGAAATGGCAAGTATACACACCCGCCAAAAAGGTTAAACATCTCTAGGTCAAAAGTAGCATTTTAATAAGGTTAAGTAGAATATGTTAAAATGAATTATAAAAATTGAATCTTGCATATAGCAAGGGAAAATGGTCTGTGCACGTTTTGGTTTAAGAATGCAAATATTTAAATGCATGTAAATACGCATCTTGTATATATTTACATGAATATATACATTTATTGTTAAGTGTGGAACATGATAAAATGTCAGATAACCAGCGATTGCAGGCTAGTAGACATTAAGACAAAGAAAAGCAACCCGTGTTTTAAATGATAAATGAGGAGTGTGCTGAGTCTTTTATGGTTCGGAATGGAATAGTCTGCTCAGTTTAGGCCCTTTCTGGCCATCTTTGTAGTGAATGGGGACCATGGTCAGTAAAGGATGTCTCTGTGGCAGGGCGGTGAGGCTGCACACCTTTAATCCCAGCACTTGGGAGGCAGAGGCAGGCGGATTTCTGAGTTCGAGGCCAGCCTGGTCTACAGAGTGAGTTCCAGGACAGCCAGGGCTATACAGAGAAACCCTGTCTCGAAAAAGAAAAAAAAAATAAAGTGTCTCTGCCTTGCTAAGACCAGAGTTAATCTCAGTATCTCTGAGACGCAAGTCTGTTCCCAAGGCTACCAGTCTGCAGAAAGTGTTAGAATCAGAGGCCCTGTTTCCTGGGTAGAGTGTCTTCCTGTTATTGCTGCCAGGAAGTATTCATCAGCTTCCATGCATAGACATCGATGCTATCAGAAATGCGACCTTCTCGGAAGGTGACAGCAAAGAAGCAGAGCCACAGTGCAGCCGAGGGACATAGAGGGTAGGGAGGTGAGGTAGAGCAAGCATTCAGGCCCGGAGGTAGCGAGAGAGCAGGAGAAAAATTGCAAGTGGGTGAAACAAGTATCTGGGCCTGCTGAGCTGAGGGCGGACGGAGAATCCATCACGCAGGCTGTTAAGCTCCCGCAGGATTCACAGCACTGGGTACAGTGGAACGGAAGAAGAAAGGCGGTTCATCTGGAAAGCTCGGCAGATACACATCTCAGAATGAAGCCATGCTACTGTCATTAGCGTCGAACAAAGCCAGGATTCAGGCTGTCGGGGACTGGACTACGGCTAACCTACTAGTACATTCTATCCGGCTCGTGTTTACTTGGCTAATTTAGAAAACGTAAGCTCCATTAGATCAGGTTTCTTTTCCTTCTCATTTTCTCAGTCATCCTAGAGCCTTGGTGAGGCCTATGCACACATTTAAATGGTCTGCTGGGAATCGCCATTAGAAATTCCTGGAAGGAGCTGGGGAGATAGTGCAGCCGGCAAAGCACTCCCTGCATATGAACCCAACCCCCACCCCTCAAACGCACACTAAAGGAGCCGGGCGTGATGCTGCTCACTTTTTATGACAAAACTGAAGGATCTGAGACAGGTGGATTCCTGTGATTCACTGAGCAGTTGGTCTAGCAGACTCAGCAAGCCCCAAACCACCAAGGGAGACTCTGCCTCACCAAGCAAGATGGATGGCTCTTGAGAAATGACACTCAAGGGTGACTTCTGACCCTTATACACTGGCTAACACATTCCCATATATACATATCCTGGTATACACAAGCACACACACACACACACACACACACACACACACACCCTCATAGGAAATTACTTGAAATAGTAGCAATAGTAATAACTAAATATATGGTACTTAATAGTTAGAAATCCATTTCATCCATATTCTCTCACTTAATCCTTACAGAGTTCTATCAAATGTCATTGTTTTTTTGTTTTGTTTTGTTTTTTAATCTTAACATCAAGGATGCTGGTTCTGTGCCACTCGATGACATATTATGATTTAAGCTGATTTAGCACTTGGTCTACGTTGTTTTACATGTTGTATGTTTGGTGTAAAAACATTGTAGATCTAAGGAGGCCTTTCCACAGAGGGCTCTCTGTTACTGTAGCAAAATGTCTGAAAGAAGAAGACACTACCTCCTTTTAAGGAGGAGGAAGCATTTATTTCTTTTACTTTTTTTTTTTTTTTTTTTTTTTTTTTTTTTTTTTTTTTTGGCTTACAGCTTAGAAAGTCTTTGTTCATGGTTGGCTGGTCCTGACACCAGAATGGGGTGTCCACGGAGAGCAAAGCTGTTCACATCATGGTAGCCAGGAGAAGAGACTCAGAGAAGACAATCAGCATCTCACAATCTCCTTCCAGAACATGATATAAAAGTACCCACTTCATAAAGTTTCACTGTTTTTAAAACAAGAAGGGGCATCAGGGCTTATGTTAAATTCAAACTAAAGCAAAAGGTGTGTATTCTAATCTGGCCTCTACAGAGAGCAGAGACCCTTAATGGAGTTAGGCATGCCTGTGGAGGAGAGGTTCACTTGTATGAGCCATGACAGAAATGAGTCAGACGGACACAGGTACCTGCCTGTCAGTTACCTGTCAGTTATGCGAGAGGTAGAAGGAAGGGGAGTTGAGCTAAGAAAACCTGGGATTGTGATGCAGATCCAGTGAGACATCATTAGTCAATACAGAGGGAGTCCCAGAGAAAAGCTGTCTGCAGCTGATTCCTGCACTGGATAGAAAGGCCTGGGCATGAGCAGCCAGGACTATCTGTCCGTGACGAGTCTTCCAGACCCCGAGACCTTTGTGTGAAAGCTGAGGAGGATTCCATGCACTTAGACTAGAGGCTGCAGCTAGCTGGGGTGCCATGTTCTCTTCTCTCCTTCCTTCCTTCCTTCCTTCCTTCCTTCTTCTAAATTTTGTGTATGTGTGTGTATATGTGTGTTTTTGTGTGTGTGTGCACTAACTTGAAGGCAGGTGTTCAAGGAAGCTAAAGGCATTGGATTCCCCTGAAGCTGGAGTTCCAGGAGTTGTAAGCTTTCTGGTGTGGGTCCTGGGATCTGAACTCTGGTCCTCTGGTTACAGAATGCACTCTTAACTGCCAGGCCATCACTCTAGCGCACCTAACTGCACTGATTGCAGCTGAATGGTACATTTTCTTGAAGGGAGTGGCAAGTGTCTGTTCCCACAGCAGCAGGGCATGGTGTGGTTATCTCAAGTCATTCCCCTTTCTCTACACTGTCAGCTTCAATGGGTCAGTCGTATATTGTTCTATATGGCATCTTCTTACTTCCTAGTTTGTGAACTGGAGACCTTATAGGGACTAACTGCCCCAGTTTGAAGATACTAGACTCCTACCTAACAAAAGGGCAAAGGATGACATTGGGCTGAACAACTGACCGTGAACAGGCTGGCCTAGGCCAACTGTTACAAAACCCAAATGCATCACTCCATTTTTCATATCCATGGCAGAGTTGGCCAATTGACCACAACATTCTTCCTTATAAGTTGTATAGTCTGCCTCAAAATTATTCTCAACACAGTGATCCAGACAGCCACTACCCATCTATCAATGCTGACACCTGAGATGAAACCAATTCATCATTCTAACACTAGGCAAGTATAGGTCTTTGAGCAGGTGTGTGTGTGTGTGTGTGTGTGCGCGCGCGCGCGCGCGCATGTGTGTACATGTGTGTGAGAGTGCTAGCAAAAGTTTGTGCTTGCCAGAGAGATGATGAAAATGAACACAAGAGTTTGCTGAGAAAAAAAGAATCTTTTAAAAGATTATACATCTGTTTAGAACCAGAACAATTTTCCCCTAGAAATAATGCTATAATAAGGATTATACACAAAATCAACCACTAGATTACCTTCTCATCCATACACAGCTATCAGTGTTAAGCTTTAAGACCCTAAAAACCTCAATATTTATTGACTATAATAGACAAGAGCTTATAGGTTCAGGCTTCTAATTACAAATTCTCACGATTCAGTTATTGCTTCCTTTGTAGCTGTGGAAGACTGTCTGTTATTCCAGACTTGCCTGCAGTGCTACAGAAATCCAGCCTCTCCCCAAGGAGCTTCCATGTAAGTCTCATGAACCATTAGAGTCATGCAACTGTCCTTATCTTAAAAAAAAAAATTATGTAACTCTTTTTTTTTTTACTGTCCTGTCTCAGTGGTAAGAGGCACTTATATAGACAATGTTAGTAGTGGCTTCTGGATAGTTAACTGGTACACAAAGGTACTTGGTACTAAAAGACAGATTTAATTATATTCTAGAGAGAAAATGACCCACAGGTGCTGTTTTTTTTTAAAATATTTTTTTATTCGATATATTCTTTATTTACATTTCAAATGATTTCCCCTTTCCTTGATCCCCCCTCCTCGAAAGTCCCATAAGCCCTCTTCCCTCACTCTGTTCCCCCATCCACCCCTTCCCACTTCTCTGTTCTAGTATTGCCCTACACTGCTGCACTGAGCCTTTCCAGAACCAGGGGCCACTCCTTCCTTCTTCTTGGACATCATTTGATATGTGGATTGTGTCTTGGGTATTCCAAGCTTCTAGGCTAATATCTGCTTATCAGTGAGTACATACCATGAGTGTTCTTTTGAGACTGGGTTACCTCGCTTAGGATGATGTTCTCCAGCTCCACCCATTTGTCTAAGAATTTCATAAATTCATTGTTTCTAATGGCTGAATAGTACTCCATTATGTATATATACCACATTTTTTTTGTATCCATTCCTCCATTGATGTACATCTGGGTTCTTTCCAGCTTCTGGCTATTATAAATAGGGTTGCTATGAACATAGTAGAGCATGTATCCTTATTACATGCTGGGGAATCCTCTGGGTATATGACTAGGAGTGGTATAGCGGGGTCCTCTGGAAGTGTTGTGCCCAGTTTTTTTTTTTCAGAAATATGGATAGATTTATTTTAAATGATGAAACAATTTCCAGTTTCCTGTTAGGCATTAGTATCTCACCTCTACTTAATAGACAGTCCACTGATGTTAGCACTTGAAGCTTTTGGGTGCTCTCAATAACACTACTTGGCTAATCTAATATGATTCAGGTAATGGATTTTCTTTTTCTTCAATATTCTTTGTTTACATTCCAAATGCCCTTTCCCGCCTCCCCCATATGTCCCATAAGGCCTCTTCCCTCCTCCCATTCCCCACTCACCCCCTTCCCATTTCTCTGTCCTGGTACTCCCTGGTCCTGAAAAGGCTTGATCCAGTTTTCTGAGGAACCACCAGACTGATTTCCAGAGTGGTTGTACCATCTTGCAATCCCGCCAGCAGTGGAGGAGTGTTCTTCTTTCTCTACATCCTTGCCAGCACCTGCTGTCTCCTGAGTTTTTAATCTTAGCCATTCTGACTGGTGTGAGGTGAAATCTCAGGGTTGTTTTGATTTGCATTCCCCTAATGACTAATGATGTTGAAAATTTCTTAAGGTGCTTCTCAGCCATCTGAAGTTCTTTAGGTGAAAATTCTTTGTTTAGCTCTGTACCCCATTTTTTAATAGGGTTATTTGGTTTTCTGGGGTCTAACTTCTTGAGTTCTTTGTATATATTGGATATTAGGCCTCTATCTGATGTAGAGTTGGTAAAGATATTTTCCCAATTTGTTGGTTACTGATTTGTCCTTTTGATGGTGTCCTTTGCCTTACACTTTGTAATTTTATGAGGTCCCATTTGTCAATTCTTGATCACAGGTACTGTTTTTAAAACAATATTTATTTATTTAGTGTTTGCTTTTTTGTGCGCTGGTGTTTTGCCTGCATTTCTGTCTATGTTAGAGTGTTGTATTCTCTGGATCTGGAGTTCCAATTACACTTGTGAGCTGCCACGTTGGTGCTGGGAATTGAGCCGCAGTCCTCTGGAAGAGCAGCCAATCCTCTTAATTGCCGGGCCATCTTCAGCACCTTCTCAGATACCTTTGTGCATGGATGGAAAATATTTTCTGTTCACTCTTCTATTAATCTCTACTTCCTGATAAAAAATAGCTAAATATAAATACATGTCTCTATTAGACATTATTGGATAAGCATGGATTCTAAAGAGAGATTTTTACAAAAATAAATATCTATTTTGATTTTCAGTACAGCAATGTGTTAAAATCTAGTCACTGGGTAGTTTTAAGCTAAAACATTGTTAGTGTCTTACTATTCTTCATGTAGTTTACCAAAACAATGTATCACAAACTCAAAGAGAATTTAAAAATTAAACTAATAATATATTATATTTAAAATAACATTAAAGTGAAATCTTCACCCCACACTTGACAACACTCAAAAGACACAACACATTTACTACAATTTGTGGACAGTCTAAATCCCTTCCAGTTCTTTATATGAGTCACATACCAAAATTGACAGACTTTTCATGCTATGTGATCTTTTTTATTGACTATGAAAGCTAGTAACATGCTCAGTTTAGACACCATGATCTTTAGCCACACACTGTAGACTACTAGACAGAAGTACTTCATCCTCTATACAAAAACTCAAGATACTGTCTCCTAATGTTTGCTTTGTATAACTGAAGAAAGGATAATGTGTGTGTGTGTGTTTGTGTGTGTGCATGCGTGTGTATGTATGTGTGTGCTTACATTTTGGGTCTATACGAAACATAAACGATCAGGATGTATTAAGCAGTGGCTTGAATTGAATTTTCATTCTTCCTCTGACTGTTGGGGAAAGGCTGTGCAGCCTTTTGCAGCCAAGTCTCCTCGTCAGATCAGAATACTAACCCCAGAGTCTATTTAAAACTAGCTTTTAAGTGGAGCCATTTATTGGAAATTTCAAAATTTCCAAGTTGGTTCCCTTAAATATACTTCCAGGAGCAAGCGCCTGACTCGGTTTTCAAAGCTTTAACTCGTGGCTAGTGTTCTTGTTCATATATATTCTGTACCATATGTGTCTAGAGGTTATAGAAGGATATTTAGCATACTGAAGATAGCGAAAGTCTATTTCTTTTGAATATGCATAACAACCCCCAAGCCCCCAAACCATCCTCATTTGTCTGTAATGGATATTTGTGGTGGCAGATGATTGCCTTCCCTAGGGATTAAGACCTCCTGCAATTAATTTGAAGCTGGTACCCACTCAGTGTCAGGATACTCAACTGTTCAAGTTTTCCAATGTCTCCATCATCCTCTGGCTGGTGCTTATCTATCAGCCCGGGAGTGTGTTGGATGATTTGCTTTTAGTTTTTCAGAATCATTCTACTATTAGATAATTCATTTTACATTCACAGGAAACAGCTCTTCTTTCTCAACACTGTTAGTGTGCAGGGGCATGGCATGCTAGGCGGAGTCAGCTTCAGTAGCGTCTTCTTCCACCTTTTTCTTTTGAGACAGAGGGTCCCTTTTTGTTGTTCCCCACTGTAAACACCTGCTAGCTGGTCTGTGAGCGTCAGGGGCGTCTCCCGTCTCCTATTTCCTCATTGGTGTACGAGGATTACAGATAGATGCTATCACTTCTGGCCTCACATGGCTCTGAATATTTGAACTCACATCCTCACACTTGCACTGAAAGCAAGTGTGTTGTCACTAAGCTATCTCGCCACTTTTCATCTCCAGTTTTAAAATTTCATTTTCCATGGTAATCTTGCGTTCAACAAGGACTCTTAACATCTCACCGCTCTTGGACTTCCTTATTGGACCTAACGAGGTTAATGATGCTTGGAAAAATTGTCTCAGACAAGGTTTCCAGAGGCTAGGAATGCACTGATGGTGCAAATATTGCAAAAAGCAGTAATATGTATCCCACCACCATTATTGGTCTATGTAATGTTTTCTCACCAATGAATTCAGTTTTATTTAAAGACAATGGGTTCGATTTTAAAGACATTGATCCACAGAGTAAAGTCAGTAAACAGAATGACATATGTAACCAGTCTTCTTTCTTCACAGGTTTGTTGTTGGGCTAAAGTGAATGCTGTCCAGACTGTGAAGTGATATTGAAATCTTTCCACAGTTTCACACTGAGGCGCAATAATACAGGTCTTTGTTGTATAGAGCAGCACTTTCAACTCTAAGTTGCATTTCCTTGAAGCTGGGGGAGAGAGGGTCCTGGCTCAGAGGCCTGTAGCCTCACTCACAGCAGGAGGGTGAGTAGAAACAAAATTCCTATTAGAGACAGCTTAAATGGGAACACACTTCATTTTGCAGAAAACACCTTCTAGAACTTGCTTAATAGAGGGCACCTTTGCAGTCAATCATCCCAGAAGAGTTTCAAATTGGATAAAAAAGTGGGGGACACAGATTAAGGTTAGGGCTAGAGGTTGTGTATTACATCTCCAAGTGCTTATATAATTACATTGTGGTGGTTTTTAGTTGGAAGCTTGTAGATCATAGAGGACTCGTTTACTGGTTCTTTTGAAGCATTGTGGGAATGAGGACATGCAGGTCCTGGCACATGCTCCTGTCAAGCAGAGGACAGCACATTTTTATGCCTAGGTTCTAGTCACACAAGTGCTACGATATGAAAGGGTGCAGGAGACAATCTGAAGGACGTCAGAATGGGAAAATTTCCAGGCAAACTTGTCTTGGCACACAACAGCTGTAGACACTTCGTCAGATTTTTAAAAGCCACTTCTCTCTGATACTTCCCTTCCACTATGGAAGCCCAGCTGAGTATTTTCCCTGCTGAGTGGGAGGGTAAGGGAGAGCTCAAGATTAGCACAGGCTTTATGCAGAACTGTAATATAGGTTGCAGCCTGTGTGTGGTTTCAGTGCTTTGGCCTGTCTGAACCACCAGGCACGTCACCTCTCCAGATAAAACTCCCCCACAGAAATAGCTCCCTGCTCTTTAAACAGAGCTCCCCCAGCATGATCTCTCTCTCAGTGTCATCTAGAATATAATGATTCTAATATTTACTTAACTCAGGGCCGGGATTTATGGACGTTAATGTGTGCTAATATTTCTAGAAGTCCTATGTTCTAATAGCATTTCTAGAAAATGGTATTTATTTTTTTAAAAGATAAATAAACCCAAGATGAGATTGATGGAAAATATTTGTTCCTCTAGGAAGATTCACAATCCCCCATATCTCCTGGGTTAGAGGCTGCCACCAAAGCTGGCCTGTGAGTGTTTCCTGTCAGGCACTTGCCACCTGTCAATGAGGTCACTCAGGAAACTGTCCCCACCTCCTAGTTCAGTGGTGAGGTGAGCCCTGTGTGCAGCCTCATGTGAGTTAGTGTACACATACCATTATACACTAATT
The DNA here is from genome assembly GCF_947179515.1 of Apodemus sylvaticus. Taxonomy (NCBI): domain Eukaryota; kingdom Metazoa; phylum Chordata; class Mammalia; order Rodentia; family Muridae; genus Apodemus; species Apodemus sylvaticus. The sequence continues at coordinate 50,241,880 of NC_067486.1, forward strand.
CATGACGGTCAGCTCTTTGATTGGTTGCTGAAAGGATCTTAGTAAATACATTTGAAAAACACATGAATAATGTTAAAGATCTCAGGACCTATAGGAATATGATAGGTTAGGGGAAAGCCAGGTAGTATGTAAAGGCCAGATGGTATTTCCTGATGTCTCCTACTTAGTTGTTTTCTAAGCCTCAAAAGTCCTGCTAATGAACTTCTGAAAATACCGCTCGAAAATAACAGATTTCAAGAATCCCTTAAGTGCATTAGAAGCCCCTTCAGCATTAGAGGTAAATGGTTAAAGAACATAACCTTGATCTGCTCTGGTCATAAGTACTTTCAACACACAGAAAATATTCCTCAAGTGCTCTTGTGTCTCCGTTTTATCCAGTGACAGGGTCTATGCTTTCTATGTTGAAATAATACTTCTTACCAAAAAATGGTGCATAAAACAGAAAATAAAATAAAATATCCCCATGGCCACAGCCATAGCACAAATCTTCAAGAAGGAAAAAACAGAGAAGCATTTCAGTGGTACTTAGGTATGTAAAATGTAGGAGTTTTGGTGCAGTGTGCTATAGGCACCGTAAGAACAGTGGCAGGGCCCAGAGAGTTATGTGAACTTGGAGGAAATGGATTAGAATACAAGTGGATAAAAAACTCAGCCTCCCAGAGCGTGCAGGGAAGACTCTGCTGGGTTAACACCAGCAGAGGAAAGGAAACCTGTCCCCTGCCAAAGAGTATGCTGTTGACCATGAGCATAGAGTCTTGGGGAATTCCTAGTGAGGTTTGCAGTTTATGCAGAGCTTCCCTCTGTAACAGAGGTGGGCAGTGTCAGTGTGGCTAAGGTCTGTGTTGCTCTGTAAATGTCCTTCAGTCACTCTCTGCCCCCACCCTTGTTTTTTTCTTCCTTCTTTTGTTTTTATCATTTCCTCCTCTATCTTTTTATCTCTTTGCCTTCTCTCTTGGTTTCCCAGTGCTTCAGTTGATAACTATCTACGGAAGTGGTATACTACAAATAACATAGTACATAAAACCCAGTCAGAAACTCTTAACTGTAGCTCTCTTTCGATACATGTTTCACACATACACAGGTGCTGGCTGCTTTTATGTCAACTTGACACAGTGAGATTCATCTGAGAGAAGGGAGCCTCAATTGAGAAAAATGGCCCCATAAGCTCTGTCTCTGTAAACAAGACTGGAGGGCGTTTTCTTCTTTAGTGATTGATGGGAGAGGGCCCAACCTAGTGTGTGTGTGCAGCTCATGGACCGGTGATCTTGCTGAGGGGTTAGAAGACAGCAGGAGGAGCAAGCCACGAGGAACAAGCCAGTAAACAGCACTCCTCCATGGCTTCTTCACCAGTTCTTGCCTTTGGGTTTCTGCCCTGCTTGAGTTCCTGCCCTGACTTCCCTTGATAATGAACTGTAAAGTAGAAGTAAATAAAATTAAAAAATAAGTTAAAAAATAATAAAGAAGGAAATAAACTCTTTTTTTCCAAAGTTGCTTATTTGCATGGCATTTTAACATGACAATAGAAACCCTAACACACACACACACACACACACACAGATACACCGATCACTTAATTTCCCTCAAGAGTTTTATACTCATGTCCATGTCATTAGAATTAGTAAACAAATGCAGGTTAATTGATTTGACAGTGAAAAATTACTAGACTACAGAGCATGAATTTTAAGTTACACAGTCTGGTTCCAGAGCCTGTACCCCCACTTTTTTTTTTATATCTTGGGAGATAACAGGAACAAAGTAGGTGAAGAACAAATTATTTTTGTGGTGCTGGAGTGAAACCCAGGCCCTGACACATGCCAGGCAGAAGCATTCATTGATGTATTTGTTGTTTGCCTTGGATAATAATGATGCAATGTTTTCGTTATGGTGTACTGGTCTCTGCTTGTCTGGGAGTATTGTTGTTAAAACTATAAGATATGCAGAATCCAGAAGCTAAGCATTGGAGGATTTCCACACCAGGCAGCTTCATGCTGCATTTCTTATACTGTTTTGGGCTGCAGACAGAATGCCTGTATTCCTGGTCTGGAGAGGTCATCCATCCATGGTCAGTGTTCCGGAACTGGATTCCAGGGTTCCAAGGATTTGGTCGGTTCCACTACCCTGACATACCTCATGGCTTCCCTGGGCCACTAGTAGCCTGCTTTAGGAACCATTTCGGATCATTTTGCTTCTACATCTCCATCTTTGACTTAACACTGAGACCCGGAACAGGATGAGGATACTGATTAGTATTCTTACTTGCAACTCTTAAAATTGATGGGACCAACTGATGAACAAATAGCTTACAATCGCCATGCATGAGTCGGGCATGTCGGCACATGCATATGATCAACACTCGGAAGGCTGAGACAGGAGGATTACCACAAGATTGAACATATCTTTGACTACATACTATGTACTAGGATTACCAGGACTATATAGCATGATGCTAAATACTAATACTAATAATAATAGTTATAATTATAATAAACAACAGATCAACAAGAAAGAAGACTACATATATGTAAGAACTATGAAGTACTTTGAGGTTCACTAAAAAGAGAGATATACAAAGCATTGCACTGAGAAAGTCTTCGGGAGTGGCAAATAGAAAGAAAAAACATTTTGCTTTTAAAAAACTGATCACAAACCCTTCATTCTGCACAGCACATGATTTAACAGGTGTGTGATTTATTCATTTATTCACAGACTCTCTGACTAACCATTCCATCACGGCACTATTGTCTGCAGAGCACAACACATTTACAGCAAACTGCATCAGCTTCATAGAGATGATGAATTAGCTAATCTCTAGAAATCCTTTGTTTCCCAAAGAAAAAGAAGGTTCACAACACCAAGACAGTGACCCTGAAAAAGAATTAAACTTTACCTCAGTAAAGTCTTGCCCATGCTAGAACTCCGGGTCACCCATATATCCCTCTATAAATCGCACGTGGTATGAAAGAGAAGATAATAAAGGCAGTCAGTATGTTGCTTCTGTTAAAATAGAAAACTGTCTCCAAGTGTAACCGGCATTCCCAGGGCCCTTCTTGGACAAGGCACAGTTGCCTTTCTCAGGAAACTCATCTGTTTTTCTAGGGGTGGTCCTTGTCGGGTTTAGTTTTGGGATTGGGGTCTTTCAGAAGCCTGCCCCCAGTTGCCTGTGGTCAGCAGCCTCCAGCTCCATCTCTTGAGTTAGCTTTTCACTTGGAGGGAGGTGACTGGGCATGTTTTTGAGGTATGTTGGACATCGGTGTAGAGCTGTAGAAACTGGGCTCAGCTGGTTTTCCTGCAGAGCTTAAGTAATAGCCCTATGCTCTCTTGTGAAATGTGCCCTGCGGACCCTGTGCTCAGACCGCACCGCATTGCCTAATGCTGCTCCAACCCAGTAAAGCAGATATTTGTTAAGCCTTCATTTTGCCTCTCAGCCCTGTGCTCCCAGAAAGCATTTAGATTCAAGTCATATTTACAAATACCTTGGCCATATAGCCAGGCACTACTTTGACCAGATCATGACTAAAGATACTTATTTATTTTAACCTACGTGTTGCCGTGTGGCTGTTACCTGTGCTCATGTACCATGTGTCCATGCGTCCATCTCTTTACCTCTTTTTCAGGCTCCTCCCCCATCTTTATTTCCCAGAATTCTTTTTTCTCCCAGTGTCCCATCTCCATTTCCTGTCTAAGCCATAGGCCATGGGCTTTTGAATTGACAGACGAGGCATCCATACAATGCACAAGACCATCTCTCCACAGAGTCTTTGCCTTGATTGCTGCACTTTCCTTTGGCCAGGTCCATGACCACAAGGGATATGATGCTTTGGATGGGTGATTTTTGCCTTGCCCCAAATTCCAACAGAGCAAGGGTTCCTGGAGAAAATCAGGGCAGCCTAGAGATTGAGAATGAGGAAGAAGGGACCCTTAATGTGTATACCTGTGAGTGGGTGTGGAAAGAGCTACTCATCAGTAGCTGCCTGACTTTAATACGTTAGATTGTCCTGATTAAGGAAATGAAAAAGCTGCATCTGACAGCCTTCCCCGTGGCCAGTGTGGTTGGCACAGTGGGAAACCAGGCAATCAATAAGTAAACAGACAGTGTCAGTCTGAAGACCTTTCAGAAAAGCATTTCTGTTCAGGGGGAAAAAAACCTTAGTGGTGCTTTTAGTCTCTTTAGATGTTTCTCAAGATTTTTGTTATATTCCAGACGATGCTGTTTTTGCCTTTAAGCAAGTACCCCATGCCCTATGCTTGCCTTTGGTAATAACCTACGCTAGAGACCACTCAATATTCAACCTCTGAGTGTCTCAGCATCGGGGCCTGACCCAAAGAAATTCACATGCAGTAAAATGAGATTTGCTTACCAAGACAGATTCACATTTTGCTCCCTTCAGCGATCCATCAATCTAATGGGAAAATAAAAGCTCTCATTATAATGAGAATAGACTTCCAGGAGCATGAACTAGTATCAACACTCTGTTTATTAATACCAATTTTATTGCTATATATTTGATGCCAATCCAAATTATTAAGTTTTCTTGTCATTCCATATTCTCTCTCTCTCTCTCTCTCTCTCTCTCTCTCTCTCTCTCTCTCTCTCTCTCTCGTTCTCTCCCTCAAGATATTATATTTGACTAGGTTACTGATGATGGTGAGATGTTACTACCAACATTATAAACATTTCTAGAATAGTATAAACTCTTCTCCTGGCTGAGCTTTAGTTCAAGGAAAATCTTATTTTACAATACAACCTGAAAAAGAATGAACATCTTTAAAGATAACATATTAGAACAAGATATAAGCATAAAAAGATTCATACTAGTAGGATACAATTTTTGTAACATAGGTGACTTAAAAATACATTAATGGATCCATTGACATAAAGTTATTGATAAATTACTAGGTAATGTTCTATGCTTACATACATTATATAATGTTTAAACCATTTTAAACATGTGTGTCTTCTCAAACATTTGTCATTTGCTTATAGAGAAAACTTTCAAAAATCCGTTCTTCTAGCTTTTTGAAATGTATACTATGTTATTGTTATCTGTAGTGACTCTGTTGTGTATTCTGGGGCTTCTTCCTTGTAGATGCTGTTTAGCATGCACCAATCCTTTCTTAGCTAACAATGAAACACTGGCTCTCATACTTGGCCCTGGGTCGCTCTTCCTGTGTGTTCTCTAAAAGCAGAGATCTGCTTTTATTGAGTGATTGATAAAGTAGTTACCAGGTACTCAGAACTGTGCTACAACTTTTAAATGAATCATACCATTTAGAACTCTCAGTACCATTAAAAAACAGCAGTGAATGTTCCGTAAAGGAAATTTCATTTAGGATATTTTAGCAATTGTTTTTATCCTGGTTTCCAGGACAAGGCAGTAGCAATGGTGCACACAAGGACAAGCTGTTTAGTTGAGGTTCAGTGCTCTGAACCAGTGAAGCACACCGCCATCCATTTGTGTAGAGACTTCGAGGTGATTTCAGTCATTTCTCAAGAGTCTAGGTACCCTCAAGATGCCAAAGACTTCCCAGTTTCAGTCGCCTTCAAAAACCTGCACTCCAGTGTCTCAGAAACACTTCAAACTCAATCCACTCCAAAGTGAATTCCTATCCTCTCTCCAAACCCACTCTTCTCTCTGGTTTGGTTTAGTTTGGTGCCACAGTACCTTGCCATGTAACTCAGGCTGGCCTTGAACTGCAATTCTCCTTGCCTTAGCCTCTCTTCCCAATCTTCATAACTCAATATTCCAATATCAGCCACATAAGCCATTTTCTATTTGGTAGTATGATCCAGACATCTAAGCGTCATCACTGGCCAATTCCAGAACCTCCACCACTATGTCGGGATGTTTCTGGTCATTGTTTTAAACCTACAGCTATCCTAGATTCCAGGGGCATCAGAGATTTCTAGACATCCACTCAGCAAGAGCAATCACGGAAATAAGCACAGTTCTCAAGCAATAAGGGCTTCTTCAGGATCAGCGTGCTGAACAAGGGCTGAATTAATAATCAACTGGACCATGCTTTTAGCAAGAGTGTGTTACTGTACGGGCCTCTTGCTCTGCCACTATTCTTCCCCAATCTAAACCTCAAACTCACGCCAGTAGCACAAAGATAGAATCGGGGTCACTAGACCTTTTTTTATCTATATTATCCAATGGGAGGACATAAAATAAATCTCTCCCTGCTTTCCACTACTGCTTGTCTCTTTAATTGGTGGGTGGTGGAGCGTAATCTGTTAGGTCTCCTGGAGTGGGGCATTTGTCTTTGAACACCAGTAACAATACTCAATTTCAAGAAATTTAACTGTCTTTTCTAGGTCAAAAAAAAAAATCTACCTTTGACTTTTGAAACATACTGCAAATATCCCGCTGAAGAGTATCACTCTGAAGGGCTCATACAATCCCCTTTATTTTCTCAATGGCCTCCAGCACAGGGCAGCAAGCTCAGCTGGTCTGGGTCACCGTCACCAGGTTCTCAGTTTTCCTGCCCTCACATTGGGACCTACTTGACTGATAAGGTTCTCCGGCCTCTCTTCTTGTTTCTCGGGGTCTGTGTCCCTGCAGCTTTGGTGAGAATGGAGAAATGGGGGTTTGATGCAAATGGAATACTATTGGTGATCTTGCCTGCTGGGTTAATTCCTTCATGTGTGGATATCTGGCCTGAAAGCCAAGAAACCTTGAAGAAAGCACAGAGTGATAGAATCGAGTGGAAGCTGCCAGTAGTGACGATTATTTTCAGTGTATGTTGGGGAAATGAACACAGGTTGCTCTTCTTTGAGACTAGCCTAGAAATCTGTATTTAACTTCACCCCCATCCCTAAAAACTAAACAAAAACAAAAAGACAGAAAGCAAAAACTCTCCTCTATATTTTCCTCTCTGCTTACTTCTTTGGCACAGCATGCACATGTGCCCGACACGGGCTGATCTCTAGGACCCTCCCATGAAGGCATATTAATGGCCGTCATTATGTTTTCATTCTAAGATGCACAGAAGAGCAGTTACCTGTTTTTTTTTTCTGCCAATTCCCAGAACATCTGTTGACCAACACCTGCTGTTCTCTATAACAGGTGTATGCTAGAGATTGAAAAGATTTAAAAAAAAATCATTTGATGTCAGCCCAGATCACAACTTGCCACTCCTGCCAAATGGGTCAGTTGAGATGGAAACCACACACTGGGCAGATGTCTATTAATAATTTGAGGAAGTGTCACAAATTGAAGTTTACGAAAGTAAAGGGGAGGGGCAAAGGGCAGAGACAGTTTGCAGCTACACAGGAACCTCGTCGATTGTCCTGTTTTTAGATCACTCATTCTCTCCTTAATCTTCTGTAACTATTAAATACTTGCAAAAATATACTATTTGCTTTCTTCTTTCTTTCTTTCTTTCTTTCTTTCTTTCTTTCTTTCTTTCTTTCTTTCTTTCTTTCTTTCTTTCTTTCTTTCTTTCCTTCCCTCCTTCCTTCTTTCTTTCTTTCCTTCCCTCCTTCCTTCTTTCTTTCTTTCCTTCCCTCCTTCCTTCTTTCTTTCTTCCTTCCTTCCTTTCTTTCTTCCTTTCTTTCTTTTTTCTGAGTCAGAGTCTTGCTATGTGTGCCAGGCTGGCTTTGAATTTTTGGCAATCCTCTGTCTCAAGCCTACTGAATGCTAGTCTTATAACCATGTTCCCCAACTCCTAGATTTCCAACTTTATGAAGATATTTGAACAAAAAAACCATGTGATGATGCTGGAAGAGCCTCAGATTGTCCAGTTCATACTCTTCATCATATATCTGAAGAAATAGAGGCTCCGGGATGAGTAAGCAAGGAAATGATTATGTTATCTAATATTATGCCTGGAACCCAAAGCAAACCTAGAGTATAGGTTGCAAGTGTAGTTGGTTATTCTTTCTACACTGTACAAACTCATGGAAAGGTCTCCTGCCTTAAGACATGTTTAAAGACAAGTCCCTAGTTCAAATGTGTTGCCTATGTTGTTGTCTATGGCAATCTCATCATGTAGCATAGTGATAGAGACATTTTAAGCACTTGACAAGCCTCCAGAAGGTGTTGTAGCTTCCATTTCAATGCTTTTGAAAACCTAGAGCAGACTTCCAAGAATCCATGTAGGTGTACTGAGTCGAATAATAGTCTCCTCAAATTCCTGACTGTCCAGAGCATATGCATGCAACATTATTAGGAACTGCTTTTTTAAAAAAGCTTATTAAAATTAAAATGAGGTTCATCTGGGGTAGATGCATCCAAATCCAATGTGTGGTTTCCTTCTCAGAAGGTAGCCTCGAGAAATATGAGGAAAAGGTTGTGTGATGACTCAGACAGACACTGGAAACATCACAACTGCAAACAGCTAGAAGCGAGGAAGGGATTTTTAGCTAGAACCTTCAGAAACACGTCATAAATTTGGACTTCTACCTTTCAGAACTGTGAGAATGTAGACATCCATTGTTTCACGGCCCACAGTTTGTGGTTCCCTAGGAAATCAGAAGAGAAGAAGCCTTGAAAGTGTATAGAAAATGAATAAAGACCAGTTTTTTTTTTTCCAGCAACCTTGGGTTAATGTCTCAGATGACTGGAACCTCACTATTGTCTGACACAGCCACACGAGAGACTCTAAGTAAAATAAACGGGGCTGTTAAAGGGCTGCAATCACAAAGCATCGGGGCATAAGATGTCTTAGATTGTCTTGCTCAGTTGAGCCCCCAGATGATCCCAGTTCCATCACGTGGCACAGAAGAACTATCGAGACAGTGCAATCAATCTACTTGGATTGTGAAAGGTCAAAAAATGATTGTTTTGATGAGAACAGTTAGGGTTCCAAATGCTGGTTCTGAAAAATAGGAAGTGGTTATTTGAAGATAGTTTTGGAGGAAACTTTAAACAGTATGGGGGAAGAGTAACAACATTGTGGGGGAAAATAGTGACAACACAGTGTCAGAGAGCCTTAGGCAGTCATCAGCCATGGACACCATCAAGATCAAAGACCCTGGAGAACCTGGGCTACCTTGCCCCTCAGTCACTGGCGAAGAACTAGCCTACAGATGCAGAGACTCTCACTTCCTTCTTACTCTTTGAAAAGCAAGTATAGACAGTTGGACCACAGGAAGGAAGCCCTCTGATAAGGGCGCAGGTGACAGGCTTGGGGGGTGGATAGGTACCCTAGGCAGCATCTGTGGAAATGGTGAGAGTGGGTGGGCAATATATCCTGGTCTTCTTTACAGTGCTCACACTTACCTCCAAAAGTCCTTCATTCTGGGACCATCCTCAGTCCCAGGCAGATGCAATAGTTGGTCACTATAGCAAACCACCTCAGGGGATGTGGGTAGAACTTGATGGTGTCATCTATAATGGATGTAGAATTGTCTCCGAACTAGAACGAAACACAAGAATCCTCCAGAGGAGGTATGTGGGCAGCCATGCATGTCAGAGGCCAACAGGGAACTGAGTCCACTTTTAATAATAATAGCTCGCTACCTGTGACAAGCATAGATGGTTTTACATAGTTTTGAGCACTGCAGAAGGGCAGAAGGTGATAAATAAAATCACATCTGAGGAAAGGCAAAAAAAAGCACAGTTGGTACCCCTAAGATCTGGACTGGAGTTTATCGCTTAACAGTGGACACATAGATGCAACCTCATCCTCAGATGCAGATGTAAAGAGAGCAAGACCCTGCTCAGGGACTGGGAGATCGAGGGAGGATGGCGCACAGGAGGAGAGGGAAGAACTGTTGAGAATTTGGTATGAGGATGTCTCAGGGTAGAGTGATCATTGTATGAGTATTTCTAAGAGAAAGAAGTTATGGATAAAATGAAGCTATGAAGAAGATGTCTGGTGGGTTTAACAGAAGACACAGAGCCCAAGTCGTCTTTGTTATTACCAGGGAAACTTATTTAAATAGATTTATGTAATTAGCATGATGGAAAGAAGGCATTTGCTATCAGTAATCAAAACTCTTTGGTGACTAGAAGGAGAAATTGTCCTAAGACTTATAGAATAATGCATGGGGTGAGGGCAACAAATAGAATTTGTTAAATTTCAGTCTATTAAATGAAAATGGGTTTTTGAAATCAAAAGGGACATTTCTAGGGGGGGGTAAACAAGAAGAATCCTACGTTATTTAATTCCCACAAGGAAATATATAGAAAAGGCTATGCTAATAGGGCCTAGCACTTAATATGAATCCGTCAAGGTCAGCACGGATGGGAAATTTTCATCAACACTATATGCACACACAGATTTATATGGATTATAGGTATTTTTGCATAGTTAATTGATAGTAATAGTTCCTTTCGACTTTTCCAGACATCCTTAATGCTGTTTTGCCCTCCTCTTTCCTTTGCACTCATGTCCTTCTCCTCTTCCTAGTTAAAGCTCCTTCCTTTCTCAGATCACAAATATCCTGCTATTTCTCTCTCTGCATTGCTGCCCCACCCCGTCACCCCTCCCCCCAAGGTCCCTTTTCACATCCCTGGTTTCTGCAGTTATTCCAGGTTACATAATCACATCTGAAGGTTTGGAACTAGGAACCTCCGATGATTGAGAGCATGGGATGCGTGTCTTTTTGATTCTGAGTTATCTCAGTTAATATGATCTTTGCCGGTTCCATTCATGGACATGTACAATCCATGATCTCATTTTTCTTTACAGCTATACAATATTCTGTTGTGTATATATGTAGCACATTTGCATTATTCACCCATTGGTTGAAGACACTTAGGTAGTTTTCCAGCTATTGTGTATAGAATAGTGATGAACGTGACCTGAGAAAGGATCTGTGAAGTCGGATGTTGGGTCCTTTGGGCATATGTCAGGGACTGGCATGGCTATGTCATATGGTAGACTTATCTTTATCTTCTTGAGGATTCTCCACACTGGTTTCTAGAGAGGGTGGCTGCACGGGGTTGCATTTCCACCAACACAAATGAGGTTTCCCTTTCAGCCATACCTTCTCTAGCATTTCTTATTGGTTGGTTTGTTGATCTTTGCCATTTTGACTGGAGGAAGATAAAAATCTCAACATGGTTGTGATTTACATTTCTTGAATTGCTTATAAAAACAAATATTTTTTGAGATAGTTCTTATCTTAGTCATTTTAATGTCTTCTTTTGAGAACTATCTCTTCAGATTCTGTGCCCTTCCATTTGAAGGGCTTATTTTATATTTTGACTCTTTGTCTTTTGAGTTCTTCATATATTCTGGCTATTTATCCTCCCTCAGATATATTAGGTAGCAAAGATCCTCTCCCATTAACCTTCCCCTTCATCTGCTTCATTGTTTCTTCAGCTATGCGGAATGATCTGTAACTCAGTACTTGGCTGGGTAGCAGGGAGGATGGGAGGACCCCACCACCTCATCTGCCATCCAGTCTCACTGAACTGGTGAGCCCCAGGTTCAATAAAAGACTGTTTCAAACAAGAAGGCTGGTGGGTGATCAAGGAAGGCAGGCACCTAACATCAACCTTTGACCCCCACATGCACGTGCACACACTGATCCTCAAGCGTGTTTATTTCCCTCTTTGTTTTAGTTTTATGAGGTCCTGCTTATCAGCTGTTGGCCTTAAACCTCGTGAAAATGGAGTCCCAGTCAGAAAGTCCTTCCCTAAGCCTGTATCATGTAGGCTACTGCCTATGTTTTCTTCCTGCACTTTCAGCATTTCAGGTTTCCCATTGTGTCCTTGGTCTTTTGTGCAAGGTAATACAGACGGCTCCAATTTCATTTCTCGGCATGTGGACCCAGTTTCCTCAGCACCTTTTGTTGAAGATGTTCCCCCCCCCCCAGGTATGTTTTAACATCTTTGTCAAATATTAAATATCTGTCGTTATGTGTACTCATGATTTTCTCCCACTGGCCTGCATGTCTGTTTTTATGCCAATACCATATTGCTTTTGTTACTGTTAATATCATATATCAATAATAGTAATGCATCTGGAGAAGTGTAATGGTAACCTGATAGCATTCTTTTTGCTCAGGATTACTTGGGCTATCTAAGTCTTTTGTGGTTTTATATAAATTTTAGAATAGTTTTATTATTATGTGCTATTGCTATTGTCTTTGGTTGGCCCCAGGGGTAAAAGTTAAGTTTCTGTTGCCGACTTTGGACAAAGAGCCCAGAGGACTTGAGCTGGAGCTGACCTGTAAGCCTCTTCCCTGAGGACTAGCAATGCTGTTCCAGGAGACTCCATGCAAACTTCCAAATCCTGAGAGCAACCAATAGTTCTACCCAGCTGTGATGCTTATAAATCCCAACAATCAACATGACGATACCATCCTAAGGGTTCAATCGAGGTGCACACACCTCTGCAGTAACAACATCTTTCTAATTGGCATGATGGCCCAGTTAACAAGAGGGAACTTATTCCTGGTACTGGAAACAAGCCAACAACCCAAGGCTAGTAAAGTCATGGAAGGGAATCACTTTGCTAAACTGGCATAATCCCTAATTACATTCTAAATACTTATTCTTATATCCCTAGAGAAGTGTCATTTCTTGCACCTTATCAAGGAATCTCTTTGCAACAGAGAGAGGTCAGAACACAAAAACCATAACTGGCCAAAATGCAGAGCTGTTGAGCCCAGTTCCAACTGATACATCAACAATACAACCTGTGTATTTAAGGCTCAGGGCTCACTGTGAAAGAGGGCAGAAAGATAGTAGGTGACAGAGGATATCCTGGGGGGGGGGTCACTCTTTATTGTTATAAAAGATCATATTCACCCTGCTTTTTTAGAGCTGACATATTCCATCATATGGATGCATAGCATTCTACCCAAGCAGTTTTTTCTTCATGAACACTTGCTTTATTTCTAAATTTTTGCTGTTACAAGCATCACTGCATGGCTTTTGTGATGCTTCCATTAGCGAAGTGAAGTTCTTACAAGCGCAACACTAGTTTTTAGGAAGCCATGACCTCCTACAAATGTTTCCTACACCAGTGGTAAGGATTGAATAAGCATAGATTTATCGTGCAGGACACTTCTCATAGTCATTCCAGGGATTGCTAATGTCAGGTGCCTTTGGCTTTTTTTTTTTTAAACCAGCAACACAACAAAAAAAAAAAAAAAAAAAAAAAAGAAAAAGAAAGAAAACTCAGAGATTTTTCAGAATGAAAGACTGTGACATGTCAGAATTGCTAAAATTCGTACCAAGACACCCAAGATCATGTCCAATGATTACAACAGAAATCGAATCTGAAAGCCCAGCTCCTGGGTGGCCCCTGCTTGAATTACCAAGCTGGCTTCGCATGGTGTGGCTCAGGTTTTAATGCCACCGAATAGCACTGCACATCTGTATTTTTAATGTTTAGCATCCAGGCCAACACATAACATTTCTTTAGTCATGCTCTCTTCATCATAGGCTTTCATCCCCACTATAGCTTGGGGCTTTGAGCTTATTATTTTGATCAGACTCCCGCTCTGGGGACATCAGGCTGAGATGACAGTCTCCTCTTCATTTTATGTCAGCATTTCCTCCTACAAGGGAGAGCAAACCGAATCAGACATGGGTGACACAGTGCTAAAACCAAGCAGGCATAGAATTTAAGACACGCACACACACACACACACACACACACACACACACACACACACAATGCTTCTTTTTGTGCCACGTATCCAACTGAAATGGGAAGATAGAGACCCACATCCACACCCTTGAAGGGTGTGGTGGTACCTGTTAACGACAGTTATTTGAGCTCCTCAGGCCTGAAGTCCTTGATAAACTTGGGTTATAGAATTACTAAGATAAAGGGGCACATTTAAACTGTGACCATTTTTATTGTAGACTACCTAGACAACTGTTTTAAGTGTCTCACTCTAACACAACAGCTATGAACTTTTCAGGAGTTTTGAGTGCATACACATTTTTAATATTCTGGTTTAGTTTCTTGTAGATGAACTTCTGGGAACTTTGGAGTTTGTTCACGCAGCAGACTTTTTTTTTTTTTTTTAATAAATGCTCACTCAGTTCTGGTAGATGCATCAGTCCCCAAAAGAGCCAGGTCTTCCAGGCTGGGGAGCTGCTTTTCTCTGATGCCACCTGAAACAATTGTATGTCCAGGAGCAGAAGCCTCAGGTCTGTCCTCAGGAAATCATACCAATGACATCAGCATAAATACAGAACATGCCTCTCAGATCTCATGGCTCAGGGAGTAACTTCATTCCACAAATATGTTCAGCAGAAAGTCAATTAAAGATTAAGATTATTATTGATGGCTATGCAGAATATTTTCTCAAATTATAAAGAAAATTGAGATGTTGTGAAACAAGGCCTACAAGTTTAGTCCAGAAGTTCCTGCCTTCAATTAAATAATATAAATGTACAAACCACTAACCTAGCTGCATTTTCTATTTTGATATATAGTAATCATATGTGTCCATATATGTATACGTCTATATATATGTATGTACAGCATATGTATAAAAATATAGTATGAATTCAAAACATAAGGATGAAATATGCCAAGAACAGCAATCAGCAACATCAGAAAGTATATTTAGAGCCAGATATGGTAGTGCATGCCTTTAATCCCAGCACTGAGGAGGCAGAGGCAGGTGTGTGTCTGTGAGTTTAAGGAAAGTCTGATCTACATAGCAAGTTCCAGGCTAACCTGGGCTATGTAGTGAGACCCTGTCTAAAAATCTCTGGAGTAAAAAAGCCACACACACACACACACACAAAACTACATTCAGCTGGTTCACATGGAACTGAGATAGGAAGAAAGGAGTTTTTCCTCAAACTTGGAAGAGTTAGGACATGTCCAGGGACCAGTGCAAATTCCCACCAGAATGTGTTCCTTTCTTAGGGACAGACCCAGGGTCTGTGGATGACCCCAGGGGCCGGATACTATGTTTCTTGTGAGAGTTCTAGGGAAACATAACAGGAAAATAATCTACTGATCTACTTTTTACTTCAGTCAGTGGCTGGCTAAGCAGGGTCTGTTGATCTGGGAGCTATGGTGCTTATAGTGAAGTAGGCAGGTGAGAATTCCCTGGATTCCACTTAAACGCCTACAGCACTAGGCAGAGAACGCAGAGTAAAGCAGGTAAGCCAAGCAATCGCGAGATCCACTTTCACCTTGTTTAGTACTCAGAATCGCAACTGTTTGGTTTCCAGGAAACAGTAGGGAGTCGGGAGGACTGAAGTACAGTGTTTACTCGGTCTGGATTTTAAAGGAAAAATTTCCTTTTCTGAATGTTAGTGCGTAAGTGTCTGTGCAACCACATTTGTAATAGGCTGAAGCGGACTTCTTGGGGACCGATGTGTCCTGTGGTGGTGTGGAGAAGATGGCATGGGACGCTGATTAACACTGAGTACCTGGGTGGCACAAAATGTACCTGATGCTCTGACTTATTTCTCCGAGCTGCACCTGACTTCCAGAGACCAAGTGAACAGCTTCCAGGCCATCGAGCAAAAGTCTGTCACTGTCTCTGTAGTGGGAGACGACGGAAGACAAAGGATACTGTTTCAGAAACACTTTAGCTTCTCCATGGTTTGTCAGTTATCCTGGATCCCTTGGCCATAAGGGAGCTAATGTGGGTAGCGGAAACAGGCTCTGAAGGCCATGTGGGTTTCTAGGATAAACCATACAAGCTAGTTGGTAGGAAAGGTGCTTATGTGGAGCAGACTTCACGATTACCACTGTCATCAGGAACACCAAGCCGCGTCTAATAAGGGGCACGGAGCGATGGCCACGCTGACGTGGAACTGCTAAGCCACAGACTTCTCTCGAGGCATTCTGGGGAACTGGTTTGCTCCACTATTAGAAGGATAAGTAGCACCAAATGATTTACCGTCTTGCTTCTTTGCCTCCATTCCTGAACACTCAGCCACAGGAAGGAAACTGAAGAAGGCATTTCAGTTCCCCTGACTGCCGCAATTTTCTCACCCACGGAAGGGCAGGGGCAAAGAACACCTTTCCAACGTCCGGTAAAAGCTGATTTGGAAACCAAAGGCTTGATTCTTTCCCCTTTTCTCTCACGGATGAAATCACCCATACCCAGTTCATTCAACCCCTGTTTCTGTTTGATGATAAGATCAAAGGTCTAATAAAACCACAGTGAGTAGGATGTGCAACCTCAGTGTAGGGGGAGCAGGGCTCTAGCATTGGGGGTGGTTTCAAGGAACACAGGGACAGCGGCTACATTTTCCCATGTGACTCCCCGGGTTAGGGCACGCTGCTCTTGTTTTACAGTGAAGGGGTTTTCCTTTTGAAGCTCTGCTCCAGTTACAAGGCAAAGCCAAGAATAATGTCATACCTAGGAAATGAGGGGAGATGACAAAGATCATTTAGGAAGCCATATTGTCCTCGATTTGTCTGTTGGATCCAGCTCTCTCCTTCCTCTGAGCAGTCCTTCAGAACAGGGATTCTCAGCCCGTGGCCCTGTGCATTTTAGAGCAGTTTCACGTTCTGTGTTATAAAGCCTGAGCACACCCTGCCACAGTCAGTTACCGCCGGCACTTTCAAATGCGTGGGGCTTAATTGCTTATGGGTATCTGGTGTGTGTTGGAGCCTGTCCCAGTGAGATTTGACCAAATAGCATCTATTTAAACCAAGAGGTCAGAATATTACCAATGTAGCATTTTTAGACTAGCTATGTCATCTGGAAGGCTCCCGCTGATAAGTGGTTTCTGAGGGGCGCGCACAGTTTAATAACAGGGAGTCACACCCACTCTCTATGTATCCGTTCTTACTTCCTGTTTCCCTCCCAGCACTCGGCCTGGGATGGCCGCATCTCAAACTTTCATTCTGTATGCTGGCATTACCTCGAACTCAGCATTTTGTACCAGGCCGACTCTGATCCCTGGTTTGTCATTCCTTAACTCAAATTCCGGGACTGCCACTTCTTGATTCTGGAGCCAAGCAGGATGTCCCTGGGCAGATGCGTTCTGTGTTCTCTTGGCCTCATCTGAAAAAGTGGAAGCTTGGTCCAGGTCCTCATATTCCAGTTAACTTTGTAGTCAGGTTGTCCTGCCAGTTTTCATGTTAAACTGCCCCACACAGACCTTTCATGGAAGACATTTTTTGTTTTTTCCATACCCCTGCAGATTTTTTCAATGGACTTCAACAGCATTCACACGGAGTTGGGTCTCTCTCGTCACACAAAACATGGTCCCTTTTCTGTAGAACTCCCTGTGCTGTGGGCTTTCTGTGAGATGAGTCAATGGTAGTGGATACAGGATGCAAGAGTAGTCCTCCTCTGTTCTAAACGCCCTCCGTTGCTTCTCTGTGGCTGTCTCTGGACAGTCATGAGGACGGGAGTCTTCGTTCCCCTCTCAAATTCCCAATCCCTAATTTTGACATTTCTAATTTGTTTTTCTGTTAAGACTGTTGTGATGGTTCGATACATATATAAAGGTCCTTGTAAAACACTATACATGCAACCAATGGTAATCGCAACTCAAGAAATTTTTTGACATTATAACAATCTGAGTTATCTGTGTCCTCCTGTATCACATACAAGACATGATGGACTTACACCCTTTGTTTAAGCTGCTCTGGATCTCATTTTCATGCGTGCGAATGGAAATAACACCCCTTTAGTTACACAATAAAATGGGATACCATAGATGCATCAGTCAGCTTTTCATGATTATATTTTAAAAAAGTACCTGTGAAAAACAGCTTATACAAAAAATATTTCACTTATTTTCAGAGGTCTGTGGTTGTTTGTTCTGTTGCTTTGAGTCTGGGATGTGGCTGGATATGATGGTGAAGAAGGGATTATAGATAAAGACTCATTGTGCCCTTGAAAGAGGAGGAAAGGGAGAGACGAGGAAAGAGAAAACACAAGAGGCAGAGAGAGAGAGAGACAGAGAGGGAGAGAGACAGAGAGACAGAAAGATATACAGAAAGACACACAGAAACACACACACACACACAGAGAGAGACAGAGACAGAGAGAGACAGAGAGACAGAGACAGGAAGACATATAGAAAGATACACTCACAGAAACACACACACACACACAAAGGAGAGAGAGAGAGAGAGAGAGAGAGAGAGAGAGAGAGAGAGAGAGAGAGAGAGATGTCAAGGCTGACTTCAATCTTCAGAAGCTTACCAACAACACCTTCCAGAGTTCTAACACCTCCCACTGAGGTGTCAGGTTCAGACCAAGCTTTCATTACACACACACACACACACTTTGTCTCTGTCTCCATCTCCCCGTCTCTCTCCCTCCCTTCTTCTCCTCCATCTCTGGTGTGTATGTGTTGGTGTCAGGAGGTCAGCTTGTGCCACTGGCTGAAGGTCTGAGGAGATGGCTCTTTCCTTGGACCACAGGGGTTCTAGGGGTCCTCATGAGGCTTGGCAGCAAGCACTGTCACTCCACTGAGCCCTCTCGCTAATATGAGGACCAGGCACTTTATACACAGGTTTCCAAGGACATTTAAAATCTGAAACAAGACAATAACATTTAGCCCAGTGCAGAGGATTCACTGCTCTTTCCAATCTTGCATCTTCTCTCATCCTGGTTCTAAATCCTGGCACTTCTTAGCTTCTTCAATTTGAAAACTTCCAGAAGCCTCAATTCCACACATCTGTTCAATTATGTTCTGCTGTGTGCAACTTTATCATTTTGTCATAATTTATTATCTTGCGTCCATTTTCTCTGTAATCTTTTTCTGCCAGGTTATTTGCCCTCCAAGTCTCTTCCCTTTCATCTTTTTTTCTTGTAGTGTTCTGTCAACACCCACCCCCCTGTGACCCCCATGGTGCCTGCTCTCACCTTCATAATTTCATCTCTTGCTATCTGCCTGGCTATTTTCCTTGAGATTGGGTTCCTGTCATCTTTCAATTCTAATTCTATGAATATTCTTTGTTTTCTCAACGTTAGAATGATTTTCTCACCCCAGTTTCTGTTCCCCCACTCCTCATAGGACTTCCTCTTGTAGGCATGTTAGCTGTGTTGCCTTTCCCAGCAGGCCATGAGCTGGTAAAGGAAGCAATTATGCCTCATCTGCATTTCCCTCCCTTAATATCTCACACTGCACCACAACAAGTGGTTACCTGTCAAATGCTTATTGACTCACACTCCATATGTGTACTGAACAGGAGCAGCCTGGACCAAGAGGCTTCTTAGAAATACCACAGAAAGTAGTTTTTCTAGGTCACCAGCAGCCTCTGCGATGCTGGGGGATTTCTGAATGCTTCCCAAGGGCAGAATGAATAGGATAGCTTAGATTCATCACAGTATCTATCTGAAATAAAACGCTCAGTCATGAGCATCAACAGAGGCTGACGTTTAATGACTTACAAAGTCCAGAAAGTATGGAAGAAACCAGGTCATATGCAAGACAAAGAGATCAGTAAAAATAAATATTGAACTAACCCTGGTTATGATTTTTTTTTAAGTCTCCACACATAAGATAGAGTCCTTATTTAAATTTATGGCTATGGAAAAGTGGCCATTCCCATTTTCAGCACAGTTGGGTCGGGCCATTTCCTGTTATCAATAGGAAGCTGCTGTACAATTAAATGGATCAATGATGCAGTGAGCTAAATTAGTTTTTTTATAGTCAAATAATTGGACTAGCTGTGAATTCTACATTATTTCAGTTGTACGAGCATGATCTTTGAATCTACCGTGTAGCAAGATGCCTGGACTGCTTTAGCCTATTGATTTGAGAAGCAGTAAAAGGTGATAGTTAGGAAGGGCCATGGAGTAGTATCAATAAAATGGTTCAGTGGATATACATCTGACACACAGAGTAGCTTTATGTAGACTTAATGAAATTTTTAAAAGAATAATTTACAAATCTGGCCTAATTCAACTAGCACTATAATAATAATGTGCCTTAAATGTGTACCTTAAAATACTGTTGGGTACCTCCTGATTTAAGTCTGGTTTGTAGAATAAACTGCTGTTGTCAGTGGTGTGTGAGTAAACTGGCAGTTTGTCTAAAGGTCTGACGTGTAGTGATTTTCTATTCCTGTGGTGTAAACACTCACAATGGGCTGGTGGGAAACTATCAACAGTTACCCTGCTCTCAAAGGTTCTGAATATCCAACAACCGGCTTCAGAGATGGTAGAGCTGACTCTCTCTCTAAGTCTACTGCAAGGGAATGCACAAGCCACCAGGAGATTCACCACCATGCACTTGTAGCACCAGGAGGCTTTAGAATATCCCAGCACTACCAGTGACTGTGTGAGTGCTTTGTACTTTTACTAAATGTTGGGACTCATGGGGAGCATCCCCTGTAGAAGATTTTACAGAAGGTAAAAGAAAAGTGACTGGACGGGAGGGAAAACATGACTCTATCACCTTGCAGGAGAAAACCCAAGATGAACGATGACTTAAAAGCCACACAGCATGTTCTCAGCCGAGAAATTGTGACTCAAGAAGAGATAAGTCTGACCTTGGGCTGTAATGTTTGAGACAGAGTGTTTCCAAATAGTTTGCAGTTTCCTAGAACTCTTGAGGTTTTCACGCTTAAATAATGAAACTCCTCAAAAAAAAAAAAAAAAAAAAAAAAAGAAAAGAAAAAGAAAAAAGAAAGAAAAAGAAAGAAAAGAAAGGAAACCCTAAATGAAGGGGTTCTGAGGCTCTCCAGTAGGGGAGCACAAGGAATGCTTAGACAGGAGGAGGGCCAGGGGATTCTCACCCTCTCTGATGCTCTACCTGCTGCACTTCACTGTGTGGGTAACAGAAGTAGAGTCTGGATAACTAACAATAGAAGCTTCTTTGGCTCTTGGCCGCTGACAGAGAAGTCCAAGAACATTCATTGTTCTGAGCAGGGCCTTTAAGTGGAGGCACAGCGTGTCAGAAGGGCAAGGGGACATGTGCAAGATGGAAGAAACTGGCTGTTGGTTGGTGTGGACAACTCCTCGTATTTGGTGCCAGAAATACTGTGAGTGTATTCTTACTGACAAACTTGGAACTGGGATCTGGTTGGCCGGGCTTCTGAGCCAGGCCTCTTCCGCACACTAGCTTTGGAAAGGTCACCCAGGGGCATGGGTGGAAACAGAATGCATGGTCTTGATAAGGGTGTGGGGGACACTCGGTGAGTGGGAGGGGCTGTGGACCTGAAGTTCTTCCAGGGAGGCCGAACTGGGAGAACTTCTTCACAACAGTAAGGATGGTAACAAACTTTTCTTTTTTTTTTTTTTCTTTTTTTTTTTATTCGATATAATTTATTTACATTTCAAATGATTTCCCCTTTTCTAGCCCCCCCCCCACTCCCCGAAAGTCCCATAAGCCCCCTTCTCTTCCCCTGTCCTCCCTCCCACCCCTTCACAGTTCCCCGTTCTGGTTTTGCCAAATACTGTTTCACTGAGTCTTTCCAGAACCAGGGACCACTCCTGCTTTCTTCTTGTATCTCATTCGATGTGTGGATTATGTTTTGGGTATTCCAGTTTTCTAGGTTAATAACCACTTATTAGTGAGTGCATACCATGATTCACCTTTTGAGTCTGGGTTACCTCACTTAGTATGATGTTCTCTAGCTCCATCCATTTGCCTAAGAATTTCATGAATTCATTGTTTCTAATGGCTGAATAGTACTCCATTGTGTAGATATACCACATTTTTTGTATCCACTCTTCTGTTGAGGGATACCTGGGTTCTTTCCAGCATCTGGCAATTATAAATAGGGCTGCTATGAACATAGTAGAGCATGTATCCTTATTACATGGTGGGGAATCCTCTGGGTATATGCCCAGGAGTGGTATAGCAGGATCTTCTGGAAGTGAGGTGCCCAGTTTTCGGAGGAACCGCCAGACTGCTTTCCAGAGTGGTTGTACCAATTTGCAACCCCACCAGCAGTGGAGGAGTGTTCCTCTTTCTCCGCACCCTCTCCAACACCTGCTGTCTCCTGAATTTTTAATCTTAGCCATTCTGACTGGTGTAAGATGAAATCTTAGGGTTGTTTTGATTTGCATTTCCCTAATGACTAATGAAGTTGAGCATTTTTTAAGATGCTTCTCCGCCATCCGAGGTTCTTCAGGTGAGAATTCTTTGTTTAACTCTGTACCCCATTTTTTAATAGGGTTGTTCGGTTTTCTGGAGTCTAACTTCTTGCTCCTACAGCTGATAAACAACTTCAGCAAAGTGGCAGGTTATAAAATCAACTCAAGCAAATCAGTGGCCTTCCTATACTCAAAGGATAAGCAGGCTGAGAAAGAAATTAGGGAAATGACCCCCTTCACAATAGCCACAAACAGTATAAAGTATCTTGGGGTGACTCTTACCAAACATGCGAAAGATCTGTATGACAAGAACTTCAAGACTCTGAAGAAGGAAATGGAAGAAGACCTCAAAAAATGGGAAAACCTCCCATGCTCATGGATCGGTAGAATCAATATAGTTAAAATGGCCATTTTGCCTAAAGCACTATACAGATTCAATGCAATACCCATCAAAATCCCAACTCAATTCTTCACAGAGCTAGAAAGAGCAATTATCAAATTCATCTGGAACAACAAAAAACCCAGGATAGCTAAAACTATTCTCAGCAACAAAAGAAAATCTGGGGGAATCAGTATCCCTGACCTCAAGCAATACCACAGAGTAATAGTGTTAAAAACTGCATGGTATTGGTACAGTGACAGGCAGGAGGATCAATGGAACAGGATTGAAGATCCAGAAATGAACCCACACACCTATGGCCACTTGATCCTCGACAAAGAGGCTGAAAACATCCAATGGAAAAAAGATAGCCTTTTCAACAAATGGTGCTGGTTCAACTGGAGGTCAGCATGCAGAAGAATGCGAATTGATCCATCCTTGTCTCCTTGTACTAAGCTCAAATCCAAATGGATCAAGGACCTCCACTTAAAGCCAGACACTCTGAAGCTAATAGAAAAGAAACTGGGGAAGACCCTTGAGGACATCGGTACAGGGATAAAGTTTCTGAACAGAACACCAATAGCGTATGCTCTAAGAGCAAGAATTGACAAATGGGACCTCATAAGGTTACAGAGTTTCTGTAAGGCAAAGGACACCATCAAGAGGACAGATCGGCAACCAACAAATTGGGAAAAGATCTTCACCAATCCTACATCAGATAGAGGGTAACAAACTTTTCTAAAGGTGATGCTGATGGTTTTTTTTTTTTTTTCATTTCTCTTGAGCATTTTTTTACCATTGTGTATTAATTTATCTATGATACTTATCAGGTGGGGTGAATATTAAGGCATTCCATAGGCTATATTAGAAGAAAAATGAGTTTAGTTTTCTTGAAAAGTCTCTTTACTCTGAAATGTTTTGCTTACTTGTACCTGGGGAGGGAATCTTTAGATGGGTTGTTCTATAGATAACTGAATATCAACATTAGCTTTTTAAAATACCTGATAACCCTTCCACAATTAAAAAAATAATAAAACAAAATATTCTTATCTATGAGGTAAAACTTGAGAAGGGGTCTACCAAGTGGTGCTTAGGCATTTTAAAAATATATTTATTAATCTTTTAAGAATTTCATGCAACACATTTTTATCATAATCACTCCTCCTACCCCAACTCCCTTTAGATCCAGCCTCCTTACCCAATTTCTTTTCTTTTTAAATCTCCTGAGCCTGATTTGTGTTGCCCAAACACGTTTTGGTGTATGGCCATCTCCTGGAACATGGTAGACCGATGTTTTTCAAGGGGGTCATGTCTTTGAAGAAAACTAGCTCTCTCCCTCTGTCTTAGTTACTTTTCTATTTCTGTGATGAGACTCCACAGCCAAGACAACTTCCAGAAGAGTTTACTGGGTCTTACAGTTCAGAGGGTGAGCAGACCTTCATGGCAGGGAGCAGGGCAGCCGGAGGCAGCCATGAGCGAGCAGCTGGGAACTTACAACCAACACTAGACCGCGAGAGCCAACTGAAGCAGTATGGGCCTTTAAAACCTCGATGCTCACCACCACTAACAACCTACCTGCAACAAGATTACACCTTCTAATCCTTCCCAAATGTCTAACCAAGCAGTCAAAAGCATGAGCCTAAGGAGGCCATTGTCATGCACACCAACAATTCCTTCCCAGCCACTCTCAATTGCCAGTAGCCCCTTAGCTAGGGATGGGGGCACACAGGTCTACTTGATTAAGCTGTCCACTTGATTTTGATGCCTAGGCCATGGGGAGTTTCCAGACTGTTAGCACAGAGAATACTTTGCAGAACAGTAGAGAAGCAGCCATGAGGTACCTTCTGAGTCATACAAAAGGGACCATGCACAGGACCTTGAAGCCATCAAGAGCTCAGAGCAACAATTTGGGCAGATGGTGGCTGAAGGAGGCATTCTGATGGCCAGTTGGTAGAGTCCTACTTAGGGCAAGGATAGATACTAAAGGGGACACTCTGGGCCTGAAACAAGGTGCTAGGAGCAGATCTGCAAATCAGATTAGAATTTTGATCCTGGATTAAAATTATACAATTACAGACCTCTAATGCTTGAGACATCACTTAGATTCTGTTCATATGACGGGGTCACTGCTTTCCTCTCTTGCATCTTAAATTCTATCAAACCGCCTATAAAAATGTGAATTCAAATCATTCCTATTTATTTAAGAGAGTAAATTTCTAATTTAAAAATATAATAAGCAGTTTAAACTTTGTGGTTGTTAGACACATTAAGTTGAAAAAAAAAAAAGAAGTTATAATCACTGTAATTTGACCACAAACAGGGTCACACACGTTCTACCTTCTAAAATTCTATCGTAATTTTGTTTTAAATATATAAAAAACTATTAAATGGGGTTATTGCTAGGGCTCACCAGATGGCCCTCTGTGTGACAACCTTGCCTTTTACCACTGAACTACACTCGTAGTCCTCTCAAGACCATTCTTATTTGTACAGAAATTTTAAGAACAGCGTCTGGCCTTGTAATTTTAGGATGGCCAGTGAATATCCTACATCTTCATAGTGTATTACGCTTAGGGAGCACAGAGTGTCTGCTAATCATCTGTGCTGGGAGCTCTGGGCCAAATCCACAGCCGTCTCATCTTCTCACACAGGCTCTTGGGACCCATGAAGGGATGGAGCATAGAACCAGATTACATACGGTTATCATGCCTATTTGCATTGGGGTGTTTGTTCTCTGTTAACCCTTACAAAAGAGGTCCTGATACTCTTAAAAAACAAACAACAACAGTAAAAACCTAAGCACTGCTCACAAATTTAAGGAAAAAGGAAATAAGGAAAAAGAAAACTTGTTTGGAATGATTAATATTTGTTCAATTTGATTGGTGAATACAATTTTAACTTTGTTTTATCAGTGAACTACAGAATCTCAATGGAAGGTCATATTGTTCTAATAAATGAATTGTATATTTGATTGGGGGAGAGGCTGCCCAGTCTCTGTACAAACTATTACTTTAGATTTACAGAAAAGCTGAAACAGTTCAACAGATTTCTTCATATCCTTTACCCTGATTCTCAAGATGTTAACAATTTATCATAATTTCCATTGTTTTTTAGTGAAAGCTTTTAATGACTAGTTAACAATCTTATGTCACGGTGATTCCTTTAAATTTAGTATAATCTTAGGCACCTGCTGGGAAGAGACTTGAGAAATAGCATCCAAAAACCATTCAGGAAAGAAGCATATTTACTGTTAGGTTTTTAAATTAACATGTTAGCTGTACATATTAATGGAGCAAGTTGTATGTGTGCTAGAATCCAATCAAGTAATCAGGATTGAACTATTACATCACGATTTATCACTTTCACCTTTCTATATACAAGCTTACACACACACACACACACACACACACACACACACACACACACACACACCCCACACAACCACACACCACACCACACATACACACACTCACACACACACACACACACACACACACCCCACACAACCACACACCACACCACACACACACTCACACACACACACACACACACACACACACACACACACACACACACACACACACTCATTCCTTGAACCATTTACACTGCTGGCATCATGATGGCCCTTTATGGCTAAATCACTATGTGTACTATTTTACATAAATTCTTTTCAATTACCACAGCTCAAACCCAACTTAAGAAATTAAGATGAAGTTTTCTAATGTATAGACCTTACTCTGCTTTTTCCTTTTCTGCTAAAATGTACTTTATAGCAATAGTCTGCAGGTTCTTACTGATCCAATCTAGAGCAGTGTTGTCTTCCAATGCCATGGTTCTGCTGGCCCTTGTAGTCAGGGACAATTCCTGGTGGTTGTGCCTCATCCCATCACTTTTGACGCACACAGGCTGTTTGTACATGTCTCTCAACTTGAACTTGGTCATTTTGATATTAGATTCAGGCTGTGCATCTCCAGTAGGACCAACAACTGTGTGCCCTCTTCAGGTGGTAAATGGTAGTTGCCCAAGACTGGTGCTGTTAACTTTGATGAACTTAGTGTAAGCTGTGTACCAGATTTTCCAGTGTATGGTGACAGTTTTCTCTTTGTGCATTACCTTTCCTACAATGAAACCATGCAGTCACCCCACTTCTCATTGAGCTTCAGCCTAGTCGTTTTAGCATTCGCTGACATTCTCACTCCAATCAGCCAGCCTGGCAGCTGCCAGCTGCTGTGTTTCTAAAGGCAGCACCCATGTCCCACATCAGACACCTTCTTGTAAGGAGGTCATTCTCATCTCTTCTATCCACTCACCTGGGCTTATCTAGATGGGCCTGTGCTTATTCTGCAGTAACAATTCATTACAATGATGCTCAACTTGTCTACCTGGCTGTTCACTGGATATTTTCCCAACATTCTTGGAGTACTTTATGGCAGAGTCAGACATTTTTGGCACATATATGCTTTCCTTCCCAGTTTAGGAATCAGTTCTCTAAAAGGAATGCTTTGGTTTCATTTTTCTTTTAATTCTAAGTAGATAATTTAGATATCAAGGCATTACATTAGATATCAAGGCATTGTTTGAATTCTAGGCATTGCATAGACTTATATCTGGGTAATCCCTGCCTCTAGACTTGTATCCAACTAAAAGATTATTTTCATTACTAATTTGTAACTATAATTTTGCTATTGTTATGGATTGTAAATATCTGTTGTTTTTCCAATGGTCTTAGAAACCCTCAAATGGGGCCATGACTCACAGGTTGGGAACCGCTGCTCTAGACCCTTGCAGAGCATATAATTAGGAAATGGGAAGGGAAATGGTTCTGTAGGTAAGTGGCTTGCTGTGCAAGTAGGAAGGTCCCCAGAACCCAAAACAAAGCCTGTTGAGGCCAAATGTGCTTGTGAACCCAGCACTGGGAGATAGAGGAGGAGACGGGAAGATCCCTGGAGCTCACTGGCTGATCAAGCTATTGGTGACATCCATGTTCAGCAAGAAACCCTACCTCAAAAAAGATATAATGTTGACCTCTGACACCCACAGCTCTGACAGAGCCTAGGCAAAGGAGTTCCCAGACCAATGGCTATGTTTCACACTTTCTATTACGCTCTTCCACTGAGCACAATGGCAGAGGTTCATATTCCCTGTCCTCCCACTGTGGATTATTCCCCTTTATGAATTAAACAGTCTGATTTGCCATTGTAAGGACTGTCATTGTCTTGGGTGGTAGTTTATGATAGACATCAATTTTTCTATTATCTATACTTATTGAGAGTTTTAGTGAATACAAACATGGTGTGTGTGTGTGTGTGTGTGTGTGTGTAAGTGTATTGTATGTCTAGAAAGTTAGGGCTAAGAAAGAGAACAATTTAGGGGAGAAAGGTATTAGGATTAAAAATTGTATTTCAATATCTTGTTCCTAACCATAAAAATAAACATATGCATTTTAAGTCAAAATTTATTAGTGCTTAAAAAATTTAAAGTGCTTTTTACTTCTTAAAACTAATGATATCTGTCTGTCTGTCTATTGTGCATGTGTCTATGTGTGCACACTTGTGTCTAGGTGTACACACAAGTGGCCAAACTTCTAGACCTGGGGATAAAACTCCAGTTATCAGGCTTAATAACAAAAACCTTCACCCACTAAGCCATCCTGCAGGTCCATGAATTTGAACTTCAGTATCTCCTTCTTCACTCTGAGTGCTATACTATAGGTGTGCATCACCACCTGGTTTATACAGTGCTAAGGATCAAATCCAGGGCTACCTGCCTGTTAGACAAGAACTCTGTTAACTGAGCCAGACTCCCCAGCCCAGGAAAGCTACTCTTCAATAATACTTATTTGGCTGACTTAGAAATCACAGTCTAAAAGGAGCTACAACAATCCAGTAGAAAAAAAGATAGCCTTTTCAACAATTGGTGCTGGTTCAACATGGTCAGCATGCAGAAAAATGCAAATTGATTCATTCTTATCTCTTTGTACTAAGCTCAACTCCAAATGGATCAAGGATCTCCACATAAAACTAGATATACTGAAACTAATAGAAAAGAAACTGGGGAAGACCCTTGAGGACATGGGCACAGGGGAAAATTTCCTGAACAAAACACCAATAGCTTATGCTCTAAGATCAAGAATTGACAAATGGGACCTCATAAAATTACTGAGTTTCTGTAAGGTAAAGGACATTGTCAAAGGAACAAAACAAATTGGGAAAAGATCTTTACCAACCGTATATCCGACAGAGGGCTTATATCGAAGATATACAAAGAACTCAAGAAGGTAGACTCCAAAGAGCCAAATAACCCCATTAAAAAATGGAGTACAGAGCTAAACAAAGAATTTTCACCTGAGGAATATCGAATGGCTGAGAAGCACCTAAAGAAATGTTCAACATCCTTAGTCATCAGGGAAATGCAAATCAAAACAACCCTGAGATTTTACCTCACACCAGTCAGAATGGCTAAGATCAAAAACTCAGGAGAAAACATGTACTGGAGAGGATATAGAGAAAGAGGAACACTCCTCCACTGCTGGTGGGGTTGCAAGCTGGTACAACCACTCTGGAAATCAGTCTGGAGGTTCCTCAGAAAACTGGGCAGGATACTACTGGAGGACCCCACTATACCACTCCTGGGCATATACCCAGAGGATTCCCCAGCTTGCAATAAATAGCAGCCCCATTTATAACAGCCAGAAGCTGGAAAGAACCCAGATGTCCCTCAACTGAGGAATGGATACAGAAAATGTGGTATATATACACAATGGAGCACTATTCAGCCATTAAAAACAACGAATTCATGAAATTCTTAGACAAATGGATGGAACTGGAGAACATCCTCCTAAGTGAGGTAACCCAATCACAAAAGAACACTCATGCTATGCACTCACTGATATTTGGATATTAGCCTAGAAGCTTGGAATACCCAAGACACAATTCACATATTAAATAAAGCCCAAGAAGGAAGGAAGGAGAGGGCCCTTGTCCTGGAAAGGCCCAGTGCAGCAGTGTAGGGGAATACCAGGATAGGAAAGTGGGAAGGGGTCGATTGCGGAACAGGGGGAGAGAAGAGGGCTTATGGGACTTTCGGGGAAGGGGATCCAGGAAAGGGGAAATCATTTGAAATGTAAATCAGGAATATGTCAAATAATAAAAAAAAATCATAGTCTAGAAAAATTGCTGAGTAGAAAAGAGTGTCAGTACCAGAGGGTGGTCATGGGACTCATCATGGTGGCTTCTACAGAAGCGTGCTCAGCATCGCTGACTCCATAGAAAGGGTGGGATGCAGACACAGGCCCAGGCATCTCTGTCCTCATTTCAGCATCTGAGCCAAATACGGCCCAAAAGCTAGATCTCACCTGCTCACATGGACATGGAACTCTTACTTTACAGCTAAGGAGGTGATAACCATGTACCCGTAGAGATGAGGCAAGGGAAGTGTGGCTTGCTATGAAGAGCTCCAATACCTAGTCTCATCTCCTCTAATACATAAGTACCAGTCATCATTGTAGAACGGCACCAGCTCTGGGCATCATCAGAAGTACCAGTCCTCTGTTAGTAGTCCAGAGTGTCACAGGATACACGGTATATGGGTCACTTACACACAAGGAATAGTAATGAGCCACCACACCGCAGTGTGTCATTGGTAACGCCAGTGAAAGCTTCTCCGAACATGATAATTTTAAGTACTTTATTAAATACTATATTCATTGTAAAGGCTTTAGCTATCATAATCACCATGATATCAACACATGTGCAAAAATGCCCGCTTGATATGGTTGAAGAAGTATAAATTGTGTTTGGAAATCAATGGAACAATAAAAAAATCATTTGATATATAAAAAAAACCAATAATCAGAAGCAGGAAAGCCCACGTGTTTAATAGAAGCCGATGGCTGATTCTGGGGTGACAGCCGCATGCATGTCTCTGGTCATGTTACACTTCTCCTTGAGCTTTGACTGAAGCAGTGTGTGCTCGACCACCCCGATCCTAATGTCCATCTGGACAGTCTCCTGCTTCAGCTTGGTTAGACTCTGCTTAATCTTCACCAAAGGAGCTGGAGAAGAAAAACAGCACATAATGAAAATGTTCGTTTGGAGGATGGATCAGTTTGCCAGAGAATTGCCTGACATTTTCCTCAGTTTGTCTTAAGCCAGAAATAGGGTTAAACCACAGCCAATGACTTGCTGACATTCACACAGCTTTGCGGTGGTATTTTAAACACCTGAGAGTTTTAGCATGGGAACTGGTTCAATGTTTGATTCATTGAGGCTAAATTTTCTAACTTTTCTAGGAAAAGAGTGCTAATGGGTGTTTAAGGATGTGCTCAACACAGGTCTGTCCGCAGGAACAGAGACTAGAACAGCCAGAGAGGGAGGCAAGATGCATTCCAGATCCAAATAACGGACCCGATGAAACACTGCAAGAAAATCCCCAGCCGCCCTCGAGAGTCCCCGCCTGTGAGCAGAGCATGGGAACACTAGACAGTCTTTCTGAAATACAAGTCAGCGGTGAGGAACTCTGGCCTGTCAGACTCAACAGTCTGGAATGGAGGATAATCACTGAGAGAGGAAGTCTCTGTTTGAACCCAGCTCAGTCAGGGCTTCCTTCAAGGAAGGGAGAGACCCAAGTGCCATCACATCATTGGCCTGGTGTCATTTTGGGTATTAAGGGTTTTTTGCATATAAACGGTGAAAACAAAATAATATATTTTTAAATAGTTAGAGGAAAAATACATAAATATTTCTCACTCTATTCTTTTGAGTCATTAGTTTGAATTAATAAACCTAAATTAGAGTAAAAATTATTTTTTCTCAATTGATTTATAATGAACAGAATATTCTGATGACCAGGCATCATTTTTGTACCACTTATTTGTCTTAAAACAAGTAAAAATAGATTATTTGTTTATATATTAGCTGTGTGTGTGTGAGTGTGTAGACGTCAGATTTCTCAAGTTGGTTTTCTCCTTCTATCTTGGAATCTAAGACAGAACTGAAATCGTCAGGCTGAAGAAGCAAGCACCTCTACCTGCTGAGCCACACTGTCCCACAATGCCCCGGCCCACAATGCCCTGGCCCCGGCTCTGGAGCTCAGGCCCCAGGGGAAGGAGTACTCACTGCCGTCCGTCATGCTGCTGCCCTTCTCTTCCATTTCTTGTTTTACCTTTTCTAACTCTTCTGTAACCTTTCATTGAAAAAAACAAACAAACCCTATGAATGCTGAATTTTAATGAACCCTGAAGTGTTTTTGAATGCTGCATTGAAAAAAAAATCAATGCAGATACAAGGAAATAAAGCATTAAGAATATTGTGGACATAATTCAAATAAAAGATAACATATATGGATACACAAAGCTTTTCGGTTTTTAAGAACTGCTTATAAAACACCAGCAAATTGCTTTCACATTAACTTTCTCATGCTGCGATATTATAGAATGAAAATCAAGTTGTTTGCAGTATGAAGCCCTCAAACTGTGCAATTATCACTAGCATTTACCATGCCGCTCTCTAACTATTAGTTATTAGCAACGCAATGCTACCAGAACCCTGCTCTGGCTTTCTAGGGATCTTTCTTAATAGTATAGTTATTAGAAGACTGTCCTTTCCTGCCTAGGCCAGTAAGGAAATGTTTACACCATATGGCAAAAATCCTCTGTTGCACTCTCAAGTCCAGGAACCCTGAACTCTAAGAGGCGTAAGTGCTGACAAGAAGATTCGGGAAGAATCTGCACTTGACTTCAAGATTATACTGCTGCAGCCTCTCCTGGAGGAATTCTGCACCAGCAGTATAATCTCTAAAATGATACAGGACTATAATCTCTAAAATTTGAGAATGTGTTTACATAATCTAGGGCTATGCTGTAATTACTGTAACTTAGTAGGCTTTATTTCTATCATGCTGGTGAGTAAAACCTTCCCAGGGAATAAAGTGCTCATCAAGGCGAAGCAAATTAATTTCTTGCAGGCACCTGAAACCTCACAACTGGGGACACCCGCAGACTCCAGAGGGCTAAGTGGTCCCTGGACGCCCTTCAAATACTCATTTACCCCACATTAGTGAGCACTAGCCTTCCGAGGAATGCTTTATCTGCCTAGAAACACTATAGGGCTAGAGCCTAAATATTTCTAATGCTATATTGTAAAATAAATATTTCTGAAATAATCGTTATAAGAGAAACTTAATTTCTTACCAGCCAAACAATAAGGCTTGCAGAAATTGTGGGGCTTTGTAACTATAGATAGTCTTAGATCTTAGTCTCACCATGAAAAGTGAGAAGATATATCTTTTCTCTTCTGTAAGATCATGAAATCAAATGCAGTGACACTCACTTTAGAAGTTCCTGAATGAAGAGGTTGCAAGCTACCTCACTGTAGACAGGGCCACGCTGGATCACGCACACTATTAACAGCAATCACTGACAACGGCTTTATCTCTTGAAGATTCACATTACAATTGGCTACAGACTCCTCAGGTTGGTGCCTTACCAGCTCCTCTATTATTAATTACTATTTTAAATAGAGATTAGGAAGGTTATCAATGCACTGATAATAACAGCAAGTTTTATGATTAATTTAATCCAGCAACCTCAGGCATCTTAAAGAAACAAGAGAAGGATGATTGGTTCACTCGCTAGAGAACTTCTAAAGTCCCTGAGTGGACACTGGGAGGGGCACTCATGAAATCAGCACCCTCAGGCAGCATCCAGCTCTGTGGGTGGGGCTCAGCTGACAGGTGAGCCCAGAGTGCTGCTGTGTACCTCAGACAGGAGTCTGGTCCGTTCAGTCACTCCGCCATTGCCTTGTTGGTAGCGTTCCCTTGCCTGAAAGAAAACACTGGGTTTAAGGGCAAATCCTAACCAAGAAGATTATTTAAATATGACCTCGGTGTGTGTGCAGTTTCTGCACAGCATTTTATGACACTCTCTTATTTGTGAATATATTTATGAAAGTGACATTTAACTGTAGCTATTTCATGTCCTTATTAATAGGCGCCATGCATTTAAGTGAAGCACTATAAAATGATGAACTGCTGCGGCCTTCCCGTGGCAGCTGTGTAACTCGCATGGGCACCGTCCACAATAAAAACTGTCCTCCGCCCTCTCCAAACACTCTGGGAGGGTGACTCTCAGTCAATCTAATTTGTGTACTATGCAAAAGAAAATCAGTTCTAAAGCGGAAAAAAAAATCAATCAGAGTAGAGTCTGGAGCTCAGCAATTAATAAGGATTAATAAAGTGGATGACAGTGCAGCCAACTAGAATATGTTCTCGGAAACTAATCTGGTAATCAATTATTCAATATTAATAGATACACACACAGTGTTAGATACACACACAGTGGCTTGAACCAGAGGGCATTTTTAAAGTAGAAAATGTTCAAGGAATTCATGTATATATGAGGGAATAATGAATTCAGAGTGAATATAATAAAATGTGAAAATTATTTTCACCTTGGTCTTTCAGAACTTTTGAAAATATGAGTTATCTGAAACTTATTTTCATTTTATTTCTGCCAGTATTCTTTAAGAGTGTGACTCACTGACAGTTCCGTGCATGTATATAATGCATTGCCATATTTCCCCACACTGCCTTCTCCTGTCCCCCTCCTGCTGAACCTCCGTATTTGCATGTATTCTCTCTTAACATCAGGAAAAAAAGGGTTTTCCTCATACATTCCCAAGGGAAGTTACAGGATTCCAAAAGGCATTTTCAGAAGCCAGGGATATTATTTCTGATCAAAATTCTAAAATGTTAAAAGAATGAAAAATTGTTGTCATTGACTTAAATTGCTTGTCTCTGAATTCATCTGTTTTTGTCTTCCTTAGTATGAAGCTGTAAGCCACGGTTGGCGAGGGCTGCTTTCCCCCTGGCACATATAAATGCACATGATTCTTTCTTCTACTTCAACAGTGACTAAGAACAGACTTGGAAATGAGACACAGCATCCTGACACTCTCCTGCTGGTCTAAGTCATGATTGTCAACAACAAACCTGTATTTATCTAAATAAAATGAAGAAGCGTGTTTAGGGACTACTGGGGGATAATCACTTCTATCTCATAGAAATGGAGGTTTTCTTGCCCTCTCTTGGCTTCAAGTGGGCAGAGAATGCGTATACTTCTGCTGATGAACATTTTTAAACATTCTGTATTCTTTGATCATTTCGCACAGGGATCCATTTAGATTACAGCCACCTCAAGCTCTCCCCTCTCTCCATTTTACAATTCATAAACAAAATGTATTATGGCATTTTAGGGATTAGGATCATGAGGAGGAACACATCCCGCAAAGCATTCTCATTACCTCACTCAGCTGGGCTTGGGCCCCGCGATATTCCTGGACCAAGTGCTCCAGCTGGTTGTTGATGTACTTTTCCCGGCTGCCGATCTTTTCCAGAGTCCTGCTAATTTCATTATGGAGCTTGTCCAGAAACCCCTGGAGATCCGTGGGATTTTAGAAGATAAAAGAATAAGTAAGTTTGTCAAGACTGGGAAAATAAGTTAAATATTTTTCATAATGTGTGCAAAAGAAGACAGCTTGAAATTTCAACAACAAACAAACTTTATGATGAGAAACACTTTAGTTACACCATAACCTTTTCAAAAGTAGGAGGCTGAAGCCAGGGAACTAACTACGCCTGGGTTGCTTATGGAACCTCTCTTCAGAGGACATCAGCTTGGGAGTGTGAGTGACCTCTTGTTCCCATGCACACCTGAATGCCTAAGGTCTATGTCATTGCAATAAGTTGTATATAAACTTCAAACTCAAAGCAGCTAAGGAATAGTATGACTACCTGGAGCTGGTCTAGCCTGGGACCCAAGCTTTTCACTCAAGCTTGCTTCTTGATGGCATTCTCTAAAGATCCCACTTCCACCATGGCAACAAGGCTGGGGGAGCTGCCAATCCTGGTCATTGCCAGCTTGGGGTTCATACAATGCTGGCAATCAAGAGAAAGATTGATATGTATCTAAAACATCTATTAGCTGTATATGTGTAATGTGTGACAGCCATGTACATATTTAAAATACAAATGGATTGAAGGTGCACACTGCCACGCCTGACTATAGTTGCTTTACTTGGTGTAGCACTGGGACTATGAAGATATGGTATATATTCAATTAATCATATTCTCAAAGATAATCTGTTCTCCATTTATGCTCTGTTGCGACAGGCCCGAATAAGTAAATGTGTTTTTTTTTTTTTTTTTTTTTTTGCTTTTTTGGCTAAGGTCATTCACGTACCTTGGTCTCCTTTAGAGCAGATTCAATGCCACTTTTGTGCTGGTGCATTTGGTCAACATGGATCCTCCAGTCCTATTGTGTAAGCACAAATGGGAAGGAAGCACAAAATACCACATGTTTACCTTTTGCCTGTCTGTTGTGGAGGTGTGTCCTTTACCTTGATTACTTGGTAGCTGTCCTATTTTTGGTGGCAGAGTCCTATATATAGCTTGCAATCAGAATGTAAAGAGAGCATAGGGCCCTTTAGGATAAAAGCCCTGAGTAAATGTAAAGTATTTTATGTGTTCACAGAGTGATATTTGGTAATTTGAATACAAATTATTCTTGCTCTGTTGGTGGTTAATATTTATGACTACCCATCAAAATGAAAAAAATCTAATTATTAGCAAAAAAAAATACTTGCTTAAGCAGTAACGATTATGTTTGCCAGAAGCAACTCTCAACTTTATACTCAAATATCATGTATCAAAGATTAGTTTGTCCCTTGGAAATGAAAATAGGCTTTTATTCAGAAGTCTTCAGCAAGACTTCTGAATATCATTCTTAAAAAGGAAGTCTATACTGATTACTAGAGCCTACTGCTACTGGAATCATTTTAAATTGATGTCAACTGTATAATCCCCTCAAGATATCTTCAAATTATTTCAGCTTATATCATTATAAATCAAAGCATTAAATGACTTCAGTAATGTCCATCTTGAGAGGTAAACCGAGGATAGTGGTGGGACTTAGGCTCAGTCTCACTATCTGTTTGCATAAACTGACATGCCTGCTTCCTGTGGCTACACCATCTTCTGAAGAAAAAAATGTGAACAGTTCACTCTACTGATGTTTTTACTCTGAAACACACCCATGACAACAGGGTGTAAAAATGTCTTGAGTGTTTCAAACATACCAAATATCAAGTTATAATATATTTAAGCTGCAGAGAGCCTCAAGAAATATCTAATTTCACACCTAACTGCAAGCAGAGACCTGGCTACAGAAGAAGGCACCACTGAAGACATGCACTTAGCAGACTAAGTTCCTGACTGATGCCCACTGCCAGTTCAGGGGTAAGGGGAGAACAACTAGCCACCCGACACTAGTAAGAACGGCAAAAAACAGAACAGACAAGCACTACCCGTCCCTGGGTCTTGCTGTATCCTGAACATAGCATCTCAAGATATAAAGGCTGGAAGGGACCTTCAAGACTATCTCCTCACCATTAATAAATTATCCTTATAATACAATTAAGTAGCTCAGCATTTTGAGCATTAGAGGTTGAAAGGGTAATACAAACAGGAAAAACAGTGGGAACATATCAGTGTAGGTTGGCTCAAGTGCAAAGCACAAAATTATGGAGTGGGAGGTAGACAGGATTGATCATGGCGAAATAAAACCAAAGGAAGAGGAAGGTTAAATTGTGTCAGGGCTTTGTTCCTAACCCCTGAGTAGTATGGCTTCTATCATTTGGACAACGGTATGCTATTACAGGTTTTGGTTTGCATTTTCAAGTCAAGTCTGTGTTTTGAAAAAGTGATAGATTACTGGACTCACTAGAAGGATCGAGATTCTGAAGACTGGTTGGTGGGAGAGCAGTCAGAAGGCTGTGCAGTGGTCAAGCTCACATAGATTTGAATGGTAGAGAGGGGTACATCCGAATGACACTGCAGAGACATGCCTGGTAGGATGGTCTTACCAGGTGACTTGTGAGTGCAAGTGGTTGGTGGAGGTGGGAAGTGGAGGGACAGCCACTGAGGGCCTTCAATGGACAAAGGAATGGAATACCAAGTCATGCAACACATAACAACAACAGGACAGACTTCCAGAAAGCCAAAAATACCAAGGAATTTGGTGTTACACTTGTCAAATTTCTCTAAGTTCTTATAGGCAATTAAAATACAAAGCTAATCATGATTTAGAATTAGTTGCCAGAAAATTCAAAATATATATCTTATTAAAATCTTCATGGACATATTTCCTGATGAAAACTGATTTTTAAAAGAAGCAAACAAGCATTTAAAATATTCTCATTTTTTAATCAAACAGTTTAACTCTGGAAGATATTCCCACCCTAAACTAGAAACACACAGATTTATGCACATATTTTCTGTTAAACACCAGAAATTATATTGCTAATATTGCATCATTCATTCTACTATTAAAAACAATGCACATGGTATGAAGGTATTTTTATAAGTCTCAAAACCAAGAACCAAGAACTTCCAGGAGGGCAGGAAGCAGCTAAGGAGTCCGCAGACTGGAGGACTGGAGGTGCCAGGACAGGGGAGGGAAGATAAACGCAGAACACATAGGTATCCTGCTCAACACCAAGTCAGGAAAGAGGCTGGTTCTATTTTTGAGATTTAAAACTCTGTATTTTGCATTATAAACATTAGCATATATTAAATGTTAAGTTCTTGTCCTTTTAATGATTAGCAAACTTGTGTGCTTAATAGCATACTAAAATACAATCTCAAAAGACTAGATACTTAAAGTTAGCATTGTATATGTTGTGCTTTACATTAAAGCATGAATTTGAATATAGAACAATTTAAGTTTCATTTTTATCCTTTAAAATTTGCTAAGTTTCCCTAGAAAAATTTATCACATTAATAATCAGAAGAAGAAAAGAGAAAAAAAACTCATAGTTGTCCAAGAAGCTCCTGAACAGGTTTTAACATAGCTCTACTGGGATGTGACTCTGACTATAGCTAACATTTTGAAAACACGAATATAAAAGGGGGAGGCATACATTTGAGAACCGACAGCTGAGATGGTTGAAAGCTTTACAAAGGTTTTTGTGGTTAAGAATGGAGAAGCAATGGTTTTAATGATATGTAAGGACTTGAAGCCTACCTGCGTTCTAGTAATAAGTAACATTAAAAGGAGCTATTCAACGATGCTAGCATTCGAACATTGGTGGAGGATGCATTAAGTTACAGCCACTTTAATGTAATTTTACATATTTAAAACGCAAAGGTTTGGAGAGATAAGTAGACGCTGTCATCCCTTCTAATCCATTTCTCCCTTCCCTACAGAGCAGTGGTTCTCAACCTGCCTAATGCTGAGATGGCTTTAATATATATAGTTCCTCACCAGCAGCCGTTTGCACCAGGGAGCCAGGAAACTCCATAGCCTTCTGTGCATAGCCGCCAGGAGGGAGTGATCTCCCAGCAGGTTTTCACTTTTGAGCACAGAGGTGAGATCTCCACCTTCTCTTTGAAGGGGACCCAGCTAGAAGCATATAGGGCCTAAGATCAGTGAAGCAGCTGGGACAGAAGTCTTCCCTGCTGGGGAGCCAGGAAACTCCACAGTCTTCTGTGCATAGCCCACCAGGAGAGAGAGACAGAGATCTCCCAGCAGTGCTTTCACTTCTGAGCTCAGAGGAGTAAGGACACAGGCTTACAGGCCCACAGGAGGAACAAACTCCAGCCAGAGACAACAATACCAACTAGCACCAGAGATAACCAGATGGCGAAAGGCAAGCACAAGAACCTTACCAACAGAAACCAAGGACTCATGGCAACATCAGAACCCAGTTCTCCCACCACAGCAAGTCCTGGATACCCCAACACATGGGAAAAGCAAGAGTTGGATTTAAAATAGTATCTCATGATGCCTATAGAGGGCTTCAAGAAAGACTTAAATAATTCCCATAAAGAAATACAGGAGAACATCGGTCAACAAGTAAAAACCCTTAAAGAGGAAACACAAAAATCCCTTAAAGAAATACAGGAGATCATGGGTCAAAAGGCAGAAGCCCTTAAAGAAGAAACACAAAAATCCCTTAAAGAATTACAGGAAAACACAAACAATCAAGTGAAGGGACTGAACAAAAGCATCCAGGATCTAAAAGTAGAAGCAGAAACAATAAATAAATCACAAAGTGAGACATCTCTGGAGATAGAAAACCTTGGAAAGTATTCAGGAGTCATAGATGCAAGCATTAACAACAGAATACAAGAGATAGAAGAAAGAACCTCAGGTGCTTAAGATAGCACAGAAAACATTGACTCAACAGTCAAAGAAAATGCAAAATGCACAAAGCTCAAAACATCCAGGAACTCCAGGACACAATGAGAAGACCAAACCTAAGGATTATAGGTATAGACAAGAGCGAGGATTTACATCTTAAAGGCCCAGTAAATATCTTCAACAAAATTGTAGAAGAAAACTTCCCTAACCTAGAGAAAGAGATGCCCATGAACAAACAAGAAGACTTCAGAACTCCAAACAGACTGGATTAGAACAGAAACTCCTCCCGGTACATAATAATCAAAACACCAAATTCAATAAACAAAGAAAGAATATTAAAAGCAGTAAGGGAAAAAGAGCAAGTAACTTATAAAGGCAGACCTATCAGAATCACACCAGACTTTTCACCAGACGATGAAAGCTAGAAGATGCTGGGCAGACCTTATACAGACCCTAAGAGAACACAAATGCCAGCCCAGACTATTATACCCAGCAAAACTCTCAATCACCATAGATGGAGAAAACAAGATATTCCATGATAAAACCAAATTTACACAATGTCTGTCCACAAATCCAGCCCTACAAAGGATAATTGATGGAAAATGCCAACACAAGGAGGGAGATTACACCCTAGAAAAAGCAAGAAAGTAATCTTCCAACAAACCCAAAAGAAGATACCCACACAAATATAAAAATAACAGGAAGCAACAATCACTATTCCTTAATATCTCTCAACATCAATGGACTCAACTCCCCAATAAAAAGACATAGACTAACAAAATATTTCTCATGTAAATCTTCAATTTTATCAGAAAATGTTTGTAATTCCCCTTTTAATTAACTTAGTAATTTCTTTTATGTCTACCATTTTATCTGCATTATTTTCATGATAACCTTCAATTTTAATGTCTTTCTATATACTTTCTCCATTTTATCAGAAATGTTTCCAATGTAAATCTTTGATTTTATCACAAATGTTTCTAATTCCACCTTCAATTAATTTAGTTTTTACATCAACCATTTATGTAAAAATTTCCAAGAAATAGTAAATTTTAACGTGTTTGTCTTTTTATTTCTTGAATTTTACCAGAAATAATTTCCATGTAAAGCTTCAATGTTTTCTGAAAATGTTTATAATTCTATCTTCAATCAACTTAGAATTATCTTTATGCCTATCATTTTAATTTCCATGATAATCTTTAATTTTAACATGTTTGTCTATATATGTCTACAATTTTATCAGAAATATTTTCCATGTAAATCTTCAAGTTTATCAGAAAATGCTTATAATTCCATTTTTAATCAACTTAGGAATACTTTTATGCCTACCATTATTATATCTGTATAAAATTTTCCGTGATCATTTTCAATTCTAACATGTTTTTCTACATTTTCTCCAATTTTATCAGAAATATTTTCCATGTAAATCTTCAATTCTATCATAAAATGTTTCTTTAATTTTATCATAAAGTGTTTTTACTTCCCTTTTCAATAAATAAAAAAAATTAAAAAAAGAAGAAAACTACACTATTAAAAATCTCAAAAACAATACAATATAGTTCGTCATATTGTGGTGACCCCCAACTATAAGACAATTTCATTGCAACTGTAACAAATTATTATGCAGTATTTGATATATGCATAATATGATTTATGCGAGATATTTGATATACACCCTCTGTGAGGGTCATTACACCCTCCGTCCCCTCCCTGCCAGTGCCATGGGCCTTCATGAGACTTGCTGGCTGGTAACTGGGGAGATGCAGTTTCCTGGTCCACTGAGCTGGTCTAGGCTGCACGGCTCTTCTCAGTGGAATGGTGGACTGAAGTATAGAAGTTACGAGCAATCTCCATCAAAACAGGATCCATGTCCTATCCACCAAAGTAAGGAGGCTTGGGACTGAGAAGTATGGGCCTCACTAGAATTAAGCTGCCCCTGACCACACATCAGTTACCTGGCCTGTGGATGATGAGCTGTTTGTGTGAGACACTGTGCTCTGGAAGAGGTTTTGTTGTGGAGCAGATCATTACATATATACATTTTTTTGTTTTTGTTTTGAAACTGGGTTTTTCTGTGTAGCTCTGGCTGTCCTGGAACTCCCTCTGTACACCAGACTGGTCTCAAACTCAAAGGTCTCCCTGCCTTTGCCTCCTGAGTGCTGGGAGTAAAGGCATATGCTGCCAAACACCCAGCAACAAATAAACTTTATAGAGAAGGAAGCCATGTTAGTTTGGCCACAGGAACTTTGCAGTGTTCATTCAGTCTGGTAAATGAACTTCCACACCTATGGATTTTTGTACGTCATATAATGATTTTTTTCTATGTGACAAAACAGACTGCCAAGAGTGTATATAGTTAAACTAAGATCTGTTCTGTTACATAGTCACT
Organism: Apodemus sylvaticus; assembly: GCF_947179515.1. Taxonomy (NCBI): domain Eukaryota; kingdom Metazoa; phylum Chordata; class Mammalia; order Rodentia; family Muridae; genus Apodemus; species Apodemus sylvaticus. Next base: position 50,283,740 of record NC_067486.1, read on the forward strand.
GAGGGCTGTGTGTCTTTGAAGTCCACTGATCACCTATTCCTCATGCTCTGAAGCACATCCTTGGGTTCTTTTAAGCATTTATTCAGTGTCTGAAGATCCTGTCTCACCTATTTTCATAAGCATTCTCTCTCAACGGAATGGAATAGAGCACTGATCCAGCACATCGCTTCCTTAGGCGTGCTTTCTCTTTGCGGTGTTCGTGACTGAACCCTAGGCCTCGAGCATGCTGGGGACTTGACCATCTGTTTTTATTCTCAGGTCTTCGGGCTTGTTATTTTTCAAAATCCTCTCATACAAAATCTCCTAATTCTATCCTTAGTGAGAGGTAAACAGCAAAGGTATTCCCTCACTCTAAATTCCCTGGCACTCAATTGTATTCTGAATCGCCTTCTTTCAGGATGTGGACAATCTATAGCTGGCAATTCACAGTACAGCACACAATGAAAATGGATGTGATCCGGCTGCAGCTGTTAGGGGACTGTGGAGGCTAACAGTTCTCTGAGCTGCACCTCAGAACACCACCTGACTGGTCTCTTTTGCATATGTAGATTTAGTTAATTTCTTTTACTTTTTGTGGGGTTTGGGAGAAGCTTCCACCTCCATGACTAAAAGCTTTACTCTGAAACTATCAGGGAGAGGAGGCAAAGATTAGACCATGAGTTAGGGTGGACTGTATATCCATATTCATCAACATATAACTTGTAAAATGTCAGACTCTCCCTTCCATCTTAAATCCAGTCTGGGCTTCCTCCCTCATAGACAGGCACAGTGCTAAAAAACAAAACAAAACTCATTGCACAAAAGCCAAAGCCGGCTCCTTCTGTGTGCTGGAGTCTATTCTTCTAGGCGTATGAGAAACCCACGGCTCTACACAGAAGAACCAACATGCTCACAGGGTCCAGTGAAGTGCTTGCTTCTTCAAAGCAGGAACACAGCCCAAGGCGCTGCTCTATCTAGAATCACTACTTCCCAAGGACAACAATGGTTCCTCTGTTCCACCATCTGCCTTCCTTTCTCTTCTGTCCTCTCAGTCTCCGTCCCAGCCCCACTATGGATAATTACCAGTGAAATCTCAGTGCAACGCTGCTTTGCAGTTGCATTTTAATAAATATAAAAGTCTGTATTAGCTCTTATTTTAGACAGTTAATCTCATTTTCCCCATTAAGGCTTGGTTTCAATTCAGAATTTGTCTGGAAGTTTTCATAGTTACTGTAGTGTGTAAGGGAAGAAATCCTGTCCTACAACTCACAGGCTGAGGAACAAATTGAGGTTGTTTCATTTTCACAGTTTATTGTTAATTGAAAAGGAAACCAAATGTCCTTTTCTATCACAGACAGATTCCCTTTACAACAAGCAGTTGCTGTCATTTTCTTACCCTGTCTCCCAATTTCAATAAGAAAAACAGAGATCCTGAGGACTCCCTATTCAAACATGCACACCGAAGGAAATCATTTTCCTGTTGTTTTGCTAAAGTATAGACAGAGGGGAATCTTGTTGCTTCTAATCTGCTCTAGATGAACAACCCTGCAAGGACTATCTCTAAAACAAAAGTACAATTTTCCCAGATATTATGGGACTTTTCTACAAAAAAATAAGCTTCAATAGATACGTGTTTGTAAATATGCATATACATATATACATAGACATTTATGTATACATATAATACACTTATATAATACACTTATATACATGTATGTACCTATAATGTGTACACATGCATACATACATTATATATACATATAATGCAATGTACTCATATAAACATGTACATGATACATGCATATGCATATGTAATATAAAATACTGATATAATTCATAATACATGTATATACATACATACATACATTCATATATACATATATACATACTGTGGTGGTTTGAATGAAAATTGTCCTCATAGACCCCTAGGGAACAGCACTATTGGGAGGTGTGGCCTTGTTGGAGGAGGTGTGTCACTAGGAGGAGGTCTCAGAAACCTGGCTAGTGTGTCACTGTCACTTCTTACTGCCTGAGGATCCAGAACTCTCAGCTGCCTCTCTGGCACCAGGTCTGTCTGCACACTGCCATGCTCTCTGCCATGATGATAGTGGACTAAACCGCTGAAGTATAAACCAGTCCCAATTAAATGTTTTCCTTTATAAGAATTGCTGTGGGCATTTCTTCCTATCAATACAACTGGAACTAAGACACAGACATACATATGTAACACATAGGTATACACAGACATACTGGCTAGCCCAAAGTCTTTCTGCTTCTTTGCTTTAGGGTAGAATAGGATCGCAACAGTCACATAAATCCTATGCTTTTTTAAAATCTACAATGTTAACAAGCATAATATTTAATATATGCAACCATTATGCTAATAACTATTGGAATATCAGTATATATATTTTGCTTAGAGAGTCTACTAAGATGCAGAAATTAAGATTTAGTTATATTTAAGTAGAAATCCCAAGTCACACAGGTAAATATCCATTGTTAAGCACAAACCTATTCAGGAGTATCTAAACACAGAATTCCCAATAAGGACAAAAGGACCAGGGGTAAGGATGACTTTAATCTGATTTGTAGTAAAATTTGGATTTTCATAGCTTCTAACCTTTAGAGTCTAAATGTTTCAAGCCATATGGCTTGACTTCTAGGAGGCATTAGGAAGGGAAAGAAACTTCCTGGACCCTAGTGAGAGATATCTGGACTGCTGTGTGCAGGCTATGTCCTTCTTGAGAAGGACAGTCGGATCCTAACCTGTTCTGTTTCCCACACTCCTGCCATGAGGCAAGCTGTTTACCACACTTCGAGAACAAACTAAAATACAATATGCTCTCTTCTAACAGCCACAGGCTAACAGAAAGCTCCCGGGCAGTACCCGACAAGCCTTTCTCTATGCATGCTGGCTAGTGCGCTTCTGTTATTACAAGACAAGTTCACATAGCTCTTAATATCTGAAAATTTTCAAGAGCTTATCTATATGTTAAGTGCCATAAAAAATTAAAATGTTCACAGGATCAGCAAATACAATTAAAAACATTTTCATTAGGAAATATCCAGACTCGGATGGCTTGAGCAGTGAATATTCTCAAACATTTAATTAAATAGAAATAGCAATCTCGTACTAGCAAGTAGAAAGAAGGGGTGGAAAGGAGGGAGAGGGGTAAAGAGGGGAGGCGGAGGGAGGGAGAGAGGGGAGAGACAGCATCAATCCGTTTCATGAGGCCCATCCAGCATTACATTAAAACTTGACAAAGCCAACACCAACTAAACAACAAACCATGGATTAATGCCTTTTATACCTTTTAAAAAGAATTAAAAATATACTAAACAAAATATTAGCAAATCAAATGTAGTGATGAAAAAGATAAAAAAATAACTTATGTTTACTTTGAATTTATTTCAAAAATGCAAGGTTCATTTCACACTAAAGAATTAATACTTAAAAGAAGCATGACATCGGCAAGTTAGCTAATGAGGGGAGCTTGACATACTTTCCTCAACACAAAAGGACCAAAAACCAAAGTACTATTCTGCAAGCATGTCTGAGGACTCTCACCGACCTCCGGTAGGGATGTGGCAGAGATGCGGCCACCCATCTTATCTCCCCAGTTTAACCTAGATCCTGAATCAAGAGGGACTTCATACGGCAGCAACTGGGTTAACAAGGGTTAACAGGGGTTAACAGCAGGTCAATATAATTTCCTATGAATACCAGGAATTCTTGAAACATATTGTTATTTAAGAATCTTGCATCTATCCCTCAGAGGTCTGAATACAGTTTAGGGAGTTCTGGGAGACACAAACTCCTTCAGTAGCCTGGAGAGTGTAGCCCATGTTATGTCTTCTCGAGCCTCTTCTGCCCAGACCCATGCTGACACGTTGGCACCCTTGGCTCTAGAAAGCAGCTAGAGAGCTAGATTTAGTGAGGTACTGGGAAGCAAGGATAACTCTCCCAAGTCAACCGCAGTTTTTGCAAAAGCATGTCTGCAGCCCTTGATAAGCAGCAGGTGTCCTCCTCCTAAACCACTAGTGTGGTCCAGACCAAGGGGCCAACAAACACCACCATCCTGTTTCTGCTGTCAGGAACACTGTACCTGCCAAAGAACACCAGAATGGGCTTATCCTCCACTCAGCGTGCATACAATAACATAGGTGGCCCACGTTTGGTATTGAACCTCCTATACCGTGCTCACCTGAACCTGCCTGTACCACCCTTCCTCTGGAAAGCCTTCAGAAAGTGATGGAGATCCTGGCTTCACTGCTTGCTTATCATCCTGAGACCACTGGTGACCTACCCCATCCAAGGCAGGAACATCTTAGCTGGACAGGCAATACCACAGACTCCTACAGGGGAAGCCACTTAGATACATACAGGCATTTGCCAATACAGATGACACCTGAAGGATATATTCAGTGAGTGTACTACCATGCCCACGTTAGTCATAAGTCAACATACCATATACAACTGAAATCATAGGACATACTGCTAAGAGAAAAAAGTCTTTTGCTACAACAGCCCTCTAATGCGTTGACAGGATCAATAGATCTGATTGACCCTGTCACAATCACAATCACCCTGCACAAATAACATAATACAACATGATAAAGAAGGACAAATCATGCCTCCAATGGAACATAATCACTTTCTAGCAATGGACCCTAACCCTTGTGCCTTGCCACAGGTCTAAGCAGTGAAAACATCCAGATGATTTGTTGGAAAAAAAAAAAAAAACCAGATTCCATTTGATGACTTTAAAGCAGGTTTAATGAAATATAAGAAAATTGGAAAGTTCAATAAAATAATGAAAAGAACATTAATTTGAACAGGAATTTTATCAAATATAAACAGATCACAACAAAATATAAATTATAATAGACCGGGGAGATGATTCAGCAGGAAAGTGCTTGCTATCAAGCATGAGGATCTAAGCTAGGAGCCTCTGCCAATGCTGAGCCTGAAACTCCAGTGTTAGATCCTAGGCACCCTGGCCAGCCAGCCGAGGGAAATTGTGAGATCCAGGTTCAGGGTATGTCTTGGTCTCAAAGTAGGCATAGTTAAGTATGTTTGCATGTATGTATTTATGTACACACACACACACACACCTCACCATGATCAAATGAAATCTATCAAACTAGCACAATGGCTCAGTGGGTAAAGGTTCTTGCTGTGGAAGCAAGCCTGATAACCCATGGTTGATTTGTGCAATTCATGTAATGGCGGATGGAGAAAACCAGCTCCATGATGTTGACCTTTCACTTCCCAATGCACACTGTGGCATGCATGTTCCATGTACTGTGGACAGACACATGCAGCAGCAGTGGTTGCCTAACAATACCAGTGCACAATTGAGTCAGGCAGCATCCTGGCATGGAGGCAGAGGGCAAAGAAGCCTCTAGAACATCTAGAACTCCTAGAACAGTAGGTAGTGATAGTTGATGGCTTCTAGGGGAAGAAGAGTCAATTTTCTTTAGAGGTGTCCCCCAAATCATGTGCATATAATCCAGTATTAGTTGGATTCAGTGAGTTCTTAAAAAGAGAGAGAGAGCATGAAGTTGAGCGGGGCATGTGGGGGGAATTCATAAATTGCCAATGCAGAAAGTCAATGCCCATAATTTCCAGACTGTTCTGTAGCATTAACAATGCTTAGCATCTGCAGCGATATTGATGAGGGGACATTATGTTAACTGGAATAAGCTATTGCATTAGTCAGTTTCTCATCAATTTGACAAAAGATTTAAAGAAAAATCAACTTAAGAGAAAGTTTTCTAAGTGCCAGGGTGGGGGAATACCCAAGGGGGCCCCACCCACTTAGAAAAGAAGGTGATGGGGGATGGATTGTTCGAAGGGTAACTGGGGGAGGGGATGAGCAGGACATAAAGTGATTATTAAAAAACAAAATTTGAGAGAGAGAGAGAGAGAGAGAGAGAGAGAGAGAGAGAGAGAGAGAGAGAGAGAAAGAAAGAAAGAGAGAAACTTTCATTTGATTCCTGGTTTTAATTCATGGTTGGATGTTTTCACTGATTTCAAAGCCTTGGCAAGGCACAGGTGTCCACTCACAATCTTTGAACACACACTTTGTGGGCAAAGTGGCAACTGTTGTATGTAAGTGGAATGCATATTGTAGTCAATTTGCTTTGGGCGGTGTGGGAATAATCACCACTAGAAAAGACATGTTTCTTTGAGAAATTCCTCTTTTGTAGATATTCGTTTTGTTTTAGAGAGACATTCAACCTTGTAGACAACTTCATACCTGCCTATAACTGAATTCAAACGAGAGATCCAGAGGGTCTAAAGGTGATAACTTCTTAAACAACAACACTCTAACTATGCACTGAGGTTAGCACTGACTACCATGAGCACCTAAGAGCTCTCCTGTGTTAACTAAGACCTGTCACTATGGCTACTCCACTACACACTGCTCTTACACGACTACACAGACCTTGGTGAAGGCCTCACAGGCTTCAGGAAGACAAGCCCAGAGAAAAGAGCTCACAAGGCAAGTACTGACAGGTCAAGTTAGAAATGAGTACTTCATGTGATACCGAGTAACTGCAGTGGAGAACTGATGAATTCACTTGACACTTGTCCCAGCATGTTTGCCTGCTGTGATAAACGTCATAAGCAATAGCACCTTAGGGAAGGACAGAGTTCATTTCGTCCTGTGATTCTAGGTCACAGTTCATCACAGACTGAAGTCAGGGCAGGGACCCATGCAATAGCTGAAGCAGAAAGCATGGAGGAAGGCTTGAGTTCAGACAGCTTTCTTCCACAGTCTATAACCACCTTCCCCAGAGTCCCACTGCCCATTGGGGCCTGGGCTCTCCCACATCAACCAGCAATCAAGACAATTCTTTATAGACATGGCCATAGACCAATCTAATGTGGGCAATCATTCAGACCCTCTCTTCCCAGGTGACTTTTGTTTTTGTATCAAGGTTCCAACAGCAGTTGCACCTAAGTTTAAGAATCCAATGATCAAAACTTAGATCTTAGACTGATGTTCAGCATCTTTCCAGCAAGCAAACAAAAAACGCTTATCTTTTACATTTTTAAAGAACCAAGAAACATACACCATTTCTTTGGTACAAAGGAACAGGCAAAAGTAATGGAACAAAAGCCATGGGAATAAAGTTTTGTTCAAGTACTAAGAAACTTCAAATAAAACACAGGAATAGTGAGAATGGCTCTAACATTGGATTGGAAAAAAATGAGTCAAGCCAATAAAAACTACATTTTGCACGAAGGTCCATGTGACAAATGGTTTCTGCTCCAATTCATATTTTATATTAAGCAATTCAAGGGAAACATTAAATCATACTTTACAATAATGAAATATTTAGGCAGTCTAGACATTTTAATTATAATCAATATATATTAATTCACCACTTTCAATCACAGGTGTCTGAGGTCTGCGGGCAGTGAGGCACTGGTTTCTTGACTTTGCAGTATTAACAAAGCATGCAGTTTCCACTGGTTAGTTCCTTGTAATCAGCCACCACAGCTGATGCTCTTTAGTTACAGCTAATGGTAATCACTAAGTCAAAAAATTCCTTCATCTATTTTAATTTGTGATCTATGGGTACTTTACTAGTTCTAGCTTAAGCATTTATCATGCTCAGGGTAAACAGAGAGGAAGGCACCATCAGCCATGCTTAAACAATAGCTAGAGCCTTCAGCAGGATGATGGCAAAGATATCTTGACTTTGATTAGGGAGACTGACTTTGTCTCCACGTGTTTCTGAATTACTCAGTATAGTTTTAAGCACAACAACCTTTCCCACCATCTGGTATCTAGTCACGATCCATATGCAACAAAGCAGATACAAACCCAAAGCAAACAGCTGACCTTGCAAAGACAACTTCCGGCCCACAAAATAACATCTTGTTTGAAATAATACAACGGTCTCAAAGAATAGCTGCTTTGTGCAATCTCTTTTGAAGAATACCAGCTATAAAAGTCCATCAACGAGTATTTTCCCTCATTCTGAGATAATGTGGCAGTTGAGTAATCATGCAGGCTGTTCTAAAAATGTATGTGTGTCTAGTTAATTCAGGCAGTTTATTTTGATAGCATTCACCTCTTTTTGATTATAGCAGGTGTTTCAAGGATAAATTTACTGAAAATTGTATTTTGTTTAAACAACAGTACATGTACATTTATGGCCCTGTTATATTAAAAAGCATTTATTGTCTGGCAGCAATAGATACAATTACAAACATTTGTGACAGTAATTGGAGCTATTACTCCTGCATGGAGCCTCATGGAGATCAACTTATTGCCACCTGTATTTACATTTGTTGCTATAATTGTAAAAGCTGACTTTTAGAATTGGGTGTCTTATTTTTCTTAAAATTACATGAATATTTTTAATAGAAGGTCTACCAGAACATCTCTAAGAATTATAAACGTAGTTTCTCCATTATGCAAATAATAGGCAGACTTCCATTTTAATAATGATCATGTACATAAAATTCATTCCTGCATTCCAGCACACAGAATATATTATGTCTCTTGGCTTGTGAATGCAAGAATACTATCAATATTTCCTACCCCAAAACTAGAGAATGTCTTAAGAAATGTTCTGATTCCCAAACTATAACAATACATAAATATTTAGAAATGCTAACTTTTGCTAACACCTTCTCATGCCGTACCCAAATGCAATGACAGGGACAGGGCAAAGCAAGCTAGTCTCTCCACCGCTTCGGAATGGGAGACCTGCTCTCCATTGCTCCCAGGTACAAATTTGTCTGCAATAATAAAAAGAGAAAATCTACCTCTGTAACTTTCTGCAGGACTTGGCTTCCAATTTGAAGAGACTGAGATCCAATATAGTAATTCTGTGGTCCCTCCAGGTTCATTTAAATGGAATTCTACCTGCTGATTAATGAAGGCTCCTCTTTTCCCTGTTAGGTTTTAGCTCTCATGGTGACCGAGAAGCCCAAAGGCTCAAAACTATTGCCATGATTTTATCCTAAGCACCATGACTCTTCCCAAAAGGTCTCCCTCTGTAAGTCACCCCAGGCAACACCTGAGTGCTTTATTTACTTTAACACAAAATTCAATTGTTTGGAGGTGAAGTTTAAAGTTTCAGGTTCTTTTTTTACAATGGCAGTCTGAGTGAGATACTATAGAACAGGAAAGGATATAGAAAGCAGTTCAGTGACTCAAAGGTTTGAGATAATTAGAAATATATGTTGTAATATTTCCAAAGCCTTTAGAATAATCACTTTATCTAAATTCCTTGTAATGAATCTGAAGATTTACGTAATTACTAGAGACACTTTGGCAAAATGAAGGAGGTACCTACTCAACTATCTCTTTGAAAAACAAAGCAGGAAACATTTAATTATAATTTGGAAAAAATCTATTTAAGAAATTAATCAAAATTTTAATTACTATATCCATAGGGCATTGAAGCATATTAGAACATTTGTTCATTCTATTAAATACCTAATATTAAATCATTGTCATGTACAATCTTTTAGAAATAAGCACTGCATTACTGGTGAAATTTAGTTGAAAACTGATTTCACACTTTCTGTTTTTCCTTATTTTTGAGGAACAAAAATAGTAGTATTTACTTGGTTTCTATTATTATAAAACAAACAAAACAACGTTAATTTAAAATAAAAAGGAATTCCCCTAATAGAGACTAATAGGATTGAGGATTTTAAGAAGTCATTTACCTTAGGTCAACAAATATACAAACGGAGGACAATACCGAGACACACACAAAACCTACCCCCTAGCTCCCGCACAATGCCGCCCTCACTTTCCCCATCTGCTCCACACCTGCTGAACTTGGACACCTAGCTCTTCCACCTGGAAAGCAGGTGGGTGTTGATGCTAGGTGCAAGCTCTGCTAAAGCCACGATACCATTCATTCCTATTTTAAAACAAGGTTTGGGAATACATATAATGCAATGCAATGATTGTGTATACACACACACATACACACACACACATGTATGTATATGTGTATGTATATATTTTTTTTCTGAGACAGGGTTTCTTTGCTGTAGTAGCTCTGGCTTTCCTGGAACTCTCTTTGTAGGCTGGCCTTAAACTCACATAGATCTTCTAGCCTCTACCTCCCTTTAATCCCAAGTGCTGGATTAAAGGTCTGCACCATCATGCCTGGCTGCAATGCTACATTTTTGAGCCGCACTACAGTATCAGTCGTATGGACACCGCGTGCAGAACGATGGTCAGCATGGCGTGGCTCTCTGATGCCATCCTGTGCTTTACGTGCGCTCATTTGCTTAGTCTTCTATAACTCCTTAAGGGCGGCATGGTAACAAATGCCATTTCCAGATGAGCAAACTCAGGCACAGGGTGGCTGGGCTCCTCACCACTATAATGTGATGCTGAGTGACCGAGGTTTCTAAAGTCTGCTTTTAATCATATGTTACAGTCTTTATCTGAATAGCCAAATGCCTGCCTTGGCATTCAGATACTATGTTCATCACTTTTTCTGTTTACATTTCTTCATTTGAGGTAAAAAGGACTTGCTTTCTGAGTGGTGGGAAAGGGTTAAGCGAAATAACACATGTTCACTTCCAGGATCAGGTCCTGGCACACAGTAAACAGTAAAACCCAGTTATTACAATGATGCGTTGTAATGTGTGCAGCGACTAGGGATGATTGGAAAGATTTAGCAAAGAATAACAACACGAACCTTGTTAAACGCATGCAAGAATATAATGTGGATGCTTTTATATATTCCTAAAATGACAGAAGCATCACTGCATGCACCCCGCAAATCTTCCTGAATACTGATTTGGCACCCACAGTAGAAGAATACAATAGCAGTACTACTGCTGCTAGTAGTAGTAGTAGTAGTAGTAGTAGTAGTAGTAGTAACAATATACTGACTACATATTCTGTCTTATTTTTTTACTTTGTAAAACATTTCTGAGACAAACCACCATGACCAGGACAACTTAATCTGGGCTCACCGTTCCAAAGGGTGTCCATGACTATTACAGCAAGGAGGCTGGAAGAAGGCACACAGCCATCGTCCCAGAGTAGCAGCTGATAGCTTTTATCTGATCCACAAGCATAAGGCAGAGAGAAAGAGAGCTAACTGGGAATAGAGTGGGATTTTTTTGTTTGTTTTTTGTTTCTTGTGACAGGGTTTTTCTGTGTAGCCCTGGCTGTCCTGGAACTCTGTAAACCAGGCTGCCCTCAGACTCAGAATCCACTCTGCTTTCCAAGTGCTGAGATTAAAGACATGCTCTACCACTGCCCAGCATGTGGGCTTTTGAAACCTCAAAAGCTACCCCTAGTAACACATCTCCTCCAACAAGACCACACCTCCTAATCCTTCCGAAAGAATTCCACCAACTGGGGCCCAGGCATTCTACTAAACAAGCCTATCGGGGCTGTTCTCATCCAAACCACTTCCACTCTCTGGTCCCCATATGCTTGGGGCCCCACTATAATGCAAAAATAATTTAATCCAACTTCAAAAAGTCCTCCATTGTCCTTCACAGTCTCAATAAAGTTTAAAAGTCCAAAGTTCAAAGTCCCTCCCAAGATTCAACGTAACATCTTAATTGAAACCCCTGTAAAATCAAACAACAAATTATATACTTCTAACATTGATGGCACAGAATATATATTAAAAGGCAGGAAATGGGGCATAGTGAGAACATACTGGACAAAGCAAGACAGAAGACCAGCAGGGCAAACCCAAAATCCTCTAACTCCATTTCCAATGTCAAAAGGCATAAATGCCTCTGGCATTTGAACTTTGTTGACTATAACACAGTTCTCTCTTTTCTGTCTGTCTGTCTGTCTGTCTGTCCCCACTCCATGTCTACATCTCTCTTTGACAGATCCATGGCTTGGGGTCTTTTACACAGTCCAGGGTTCACTTGGACAGCTTTACACATGGCCTTTGCTGGTCTCCCCTGCCACAGCCTGGTCTCTGCAATTTTCTTTAACCTTGGAGAATGATTGTACAACACCTTTACTCCTCATCATGACTCCACTGGATCACTGTTGCCAAGTTTGGCTGCTCTGCTGGGGATGGAACCAGCCTCTCCTTCAATCACATTGGCATAAGCTTTGATTCCTTGTTGCTCTATTACAAACAGTAACTCCGTAGACCTTTTCCTTACACAAGTTACAAGTTTAGCCAGGCCGGGTCTCACTCCATGGGTGCCAGTCTATTTCATCTCTCCCTGTGTCTTTCAGCACAAGCCATGGCTCCAACATTAAATATCTTATAGTTCTTGTTCTTCTCAAAAATGTACATTTTTTATTTCTTTTTGCCTGCTTACTCCTTTTTATTGTATATCTGAATGAGAGTGATTACTAGTAACCATATGACAGAGTCAATATAAGGCTGTCTTAAAATTCCCTCTGCCAGTGAAATTAGTACAAAACTTGTCAGTTTAGCTTTAGGCAAATTCTTAAGACAAGGGCGAAAGTAGCCACATTCTTAAGCAAACTATAAAAGAACGCTCCCGGGGCCACGTACTACTATTATTCCCCTCTAATAACTCTTGGGCTGGACCTCTGTAGTCCATATCACTCTCTGCATTGTCTTCCACGTTCCTACTTGGAAAGAATCAATGTTTTCCACATTTCTCTAAACAGTAGCATGGTCAGGCTTGTCACAACAATAGCCCACTCCCTGGTAACAACTTCTTACTTCCTTTTTTATTGCTCCATCAAAGTACCATGACCAACTTATATAAAAACCAGTCTAGGACTGGAATTGCTCCTAATGAGCTGAGCCTCCACATCAATCATTAATTAAGAAACTGCCCTACAGATCTGCCAGGCCAATTTTATGAAATAATTTTCCAATTAAGATTCTCTCTTTCAAGACATGTCCAGGTGGTATCAGGTGGACCAAAATCAACTAGGAAATAAATAAGCTTTGGATCTAATTCACAGAACACTCTGGCTTGTTCTTCTTTGAAACATTACTTGCATATTTTTCTCATAATTAAAAACAAAATTGAATTTAAACTACTGTTGTATATTCATTATACACAATGATGGTTTTCATAAAGACACTTTTATCAGAGTACATCACGTTCTCTTCTGACCATCTCAACTCCTCTTTCACACCCTCATTTGTCTTGCCCTAATTTCCTTGTTTCCCTCAGATAACATCTCTTCCACTCTCGTGTGTGTGTGTGTGTGTGTGTGTGTGTGTGTGTGTGTGTTTATAGTTAGGGTTTCTCTTGCTGTGATAAAATGCCACATCATTTTATCATGCCAAACTTGGGGAGCTAAGGGATTCTTTCATCATCAAAGGAAGGCAGGACATAATCAGGGCAGAGAACTGGAGGTAGGAGCTGCTGCAGAGGCATGGAGGGTGTTGCTTGCTGGCTTGTCCCTCATGGCGTGCTGCTCAACCTGCTTTCTTATAGAACCCAGGCCCACTAGCTCAGGGGTGGCCCCACTCAATCACTAATGAAGAAAATGCCCCCTAGACTTGCCTGTAGCCTGATAGTATGGAAGCAATTTGTCAGCTGAGGTTCTCTCCTCTCCGATGACTCTGGCTTGTATCAAGTTGATATACAACCAGCCAGCACAATATGATTTTATGTATCTATGTCACACCATGCAATATTTGTCTGAGTTATTTTCTATTTTCCATAATTTGATGATCTCCAGTAGGCATCTATTTTCCTGCCAATGCCACATTTTACTTATGATTGACTAAAACTCTATTATGCATGTAACCAAGTACACGTACTCATTTGCTGAGGCACACCTAGGCTGCTTCCCTAACCTGTATAAGTGAAAAGCTCCACACTGCACACGAATGTACACGTGTCTCTATGGTATGTTGACTCAGCAGTTTCCAGGATTATGCCCAGAAGCTGCATAGCTGGGCCATACACTACTACTCATCATGTTGTTGTTGTTGTTGTTTGAGGAACCTTCACGCTGAGTTCCATAGCGCTGCATCTGTTTATATTTCTATCAGCAGTGAGGAAGGGTCCCTACCAGGCCCCAGCTTTGCTAGCTTTTGTTACTGTTTCTTGATGATAGCCATTCTCACTGCCATGAGATAGAATTTTAATGTAGTCTTAATTTGCATTTCTCTGATAGCTGAATATTGATTTTTTTCATGCTCACTGGTCATTTGTACTTCATCTCTGGGGAACAGTCTGTTCTTTTCATTAGTCTGTTTGTTGATAGGGTGTTTTCTTTGGTAGGTTTTTGAGCTCTTTAAGGATGCTAGATAATAATTCTGTGTTAGACGCATAGCTTGCAGAGATTTTTCTCAATTCTATAGGTTATTTCTTCAATTGCTTATTTCCTTTGTAGTCTGAACTTTTTAATTTTATTCAGTTAGCATCTAATGAGACCTTTGTCTTCAGTTGAGAAGCACATTATTTGTATTTTTTGGGCACATATTTTGTTTCCTAATTCTATTTTGTTTATGCTAATATTAAAATTAGTTTCTATTCTTTGGAAAGAGGAAACAGTATCAAGTAGTGCCGTATACTAGATAAGAGTGACATTAGCAAAAAGAACTTGATTGCACCACTAGGAAAGGCTTCCAAGGGGAAACTGGAATGTAATGAAATCTGGTGGACACAAATGGAACATGTAAAGAACATATTCCCAAACTAAAGGATTCCCTTGGTTTTTTTAAATTACCTGCAAGAAACCATAGAAGTAATAAACTTAGGTTGAAAGGAAAAGTGAAAAAAAAAAAGAAGCAAACTACCCATAGCAGACAAATATGAAACTTATTTACTAATAAAAGTCATTTAAAATAAATTTACAGTGAATTTAAATAATGAGACCCTTTATTATGTGTCTCCCAGAATCTCTATGGTACTCAAATATTAATACATGATAACCAGTAAAACATACTGACTCTCCAATATTTAATTTTTTCTTCCTCAAATGTGAACTGAAGTAAGAAGGGGCTCTAAATGCCCAAAGTAGCCTATGCTGAGTGACAGATCACTCTGTTGGCCAAATAAAGGCTGTGATTTGGTAGAGCCAAGAATCAAGGCAGACGAGGATGTGCCCTGAACCCGCAGCGCGCTCGATGACATAGGATCTGAGAAGAAAATTCACATGCAGCTAGCTACTCAAAATACCCAAGAAAGGGAAGAGAGAACCTGTAGAGACCATATCCAGTGGTTAAGTATGGCCCCCAGTTGAGGGATAAGGATGACCCACCCACCCACCCACCCGCCCACCCACCCACCTACCTACCTGCTTCAAAAATATTAACCCAGAACTGTTCCTGTCTACAGGAAATACAGGGACAAACAGTAGAGACTGAAGGAAAGGCTATTCAGAGACTGCCCTATCTAGAGACCTATGCCATTTGCAGCCAGCAAACCCAGACACTATTGTAGATGCCAAGAAGTGTTTACTGACAGGAGCCTGATATAGCTGTCCTCTGAGAGACCCTGCCAGAGCCTAACAAATACAGAGGTGGATGCTCGCAGCCAACCATTGGACTGAGCACAGGGTCCCCAATGGAGGAATTAGGGAAAGGACTGTAGGAGCTGAAAGGGTTTGCAACCCCACAGGAAGAACAACAACTTCAACTAACCAGAGCTCCCCCCATACTCCGAACTCCCAGGGACTGAACCACCAACCAAAGAGTACACATGGAGGCACCTATGGTCTAGGTCCCTGAATATGCAGCAGAGGATGGCCATGTTGGGCATCAGTGGGAGAGGCCCTGGGTCCTGTGAAGGTTGGATGCCCCAGAGGAGGATGCTAGGGTGGTGAGGCAGGAGTGGGTGGGTAGGCGAACACCTCATTGAAGCAGGGGGGGGAGGGATTGGGGGAGTTTTTGGAGGGGAAACTGGGAAAGGGGCTAGCATTTGAAATGTAAATTAAAAAAATAACCAATAAAAAATAAAGTTGGGGAATTTTATGTACAAAAAAATAATATCCATGTCCTAAGAATCACTGAGAAATCAAAACATCTGCTCTTGGGGATGTTACTCACATACTTGATTGTATAAATAATTTGGCACAGGAGATCCTCAGGGGACTAAGCTGGCAGCATGTGGTAGGAGTGAGTGTCCAATTTTAAATTAGTTAATTATTTATTTCCCCAGTTAGAACAATTTTGATTGTCCTGATTTTTTCACAGCCCAGGATTCTGAATTTGGTCTACTCTAGAATCTAACCTGCAGTTCGTTCAGCAAAGCAGCCTGTGTTAGCGCCCATGTTTACACTTTCCTTCTTGGTTAACTGTAGTGTGTGGGAATAGCTAAGATACACACACAAAATGCATTAGATTCTTAGGGATATGTCTACTTCTAAGAATTTATTTAGCATTAAAGTAAACAATTTAAATTTGCTTTCTTCTAGGATTAAACCATTTCAAACTACACAACAATTTTAACATGTTATTATATGTAGAATCACAACAATAGTGATTTTTTATTTTTTAAAGAGAATCTGTTCTGGCAAAAATCAAAGAACTGGAAATGTCATTTTCTTTTGCAAAAGAAAAAAATGAAGAGGCCTACAGTCCTTAATATTTGCCTATTGTCCTGATTCCTGTCCCTTAGCCACCTGAGCGCTGGGGACTCAGGGAGACGGCCCTGGCTTTAACCTCCAGTCATGTGTGGTACAAAACAGCAAGTTCTAAAACATCTTTTAATTCCAATCATCTGGTACCATCAGAGAATTCCAGTTCATCTCAAGAGAATATGATTTTCAATCAACGATATGAAAGTTATTGAGAAAAATCCCTCAACCCAAGTGAAACCACATATGTATGCTCCAAATCCTTTTGAAGATTCTTTTTTCTCTTCAGACTGTATTACAGTATTCATTCAATAATTTGTTAGATTTTGTTAAGACAAAGCAGAGATCATGTGTCTTTTACCTATAATTTCAGCATTGGAGTTGCTGAGGCAGGAAAACCACAGGCTAGCCTGCTGGACTCTGAACCCTACCATCCTCCTCCCATTGTTCAAATCCTGGGGATTCTCAACCTGGAAGCAGTTTATAAGGCAGGCTCTCTGGGCAAACATGCTCACTCTGTGGTACCTTATTGTCAGTCCTGATCGTGACTTTCAGCTGCGGTAGTACTCGCTCGACTTCTAGACTCCATTCCGCAGCATCTGTCGTCGATTCCAAAATATCTTCTTGCTTGGCAGACTCGTTTGTGTCCTAAGAAAGGAAAGATTTCACAAGATTTGAAGTTTATAAAAAGAACTGGAAAAATCTTGAGGCATTTATGCAGTACTGCACAATTTAAATTGAGGATAGTAGTGTTGAAATTATAGTGCAGTAGAAATTCTTGTCAGTTCTCCTACCTAGGCTGCAAGAAAGTTTGGTAGAAAAACAAAATAAGTATTAGAAATCAGATAACTATATGGTCCAACCAGTTTACAAAGGACAGTGCTTTGAAAATATCAGATTGAACTCAATGATTGTATAAAATGGACACACCATTTAGTCTTTTTAACTGATATCAGCAGAAGAATACAAATACTTATGTTTGAATTTTTGATACAGAAACATAAACCCAAAATGTGAAAGAAAAAAGAGATATATCTGCAGACATAAAGTGCTTACTGACAAACTGTGTATTCATTATGAGAATGATATCTCGGCCAAAGTACAGAGCACTTTAAAACTTGTTATAACACAGGCATGCTTGATCTCCAAAGGATAAGAACCTTTGGGTCACAAAATTAATTCATGGCCATTTCATCACCAAAGGAAAATCTTCCCTATCTCTGTTTTTCTCATATATTAGCATCAAATATCATGAATCTAAAAATGTAGAAAACATATAGACTAATTATTTAAAAATAAAGCTCAAAGCATTAATTTTAGAAGCAATTTTTCTTTTTAAATTCCCCTGATCAATTATAAGTGATTCTAAAGAAAAATATAAATATTTATATATAATAAAAGACATTCAAGGAGCATAAGTAGCTAAATACATGAACCCTATATGAATTCTAATTAAAAATAATCAGTAACATATTTTTAAATTAAATTAAAATTTAAAAATGTTTATTGCACTCAAGTGATCATACATGTGCACATGCAATGCATGTATGTGTGTGTGCATAGGCACATGTGCATGCGTGCGTGTGTGTATGTATGTGTGTGAGTGTGTGTGTGTGTGTGTGTGTACATAGGTACCAGGGCTGGCATGAGGGTCTTATTCTACTGCTTTCTACCTATTTTCTGATTTTTGAGGTATGTCTTTTGATGAGCCTGGAGTTCACCATTTTGGCTAGGTTAACTGGCCAGGGAGCTTCCAGGAGCTATGTATCCACCCTCCAGCACCACAGTTATAGCTAGTTACCATCATGCCCAGTTCTTACTTGGATCTTGAGGATCCAACTTACATCCTAATCCTTGGATAGTAAGAACCTTACCCTGTGAGGCATCTTCCCATCCCCTTGTAAAATGCTATTTGTGGTTGTTATATGTGTGTATTATGTGCTATATGAGTTCATGTGCTCATGTGCATAAGTGAATTCATGTATGTGTGCGTGTGTAGTATATGTCTTCTAGCATCACTCACTGTACTACTATCTTTGAGATGGTCTCGCATTGCCTAGAGCTCACAAACTGGTCTAGGGCGGCTGGCGGGCAAGCTCCAGGGATCAGGGCATCTCTACTCCTTATTCCTGAGGTTACAGATGTGAACCCCCACACCTGGCTTGATGTTGGGTGCTGGGAATCTCAACTCAGCTCTTCATGTATGCAGCCACGCTGCCACCCTCATTAAGTGATAGGGCTGAGACAGTCAAGGCATCAGAAATTGCTGGATATTAATTAGGATGTTATTAATTCTAGAGGTATCACTTAGTATTGCATTAATATTAAAAAAACCCTCATAAGCTAGAAATATATGCTGAGTGTTTACAGATGAGTTAAATAATGTCTGAAATCTACCTTAAAATATTTTGGACAAAAAGTAAGCTCGGCTAAAACATGACTGAAGAAGTATTAATAACTTAAAACAGGCAAGGGTGCATAAGGGGCAGTATCTAATTTTGTTACATTTGAAATGCTCTGTAATATAAAATTCAACAATAAACACAATGGAAACATAAAACCTTAAAAAGTATGTAAACATCATAGTAAAATTACACTCTCAATGTGAATTTTATGCACTGAAAGACATTCCTTAAATGTCTAACTCTAAGTGGATTGCCTTGCAGTGTTTTGCATTTTTGTGGAAGCCCGGGGTCTCTCTTTATGGAGTTCTCTCGTGAGACCAGCGCTTCTGACAGAGCTATGTGCCTCCCATCTATTAGCAAGTCCACATAGACTCAGAACCTTAAGCGGACTGGATATTGCTTTTATACCTCTATCTCCATTATCTGGGGATATATACCTCAGTATGTACATTTGGCATTTATTCAGTTGTATCCCATTTAGAAGGACTCAAAGTACCTTTTTTAAAACTATAAGTATTCATCAAAGCAAAATGCGGACATCTAAGTGAAAATAGCCCAAGAGTGAATCTCAGACACTACTCTGTCCATTTACATATTGGAACCTTCGTTTTGAGCACTTAAGAGAATACTGTATGGTGTATAAACTAAACACAGGGCAGCACAGAAGCACTGCGCATCAAAGCTGGCTAGGAGAGGGGGTTGCGGTATTCACTAAGCAGACACGTGCAACGTCTATGGGAGATGCAGGGCAGGGAAGGAGAGTAGTTTTCCCACTGAAAGGCTGGAAACAATTCTCTGTCCTTTGATTTTTACTGACACTCATAATACACATGTTCCTGGAAGTGCAATGGGTGCACCCTCACTAGCATATCTGGCTACTAGGACTGGTTCACTTGCACCAAGCAGATTTTGAGTAGCAGGGATGGTTGACCTGTGTTTGCTTGAATGTAAGTGTTAACAATGTGAAGCTTTGTGGGACACACAGCCTGTTCCTGCCAGGATTAAGGTCCACATCACAGTTCTATAAAGCCAGACTGAAAAAAAGAGGATCTGTCTTCTCAGTAGCATGGCGGCCTGGTTCCCAAGAATGTCGAAGCTATGGTTACTGACATAAAGCTGCCTGAATTATAGAACCATCCTTTAGTTCAACTCAAGCCACACATGGTGCATTCAATCCAGAGCCTGTGCTGTCCAACCTCAGCCCCTCATTTTTGCCTCTTCTCCTTGCTAGTTTTTCAAAAGGATACATTTTAAAATGACCTAGCCTGATAAAAAGGCCATTTCTCCTATTGTACGTTCTTTAGACTGGGACATAGAATTTCCAAGTAGAAATAATATATTCAGCAATGTCTTTCCTTTCCTTTCCTTTCCTTTCCTTTCCTTTCCTTTCCTTTCCTTTCCTTTCCTGTCCTTGCCCCTCCCCTCTTCCCTCTCCTTTCCCCTCTCCTCCCCTTCCCTCACCCCTCCCCTTGCCCCTCCTCTCACCCCTCCCCTCCCCTCTCCTTTCCCCTCCCTTCCCCCTCCCCTCTCCCCTCCCCTTCCCTCCCCCTCCTCTCTCTCCTCTCCCCTCTCCTCCCCTCCCCTCTCCTCTCCTTTTCTTTCCTCTCCCTTCCCCTCTCCCCTCTCTCAATGGACTTTGATTTGACTATGACCCAGATTCTGCAATTGTAGGATGAAGACCAAACACTCCTTTAGGAGACTCAAGTACATATGCACTTTAACATTGGCCCTTTTAAAAAGTTGTGTTTACCATTACTGGGTTCGTTAGTTCTCTTTTGGTCTAATTTCCTAACTCTCGATGTGCTGAGGTCATTTAATTCAAGGGTCCGAGCAGTTTTACTTATTCGGGATGTATTTATCCCCTGCAGAAACAGGCCAGTGGCTAAGAAAGGCAACCCGAGCACCGCGGGCTTGGGCGAGCAACACCAAGCTTCTATTGAACATCTGCACATTTACTTCATGATCTTGATCCTCATTCAACATCTCCTAACATCTGGCAACTGCACGCACTAGCAAAGATAAATCATTTAAAAGTTCTGTTTTTTGCCTTAGTTAGAACACTTGGAGAAAACCATTTCTTTTTATTTAACAAATGGAATTTTACATGTGGGTATTAGTAAGACAAAGTTGCTGTTTTGATTTGATCAAAATGTTGCATCTCTCTCTGAAGCAATATTAACTAAGATCCTGGCTCTCAGGAAACTGCATTCTCTAGTTACTCTAGTGGAACAGGCAGTTAAAAGCTTGGGAGACACAGCCTATCTAGCATTTTCCTTATAATTAATTAGCTCAACCAACACTTCATTTGTTAAATTCTTTGAACATTCAAGGCAAGAATCCAGGTACTATATATACAGGTTTGGAAAGACTTTAATTCCTGCCTGCAAGGGGTTTACAGCGCCTTAGGAAACATTTGAGGTCAGTTAATGGGAGTGAAATTTGGTCTCAGGTAAAAGGACTGATGGATGAACTGAGAAGTGATCCTCACTGTGAGAGGAAGAACTGAGGATAATGGTCCAACCCATCCCACAAAGTAACCACAGCTCAAATAGTGAGGGGCAAGATCAAAGTCAGTTCAAAGATCAAACAGGCAGTGTTAATAGCCTTCACAGAGCGCTGTGCCAGTAAGTAATGTCTTTCTCCCAGGTAATGTTAAAAAAGACAGGACAGGATAGTTAAACATCTAAAGAAAAACTGTATTGTGTTTGTGTATGTGTGAGTATGTGTGTGTGTTCCTCAAATATAAATGTTGATATAATATAAACACACATATATAAATACATAACCGCCTTATGGATAAACTAATTTTTCTGAAGAGTTCAATTCATAAACGTACCAACAGAAACTTCAGGTGGAGTTAACTGCCAAGATTAAATAGTCAGGTGTGATACACAAGTCTGCAATTCCAACACTCAGGCTGGCTAATGAAATGGAATTATGAGTATGAGACCAGCCTGCGCTACAGAGCAAGTTCCAGACCAGCCTGGTCTACACAAGCTTTGTCCAAAATAAAAAAGAGAAATTAATAGTCCCAAGGCTCCTCTGAGGGAACAAAGCCCTCTTGAGAGCCATAAAAGTACACTGTACGTGATAAAGTGGCAGACCTCAAATCCCACCTCTTATTTCTTGAGTTTTAACTTTCTGCTGGCTCCTCCCCACTGGTCCTTAATATAAAGTTGTAATTTATGCTTTAAATTTCTTAGCATTTTATTTTATGGTTTGATATTTTCATATCATGTATTATCATGCATCAGTACACCTATGGGGCTAACACTTGTCAGTCAAATTTCTATTTGATCCTTCTGTTCTTTTCCTTCCGGCTGTTGATGCAGGTGGAGTTTACACAGGCATACGGAATGCGGGAGACTCTTTTTCTCCACATTAGTAGTTAGTAGTCAGTTATATCACCACCATTTAACCCGAAAAGTCGCTGCTTATCACTGATGACGTCCTTTCATATGTTAATACTGCCACATTTTTACATCCTTTCATGGATCCTAAACTAGTCTATAGTTCTGTTTCTTAGCCAGACATACCCACCCCAACTTACATAAAAAACACAAACAATTTTATGTATCCATCACCCAGATCCTGAAATAGAAGGCTCTTACATAAACTGGGGGCAGAGGGAGAATAAAGGCTGTAATGTTTATATCTAGATGCAGATATTTAGAGATATTTTCACATTTTCCCCACTGTACTCTTTTGTGTTCTAATTTACAGGAAACATTTGTTTTTAAAATAATAAAACTTGAAGCTTTTTTCTGACTACATATACATGTACATAGACTGTGGAATCAATAAAGTTTTGGTTAGACTTCAATTTGCAATTTTGGCAACTGATCACATACATAGCTAACCTTGCTCCCTCCCCCTCCCTGCACTCCTTTTAATTCAGGGTATGCCAATTCAAATGAGCTGACTACATTAATATCTTCTTCCCCTGCTCCCTTGTGTGTGTGTGTGTGTGTGTGCGCGCGCGCGCGCGCGCGCGCGCACGCACCTGTGTTGGGGCAGGGGCAAAACATAAGCTAACTTTTAAAAATAAGATGAAATTTAGGTGGGGCAGGCTTTTGTGTTTTGTGTGATGAGACAGGAGGAAGTGTGTTTTGGCAACAGTGAGTCTAAATGTATCCTTACAAAGGTGTATGGGATGTGGAGCAGCAGAGGAAAGACAAAGTCAGGTGTTTACAGTGACGAAAATAGCAAGAGGCAGACTACTGAAATAGGAATGAACACAGCCTGTGGAAATCACAATGAGAGGTGAGCAGGGACTCGGGAGGAGAATGCTGTCTGAAAATCTAGGTCATGAAATGTGACTTTTGTCCTTTGGGCCAGGGAAGAGGCAGAAGTACGAATAAGGTCCGCTGACTTCATTCACTTAGCAGATAAATATTTACTTGGTGCCTACTATTGCCACATACTGTGCTAGTCCTGGGAACAATGAATCAATGGAAACCTCCTGGCACAAGTACTCTCCTGCTTCATAAAGATCTATGTGTTATAGGTTTGTGGGCACAGAGCTGAGTAGGGTGGAAGCCAATGGGAAGTGTCACTGAGGAGGACGAGCTGAGCCTCATCAGGTAGAGAGAATGACTTTAAACAGAAGACTAAGTCAAAAGGGGTCCCACAAGGGAACGGATGGTGCTTCAGTCTGTAAAGTGCTTGCCTTGCGAGCTCAGGACCTATGTTTAACTCCCCAGACACCAGGTAACAAAGGCCAGGCAAGGTGGCATGTGCTGTGGTCTTAGGACCAAGGAGGCGGAGATGGATGGAGTCAGTCCCTGCACAGCCCACCTAGCTTGCCTGAGAGTCAGCAATTGCAGATCTTATTGTAAAAACCGAGATAGATGGCACGTGAAGAAGGACAGCCTAGGTGATCCTTCCTAGACATGAGCAAACACATGCAATCCACCCCCATTCAAACATGCAAACACACACACACATACACACACACACACACACACACACATGGAGAGGAGGCAAAGAGAGATATAGGAAGAACACACACACATACACAGAGAGACAGTGACAGAGACAGAGTTATACAAACTAGAAAGTTATACAAAAAGGACATTGCTGACTTACCTTGAATCATAACAGTTTGTAAAACCAGCACAAGGTTAGGTGCATGAAGTGCAGTTACTAAACTGCAGCCTGAAGCCTCGTCAAAGCCTTAGTGCTTCATAATCTATGTACATAAACTTGTAGGCAGAAAAAAAGTCTCAAAAGTTACTGAAACCTGAATCACCTTATAAAAGTCTAAAGGTAAGTATGAAGACCATTAAAGTCTGCTTTGAGGTTCAGTCAGGTTATAGAGAACATGGCCTTGCAATACAGCTGAAAGGGGGAAATGAAACACGTAGCACCCACATGTCACAGTGACCACACTGCTGCCTCGGGGAAAATGAAATCAGTCAGATATTCAATACACAAGTGTTCTAGGAGTGAGCCATGAAGGGGGGCTGGAGGCAGTGGGCAGACGACTACAGTCATTTTATGGACACCCACTTAATACACTCAATCATACAACAAATATTTACTCCTAGTGTTGATTCAGGAAACATAACCTGCTCATTTATATATGGACATTGTTTTTCATTAATTCTTATGTGTCAGTTCTGTAGGAGAAATCGGATTATGAAAGTAAAGCTATAGTGTAAGCAGGGTTTTCAAGTTTACCCTGAAATGGACTTCTTATCAAGATGACGGCAATCTAAAGAGCTGTTTGTATCTACGCCATTTTAGTTTTCCTGCTGGGAACTCAAGTGCAGCACCTGATACCAGCCTCTAGAAGAAAGGTGAACATTTCTACAAAAGAAGAAATACAGCAAGCACATGGTCTATGCCAGCACCATGCCAGGTGCAGACTGTCCACAAGTTAGGTTACATTAATCTCAAAAGAAGCCCGGGAGGAATTGTGTCCCCACATTAGAGATAAGAAAGTAGCATCAAGGAGAGGTTAATTAACTTGCTAGGGTCCTGTGGCTAGAACATACACAGTCAGAGCTTTCATCAAAAGCTATTTTCAGCACTGCATCTACCTTTAAGGCCTGGACTTGGAGCTGAGAGGGACCTTGGAAAGTCCTGGTTCCATCTCCTTGCTGTGTCTGCAAAGGCCAAGATGGAAATCAGGATGTCTGTTCAAGTGTGGATTCAAAAGCTCACTAAAGATCAAGTGATCAGTCTTTCACACCCTTGAGCCTTCTCTGAGAGAGGGAAGCTCATCTTTCTTCTCCAGCCTGCATTCCCTATTCTCCTGTGGATGTGAAACTCATGGGGTGGCACAGGTTAGCCGCCAGAGAAATAAAAGCATTTACTTAGTCATAATGTCCCACTGCAGTCAAATGTGAGGCGTTTTAATCCTTGCTTGGGCAAAATACCAACCACAGAGTTGCTTACAACACACACAGACAGCCCTACCACGCACACCAATGGTTTGGGAAAGGGGGGAAATGGCTCCTTCAAGTTGGAAGCCAGATGGAAGGCAGGCTATGAGGCATGCTGTGTGGTAGAGCAGGGCCTGCCCCACACCACTCACAAAGGACAGTGTTGATGAGGAAGGTATAAAGTGAAGTAAAATAAAGGAAATTCAAATTTCTCACGGCATTTAGCAGGCAAACCATCCCTATCCCCACCTTTGATTACACACAGCCGACCTGCCTGGATGACCGTCTATAAAGCTAGAGGGAAGTCTGCATTCTACGACCTCAGTTTCATCTCCATTCGGCTTCTGCTTTTTAAGCTAAAAAGTTGCTTTTTCTTGGTATAATGAAGGCCTTTCTTTTTTCTTTCTTTCTTTCTTTCTTTCTTTCTTTCTTTCTTTCTTTCTTTCTTTCTTTTGCTAGTAATTAAAAACCAATTGTGTTCAAGGCTTTTGAGAGACTTGGTTTTATGCTGCATAACTCAGAACTGGGTTTCTAAAACCTCAAATTTAGCAACTCAAGGAAGAATAGTATCTATGGCATGTTTGAAAAAATGTTTTGAAATGAAGTGATGGGCAGTTAAAAATAGAACTGAGCAGAGCGCGCGCGGCTCCTTTTCACTGGGTTGGAGCACGCTGCATCTGCATTCCGCAGACAGGACACTGTGGCTGGGAATCTGAGGCTTCAGATGAAGGGGAGTGCCAGCAAAGCCACCACACAAATGCACGGGCTGCTTTCTGCAACGACAAATGTCACCTGGAAACAGAATGACCAGCAAACGTCACTGACACCTTGTCCTCCATACAGCTGTCCTCTCTCATCTCGGGGCACACCGCTGCAGGCCCTTCACCTTCCTCACCAACGCCTCCCACAGCCCTGCCCAGCCCAGCCCTGGAGGACTGAGTTGAGTTTAGTTAAATCTCAGACTCAAAACACTCTGAAATTAGAGAATATGGAAATCCGTGGTCCAGCCTCAGTGCCAAATACCATTCATAAGGTTTTCCTTCTAAGAAAAGGTATCCCAAAATTCAGATAATCTATAGATGAAATTTTGGAAAACCAGACATCCCTCATTAATTGTGGCTGTTTCCTGAAAAGCATGCTTAGCAAGTTCGTAATCAGGATAAGGAAGCGATAGGGGAAACTCAGACAGTAAAAATGGCCATAAAGACACTGTTAAATCTCAGAGCAAAGGAGTGCTCTGAGCAGCACACTTCCTCCTAAACAAATCAGCTGTCAGCATTAACCACCCACAGGAAGAGCCTTCGCTTCCTTCAGTACTTGAGAGAGAGCTGCTGTGCTGTGATTTGCTTAGGCAGTCCTTTACAAGTTAAGCCAGGATGGGAAGGTGAGGAGGGGCGGGGCGGGGATAGTAAGTGCATAAGTATTCTTCTGGTTAGCAGGTGCAGCCTTCACTATATTGTGGTATGACAGTATTACAGAAGTGGGGTCACCAGCTCCTCTCTCAGGGAAGGGAAGGTTAGCAGCAGATGGCCTGCTGCTGCCTGCACCCCAGGCTGCCTCACCCTGGAGCAAGCCTTCTAGGGCAGCCTGCCTCCTGGGACAGAGCCAAGTGGAGGGCTTGTCCCAGGCAGGCCTCCTCCCCCGGATGTCTACCATGTATGCAAGCAGACTCCTTTCTGCGTCCAGTCCTCTCATCGGCATCATTCTGACCGAATGAGCTGAGTGTCTCTCCTCTGTCCTCACTGACTGCTTCCTGAGAACATGACCCCTGGCATGTCCTTCTCAGGGGCCTTTCTCCTTGCTTCATGTTAGCAAAAGCCAGGAACTGACAGGTTTCCAAATCCTGGAATTATGCTACTTAGTGAACATTTCCAGTCTAGGCTTTATTTCATTTAGTGAAAAGAACACACACACACACACACACACACACACACACACCTTTCTGTGTTTCATACACAGTACACAGAAGCAACAATGAAGACTAAATTACACCTTGCCTACAAAATTCCATATCTATTAAATACTCAGCACGTGTTCATTCAGTATTATTGATTATTGAATAGCTGCCACACACCAGATACAGGTTTTCAAAAAGGCAGTAATGAACTCCTGCTATAGAGGACTGTGCATTCTGGAGATGAGGTAGACAGACAATAAACAGGTCAGTAATTATTAAAATAGGACACTGGGTCTCTCAATAAAAAGGCAGCATGAGAAGATACAGAATAATGCTGGAAGCACCACTGTTTTAAAGTCACAAGTAAACACGGCTAGCTGTCACCCATACCTTTCCAGGTCTGTAGTCACAAATATGTTTGGTGCACTGGTTTTCTTGATACTATGCAGCCTAGCAAGCTTATGAAAGGGTATTGCTACTGTGTTGTGAGCCCACCTGCTGCATTAAACATCCGATCTTAAATCTATATTACTAACCTACACAGCAATTCTGTCTTGGGGAAAGAACAGCCTGAGCCATTAGAAGCTGGAGTCAGTCACAGCTGTCCCCGACAGATGGCTTTAGTGGGCAATATGATAAGCCTGCCAGGTTTCTCAAAATATGAAAGAGTTTTTCTGTCTCATTAGTACTTCATGGTTGACCATCCACAAACACCTGGGGCTTAGACTTCTTCCTCCCATGAAAATGTCACATAGTTTTAATTCCAAAGGATATATATTATACAATCTTTGCCAAATGAGCTAATATTTAAATAATTGATAAGCTCACATATAGGAGGAAGAAAATCCTTCACATATTCTAATTTCAGTGACAAGTTAAATTGGTGGCAGAGGCAAATTTAAGATACTTTTGTTCTTCTTGATATCCAAGCTATCTGTTCAAGGGGAAATTCCACCTCACAGACTATTTACCAACACAGATCAGTTTCTAAGGATAACTGCGAATTCATCTCTACTTTATTTTATAATCAAGTATCCTCATCGTCTCCAGGGTATCCACCAACTGAATACAGGTACCACCAAGTACTTGGTCCACGTAAGAGTCACACCACACTTAAACTCTGTTAACCTGTTATAAGATGGAAGAGTTATAAGACCTGGACTTTGAAGACACATTTTGAACATAGGTAGTACAATTTTTAACTTAAAATTTAAGTACCTTGAGGTTATAAATGCTATGGTTACATCAATGAAAATAAGATAGCAACTACATAAATACCTCAAAAGAGTAGAAAGTATCTTAAATAATTTGAATACTAAAAATGATCTAAAATATAAGGTATAAACAAATAACTGGAATTTATTTATTTGGACACAACATTATCTTATAGAATTTTAATCAATAAAAATACCCTTATTAGGGAAATGGGGAATTGGAGGTTTTAATAAGGGGGTGGGGGAAGGGAAGACAAAGCCCAAGGTGAGAAAGTGAGGAGGGAGTAGAAGATGAAGAATGTTTGTTGACTGCCAAGAGAGGAAAGAACCAAGAGTTCCTGCCATGTGAAGACTGTGGCCCACAACAATGGCCAAAGTGGCAAGATGTCCCTTAGAGTGTAAGAGTGGCACTCGTACCTTGGCAGTAACCAACAGCTCTCTACTTGGACTTAAGGCCCACACAACAGGAAAGAAATCATGGCTGATCCTGGAAACCTAGCAACCTATCTGGGGCTAGTGAAGTGATTGATTTTACAGGAGAACTTACTAAACTAGCATGCATTCTAACTGCATTCTGAGTACTTATCCTTATACCCACAGATAACTGTAGTTCCCAACCCTCACTAAAGAAGCATTTCTTTACAACAGAAAATCACATTATAGAAAATCACAACCAAAATGCAGAGAACAACTGATCAGAGTACCAGTCCTCATCTACAACATAACTCCTGTGCCCAAGGCAGAGGTAACACTGTAGAATAGGAGACACAGAAACTGTAAATGACAGGGAAGCATCATCCATGATACTTCAATATGGCTACCCAAATGAGACCCAAACAAGGACAATAGCCATAGACAGGCTAAAGTGGCAGGTGACTCTCACATATGCTTTTAGCACCATACAGTAAACATTTTCTATGTGGTAGATGCAAGTTTTATAGTATTATACAGTTATATTCTAACTTTTAATTATAGAACTCTTAGGAACAGGGTAACATTTTCCAAGAAGCTTAGAAAGTTGTTCAAGTTTAGAATCTTAGTAAAGTACAGAGCTTAAGCCATATACTTGGCACAATATTATATTCCATTTTAAGTTGGGACACACACACGTATGTGCATACACACACATGTATACCCACACATACACACAAGCACATACACAGGGATTATAACTACTGGAAAATCAACAATACCTAGGCAGTAAGTAATATAGAGAGAGATCATCAGGGTAGCTCAAGAAAGTTTTCAAATGAAACAAAAACTAGATCCAGGCTGGATTTGAGGTTTCAGACATGGAAATAGAGGGTCAGTGAGAATATAGTGCAGGTATACTTTTTCGAGGGTGCATAGGCATATAAATTATTATGATATACATATAAAAATGCAAAATGCCATTTATTTAAAATAACTCATTGACAGTAAGCACACTATTATAGGCTAGATTTATTTTGTAATCATAACAGAGAGAAACTTTCATAAAGCAATGCCTGACAAGGGAATAGAATTTATTTTATTTCATAGAAATACAACTTAAGTATTTTCCTACAAACAAAACTCATCTGCTTCTGGTCTACATCAATGGGTAATAACTTGAAACAGAACAATTTATAGTTTTCCATAATTAAAAATGGCATCCAGCAAATACATTTTCAGTGTACCCCAGAGGCACTGTGTAGGTTTCCATGGGCAGGAGGCAGCTTCACTCGCCCTTCTGGATTTTATGTTTGTTATAATTGTAACATTTTATATATAGGAAGACAATTTTCATAACTAATTTGCAAGAGGCACATAAAATAATGTCTGGCAAATGGCCAGATTTCCAGCAGAACATGTATGCTAACTGTTTAGCCAACAACACTTACCAAGCGATAGGTCTGGGCCTTTAAAACGTTGAGATCAATAAAGTTTTCTTCATTATCTGTCTCCTCTTCCTTTGAAAAATAAAAATATTTGAAATTAAAAAACTATCATTTAAATATAGACTTCTAAATACATAATATCCTAAGCTATGCTGAACTTAATATGACTGACTCAGTAAAGCATATTTAAAAGTCTAATAAATATGCATAAAGTAGGGCGGACAATTATTAACAGCTCATATGTTCTTTGAAGTTTTGATGGTGCCATTTAAAAAAACCTGTTTCTGCAGACACTGAAAAAAGGAGGGGAAAAGAGGGAGGGGAAGGAGTAATTGCTACAGTTCATTGATGAATATAAAAATAGACAAATAGGCCCAAGTGGCATGTGTGAGATAGTGCCAGCTTATGGAATTCTGAGTAACAAGACTGAAATGAAAAAAGAAAATGAAGGCTGAAAGACACAGTCATTTCACTGGTTCCAGGGACAAGTGTGTGTAGATGCACTTAAAGCAGTGCTTTCTTCTGAGTTTGTATCTGTATCTGTGCCTGTGCATGCTACATGTGTTCCAGGGCTCATGGGAGGCAGAAAGTTGGGTGTCAGGTCTTTGGGAAGAGCAGCAAGGTTTTAGCCACTGAGCCATTTCTCCAGCACTGAAGATACATTTTTCACACTGTGTGTGAGAAGCACACTGGGTGCTCAAACTTGTTAAGTTAATGAATAATAGTAATGTGTGGTGTACAGCCCTCACAGCCATTTAAAAGGACAGTCGAAACCGCTCTTCACCTGAGTGCAGGTGGTTGTGGGGGTGTGGGTAGGAAGTGACCCTTTGAGACTCAACGTGTTCTATAAGCAGGAGGGTCTGTAGGCTCACAAAATCACGCAGTTGTGGTGACACTGTAGGTGAACGTGATCTAATAGAAATATCAGTCATATGGACAATAAACATCATAGTAATGCCCACAACACTTGGTCCCCAAGTCATATGATCCTGTAAACAGAAACACACACAAACCAGGCTAAAAAACGAGTGTCAGAGAGCGAACAGTTCCACACGTAGGGCTGCTCAAGGCTGCAGTGGGAGATTTCAAAGATCGCCCTACCTAAAGATTTGAGAAACATAAGCCAGCGGTCTTGGAATGTGATGCTGAGACCAGTTACTGAGCGTTGTCTGGGAACTTGCTGGAATGAAAATTCTAAGGTCCTATCCAAGATCTATTCCACAAACGTAAGACTTGAGAGCTATGTCCCTAAGCCTTGAGGAAATGGAAAGAATTCAGCAGGCACAGAGCACACAACTGACTTGTTTATAAGTCAAGTAAATATTGATACTTCTGAAAAGTTGCTTGAGTGTATTCTGTGTTTGTACTACATAACAACCAGAGTAATTCATTAAAGTGCCAATGACTCATTGCTGTTTGAAGAAACAAGGTTACAGTAAAGTTACCATGACCTCATCAGTACTGTTTACACAGGCGATCAGCCAATACTTGTACTTTATTGAACACTAATAGTGCAGAGCTTCCATAGCGGACCCTAGCATGAGCCATCATCAGCATATGGTAATGTTTCTCTCATAGCCCTAACTCAGGTTCAGGCTGTAAAGGGTAGTGGCACCACTTCTTCTAATTAGCCATTAGCAAAATCTTTGCTTGTGGTGTCTGCGACTTTATCATTCTGTTCGCCTGCAGGTCCTCATTCCGAATGGAAGAGCATTTCTACCAGGAGACATGGTGAAGACTCTACTGAGCTGCATGCTTGAGCACTATTTGGATCCTTTGGGCTCCTCACACCTCGGAATCAATAGGCAAGAGAAGAGTCACTGTGCTGGCTGGAATGACTGGTCCTGACTCAAGGGAACTCACACTGCCTTTACAACAGAAGCATGACTGAGGATGTCGAAAACAGGCAACCTTTCAGTGTATCCTTCAGGACTGCCACACTCTGTGATTACACTCAATGGAAAACCACAATGACCTAATGCAGACGAGGCTTCTGATGACCCAGACACTTCAGTCATGGAGGTTGGCTAACTCACCAGGTAAATAACCAGTCAGCTGAGGTGCTAAAGGCAAAGGGAACACTGAATGTGTGGTGAATGAAGGTAGTTATAAATAGTACTTTATAACTATATAACTTCTTACAGAAATAAGAATTGTATTGTCATACATATTTATTTGCTTGCAAATGTATTTTTCCTTTTTTTTATCACCTTTTTCATAAATATAAGATACTTTGACTGTATCATATAATTAATCAGAATTATGATCTTGCTATTGCCTTTATTTGGAGATTAAATGTAATTTAAAGGATGCCAGGCTGACAAGAGATGGAGGCATGATGGCTAATTCTAAGTATCAATTTGATGGAGCATGTGATACTGAAATAATTTATTAAATATTATTCATGTGTCTGAGGGGTATTTCTAGGTAAAAGAAATATTTGAATTAATAGAGCTGAATAAAATGGACTGTATTTTCCATGGTGGCTGTGTCTCATGCCACCTGAAAAGCCTGAGCAAGATTTTCCTGCCTGCACCTTCCTTGAAGCCAGCACATCAGTCTTGTCTTGCAGTGGTATAAACTTCAGACAGACACTTGAAGCACTGCTCTCTTGTGGTCTTCCCATTCACACGGGGAACTATGCCATCAGTTATCCTGGGGTCTGGTTTGTTAAGAGCAGATCTTGGGACTTCTCGGCCCCCATAGTCATGTGACTCAGTTCCATGTAAAAAATTTCAGTCAAACTTGCTGTGCAGATTTGTGATTCTAGTCAGACCCGGAAGCTGAGGTGGAGTATCAGAAGTTAAGGCCTGCCTAGGCTGCATATGCTCAAGGTCTGCTTAGCTTTGGGTAACGTGGAAAGAGCCCATGCCATGTAGCTCAGCTCAGGGGAGAATCCTCACATGGTGAGTGTGAGGCTTGGGTTTTGATCCAATTCCCAGCACCCCAGAGAAGAAACAAACCAAAACAAACTTTCTTTCTAAAGGTGTGTGTGTGTGTGTGTGTGTCCTGCTTCTTAGAGAATCTAGACTAACACATAGAAAAAGAACTTCACTTACTAAATAGTATGATGAGAACTCAAAGGGAATTCAAGCTTAGAAGAAAATGCCTTAAACACGATAGGATTCTCTATGATTTATCTCCGTAATTCAGAAGGCACATTTTCCTACCACCTCCATGTTTAATTGGCGCTAATTCCCTTCTGCTTGTTACTAAAGATATGTCCATATAAAGAATACTCTGCATCACTGTCAATTTTAAAAACTAATTGGCATTGTGACTTTTTTGATTTGGCACTTTCTAGCTGAAGGTCCTTAGTTTCTATAAAAGCACACGTTTGTCACAAATGATCTTTACCATCCTTGACCCACACAGACAGCTCTGAAGCAGGATCGGTGGGGCTTTGCAGGCACCAACCCAGCCTTCCTTAGCAACAACAACAACAGGGAAGGAGGAAAGGGATCTCAGCCTAGGATGAGGAGGTGGACGAAAAGAGAGGACACTCAAGCAGCTTGACAAAAGCAGACAGGTCCCAGCGACACCTGCTCCTCACTTCCTGGTTCATAAGAACATATAAGGAGGCTACTGTCTAATTTATTTCCCTAATTGGATAAATGCAACAATTCTGCTTTGAGCTTTAAAAGCCTCAAAAAAAAAAGAGCTAAGATTTTGAAAAGTTACACAATATCCTGAGAGATTCTATGTCAAACACTGAAAACTTGACACACACCACATGAGTAAGCTGGGCCATGGAGGGCGCAGGAGAGAGCGTCTCCCCCACGTAGCTCACCCGCTCCTGAGGGACGGCCTTTTGCCTTTCCTTGGACTCATATACTTTTGAGTGACAGTTTTGAAGTTAAATGTTGGTATACTTGGACCAAGTAAAGACTGATACACTATTAAATGGGGAAATAACTAAATAAATGAGAATGAGGATTTTTTTTCTGTTCCTGAGTGGAAAGTCTATTGAACAATATAGTCTAAACCTCTTTAAATGCCCAAATTATCTTTCCAGTTCATCTGAAGCTATGCCTGACTCAACTCCAGAAGCTCTGATTTCTCAAAGCTCCAGGGTCACACACAGCACCCTCTTGCTTTCAGGTTCTAGAACATGAGCTATCTATCTCCTGCCTCTTACACAACAGGGTTTCAATAGCTGCACGCAGAATTGATGACTGCATTTTATTTTATTTTATTTTTTTTGCCTTGACTTTTAAATTTTATCATATTAAAAATATTTGTTTTTTTAATTAGATATTTTCTTTGTTTACATTTCAAATGTTATCCCCTTTCATTGTTTCCCCTTTGAAAACCCCATATCCCATCCCCCCTCCCCTTAATCACTTAACCCACCCACTCCTGTTTCCCTGTTCTGGTAGTCACCTATACTGTGGCATCTATTGAGCCTTCACAGGACCAAGGGCCTCTCCTCCTATTGATGACTGACAAGGGTACCCTCTGCTACATATGCAGCTGGAGTCATGGGCCCCTTCGTGTGTGCTCTTTGGTTGGAGATTTAAGTCTCTGGGAACTTTGGGGGTACTGGTTGATTCATATTGTTGTTCCTCCTATGGGGCTGCAAACCCCTTCAGCTCCTTGGGTCCTTTCTCTAGCTCCTCCATTGGGGACCTTGTGCTTAGTACATTGGTTGGCTGTGAGCATCCACCTCTGTACTTGTCAGGCTCTGGCAGAGACTCTCAGGAGACAGCTATATCAGGTTCCTATCAGCAAGCACTTGTTGGCATCCACAATAGTGTCTGGGCTTGGTAACTGTATATGGGATGGATGGTTTTATTGTGGTCTAGGTTGAGAACCAGAGCCCAGACTTGACTATGGCTATATAGTGAGTGTCCTAGGCTGGCCTGGCTACAGTGAGACTCAGCCTTGGGGCTAAAAACATTAGCAAAGTTATGCAGAGCCATGTATTTTAATATAGTTAAAAGTATCCTTTATACTTGTAATTAAATATACATTAAAATGCTTTAAAGTACTAAGAAATATTAAACAGAGCCTACCATATTCTATTTATAACAAATATTAATATACTGGTACTATTACATATTTTACATAATGATGGCCATGATGACAGCTAATTTTGTAGAACAAAGCTCAATTTGTCATTCTCATATCATTACTGTCTGTAAATAAGTCATATCAGCTACATAAGATTCTGATTGGATACAATCCAATCTATTTAATGGTTATTTATTTACTTATTTTTTATTTTTTATTTTTTTGATTTTTGGTTTTTTCGAGACAGGGTTTCTCTGTATAGCCCTGGCTGTCCTGGAACTCACTCTGTAGACCAGGCTAGCCTTGAACTCAGAAATCCACCTGCCTCTGCCTCCCAGAGTGCTGGGATTATAGGCGTGCGCCACCATCGCCCGGTTTAATGGTTATTTATTAACTTGTAATATTAAGATAATTCAGCAACTAGCAAATTTATAGCTTATACAGGTTATTTATTCCTAAATATGGAGTGGATTATCTACTGATTAAAAAAAATGAAATCTTCAGTTGGTTTTTGACAGAAAAATACTATACAAGTTCTTTGCCCCATCGTGTGTCCAGTTCAGATAATGTGGACTCATTCTAAAGTACTCAGTTCAATTCTGACTCCAAAATCTGGGCTCACAGGTATGCACCATACATTCAGCCAAACGAACTGATTTTCTCTTCTAAATTTTTTGCAAGTTATTGCTTTTTAAGATCATGCATGCTTGTTAACAAATGTTATTCATATAACTGGTGATACACACACACACATACACACACACACACACACACACAGAACCTCTTCCAAAGTTGAATGAAGGCCATAAATATCAACTTAAACAAAGGCCTAAGGACCGACAATGGTACTGCCCTTAGAAACAAAACCCATTCCAGACAAAGCCAGCAGGACAGTCAGTAGAGGGAGAGCAAGCCCCACAAGCCAAAGGCAAAGCTGTGGGCAGCTGGGCTACACACTTACCACAAATTCCTCATCCACTTTACTTAATGTTAACTCAGCATCATCTTCCGGAACAGTTTCTTCTTCTAATTCTTCCACTGGGTATGATGGCCTGAAATAACAAGATTTATTGAATGCTTAAAAAGTTTTAATAAGGCAAAAAGTATCTTGTGAGGAATGGTAAAGATGTGGACTGTTTCCTTTCTTATATAATGAAGAAACCTCCAAGTGAATCTATTGTTTCTTCCCTAGTGTTAAAAAAAAGGTGAAGATGTCTACCACAAAATGTTAAAAGCACATTTACAAAAATAAATTGATACTGAATATACTATTATCTAACATGTTCACTCACACATACACACAAGACACTTAATATCATATGCATCACACTCCACTGAACAGCAGTTCTACGATTAAACTCTCAGCCTGTGACTAAAACACTAGGGTCATTTCTACTGTTTGCTATATAATACTATAAAGATCATATTTGTAAATTTATTACTAGACAGATCTTTTAAATTTGTCCATGTAGAGTGGCTAAATCAACACCTTTGAACATGTTCCTTATTGCTCTACCAAACTGCCAAAGTTGGCTTCCAAGATGCTATCCTAATTTATACTGTCAAGAATAGTGAGGAAAAGCATCTCTGTTTCAATTTTTTACCAATGTACATAAAATAATGTGTGCCAATAAAACAACTTCTTCCAAAGTTAGAACCTCTAACTGAAAAATATCAGTGAAAAATATCAATGTTTCTTTAAATTTCTTAAGTATAAAAGTGATTAAGTAGCTTTATATATTTAATACATGATTTTTTTTTAGCGGACCACACTATTTATACTCTTAAACTTTTATAAATTAAGAAAATTAATGTTAATCTAATCTAATCTCTTCCCTAGTTTAACTACATAGAATCATGAATAGTGAAGACTCTTATAATTCTTACTGGAGAGATTTGGCAACATTTTCCTGTCTAGAACTTTAATATTATATATTTAAAGTATTCCCTTGAGCCACACCTCCCTACAGCTCTCTGATCTTTTAGTATGTCTATAGTTTTTATTTTCAATTCACATCACTCAAATATGCAATTTATTTCTATAGAGGTAGCAAGCTTCATTTTTATCTCTAAAGTCCAATTAGTGGTTCTAATACTACAGTGTTGGGCAACCATTTCCCCCTTAAGATCTACTTATTTCGACATTAAAACTACCCAGACATATTTGCATTTATTGTGACTACTAATTCTAAAAATAAATATCTCAAACTGTTTAACAAAACACACAGATTAAAATATAATAGGAAGGAAAAAGTATTATAACTAAATCAATCTTGTATGATAAGTTTCCCAATTTTCACAAGTTACAATTATATAATTATCTCAAAAACAAAGTTCTTATAAAAATCATTTGACATAGGAATAAAAATAGCTTATAAGTAAGAAAGTTCTGTGTAATTTATACATTATATAGGTGATAGAATTTCCAACATTTATTAGTTTTCAAATAATTTCCTTTCTTCTTCATGTATATACAATTCCTACAAATTACCCAAGTCAAATCCCATAGGCCAAGACAAAGATCATACTAGAAACAAAGGAAGTACAAACTGAATAGTGCTGAAACAGCAACATTGTTTCATTGCAGTGCAACAATGATACACTGAGCTATGGAGTTAGGAACTAACCAACTAGGGCAGCGCAGCATGTGATTGATCTTTTCTTGAGATCTAACCACCACTGTTAGGGACTGCAGAGCCATTCTTTACAATTAGCAGGATGGAATGTTTGGGTTGAAACAAGGGAAAAATGCCATGTTTTACCTTGAAAGTAAATGGATTTCAGTTATTGAATATGCTTAAATCCAACGACAGCTTAAACCAGGTAGGTTTTAGCAATTTTTTGAGATTATATCATTCCCCTCCTCTTTCTTCCCTCCAAACCCTCCCATACACCCACCTCCTTGTTCTCTTTCAAATTCAGTGCCTCCTTTTCTTTCATCGGTGTTACACACATATGTGTATAGCTATTCCTAAATACATGATTCTTGTATATACACACATGCATACAAACACACACACAAACACATTTTTAGAAGTACTTACTAAAAGGAAGTAGATTTTTAACATAAATGTAATTGTGTATGTATAAATATATTAGCACGGAATAATATGTATCTCTTTCTAGCTGCAGAAGGTCCAAATCTAAACACCAATGCTAAGTCATATTTTATTTGTATTGTGTTCTACATTCAAACCTATGAATAAATAATATCTAATAATCAGTAAATAAAATCTAACCTATCAGCTTTCAAAAGATGAAATGTATATATTTTTATCATGCCCTATATCTAAGACTCTGATTATATTTATTCATCAATATATACTGAACATATATGATACACTAAGTACAATGCTAATTACCAAAGACTACATATGATGAATTTGTAGCAATAAAGCTATTCCTGTATTTTAATATTATAAAAGTAAACAATGTGCTTTCACAGCAGAGAAAAGCTACGAACACCACCCAAGAAGATGTCAAGCGGCTTCTTCAGTGTTATTCTTGCCAATGCACAAGGGGAAAAGAAAGTCCTATACTCGGTACTATATTAATTTCTTTCCACTTAAATATGAGGCTTTCATTTACTTCGACATGCACACACAATGGTTGTGGGTATAAATAAATATAAGCACAGAGAGAACCTAGAAAGTTTTTCCAAACTGGCAAGGATTACAATAATTACAAACAGGAGAGGCACTGGAATGGATGACACGTCATTTCAGAACAGATTTAGACAGCATTCTAAATTTTGTCTAAACTTACTTAATCTTTAGTGCCACTGTCAGTTTAGATAAGTCAGCTCTTGTTAGTTTAATTAAACAGCTCTGCATTTCAGAAACAAAACAAAACAAAACAAACAAACAAAACCCATTAAGTTCGTAATATCAATATCGTCTATGAGGTGATCGCTACCTTTTCCAAGTGAAGCCAATATATTTTAATGCCTCTTCAGCTAAGCAATCAAGAACATAGCACACATGTTCTCCATAACCAGACTTCAATTTTGAAGGAGGAAAATCTGCAGTCCTCCCCTGAAAAGATAAAGACATTATTTGTTAGTTACCTTCCAGAGGTCAAGATCGACTCAGTGAGGAGCTACTGAGCACATGTACAAATTTCCCACTTTTCAAATGGCAAGATAAAGGTAATCCCTTAGGCATTCACTTCCCAAGTATTTCCAGTCCACTGACACATTTACACAAAGGAAACTACAGATATTTTATGTTGGAAGTACCAAATTAAAAGGCACTTACACTCCCATCACACATGCTCCCCAGAACCCTCAGGTCTACACACCCTCAGCCCACCCTTGAGACCGCCTCAGGCACAGTCCAGAACTAGGACTCACATAAGCAGCCAGACTGCTGACTGTGGAGAATGGCCATGCTGGCTCAACACTGCTGCTCTGTGTTCCCATCACACCTGAGGAACCCACAGGCAGCCTGGAGGGGTGATCTCTGTAACCATGGTCAATGTAGAAACCAGCAAATCTTCCCTCTGTCCTTTTTTAATATCTTAATTTATTGTCTCTTTTTCAAAGAATATACTATATCCTATATACTAAAGACCTGACTTTCTGTAATTTCAAATATAAATAAATAAATAAATAAATAAATAAAGGCAGTTTCATCATAGCAGGGAAAAAATATCAGTACTGAAAAATAACCAGCAAAACTCCTGGCACAATAAAATGCATTTTAAAAAAAGAATACAGTGAATCACTTACTAAAAATTAGCAACCTGTGTCAAAAATATCTTCTTGCCTTTCCCCAGGAAAAGTCAGAAACAAAGTACAAGTGAGAAATCCTAACAAATCCAAAATCGTTTCAAAGTATGTTATTTGCTTTATACTCTGAATCATCCCTTGAGGGGAAGAGCTAACCAACTACCTACAAATTTACTTTTGAGGCTTATAAAACGTAAGAAAATTATTATTAATCTGGCCTAAAGAGAGTCTGTAGTAACATTTTTAGAAGTGGAATTCATGTTATGTATAATATCAACTATTCTGGAGAGGTCTTACTTTAAAATAAATTACAAAATCACTCATCTCAGTCAGTTATCGGTCTGTCTGTCTACTCTTCCAAAAGAGTCATCAAAAAGGCTACTGTTCACCTGTGACTGAATTGTTACCACTGAACCACAGTTTGAGAACACGGAGAAGAGAGTATCTCACTTACGAAAGAGCGAAGCTCAGTCAGTATATTAGATATAGTTGCATTGGGATCGTCGTATTCTTGAGGCTGCTCAAAGGCACGGCCGGTTTTGTTGATCAGCCACGCGGCAAGAGTGCAAAACATGTAGAACTGCTCACCAGGGTTGGTAGGCAGAGCAAAGTAGTGTCTGTTTCAAAGCAAGGGGGGATCAGATGTGTGATATAAAGCAAGTCGACAGTGAATAGGTCAGACACGTCCAAAGTTGCTAGTTTTCCCTCAAGCAGCCTTCATCAATACTTCTGATCTAGGGATTCTTGGCACTCACAAAGTTTTGAACCAGTATCAGGAGACAATCCTTACACTACACAAAATATTTGATCAAAACCCCTCTACAATCAGGGAATGGAAGGTGGTAATTTTTGAGAATGACATGAAGCTTTGGCCAAAATCAATGAACTGCTCATCAGTGCATTCCCTTCCAAGTGGCAATTGTGGATTATGAGACTCTTAGAATTTAAGAGAATAATAACCTATCATGTTTTTAATGTTTGCAGCCTATTGCTAAGCTGGTATTTTCATCTTAACTGCATATTCAGATCAACTCCTTAAAGTGCTGCCAGGAGTGCCCCTCAGCCCTGCATAACCACAACTTATGGGCATGAAAGCCAGCACAGGTTCATTTCAGAGGTTCCCAACTTAGATGATTCAGGGTTTCAGGAAGGACCAAGGACCTCTGTCAGGTCTCCCTGCATCGCCACTGCTGAACTTTGCTAACTCCAGTACTGTTCTAGATATGTTCCCATGAGGGTATGATTTATACAGAGCTAAGGAGGACATAAAAGGTACAACTAGCATCATTCAAAAGGTTGAATCAGACATCTGCTTTATTTTCTTTATGTTGCTATCCATATATATATATATATATATATATATATGAATTTAAGAGACTAATGACTTATGTTTTTAAATATGTGTGTGTGTGTGTGTATGTAAAACCAATTACATAAGAATCAGTGGTCTATACTTCTATTTTCTAAACTTTTTCCATCCAGAAATTATAAATGTTCAGGCATAGTTTTACAAGGAATTTACCCACCAATAGCTGTTTATTCCTTATCAATTGTCACTTCTCAAGGCCAGAGGAAGGGACATTGACAGATACTGTGGGCCTGTGATGGTGACTCTCAAGCATGAAGGCACATCGGAATCACCCACAGATAGTTTGCCTACAGAACCTCTGAAAAGGTAGGCCTAGACCAGAGCCTTGGGACTGTCTTCCTATATTCCCAGGCGATGCTGACTTGCAGGTCTCATGGTCACACCTTGAACTACTGGCTAGAACATCTTCACACAAATCCATGGTACAAAGTATCTTGCTCAAGCTTTGAGTTTCAGTACAGCAAGGTATTAATAAGTATGACACAGTACTAATACTATGACTATTAACAGTAAGTCCATTTTCCCTTTGTTTGACAAATACATTTGAAAAACTTAATCGACACCAAAAAAGCTGTCCATCTATATTACTATAACCAATTTATAGTAAATAATAATCCCAATCTGAAAACTTCTATTGTGGATCAGGATCAAGTTGATCATTCTTCCCTAATTTTTCTTCTTTTGCAGACTAACTTGGCATTGTGGACAGTTTTTATACAAGCCTAAGAATCCTTCCAGACCTGTCAGAAAGAGGACAAGGGCTCAAAAATGCCAAGAGAAATGATATGAGCTTATCCATAGACCGTAAAAGAAAGTACGATAGATAACTCTTTTTAATTTCTTCTTACAGAATAAAACACAAGCTTTAGAGTGAAGGAAAAGCAATAAAACACAGTTATCACTAAGCTACCAAGATTATATGAGGGAGTTTTGTCTATCACTCTTGGCAACTAAAGGCACTGCCTTCGGGATATTTCAAAAGTCCCACCATGGCAAGCGCGGAACTTTAGGTCCTACAATGAGGGCCATTCCAACACGTAGCTTCATTTGCCTAGTCCACTTTACAGTTTCTAAGAGTATTGTTGTGGCAAAAGCATTAAGTTGTTTGAACCATAGTAATTAGCCCACAAGTTTATTTTCTACATAAAAAGTTCTCAGCAAGGTCCTAAGTATTCACAGTTGTTAGTTTACAAAGTCTAATAAAGGAAAACAGAAACTAGAAAGAGATCTAAATGATAAGGTCACTCATCTCTAGAGATCGGTTTTTCTGCCCTTTCTACTTTGGATATTTTATTTAAAGCAAGATTTGTGTTTAGTAGACGGTGCGTGTCTGTGTTGAAGAATGGACAGGCTGTCTTCCCCAGACCTCCCAGCCATTACAAAACTTGTTTACTTTCTCCACAAAATGATCAAGTCTGAAAAACTCCACCTTCCTCAGTGCAGAAGTTCCCTTCCAGAGCAAAGACGGCAGAGGAAGGGATGTGCGGATCCCCGCGCTGCGCCGGGTCTTTGCCTCACCGAGGGGGAGCGTCCCCCTGGGGCCCAGCCTGCACCCGGCGCTGGGGGCAGGGCACGCACCTGGACGGGGGCTTCAGATTGCTCTTTCGGAGTAGTTCCTCCTCGTAGCGGAGCAGCTTTAGCTTCTCCACTAAGTCTTCCATCACCACGAACATGTGGTAGGCCGCTCCCGGCCCGCGCTCCACCACCGCCTCCCCTGCGCCTTCCCCGCGAGCCCGAGACACCCCATCGTCCAAGCCAGACGGCGGGATCACCGCGGCCGCGGCAGCCATCGCTGCTCAGACCCCCAGCGCCGGGCTGGGCTCTGGCCAGGATCTCTGCGGCCTGTGCCTACTGCACCTCGCAGACCGAACAGTCGCCACCGTTACCAGGCGACCGTAGGGCAGCCGGTCACCACGGCAACCAGACCCCGCCTCTCTAAATTCTCACCAATCAAAGCTGGATTACAGGTGACGTCACGCCATGCCGGCCTCTGGCCTGGGAGGTGGCTCCACCCTATGGGCGTGGTGTATCGTTCCCGCCCCTTCGGCTACTCCCAGGAGCCTTAAAGGCGCCAAGGTCCCCCAGCTATTTAGCTCTTCTTGCTCAAGACAGTCAAGAGGACCACAGGATCTGGTATTCTGCTCAGGGCTGCTGAATCAACCGACATCTGGTCATCTAGGTAGCAATTTAAGCAATTCAAAGGACTGAAACGAAACGGAACAGAGTGTTGGAGGCTATGCTTGCTCAGTTATTCTTGTTTTATTTTCTCAAAAGTTATCGTAGTTGTGGTGAAACTAGCTGTCCTTAGATTCACGGTACCTCAGAAATTCCACCCACAAGACTACTAGTCTATTTCTTACCTTAATTGTTTAATAGATAGTGCTAGAATTACTAGTATATTTTAAATAAGACTTAAAGTCTTATAAGGATCCTATCTCACTCCAATATTAGGAAACTGATTGCTTGGAAGCGGTCAGCTTGGGGAAAGATTTATATTAGACACACATCGGCCTCTTAATCTGTTACAAGCCCATACAGATGTAAATTCTTGAGTACTAATGAAATCCGAGAAATATATCTGGAAAGGAAGTTCTGCGTTGCAGCACTTACATTAGATAAGAACATTTCTGCTATTACGTCTGCAGGTATCGACCTAGAAAACACATGGAGACATAACTGACCACAGGTGTGACTTATCCTTACAATTCTAAGAAAAGTACTGAATCAGGCAATTTTCCTAACAGTGAAAAGGAAGAAGTGAAGCAAACAGTAGCTGTCGGTCTACTTCTTACAATAACTCAGAAGCAAGAGGTCTAACATTTGTCTGATTAACCCTGTGCCTATGAAGGGATCATCAACATCTTATACCACACCCTAAAAAAATGTAGGAGAGTCATATTTTTGACGTAACTAAAATCTGAAACTAAAACCATAGTTGTAG
Organism: Apodemus sylvaticus; assembly: GCF_947179515.1. NCBI lineage: Eukaryota > Metazoa > Chordata > Mammalia > Rodentia > Muridae > Apodemus > Apodemus sylvaticus. The sequence goes on from NC_067486.1 coordinate 50,328,037, forward strand.
AACCCTCATGATAAAATGAGTTTATCTTTCTAATCAGCCTTGTTTCTAATGCTAATAAAGGTATCTGAATGCAAAACAATTTTATTCATCAAATAGAAGACACACAAAACTACTGATTTATGTAGAAAATAAAGTGAAGGGGGAAAGTCTGAAGATAAGTGGATAATTGCATTTCTTTTGAATCTCTCTCTAATCAATGTGTTCAGGACTGTGTATGCATGTTCATATGTGAGTGGAGTTCTGTATCAATCCTCAACTACTTCTTCGAGACAGGCAGCTTTTCTGTAACCCTCTGAGGCAGCAGTTGTCAACCCTGTGGGTCACAAGACCCCTTTTGGGGGTGAGAGGGTGTCACATATCAGATATCCTCTATATCAGATATTTGCATTATGATTCATAACAATAGTAAAATTACAGATATGAAGTGGCAATGAAAACGATTACACGATTGGGGTCACTATAACATGAGGAACTGTATTAAAGGGTCATAACATTATGAGAACCACTGGTCTAGGGGATTCTCCCATCTCTAACTTTTATACTTTTGTAGGGCTATAAACCCACACTACAGTCCTCATCTTTATATAGGTTCTGGGGACTGAACTTAAGTCTATACACCTGTAGCACAATGTTTACCCACTGAGCTGTATTCACAACCTTAGAATTGCTTTTTGAATAACACTGGGCTTATAAGTCATGAGCTAGTGGCTATTAGTAAAGAGTTTGCTTCTACCCTCCTGACAAATTACCCTTTAATTTCCTTAGCTATCCTATGACAGTGACTATCCCCAGCCATGGCCATACCTAATGACCACGTATGGACGTTGAGAGCATTACAAGATGAAGATGAAATGTTTGAGAAATAAAATCAAGGCCATAAGTATTCATTCAAACAACAAGCATTTCATGGCTTTTAAATGATTCTTGAAAGGCTCTGGGATAGCAGGGGGGGCGTTCACTCAGAGCATGCTGCCTACATAAGAAGTTCTGACACTATTGGAAGGTTATGCGGCACATTAGGAAATAGTCAAATGTTGCTTTCTGAATGACTTTCTATAAAGTATGTATTTTGACTTGGGGGAAAATAATACCTTTTCCAGAATCCAGCCATTACCTTCCCTGACTTGTCCTGGTTTGCAAGCAGGTAAAGAATTAGTTTTCCCATTGAAGATGTGAAGAAAGAAAGAAAGAAAGAAAGAAAGAAAGAAAGAAAGAAAGAAAGAAAGTAAGGGGTCGGAAGGACAGAAGGAAGGAGGGACAGAAGGAAGGAAGAAAGAAAGGAAGGACTAAAGTTTAAACTATCCTCAATAATTCTGGCACATAGACAATAAAAAGAGAGAAAATCCAACTCTTTACCACATTATGTTTTTTCACAGGGAGAAAATAGAAAAGAACACAGAAATATCATTCAACTTTAATAAGCCCAGATGTTTTCCCGTTTCCTTATTTATTTGTAAGAGCTGCCAACAACCAACAGCCATTTTCTTGAAGGAAGTAGTTCCCTTCATGAGAATATCCACTCATATCCTCTTCCAGTTATCTCAGCCTCGTGGAAGTGCCATACTGTATTTTTAATAGGTTTTTTTCTGCAAGACTAACCCTTTGACTAAGGCCTTAGATGGGCTGAAAGAGATTGGAATGTGGCGGTAAGTGCACACTTCCCACAAAGACTTATCCTCACAGTCCTCTTGACCACTCTGTGGTCAGGCTTCAGATCATTTCATTTCTTACACCCCATCTATGAAATGATTGGAAGTAGTTTATAAGACTTTGAAAAAGCCTTTCTATGTCTGTATGCAAGCTAATCTCGGAAAACTCAACTGAATCCCAGCCAAAGCTGGTTTAAGCTAAATGGATTTCTGTGAAAGGTGCTTAGCAAAGCTGATAGCAGAAGGCAGAAGTCGAAAGATGGAGGAAGGCTTTCTTGGTGAGCCTCCCAATAGGGGGAATAAGTCCTGCAAGATTGGGCAGGCTTAAAAAACAAGTTCTTTCTTTGTTAAGCCGGCCTAGTGGGAGGGTTTTGGTCCTGAAGAAGGAGCTCTCCTGGCTGTAGTAATGGTCTTAACAGAGGCATCGATTGGCTACAGTGGGAATTTGATCCATTCTCTCTGCTTGCACATGCTCTGTTTGACTTCTGCCTTCTTCCATGAATTGGTGGAAACCATCACAAGAAGCTCCCTAAACAGGTACGCCATCCTCCTGGACGTCCCAGAGTCCACTGTCAAACTTTATAAACTTCTTAATCCCAGCTGCTCTGTTATAGCAACAGGCACCAACTAAACTAAAATACTTTTTTTTATTTGATTCAGAAAGTGCTCAGTACCACTCAGAGGGAATGCTAAAATGACAGAAAAAAAATCACTAAATAAGTAAAATCACTAAATAAAAAAATCACTAAATAAGTCTTTGCAATTGAACCCTATAAGGTTGGAAACTTTTGCTTCTTTATTTTTTTCATTCCTCTTGGGTTATGTGACAAGGTCTAGGCTGGAGAACTAAATTAGACATGCATAGCTTAACAGAAGCACATACATTTTACTTAACAGCATTCTGTGAACATGGAATCCTGCTTAAAAAGCAGCAGTTAAGATCAAAAGCATATGCACTCTCTGATTATTTTAATACAAATGTGAATGACACATTTGTAGCAGAGTGGTAAGACAAAGGAAAATCACTTCAAGCTTCTAAGGGTGATAAATTGTAGGATAAGGAAATGCGTGTTTAAAACTAATGAAAGATAAGTGCTGTTTTAATATGTTTGTCTATGTCCATTCATTTCAGCAGCAACTTCTAATGTCCAGTAATAAAAGCATGATTCTCCTCCCCGTATAGGGTAGAAACTGACTCATAGAAAACTTCAGATCTGCTTTTAAGTACCAACTGAGATCAGAGAGAATGCCTCTGTCGGCCATTTTGCAAGTGCTACCCACTCAAACCAATCAATATTTCACATCAGTATCTGGGCAGGAAGTTTTAAATTCCTTCAGTCTGGTAAGTGCTGCAAAAATTCTGGAAAGGAAAAAGGTCATATTCAAATGTGAACGCTGGAGTGACCCCCCCTAAGCAGGGTGAAAGCATGTAGCTAGTGCACTGTGTTCCTGGACACAGCAGATAATGTGAGCGAAGGAATCCAAAGAATTTAGATAGAAGCTATAGAGAGCTCCGTTTCCCACCTATCATAGACAAACTAAAGGAAATTTACTGCAGGCAGAGAAACAGACAAAAAGTGTCAATTCCAAAAAAAAATGTGTAAGTCTGAAAATAAATCTATTATTTTTATGGGAAAAATCTTAAACTTTACTGAAATCGAAATGCATAATACAGTTTTTATGAATGAGAGATTCAGTGGCATTGCCAAGGTTATAAACTCCACGTTACTCAAAGGACACTACTTGGCGCTTTATATATGAAAGTATACTTTAGTGAAATACAAGGAAGGAATTAGTTGCCTAATAAAAGTGAAACTTTTTATCACAGGAGTGAGTAGGAAGTGGCCTGGAAATAGACAAGGCTTTCCATGGAAATCAGTAGACTGACGAGGAGGGGGAGATGAACTCAGTCTCAACATGGTAAGAAGCCATGGGCCATCCACATAGAAACAATTACATTTTATTTCTAAATCCCTTGTATTGAAGGCACCATTGTGAAGTATATTTGTCATATTTAGAGGAAGGCAGAGAACTGTTAACTTTGGTGAAGGATTTTACCAAAATAAAAAAAATATAAAAATTGAAAAGGCAAGCTCATTATAATTTAGTGTCAAACATATGAAAATAGGAATAGGTACCAACCAAAGAAGAAAGTTGTTTGTGATCCATATAGGAAAAAAAGATGTCCATGGTTTAGACTCTAAAGAACATAAAATGATCATTATAAATCGGTGTCAGGGAAACTTATGTGATCTAGATTTGAGTTTCTGGGACTTAAAACCATTAACATTTTAGACTGATAAGTTTCTTGTTTTGTGTACCTTTGTGGGAATTGCTGTTCTGTGAACTTATGAAAATATACCTGGCTACTGTGCACTAGACTGAAGTAACACCCACACTTGTTTTGATGGCCAAAAATGTCTTTAGATATTGTCAAATGGCCTTTAATAGTGTGTGTTTAGTGGGGTGTGGGGAGGGGCCACTTCTGGTTGGGCACCACTATCCAAAATGCATTTTGACATTGTGAAAGGTTTGACATTGCAAATGGCTTTTAAAGGGCCCTTAACCAAAGGTTAAATGAATGCCTTCTATGTACAGAATATTGGAAATAGAAAATTCACCTTCTCAAAGACAGGGCATTTTTGTTATGCAAGAATTCGTTTTGCCACAAGCATTGATTTTGTAACAATTTGAATATTATACATTTGTGTGAATTCCCAGTGCTTGAGGATGACCTTTAAATATATGTCCCAGATCAAAGATATGTCTGGGGCTTCTTACTATTAAAGAGACTTGATTTAGTAATGTATGAAAGTTCAAATTTGAACAGTGCTATTCTGAAGTTTTTAGAATGTTATTTAAATCTTATTCAGGTTACAAATGTAGATTTATTACCACCAAACATGAGCGATTACAACTTATATAAGGATTTTTAAACCATGCACAAATCTGTTGAACTTGTTTTAACCGTGTTTGGCAAACTGGTTCAGATACTGATAACTCTTCTCCGTCTGAAAGTAAAGGAAGAGAGAAGAGATAAGTTCTGTTAACTATTCTAACACACAAACATGGACGTAAAGCTTTTTTTTTAAGTTACGTAGTTATAGCTGTGGTTTGAATATGTACCCACAAAATCATGTTTCAAACTTGGTCCTTAGGGCAGCAGTATTGGGTCGAAGAGTCACGTGGGAGGTGTTTAAATGAGGAGGGGGCATCCCTCCATTCTCAGGAATGAATTACTGTCTAGTAGAGAAGAGGGTTTACTCTGTCTCTTCAACTATAATGTATTTGCTCATCCATTTTCCACTATAGGCTGATTTACCTGAGTGGACTTTCCAGCCTGTAGAACTGAAAGATTTGTTTTAATTACCTAATCTCAGGATTCTGTTATAGCCGCAAAAATGGATTAAGTTAATACATACAATAAACAAGTTAGTTTTTCTAATATTTCCAAATACCATATATTAGATATGTTGATATTAAATGTGCAAGGTAAATTTTTAGCATAATCATTAGTATTATGTGTTTGATTTTTATTATTATTGTGCTTAGTGCCACAACTTTCAATGAAATACACTCAATCTTGAAAATAAATTGTCATCTTAAACGGTGACTTAGAGTTTCCCATCCAGGGTGTTGAGAGTCCTGGGTCGAATGTAGAAGAGATTCTTGTCCAAAGCACCAAGCCCTAACGTGCTCTAATTCCCTGAGTTAGGAAGGGAAATGATTTTATAACCCGTTCCCTTGGGCTTCCTTCCTTCCACAGGCAGTTGTTCCCTATTAATGGAATTCTTCTAACCCCATTAAGATTACACTTAACTGTGTCAACTAATTTTAACTCTCAAGGTGGGTAAATATCACCCAGTTGCGTTATATTCTTCAACGCTTTGATGGGTTCAATGATTTAATTTTCTTATGGGAAAATGAACCATATGTGTGAAATGCTGAGTATGTAACATCTGTATAGGTTATGGGAATGATTATTTAAGGAATTCAAGTTGGTCTCTCTCTCTCTCTCTCTCTCTCTCTCTCTCTCTCTCTCTCTCTCTGTGTGTGTGTGTGTGTGTGTGTGTGTTAGGGAGAGGGGCTCAAGGTAGATGACTTTTTCTCAGACTTCTTCCCTTGTATTGAAAATATATTTTTTCTTATATAATACGTGGTGGTTTGGATAAGAATGGCCACCATAGGGCCCTAGTTAGAGTACATGTGGCTTTGTCGGAACAAATGTATCATTGGGGGTGGTCTTTGAAGATTCAGATGTTCAAATCATCCTTCCCTCCTCTGCCTGCTGCCTGCAGATCTAGATGTAGAATTCTCAACTACTCTCCAGCACCGCCTGCCTACGCATGCCATGCTTCCGGCCATGATGACAATGGACTGAACTCTGAACTGTAAGCCAGACCTGATTAAACACGTTTCCTTGTAAGATTTTATATGATCATGTTTTCTCTTCACAGCAGTGCGACATTGACTAAGACGTAATATATGCCTTAGTTATATTTCAGTTTCCCCTCTCTTTAACTCCTCCAGGTCCTCCTCCCCTCTCCCCTCCCCTCCTGTCCCCTACAGATCCACGCCCTTTATGTCTCTATTAGCAAACACACAGATTTCTAAAGGATGATAATAAGATATAATAAGTTAAACAAAAACATTGGAATCTGACAAAACAAACAGATGAATAGGAGCCTAAGCAAAGGCACTAGAATCAAGGACCCACTTATTTGCAACCTCAGGAAGGTAGATGGCTTTGCAGTATGCATTTTAGCGCATGGCAATGATGTACAAAGGGGAATATAGCATGAAAACAATTGATTCCAAAGATGATTTTCATAGTTAGTGTAAATATGTTCTTAAACTGGGATAAGTGGCAACTAGAATTGTGGGAAGGGTGACAACAAATCTTAGGAAAAAGAATGTTTTATCTGGCATATAGTCTAGGACGTAAGCAGCACTGCAAAGCTTCTCGTATGGGAGAAGAATGTTAACTTTTATGGCTTTGTCCTCCTGGCTGCTTTGAGCTTCCCCAAGCACCTATGAGCAAGGTAACTCATGGATGAGAAAGATACAGCTATGAACACATCACACAATGCTCTTAATAGCTGGGGAATGGTAACAGGATCCTGGAGAAAGAAGCCAGTATCAGTTTTTAAGACAACTGTTGGCATTAAAAATTCAGGTTAGTGTTTCTCTATGCGCATATATGTATGTCTGCATGTGAGAATGTGTGCAGTTGAGTGCAGATGGACACAGTGTCCAGAAGAAGGCATCTGATCCCATGTGTCCTGGGTACTGAACTTGGGTCCTCTGTAAGAATAGAACATATTCTTAACTACTGAGCTATCTTCCAGCTTCAATAGTTGATAACGTATGCCTATTACTCAAAATGGAGAGGCAGGAGGATGTCTTGAGAACGCAAGGACTGCCTGGTCCATATATTGTATTCTGGGCCAGTCAGAGGTACACAGTGAGAATCTGGCTCAAATCAGGAAGGAAGGAAGGAAAGAAGGAAGGAAGGAAGGAGGGAGGGAAGAAGGAAGGAAGGGAGGGAGGAAGGGCAGGGGAAAGAGGGAGGGAGGGACAGAGTGGGGATATATGCCCACTAAAGTCAATATTCTTATGTGTATAAAGAAAAAAGATAAGATGTAAACTGTCAGACAGAAATAGCACATCAAATAACTCTCCAAATATTCAAATATTCAGCCTAAATCCCCAAATGAGGCTTCCAATCCACCACAGATGATAGTAACACTTTGATTTGATATATATTGGGTACTAACAAGGATTGATCTGATTTGTCAGAGTATTGGAGGTTAAATAAAAACCCATTTATTTTTCAAGAGCAGGATTTAAAAGATCCAATTACTTTATAGCCAGGGACAGTGGTTTGTCTCTGGGAAAAAATAATTTAAAGCGAAGAGTAAATAATAAATGTCGTAGTAGAAACCTCTCTTAATGAGGCTCCCTAGAGGCTAATAAAAATGTCTGCTCCATGCTACCGCATGTGGCATTACACACCTTCAGAGCCCAAGCCTGGCCCTCAGCGCTCAGTGTGCAGACCTTCCTGATGGCCTGTTTTACAAATAGTTATTGGAATTTTGTCTTGGGTTTTAGAGTTCGTTTCCAAAGTATCACATTGGATAATAAAGCGTCGAATTTAAACGCTTAATTTTGTTCCTTCATCTTTAGTGGATAGGGCTTTACTCTAGACTTAAAACAGTTTATGAAGTGAAAAATGTTCTCCTCTTTTGAAGCCCAAACTCATACATACATTGCCACTCCGATGCTTTTTGACATTGGCAGAGAGTGCTTTTTTTTTTCTTTTTTTTTTAGTGTGGTTGACTTTCCCAACAAACATTTACATACAGATAGCATGTTAGGCACTGGGGATGAACCATCAAAAGACTCATCTGTATTGTCTCTGTGCCCAATAGTCATGTTTCATTGTGGAGACTTGTCTCGCTGGAAATTGCATTTGTAGTATAGTAGCATGTGGAGGAGTTAGCCACATGTGGAGAATATTTTCTCTTAGCTCTCCACAAAAAAGGTGGCTGTTCTTCCCCGTCTATTCCCATGTCTTGTGACATGACCCCATTAATAATCTCAATATTCCTTCTTATTTCCAAAGGGTGAGAACAGTTAGAGGGAATCCACAGAGCGAAACTTCAGAGCCAAGTTCCCAGACCCACTGCTATGTGCCCAGTGAGAGGAGTGGTGATACCACTCCCCTAGCCCCTGGCTCAGGTGTGCAGGACCATGAGCTGATTTCTGTTTGTGTGCACCCGTAAGCTTCAGTACAGTCTGCAGCATATTCAGCCAGATAGTTCTGTAACCTAGAAACGGCAGGACTCTCTGATCTAGCCACTGAGAATTCAAATGGAAGTGTGTTTAAGTAAATTCTAAAGAAAATTCTCCATAATAGCCCCAAATCAGAAGCATAAACATCTCTTCTTGCAACTTCATGACAACACTTGTCCTTTTTGCCCAGTCTGCCTTTGGCATGCTCCGTACGCCAAGCGTACACTGAAAAAAAATTTTGACACCCCAGGTAGAAATACTTTGGGAAGAAGAGCTTACAGTTAGTTGTATGCAGTGTGTGTGGCTATCTAAGCCTCCAGGAAGACAGGAGAACTTTCCTATACGTGGAGCAATGGCAGACCACTTTTCCTTCACCCCAGAGTGGTGGAAAAATAGCTAAGCACCTACCAGATCATCCTGTTTTTGAAATTAATGTGGAATGTTTACACTTATTTGGTCTATTTGCAGAGTTCACATTTCTAGTTAACGTTTGCGAATATTTTTTGGCTGTCTGTAACTGGTATATTTTCCCTTTCTTTTTCTTTCCTTCTTTCCTTCTTCCTTTTTTTTTTCTTTCTTTCTTTTTGGTGTATGTGGGGTGATGGTTATCCTTTGTGTGTTTGAAATAAGATTGAATGTCTGGTAGAAAATCCACCTCTTCACTGCTCTGTCTTCCTGATATTCAACATTTATTCATCCTGAAGAAGCCACATTTATGAGTGTTAAAACATATGTTGTAAAATATATATGTTTAAAGAAATCGAACTTACCACCCAGAATGCATAACTTAAACTATCGTCTCTCATTTGAAGTCAGTGAGCAGACACTGAAAAGTTGCCTATTTCCTATTCGTAAACTGACAGTCCATTTTAAGACAGACACTCACTAGTTCCTTTAAGGTAGCAGTGTTGAGTATGAAAACCTCACACTTTACTTTTGGGAGGCAAAGGCTGACTCTCAGAGTCTTTATTCTGCTCAGGTTCTGTGAGGAAGTAAAACCTTCCTAAATATGGTCGAGGGAGGAGTGCTTTCCCAAGTCATATTAGAAATCCCCCAGAGGAGTAGGCTGGTTCAAAGGAAACACCGGCTGTCTCCCTTTGTCAAATAAAAAGCAAAAAGGTCTTTATTCTTACTTGAAATACAATGATGACTTCCTCATGCTTTTCCCTCCAGATCTGATCCTCTTTTAGGCTTTTGTCTACCTTGTTCTCCAAGTAATCTTCCTGCAAATGCAAATATGGACTTTCAACTCTCATTTCATGGTCCCTCTATTCAGGACAGCGGCCAAATTTCTTAGCTTGTTATATAAGCCTCCCGGGACAAATTCAGGCTTTGTGAGGCCCGAAGCTCGTACAACATAGGGTAGGAATCCTAAGAAGAAATACAAAATTTTGAATTTTAATTCAGCTTCTGGGCTTTAGAAAAGGCCGTTTTTCTAAGGATGAGCCTCCCTAAGGCATTAATTCCACCAGTCTCCTGGTATTTCTTCTCTATTAAGGGAATCTCTTAATTATCTCAAATGAGCTGAGGTTACGGGATCAATAAATAATGAGCAGAATGAAGGGATAATGTAGGCTAGAGTAACTGACAAGCTGAACTTCCTGATGGCCAGTTATTGCTGACTAAAATCAAACCTTGTGATTGCTGCGTTCAGCCAGGGAATTTCTCCCTAACATGAAAGAAATGTACTGAATCTTTCTTACGTAACTGCAAGAAAGAGAGAGAGAGGAGTTATTGGGCCCATCGTTTTCCAACTACATTGATTTCAAATAGGTTTGACCCTCGGCTTGCTTGAATAAAATCAAGGTAATTGAGTCTCCACAACATAAAGTTACAACATGCAACTTTGGTAGCTACTAACTTCCTTCAGTAACCTTCTACTCCCTGGATGAAATATTCTAACAGTTTTCCTGTTGTGATGAGCCACATTCTTGGTAAAACTTTAATGGTGGTTGATTAGATTTGATATCTCTTGCAGTATTTTCTGGTTATTTAGTTAACACAACTAACATCGCACTGACAGGGCCTCTGGTTAAGTCCCTTATACCAAAGGGTCTAGTTTTTCCCGACTTGTGCCTGGAAAGGATTTAATGACAGGAGTTGTTAGAACTATTTTGTCATCAACTTTCTTCCTCCATATAAACATCTATTCTTCATTCTCTGACTCCTGGTTCCCCATTTGTTTTTCTCCACAGACTGTTTTAAAATGAGCAGTGAACTTCTTCTTTCTATGGCGACTTTTCTCTAAAGTATTTATGCTAGCTTGGGTCCTCCAAAAAGCAGAGGCCAAAAATGGGATTAGACACATAAGAATTTTATTAGGCTGTGTGCCTGAGATAGGAAATGCAAAATCAGTTGGCAAAGACTAGGACAGCAGTCAGACCCTGGTACAACATGAATGCCAAGAGAAGAATAAAAAGAAGGAAATTTGGAGAGAACAGACTCGATGGTGCCAGGTGGGTTAATGACCTCATTTAGAGCTGGAAGCCTACATGTCATCTTGTATGCCCACCAAATTAATATACCTACATTTGTAATGTGTTGTCTCCAGAAGCAAAAGAGATTTTCCAAATGTCTTCTTTCTTTGTGTAGGAGATCTAAGATACAGAAATTTCTATTTTTGCAGAAGTTGGGGAGACGACTCAGTAGAAAACTACTTGGCTTACTAGCTTTAGAACAGGAGTTCCAATCGCTAGTATGCACATAGAAGCAAGGCAGGTGGGCTTGGTAGCTTTTCTGTAATCCAAGCAATGGGAGGCAGAGACAGGGCATCCTTGGGGCAAACTGGCAGGACTCATGAGCTCCAAGGCCATAACACACACACACACACACACACACACACACACACACACACACACACAGAGAGAGAGAGAGAGAGAGACCCAGCCTTAGTAAACACAAGGCAAAGAGCAATGGAGGCGAGCACATCACACTGACCTCTGACCTCTACATTCACATACATGTACCCACATACATACAAGCATCCACATATATGCATACATATGCATGAAAAACTGTTGAGTGAAATAGTAAAAAAAGTAGAACCAGCACATTCTCAAGCTTGTGCCCCTAAGTCTCTGCACTGGCAGCCTGGCCAGCCATGCACTGGAGATTCTTGGAGATTCACTGCCAGAGCTTCTGAAATGTCTCCACCCAGCTCGCTAGGTCCCCAGGGGTGTTACTACCACACCAACCATGATACCGGAAACTCTAGTAGCTACATCTTACCCCTTTGTTGTTCTGTTCCAAAAGGAACTCCCTCTCTCCTACTTCCTCTCTTTCTCTGTCCAACCTGGAAGTCCCGCCTACTTACCCAGTGATTGGCTCCTTTATTATTTAGGGGACTGGTTCACAAGAACAGCACCAGACCCATCTATAACAAAATACAAATAAATAAACTGACTTTTGGTTGTGGAGGGTGTTGTATCAGCATGTTCCTAATCCCTGGATCCTTAATACTCAACTGATGTGACTGATACACAATTTCATAGCTCAGTCTCTCTCCCTCCCTGGTGCATGCATCTTAGCACATCTCTAGTCTAGTGACAACCTTTCTCTCCTCTTCCATCAGCATTATGTCTTAGATGTGATAGATCAACTAGACTACTAGACTTTCTTTAGGATGGATGTCCTGGGGTTTAGAATCCTTTGTGCTCTTGGCTTGGCTTGGCATGGCTTGGCTACTTAAAATAGACAGAAAACATTTTAAATGAAGATTGTCATCCTTCTGTGTGAATGTAAGCTCTTAACTGATTTTTTTTGTTTCCTTTTGACTCTCTTGGTTGAGATTGGAGAGGATGCATTCCCTAGATGCACAACTGCCTATTGTGTATCTGAGGCCACATCAATTTATTCTATCAACCATACCACCCCATAGCACAGGAGCTACAATCTGTGACACTTCTTGGCTACATTTGTGATAGCCTGTGATTACTTTCCAGATCAGTCTAGTTTGTGAAGAGACTGGAGTAGCATATTAAATGATGACACTAGCCACCATAGGAACCACCATGTGTATCCCCTAACTGTGTAGTGCAGATACACCTTTTATTATTTATTTTGCCACATCCCTCCATGAGACAATGTGTTATTTTTAGTTCAGAATTTAGAGCTCTTTCTGAGGTTCCATTCATCTCTCTCCACTGTGAAAGCTTTCCACCAACTCAGAACATGGTGACGGGATCACTCCACCTGTTAATTGTCTAAATCGGAATGAATGCTTTTAGGGACACTGCAGTCTTTCCTCCCAGGCCTCATCTCTTTGTTTAGTTGGTGGGTTACAGATGTGAAAATGTGTCATGGTCTGAGGACAGAGCAGGCGATTATGGCTGTACTAGCAATCACTCCCTGCACCCTCTCACCCGTTCTTGTCTTCTGGCTGTAGTTTTAAACAGCAGGCTTGTTATCTGCCAGTATGGTATGTAGACATCTATGCTGAATGAACCACTTCTCCCGCTCCCTGGAGGTCAAAACTTTGCCAGTGATTGTGATAATTGCAAGCACCTGGAACACACAGGATAAATGCTGTCATCAGGCTTGTATTACTTGAAAACCTCATCATCTTCATGGATGTTAATCAGTCTTATGTGACTGCTTCTGGGCTTATAGTCTCTGGCCTGTTGAAGGAGCATCACAAAATTCTGTGTCCCTGTCCTTATCACATTCTTGATAGTGTTTGTAAAGGGTGTATTCTCAGGGCCCTTCTGAGAAACATAATGTGATAGGTCTTCTTGTTTTTTGTCATATATCTGTTCCACATATCAAATTTCCTTGGCCTTTTTATTCCTTTACCTATCTTCTGCTAGGATATCTTAGGTATTTCTATGTGGTTGTGTATTGGTCAGGCTTCTAGGAACTATGGCAGCTGTAACTTTAGCCATTCTGAAGTCCTTGCTTGAGTATTTAATCACAGGTCTTAAGAATCACTCCCCTAGTCGGTGAGCCCTTACATACTGAGTTATATCTTTTGGTTGCCTTGGTCAAGCACTTTCAGGATTCAGTTCTGAGTGTAACTCCCTGGCTTCTGCTTGTATAATGTTGGCTTGTATGCGTGTAGACATTCCTTCAGATGAAGAGGGCCGTCGTTGCTTTACAACACTTTGCCATTAGCATCCTGAATTTCCACTTATAATGATTAACACTCTTTAGCTGATACTTTTCATTTACTTTTGTTTCTGTCTTCTGTGTTCTGCTTCATCTGTTTCCGAGGTGTTTAAGAGGCATCCTGCCATCTGGGCTTCCGACTAATTTGCATATGATTATATACAATTTAGGACAATAAAATTAAAAGTTGATGTGGTTCAACGGGTACCAGAAGAGTTAACTTTCCTTTCTTCTCTCATTTCTATTAAATACAGATTGATGAAAAGCAAGAATTACCCTCAAAACAGATCACAGGGAGCTGTTTCGGGATTCTTTTCTTCCCTCTGAGATGGTTGATTAACATTTCAACTCTAGGCTGACATATAATTCCAAAATAATAAAACCCAAATTTGCCTACTGAAATGGCCTTTTTGAAATGGGAACTGGGGAGCTGAGTTTCTATCCAAAAGCAATTAAATGGCCTTCAACAGGTAACTTGCAGTTTCAGGATAGCTTCCTTGGTGTATTCTAGAGCAATCACCAACCCCTGATTGAGAAAGAGAGGAACAATTGCACTTTGTCCTGGAGGACACTAATTCTAGTTAGCATTGCAATTGTCATATATTCCTTTAGAAATCTTACTCACATCTAAATGGGCATAAGATAACAACACAGATTAAAGTATTTAATTCCTGTCTGCTTGGGAGTTAAAATGCAGTGTAGCAGCAGAAACAAAGGGAGATGAATGAGACCAACCCAAAACACACCTTGTGGCTGTGCACCAAATCAGCCTTCGATTTGTTTAATCTTCATGTCATTTATACTTGAAGAGCTGGCTAATTTGCAATATTGTTTAGAGAACTCAGAGGTATCAGAGTGAAGCCAGTTTTTCCAAAGTAAAATTAGTTGGGAAGATAAGAAAATCCACCACTTAAAATAAATTGGCTCAGGGACTCCCTAAAACTCAGGACGGAGCTATATCATAAATTAAATCCTTCTTGGAAACATAGCTTTGACTTATCCGTAAAGATAAAATCCTCATCTTAGTGGGAAAGCAAAAGACATGAGCTACTTATAACTGATTTTTCTGGCGACAATTGGCATTGTTTGGAAATTGAAGAAATGCACAGAATTTTAAAGAGAAAGATGCATTGACGTTATAAAAGACAATTTTCATAGCAATCTGTGCTTTTTATTATTGGTTTAATAAACTAGTAGGTTTACCTTAAAGTATCCAGAATCTGATGTTTGTACTCTGGCCTCTCTTTCCTGAGATCTTGGGATCACTGGTGGGATCAGGAGTTATCTGCTTCATGCTCATGGTCTTTTCAGGGGGAGACTTGAGTAAGGTGAAGGGACCCACATTCTGCATCTGTCCACCTCACCTCCAGCAGGCCTAGTCAGAGAGAACACCTCACAGGGATGGAACACAGATGCCCATTGCTTTAGCATAAATGCTACTGAATCAACAACTTAAAGTCACAGTGCATAGTGCAATGAACCCAGGAAGATCTTTTTGTGCAGAAGCATCTTGATTAAGCTACGAAGAGAGAGGGAGCAGGACAGGTACATCTGACTTTGACGTCAGCTATGAGAAAAAAGAGAAGGTTTGAGAATTTGGGAAACCCTTGATTTATTTGACTCAAGATAGCACAGTCATGCCGTGTATACTTAGACGATATGAATTTACTGACTCATATATATGACTGATTTGGTCAACAGCATTTCTGGCTGCAGTGTTGATGTATTTATCAGTTACTATTATGTGATGGTGAACAGAACTACCTGACATAGGTGAAGGGAGGAATGACTGGCTTGGTTTTGGCTTTAGAGAGATTTCATCGTGGCAGAGTACGCAGGCGAGACGGCTCTGCCAGTGTGTGGAGCCTGTGGCAGCCTGTCAAAAGTTGACAACTTGGGAAATGGTGTCTGGAATCAGTGTGCAGCAGTTGTCTTCGATTCAGAGGTCTGTTTCTATGAATGTACTTCTGCTAGGGAGGCCTTACCTCCTAATGGCCCAACATGCCCTACAATAGTGCTACCAGTTAGGAAGTGAGTGCTCAAAATGTGAATGTAGGGGGTACATCTCAGATCTTAAGTGTAGAAGTAGAGTTAGCTGGGAAGTCTTTTAGGTACTTAAACTACTACCCTTTGGTGTTCCTTGGTGTTCCTCTTTATCGTCTTTTTCTGCCTTTAAAATTTCTTTTTAAATTTATCTATTCATTTTACATTTCGATTTCTGGCTTCCTCTCCCAGTCACTCACTCCCACAATTTCTTCCTTATATCCCCTTTCCCTTTTCCTCTGAGAGGGTACAGGTCCCCTCTGGGTATCCCCCAACCCTGGCACATTTAGTCTTGGCAAGGCTCTAAGCACCGTGTTCCACCGAGGCCAGACAAGGCAGTCCAGCTGAAAGAACATATCCCGCAGACAGGCAACAACTTTTGGGATTGTCCCCATTGTGCAGAACACACATGAAGACCAAACTGTGTGTCTGCTACATGTTTGTGTGTGTGTGTGTGTGTGTGTGTGTGTGTGTGTGGTGAGGGATGTAGGTCCAGCCTCCATATTTTGGTTGGTGGCTCAGTCTCTGAAAGCCGGAAGGGTTCAGGTCAGCTCTGTCTTCTTAAACATGCAGGCTCAGTGTCTTGTTGCTATGCAGATGTCGGATCCCATCGATCCGTAAGGATATTCTAACTTACAGTGATTGGATGGAGTCTGTTTAAAGGTATGTTTAAAGTTTCTGCAGCTGAGTTCCACATGTAGGTAGGTGGTATATCATCCTTCCAGGAACATTAAAGCCTCTATCTAGCATCTTGCTGTTATGGATAAGAAATCATAACTACCATCCTGTTCGGGAATACTGCTTGCTTGTTTGACTACCCAGTCCTGCGATTCTGCAAGATGTAAATTTTCTTCCTTTAGCGGCCATTTTGCTCCATCAATCTTGAACTTTCCACCTTACAGTAAAACGATTTTTCCTTATGAAGAAAGAACTCAAAACAAACCCAAGTGGTTCTGCCTTCTTTCACTCGATGGCTTTTTAAAGCATCTTATTCTTTGAGTAATGGGATCTGTCTTGTCTTTAATGCTTTTCTGCAAGTCTAATTTTAACTTCCTGAAGCAGCCCTTTATTGGTTTTAGTAATAGCTAGTTCCCCGAAACCACATCTGCATTGTTTGTTTTGTCTGTCCCTGAGCTTCCCTTCCTTCCCTTCCCAGGTGTAGTTGAACCTCTTACCAGTCCCAACTGTCTCTCACCACGGTGGAGTATCTGGCATCAGAGTACACTGTTTTGAAATAATCCTCCTTAGTACCTCACACTTTACCATGCTCCTGACATTCCTTTTTGGTTTTTATAGATTTGGTTGTTCTTTCTTTTTCTTTTTCGCTTTTTCCCAGGGTTTCTATTCTCTCCCAAATGCAATAATTTGTGGACCAAGTGAATTCAATTCAGGGAGAAAATATACTTTCTTTCTTTTTTTAAAGGAAGCTTCTTTAAAAATAAATCCCACTTCATTCATTTCAGAAGAACTCATCAGGCAAATCAAGAACTTGGTGTATATCTTTTCCCTTCAACACTCCCTCTGCATAAAACATTGCTACATCAAAGTCAATGCAAAGTTTTATGTAAATAGAATTTTTCTATTAGTTCGTACAATAGAAAAATAATTGGAACCAAATAGCATGTCCAGTGGTACATAGTTAATATTCCATTGAATATATAGTGCTTACTTAGAAAACACTGGAAAAGACACTTTGAGATATTTAATGACAAGGAAAAACGCTCATGCTCAAAGAGGGTTTCAAGATTTTATAAAGAGTACAATATCAGTCTTCTGGAACTATAACAAGGTGAATCATGTTAACCACAGCATTACCATCAGATTATTATGATATTTGTGATTTTTCTTTCATTTTCTAAATATAACTATATAGTATTTTAAATATAAGAAAATTGTAATTGATCATTTTTATTGTAGATAGATATATCTCCATCTTTGGTTGTCTTCCTGGTTAGATTTCTCTTTTATTTTTATAGCTGGTTCTAAAATCTATTCAAGTCTCGACTATCAAAGATAATGAAAAGGATAGAGGAGACAATTGCTTCCTAAGCAATTCTTGAGATTCCCTGCTAGCTAGCATTTGAATCTAATTGTGTGTCAGACACAGTCCTGGGTGTGTGTGTGGGGGGGGGTAATAGTACTTGGTTCTTCATGTATCAAATTTAGGCATGATCTCACACTAAACTTAAAAGGTGTTTAGTATTTTGTAAATGCAGACACTAGGTTCATATTGTCAAAAGGCACAGGTTGGTATGCCATAGGTTGTGATCCAGCACCTCCAATGACAAACTCATAATCTTTCCACTGTAAGCCAAACTAAAATAAAGTAGCAGCTTCCAACAAAATGATTATATTACATACAACAAGAGTCTCCATTGCCTTGCCCTTTGATGAGGCATTTTTAAGTTGAGTTTTACGTTTTATTTTGAGATCAGTATAGATACACACACACACATACACACACACACACACACACACACACACTTGTAAAAAATTAGTAAGGATTCAGTATCTCTTTACCTACCAAACCTCACACTAATTAATATTGTACAAAACCTGTACAAGATCATCACTAAGATACCGACATTGATATGATCAAGATACAGAGCATATCCATTGCACCACAGAGATCCTTCAGATTGACTTTTTCTAGCCCTGTCCACTTCCCTCAATCCCCTGGGACTACTGAGCTGTTCAGTTGTATACTATTATAATGAGGAATGTTTTCACTGGAGGTGAAGAGAATCACCTTCAGTATGAAACCTTTGGGGACTGCATTGTAAAACTAAAGTTTACTCCCTGGACACTCACATATACTGTTGGTTCATTTTTATTGCTGAGTTGTATTCCCCTAAAGGATTATCTACATTGGTTCCAGGTTTGGACTATGGTTATTGAAGCCTCTATAATATCATTGTATTTGTTTTTGTATAACTGTCAGTCTGAGATGAAATTTTAGGGGTAATTATTGATAGTATGATAGTTGTATGCTTTGTTTTAATGAAACTAGCAAAAATGTTGTGAGACATCTTTAACAACAGTGTACAAATGTCCCAGTTTCTTACTTTCTTTCCCATAGAGTTGTCATGGGCTTTTATCACAGTCATGTGGTCGATGTATGGCGATAGCTCATATGTCCAATAATGTTGAGCATCTTTTCATACAAATATTCTTACATTATCTTTTATGAAATATCTCTTTGTGTATTTTTCCCATTGTATTATTGTGTTCATTGCTTTTTATTGTTGAAATGTGATATTCCAGATGCAAGTCTTTCACCAGAGAAGAGGCTTACAGAGAAATGCTTTTTCTTTGTCTCCCAATGTAGTCTTTCTTAGACTGAAGGTTTTACATTTTAACAGAGCCCCAGTCACAGTATTTTTTCTTTTCTGGGTCATAATTTCAGTATACAGTCTAAGAAATGTTTATCTGTGATTCCAAAGATTTCTCTCACATTCACTAAAAATGTTACAATTTTACATTTTATAAACATATGCCTCCTTATGTATGATGGGGTTACATATTTGAGAAAACTGTAATTAGGAAACTTCATCATTGTGGAAACACCAGAAAGTGTGTCATATTAAGCCTGGGTGGCTCAGCTCCTGGTATATACATGAACTGTCCAGTTTTGCTTGCTGCTCCCATGGTATAAGTTGGCATAGTGTCCTACTGCACTGGACACTGCAGGCAATGGTAAGTATTTGTAGACACAGGGAGAGAAAAAGTAGAGAAAATATATGGTAGAGAGATTTTTAAAACCACTGCCTGTGTCAGGGCAGTATGAAGAGTGGAGTTTCCACAACTAGAAATCATGAGTATGAGTGTGTGTGTGTGAATGGTGGGTGGGCATGAAAACACAGGACATTACTGTGCACAGTGTGTGGACCTTATGTGCATGGGATACTTGGCTATCCCAGTTTTATAAAGGAATCTTCCTTCAGTAGTAAACTAACTCTTGCTTACTCTATCTTTTGACTTTATAAACACTTATATTTCAACTGTCTGACACAAACACAGTGTGCAGGTATGCAAAAGTTGTTTTTTGTTCTTTCCTAATCCACTGGCCTTTTCTTTCTAGTTCAATATTTTAATGGTTAATTTTTTTAAAGCTAACACAAAACTTGTTGTCTTTAGGCTGCCACTGGATGAGGGTCATGGATCATTGAGTCCTTTGCTTTCCCTCTACATCTCATCCTGGTGGAAAGTCTTCTGCAGGAATAACAGTCAAGGACATGTTCATGTTGTCTCCTGCGATAAAAGCTCCTTCTTCTTCTAGAATGTCCGACTTGGCTGAGACTGTTTTTATGTGAATGTTTTCAGCAAACAGGAGCGGTCAACCCTGAAGATTAAAAGTATAAAAGAGTAAATATGAAATCTGATAACATAGTTGTGTATTATTATTGTGAGTAAATACTGTGCACTGGATGTCATCGCGTGGGCTCTGTGTTTACATGACTGACAGCACAGTAGGCTTCTCTGAATCACTAAAGCAGGAGTGATACACTGTGATGGTGTCAGTGGCCAAAAGGGATATTTCAGATCTACTGTAACATTATAGCATCTCATAACATGCAACCTATCACTGACTCAAATGCCTTTTTTAGTGTGCGACTGTTTCTAAGTCATCACATCTTGGGCTATTTTAGCCTCAATGCTAGAATCAGTCATTTCTCAAAAGAACTGTGGTTATGTTTAAAGTGGTTTTGAAACAGGGACATGGCTTCTAGATTGCTACTGTCTTTGCTCCTAGGTTCTCTCAGTCAACATGACAAAAATTTCTGTTTTATACCTATCTACGAACTAACATTTGCATACATGAGACTACATATACTTCCATATGCGAGCATATATAGCTGTGTTAATCTAAATGAGTTCATTATAATAAATCAAACTATTGTCTGGTCTGTTATCACATAGCTCTCTTTAGCCTTCTGACTTTGAACGCATATTCTCAGTGAAGAGACCTGGTTCCTGTTCTATCTACTGTATGGGAATGAGCTTTATGAACAAGAGTGCTAGGTGCTAATTTGTGTGTGTGTGTGTGTGTGTTTTACATTAGCACCAGTCTGCTCATTTCTTGAGTCACCTCCCACTCTCTTCAGTGAGATTGTGCTATATATTAGCAATACATTTTAGGTTCTCTACACAGTGCATTCTATACATAGACTACTGGACCTTGTAAATATTTGTATTTGTGTATACATGTTTGTGCAATAAATTTCCATGAGTTTTACAAATGTAATGATGTGCCCTGATAATCAAAATTATGCAGAAGTGGTGCCTAGAAAAGAACTGTTCTATATTTCACCCATGTAACCTGGCTCTTTTTATGATCTCTGTCATTTGGGTCTTATAACTTGGATCATAATTATATAGCTTTTCAGACTGGTTTCTTTTAGTTTTTAGTGAGCGTATATGTGCATCCATGTCGTTTTGCAGTGTGTGATAGTTCAGTTCTTCTCTTAATCCCTGATTAGTAGTGCACTGTCACACACCATGGTAGTTTACCTAACAACCTACTGAGGAATGACTTGATTTCTTTCAGCTTTTTTGTAACTGTGACTAAAACTGCAATAGGCACTGACAAGTGGATTGTTGTGTAAACATAAATATGCAAATCATTCTAGTAAGCATCTACAGGCATGATTGCTCGGTTATATGGTCAGACTATGTTTAGCTTTGTAAGAGGATATCAAACTCTTTTCCATAATGACTGTACTTTTTTGCATTCCCATCACCAACAAGTAAGTGTTTGTTTTCTTCTATGTCTTCAGCAATGGTTACTATTGTTAGGATTTTTTTTTGCCATTGTAATTGATGTGTAGCTCTTACATTTTAATTGTTAAAAAATCAACTGGAAGACAGCTGGTTCCATAGGCAATTCAGGGGAATGGAAAATAAAAAGTTCTGTTCATCTACTTATAGACAGGTGTTTGGCCTTATAGAATGATGATTACCCTACTGCTAAGGAATGTGTTTAAGACTCATGCAAACCCGTGTTTCCAGGATTCCTTTATCACAGATGTTTCTATATCAAAATGAAGTTCATCTATAATGTGCCTGGGTATATGAGTTTCAAATGACAATACAGTGCTTTATTATGTTAAAGAAAATACTTAAATATTAGAATTAATTCAATATGGCTATGCGTGTATATCCAGTTCCAATTTCATGAAAGACAATTGAGTGGTAAGATAGTAATATCTTAGTCTTGAGCACAAAAGTAAAAATAGCCAACACTACTTCATGCCAGACAACGATGTTGAAGCCATGGCACCTCAGTCTGCTGTCACCACTGAATGGCTTAAACAAACATTCACTTTCCCTATTCATAAAGGCTTGAAGTTTCAGGTGAAAATTATAGTACAGTTGGACGCTGAAGGATTCCTTTTAAATTAAATAATATAATTTCTTGTGGTGCGCTCACATACTGTAAGAGGGCCAGAGGGTTCTTGTGCTCTCTTTTATGCGGCCATTAATACTGTTAATGAGGATTATACTTTCTCCTCTTAAATTATTTCCCAAAGGCTCACACCAGTGCATCACTTTGGGAAATAGATTTTGACATACATTACTGAGAAAGCATTCACAATCAGAATAAATGGAATAAATGTGCTCATCTTGTGATCTTGTGCATAAGCAAACAAGTATTTTTGTTGTTGTTGTTGTTGTTGCTTGCTTGCATGCTAAGGGAGGGCATTGCCTCAGCAGAAGGAGAAGTAACATGCCAATCTAAGATTTCTGAGATGGAATCTACAAGAATATAAGGTTCTTACAAATAAGAGCAGTGTGCATATGATGCACGTTCTTTCTTTCTACTGCAATACCTGGTATAATGGGGACAAACTGTCAGGTTTCCTGGTTTGAAATCCTATCCATGTTGGGGCACACATTTAGTGCCATAAACCAAGTCAGAGAAGGCCACAGTCATCCGTAATCCACTGGGGCTATCGAGTGAATGAAAATAAGACACTTCAAGTATTGTGTGCTAAATGAATTCCCATTCATAGTGTTGAAGTAATTGGCTGAAAAATAAACAACTACAAAAACTTTTATTGTTATTTTCACAGCATAAAGTTTTATCCTTGTACTAAACAAAAACAATGTAAGATGGCTAAGGATATAAAATTTTAATACACTTTTTTTGTAGTGAAATGCAGTAAGCTTTCCATATGCTCCTCTAATTTGATAATATTTGGCATCTAGTCGCTTAAAGGGAGTCCCAAGTCTATGATACATTTGCAATCTGCCTGGAGTTTTTGCAGTAATTGCACATCTGCACTTTTAACTAATATGTACTGGGAAGTGCTATGCTACATTGAGTAGGTAGAAACCAGAAAGTAAGTCAATTATCCAATAGCTTAAAAATAATGTCTTTATCCCAATTATGCTCCTCTCTGTGCAATATTCCCTTAACTTATACTGACTTTTTGTATGCGTGCATGTAAATTTTCAGTATTCTATTTAATAAAGTATTGATTTATTTTTGTAGCAGATTTAGCACTCTAGGGGACACACATATTCACACACTCTTACACACATAACTCCTCCCCCAAGAAAAAAACCAAAAACATGTACAAGAGTATTTCCTGAGTTTGGATTTTTTTTGTTGGTATTAGAATACCTGGAGGACTTTGTGCTCCTATTCACCAAATGCCCAAGTTTCCATGTGTTTACCACTAATCATCAGAAAACAGGCAATGCTCCTAGGATACCAAGATGTTCCCTAATTTACAAAGCCTGACTTGGTGATGATCCCACAATTCAAACTCATGTTCCTGCCCTTTCCTGGGGAGTACTGAGAGGTTTGGCTTTTGAGTCTGTTAACACTGCACATGTAGGTTCTCTGTCAACTTTCTGGTGGCAGCAGGAAAGATGATACAAATTATAAAGGGTGGTATGATAAAGGTCCTTGAGGAATATGCTAATTATTAGCAAAGACTGTCAGCTAAGTAAAAAATTAACCTAGATCTTGTATTATTCTTGTATTACTGGGTTTTTTTTTTCTGTAACTTTATTTATAATGAGAAAACCAAGAAAAAGGAAACTGCCCTGTAAGCATGTAACATATGCCAAAGGCTATTTTGATGATTCTGCCTCTAATCTTCATAAAAAGTCTCAGAGGATTTTACTGTCCTTATATAATAACCACTTAGTAGAAGAAGAGACTGTTGGAAAATAAAATCTTTCTCAAAAGAACAAGGAGAAAAATTAGACATTGGAGAGCTTGTGGGATTGCTTGTGGTCAGGTGGGGAACAGGTCAGCAGTGAGCACTATAGAGATCTCTTTGTATGTTTGTCCTTTTGAAAATGCAAGGTATTTGCAAGATGCTAGATATAGGCATTCAGTCTCCTCATTTTGTTTAAGGTCCCCTGTCCAACTTGCAGGAATATTCAACTGTTCAGTCTTGCTTCTTGCTTCTAGGAACAAACATACCATCCGAGGCTCAGAATTTGTGACTCAACTGGAGATGCCACTTGGCCCCCATTTAATAAAGAGATTTACACACGTGCAACAATTAAATGTTTTTAACTTGAAAGATGGAAGAGGGTCCCCTTCGCTCAGATTAATGATTCGGTGCAAGTGAAATAAAGTGCTTTCTGAGAGCTTGTGTACAGGAAATGTCTAAGTGTTTGTTTTATGCAACACCCTTGCATGGTCTGTGTTTAAATCAGTTGGTCTGGTGCTTTGCCACTGGGACCTCAAAGGTAGCATGTGGGGACACGCTCCTGGATGCTCAGCAACGTC
This sequence comes from Apodemus sylvaticus, assembly GCF_947179515.1. Lineage (NCBI taxonomy): Eukaryota > Metazoa > Chordata > Mammalia > Rodentia > Muridae > Apodemus > Apodemus sylvaticus. The sequence goes on from NC_067486.1 coordinate 50,352,379, forward strand.
CACTGTGGAATGTTAAGAGCTCTGCCATCTGTTAATACAATGATTGATAGTGTAAAATCAGCCAGGACAAGAATAGTTATACCACAGAAATCAGCACATCCTGCAAACAAAACCCACACTCCCTCATCCAGATGCAATTGTTAAATATTTATCAGTAGACTACCGTTTAAAGATTGACTCATTCCACTGCAGCCACTGGGATTTATTTACTTATAGGCTTCAGGGATCTTGGATTTATTATTATTTCTTTCAGTGATTTAAACTCCTTTGCCATATGACAATTATGATATTAAGGTGAGGGAAGAACGCACATTGCTTCTTTCCAGGGAGATTTCAAGAGCAGAGGGCAGTGTCCATCGCCTTGTGCCTCATGGTTTAAGTCTTTTATTATGTTAGTGGATTCTCCCTCTTTACTACTGTTGTCTTCTACTGACATTGATTTGATGTTAGTGTTTTCTATGTATCCTTATAAAATATGTACTGCTCTACACATATCTGTTCACTTACAGAAATAGTTTACTCTATTTTATATCTTTATTACCAAAAAAAATAGTTTTAACTATTCTTACCTTGATTGTTACTGGTGACCGATAGTCTAGTAGGAAGATTGGGCCAGTCAAGTGTCCCATCATTCATTCCCATCAGCAAAAGGCTTCCCATTTGTCACATTCTTACCAACCTTTAATAATTAATTTTGCTTTCCATTTCCAGGCTAATGGGTGTAAAGTGATATCTTTTCCTAATTTACATTTCTCTGGTTATTAATGAGCTTAGGGATCATTTTATATTCTTGCTAGCCTTTGGGTTCTCTTCCATAAATTGCCTGTCAGTATATTTTTGGTACAGTTTTATTTCCCTCTTGGAGTTCCTGTCTCTTTATTATACATTTTAGATATTAATCTCTTATCAATATCTCCTATTGCAAGTATCACAGAGAAAATAAATTAAAGATCTTTGTTATCTAGCTGTGTATCTGAAGACAATAATTTCATAAATTCAACATGCTCATTTCTTTCTTTTCTGTGATCCTCATCGGCCCCTTTTATCAGTCAAGATTGATTAGACTATGTTGCAGTAGCAAACATCTCCCAGATTTTTATGGCTTCGAACTGTCTGCACACTTGGGTGAGAAATGAGCTTGTCAACTATGGATCAACACGGGGTTTCTGCCTGTCATGGTCACTCAGGGCCTGATGGATAAGCTATTAATGTAAGCACTGCAGGGACAAAGGGAAGAGGGCGTTGAAGATACTGGGATGAAAATTAAAGGGTTGGCCTGGAAGTGATAGGTTTTGCCCACAACCTTCTGTCCAAGAAGTGTCATGATGCCTTAGCCAATTTCCAAAAGGGCAGGGAAGCAAAATCCCACCATTTCGTTTAAAAATGGTCACCAATACATACATAAATAAATAAATACATACATACATAAATACACAAATAAATAAATAAAAAGCACTAACATTAACCTCTGTGGCACTAATACAGGACATTATCTTTTTTCTTGCAAGTGAGAAATTGTTGCTATTTCTTGAGAAATAGCATCTAAAAACCAATTCCAGCCAGTTTATCAAAGTCAAAGTTCCTGCACCTCTGAGTGGTAATCATTCTCTGGAGAGTTATGAGCAAAGATGACTAAGTACCAACTGCTCACGTGGCCAGTGCACCTTGAAGAATCAGGAGAAAGTGACCTTAGTGAGAAGCCGCTCAGGTGGGAAAGGGTGGAGCATGGTGTAGAACAATTCTCAATCCTAATATCAACAAGGGAATTCAAGGAGTCCTGAACTTGGAGGTGGTAGTTTCTAATTGGGACTCAGTGATACATCCTGGGGATGAAGACACCTGCTCTGCTGCCCTCAGCCTCACCATTGGGAAGTTTCTTCTTTATTCTTGGTCATTCCACGCTACATCTGACAACAGTATTGTAGATTATGTCCCCATTTTATAGTTGAAAACTTTCTCAAACTTTGTTTTAAGGACCAAGTGCCTGGTTCAGTATCAAACACCTGTCAATTCTTGATCTAGTCTTGTGGTTCTCTGGACCATAACTACTACAGAAACTGGGTTCTCACTTGTTTGAGTCCAAGCAGCATCCTGTGCCAAAAGACATGTGCACAATTATTCTTGAAGTTGGGCTTCCTTCTATAAGTACTGGGCTTGAACGTGGGTTTGGGCGTGGAAAGCTAAATCATTGTGTCTTTTCACTGAAAACGACCACTATTCTGAAACAATTGACCACTGACTTGGTTCTTCTGTGTCAGTAAATTCTAAGCCCCCACGTCTGCCTTTATTCGTTACCAACTGGAGACAAACAGTTCCCAGACTCCCTGAGCTGTCCCTTCTTTTCTTACTTTGACACATCAGGTAATGCTCTCTTGAGTTATTGATTCCTTATGCATTAACAAATTCAGACAATGGTAAGCACTATTTTTTTTAACCTCTTCCCCACTGATGTCATCTTATCAGGGACCCACATTGTCTAAAAGCATCCATGATGTAACAAGGGTCAATTTTATGGAGGGTCTCACTACACTATAGTATGAACTGTTATTTTTCCATGATCCAAAATTTATTGTCTTGTCAGCTACCTACTGGGTCAATGATAAACAACTTGAAATTTTAGTTATCTCACCTTTATTTATGTTTTTAGAGCATGATCCAGTCATTCTTTCCCCAGGATGTCTCCCTGAGCACTATAAGTATTTTTCTCTGAATCTCTCTCTCTCTCTCTCTCTCTCTCTCTCTCTCTCTCTCTCTCTCTCTCTCTCTCTGTGTGTGTGTGTGTGTGTGTGTGTGTGTGTGTGAGAGAGAGAGAGAGAGAGAGAGAGAGAGAGAGAGAGAGAGGCGGGGAATTGATTGTTGATTGGTTGGTTTTCTCTTAAAATCATGTATTTCTGTGAATGGCCAAAAGGTATCATATTAATCTATTATTAGATGACTATCAAGATTGAAATTATTAGTATATAAAACCAAGAACTGTAGCAAATTGAGAAACTTTTTGATATGATGTTCATATCATTTTTCATACTTGTATAAAGGATGGGTTACTTGATCATATCTGACTTTTATTAAATATACTTGAATAATCAGACGTTTTCAAGGAATTAGAGAGGCTACAATAGGCCTAGCTTTAATTTTTTTTTGAGAAATTCCTGAGTAACTCTTGACATTAATGCACTAGAGTATAGCCTATAAGGGATAAGAGAAACAGATGATGCTCTTCTACTCTAGAGATTACAGTAGTAAATGGATTCTTCCTTAAGGCAGGTGGGCTCTAGAGTTAGTGTCATGACTAGAGTTTATTAAGCAGTCAGATCTAATGTAGCTCTCTTGGGAAAAGAAGGCAGATGGACATGGTAAAGAAGTCTAGAATAGAGAGGGCCTATTTTATCCCTAATTAATACAGCAATGAACTTGGCATCAAGAAGGCTCAAAATCTCTAATAATTCAGGTGGTTAACAATAAGAATCAGGTAATAAAATACCCGTTCCACAGAATTGAACCTGACGGGGACTGATAGGCTCAAAAGGAGATAGCCTCCCAGGGACAAAATGTAAAATTCTTCAATTTTTTGCAGACATATGGTTTCTTTGTTTGTTTCTCTCTATATATATTTTTTCTAATTCTCAACTGTTTAAACATACAAAGTCATGTAATAGATCATACTTGGTCATGAGCTACCTATCCCTGATATATTAGGTATTTGTTCATTGCTGTGACACAGTATCCTACATAATTGATTAAGAAAGAGAAAAAGGGTGTTTTAGGCAATCTTTTTGGAAGGTCTCATTTAGGATTGAGTGCCCCCATTATTCCCAACCATGTACAAACCATGTCAAGAGCATGTGACAGTGAAAAGCTGCCCTCTCATGGCCAGGGAGCACAAGAGGATAAGATGGGGTCAGGGTCTCAGGGGCTCTAAGGACCTCCTATCTCTTAAAGGTCTCACCTCACAAGAGAGCCACTGGATGAATCATTGATACATAGGCCTTTGGGGTGTCAAGATCCAAGCTATAGTTTAATACAGCCAGGTCTTTATAGGACAGTGGAAAATGAGAGACTACAAGTCAGGAAAGGGGCAGTACTGGTAAAAATTCACTCTATATGATAGAATGTCTGCTAGGAGACCTATCCGTAGACTTTACCAGCTATGCAGACACAGGCAGAAAACACAGGGTCTTTTTCCTCTTTCACCCCACAGCCAAGTGACATCATTTCTGAGAAACTCAAGAATGAGGAGAAGCCCTTCAAATTGGATCTTTAAACAGGAATGCAATTAGGTGATTTTGAAGTTGGCTGGAAATAATTACTGAATTGGATGACTTTTTTTTTTCTGAATCCGGGCAGTCGTGGGGATCCAGCATTAAGATGAAACTGGCTATAGAAAAAGGGTTCCCATTATCTTATTTGCAACTTGGCTTTCAAATCCGCACCTGGCGTACAGAGATGCTTGGACAACAGCCAGTGAAATTAGAGGACTGAGCATACATCTCTCTGCCGGTGTCACCTCCGGCTGTCAAGTTTGCATACTGCTCATTTAATAACTTTCTTCTCCGTGTATATATCAGAACATATGAGGAGAGAGAAAGTTGCTTCACAGTTCCCAGATTTTTTTTCTCAATTTCCACGTACAACACAGATAAGACTTGTGATTTTTCAACATTTGAGTGATTGTTAAAGTTTGGATCTCAGATGGCCTTCAAAGTCTTCTGATGTAAAAGACTTGATTGCGAACACGCGATGTTGCTAGAATGGAGGGATATGTATATAGCCAATTGCCTCTAATAGCTTCTAAACCACCAACCTGAGCCAGTACTGTGGGTTCCCAAGATGGTAGAGCCCTGGACACCACTCAGAGAGCACAGCAGGCATGAGGCTGCTCCCTCCTCGAATCAGGCTTGGGCCTACTCAGCTCTACAAAGACAATGTCATGATATGATAAAACCAGTTAGGCTTTGGTTTCCCTGACAGAGAACTGACTTCTCAGAAACCATGGGACAAGCAGTCTACCAATCTAGCTGATACATCTGGAAGGCCCATGTCCCCACTGGAACACTTCCATGACCTTTTATCCTTCCTTCCCCTGACTGGAGCTCTCTAAGCTAGGCATGGTAGCTACTTCAATAAGAGCTGTCGTTCAAAACAGTCAGTTGGGTTGTTCATACACTCCATGGCCAAGCCAGCTCAGTGAATCAACAGGGTCTCAAAGGAGGGAGTGAGGATTGAAAAAGAAAAATGGTTAGAGAAAATTATACCATGACTCTAGCCTGGCCTGAGGCTGAAGCTGCTTTATTTCTCTCCAGCCTGCTTTTATATCATTCTAGTTATATCCAAAAAAAAATATTCTGTTTTTAGTCCAAAGACAAAGTAATCAAGTGAAGTAGTAAACAAGGAGCACACAAGAAAGTCATCAAGCAGAGCTGTAAGCCAAAGGATCACACAAAGTAATAATTAAGTAAAGTAGTCAGCAAAGAGATCGCATAAGGTAGTGATTCAGCACAGTAGCAAGCAAAGCCCCACGGTCACTGTTCTAGTATTCTTATCTGAGCCTACTTCCTTGTCCAAGCACAGTGACAAATGCCAAATTCCTAAAATCTCTCAACATCTCTGTACTCACCACTCCCTGAGACCCTGCCCTCCACATCCTCTGCATCCTTTTCATCCTCTGCATCCTGAGGCCACAGATGCACAGCGGCTGACCTGATGGGGGCACCAGACCCAGACAATCCTTACTTCTGTTGCCTTGCTTGGAATCTAGGCACATCTAGCTGGCTAGCACAGTAGCTTTTGTCGACTCTGAAGAATGTCTGTGCTTTAAGCCAGTGCTGATAATACCAAACCCACAAAAGCTTATCATTATCAATGTTTACGTGGTTGGAAAAAAAAGTTTACAGTATCTAATGTATAAGAAAAAGAGACAGGAAAATCTATTACAATTATTGGAAACATTCAGGTTTTTTTTTAAACATTAAGAGTTCAATTATAAAAATGAATTTCAGAATGATTTTTTTATATTTGCTGTTGGTTATTTTTTAAAATCTACTTTTATTCTATATGTACAGACAGGTGTTTTGCCTGTGTGCATCTTTGTTACATGCATGCAGTACATGTGAAGGTCAAAAGTGGGCATTGGATGCCCAGGAGTGGGGTTGTAGATGGTTGTGAGCTGCCATACAGGTGCTAGAAAGCAAATCCAGGTCCTCTGGGAGAGTAAGTAGCCAGCGCTCTTACCTGCTGAGCCATCTCTCCAGCTTCTGCTTTTAAATGCTTCTAGATGCAAATATCAAGGACAAAGACACCCTCAAATCTTAAGCTAATATGTGTAAAATTTTATTTGACTCTTCTAATGTCTTGTGGCATTTGTTTTATTGTTATTGTCCTGTTTTGATAAGTGCTAGCAGCAGTCTTGCACGTAACATCTGATACATACTAATGCTGAGAGAACGCCTGCTCCTGCTTGGTGCTCTGGCTTATGTGCCCTTCTCTTTTACTTCTCTTCTGTTGCCGAGGCTTCCTGAGATTTTTTTCCCCTGCTACTTTTTCACTCTCTTGCACACACTGTTCTAGCAGAGGTGTACAGGGTTTGAAGCAGGCTGGTGCCTGTGGTTTAAAATAGGTTGTATCTCATGCAATTCTTAGGGCTAAAAACGGATTCCTAAATGTAGAATACAGCAGTCACGAGAGCAGAGTACATACCAGTCTCACTCATAGTGTGTGTTTGTGTGTGTGTGTGTGTGTGTGTGTGTGTATGTGTGTGTGTGTGTATGTGTGTGTGTGTGTATGTGTGTGTGTGTGTGTGTGTATGTGTGTGTGTGTGTTTGTGTGTGTGTGTGTGTGTGTGTGTGTGTGTTCCCTTTAGTTCCAAGGCAGCCCAGGATCTAGTTCTGTTTGGATCTTTTAGTACTATCCTGTTTCTACTTATAGAGCACTTGTGTCCTATCTCTTAATTCAATGACCAGCAAGATGTTATTAGGTTCCACTAGGGGTTGGCAGAAAGGCTTGTGCCCACTTCTCAGACGGAGTTCCTATTTCAATATCATCACTTTCTATGAGATACCTAGGAATTGAGAGTAGCTACATCGACTATTCTGCCTTGGTTCCCTGTCTGTCTAGTTATCTCACATTTCTCACATTTATGCCATAGCGAGTCTGAAGATTAGACCCTAGAAATTGAAGTTAATGCAACTAATTGCTTGATGTCATTAGCTGACCTGAGGATTTCCTGGAGAATGCCACTGTGAGGTCTATAATGGCTCAGAGTCACTAAGAATCTTGCCCTTTCCCAGAGGATTGGGAGTAAGTAAGGAGACTGAAATTTCCGAATAAAGGATGGCCTGCTACAAGGGGACTCACCCTGTCCTTGTTAGAGCAAGTCTGGAAAGTCTTTAGAGTTCTCTGGGGAACTACTCTTCGTCAGCCCTTAACAAGCCTGTCAGTACCACTCAGCAGGCTTGTGCTCTGATTTCCCTAATTGTCATCCTAAAATCCTAAACCCTGGGGGCTTTGGGGATGTAGATACTAAACGCTTTATGAGACAGAGTCTTTGTATCCTTCCGAGCATGCTTCCCTTAATGAAAAGCAACATCTTTCAAGAGGTCAAAATTGTTGTTCAAGAGGCAGGGTTGAAGGATCTTAATAGTCTTTGGTTCAGAATGTCCTCAGAGGCATAGCCCTCAAGGACATCCATTTCTGTTACTTCTCCCAAAACAGGACCTTAGTATTTCGTATTGGTTATCAACTTTGAAACTGCCCTATGGTCTTATTTACCCTCTCCCTGTAGTTAGATCGTTGATACCGTTTTTTGTAGTAGCTAATCAATTCTGCTTTCCTTGACTGCCTACATATAATTAATTTTTAAGTGCTCAAGTTGTCCCACTGCAGTAAAGAATTAGCATTGTCTCACAGAGCACAAAGGATGGATAACTCAACCTGATCACTAGAAGCTTGGACCCAAACCGCCTCCTACCTGATACCTGTCGTTACTCTGCAAAGCCATGGTGTTAGCTTGTATCTTCAAGGATGAAATTGTGAAGACAGAGATCGAAACAGCTCCTGTCATATTGTTGGGGATACCTGTGATGCTTATGGGGGAAAGTAAGCAGTATACTGTATTTCCGTACAGTCTTAAGTCATTGGTTTGGGATTATTCAGGAAGGGCTGTCTTCACTCAAACACCAACAGATCTCAAAGACACAGAGCAAAGTTTGATAACAGACCACACTGATTCTTTCTTAAAGAGAGACTTGAACAACAAACATTTGAATATTTATGTTGCCAATCTATGGGCATTGTTTAATATTGTAGTCTCTCTAAATATAGACCTGCTTCCCACCCAAATGAATGGTATTTATTTAACTTAATACAGCAAAGTTCTTCTTTTTTAAACTTTTTTTTAAAAAAAATTTATGTGCATTGGTGTTTTGCCTGCATTTATGTCTGTGCGAGGGTATTGGATCCTCTGGAATTGGAGTTACACAGTTGTGAGCTGCCATGTGGTTGCTGGGAATTGACCCAGGTCCTCTGGAAGAGCAGCCAGTGCTCCTAATTGCTGAGTCCCACTTCTCCAGCCCCTAGCAAAGTTCTTCTTAATGATGCAAAAAGGAGATAAAAACTGGTCAGGCCCAGGGACCCCAAAGTGTCAGTTTTAAAATATCCTTTGTGGAGATCAGGAGTGCAGAGGAGAGTTCTGGTTCATGGTTCTTTGTTATCTCTTCCTTTTGCCTGGAAACAATGTCTGAGTAGGTGACTGAGAGGAGGCCCCTGGACACCTTAATGGCTGGGCCAACTGGACTAACCAGCAGATCATCTCCTGTCTTAGTTTTCCTTTATATCACTGTGATAAGACACCATGACAGACCTGGGGCCATTGGCACTGCATCAAGTCCAGCATCCTAATTCTGAGTTAAAGAACATTTCAAGAGCAGAGAAAGGCCATGTTCTTAAAGATGCAACGGCTTTCTCGAAGTACCCACTTCCTCTTTCTTTAGAATGTCTCTAGGTATAGAGTACTCTCTTTCTCCCTCTAACCATAACACACCTTCGTCTTCCATCCTCCATATTATATCAGCACATGTTTCTGTTACCCACGATCTTCTTTCTCTCTATTCCTCCAGTTCTTATGTTCTTTTGGAACCTGATTTGGACATATGTGGGGTTTACATTCTATTAGCCATATCGTCTCTTTTATAAGTGTGCATCAATTTTCCTGGACATGTATTGGAAGTCTCCTCAAAATGGACTTCAAGAAGACACAGAATGAAAATAAAATTATTCAGCCTTTTCAAGTTCTTCCTCTGAATTTGACACACTGGATTCTTAGTTTACGCACATTCCATATGACTGCGTGTTAAATCTGTTAGTTCTCGTTCTATTTGTACAATAGATCCCCAGCTTACTTTTCAGAATCTCGTTTCCTTTTATTACCACTGATAATTCTAATACCCAGTTTTAGCTCATAGTGAGCTTTCACTATCATTTTTTATTTGTATCTTGATGTGTGTTTGTATGTTCAACTTCACTTGAAATTTATTTATAAAAATTTTTAGAGTTTAAGCTAACTGTTCGTTATTCTGAGAGAAATTGATGTTTGCTTTATCAGTATCAAGAGGTACGACTTATCCAGGACAATTTCAAATTAAAGTCTGTACTCGGAATTTTCTTCGACAACACGGATGACCTGAATTTTTCCATCAAACCAAGAGACTAATTTGTAGTTATGTGCTCTCAGGAAAGAATGAGTTTCTGTTTTGCTTTATTTACAGCTAAGTGCTGCTACCCGCACAGCAGCTTTGAGACTGAACTCAACAGATGCACACACAAAAAAATCTGGGATCAGGTGAACTGTGCACTCTGGTGGAGCTGCACCAGCCTGGGAGAAATGTCCTGGCTTTATTATATGCAGCTGGAGGAGGAGGCGTGTTCACAAATCTTGGTAGGGCATCTCTGCAGGGAAGCAGTTTCAGCCACAGTCATTTGCCGTGGAAGAAGCTGCTGTCAATACTTCCAGTACATGTTGTTGGCATTTGTACCACGGGAAACCCTTGATACTCCCTTTGGGACTAGGCACTGGTGTCCTTGGCATAGCCATGCTCAGAGGCACAGTTGTGTACATGGTACATGTGCTCTCTACAACTAAGTTTGAGGATGTATGTTTTCTTGATTTTATCCCTTTTCCCCCTTCCTTGGCACTCTTTCTCTCTATATCTTAAAGGTATCAATATTTTAGTTAAGGCTTTTCTGTTGGATTCTCCAACTGCACTGGGCATAGGGCTTAGTAAGCGCCTTTACTCATATTAAAGCACACAAAAGAAACCCAGGAATCTTCATAGGTCAGCAGAGACTGGTAAACCGATCGCGGTGCCATTCTTATTGTCCTGTATTCTTTGTTTTAAATGATTTGGAAATTTTCATATTCTTTAATTTTGTATCAGCTTATTGATAGTTCATGGGTGATTTTTATATTTCTATTTGCTGTCTTATGTCTAATTGAAACAAATTGTTTAGGGCATTTAATCTACCATATTAGCACAAATACAAATATTAGTAACTATTATAATGCCAACATTTTCCAAGTGTTTCCTACTAAAAATTAAGATTGTGTATTTTGAGAAATGGGTACTTTAACAGAACTAATTGAAACTGTATCTTATTCCAATTGGGAAAAGCCCTCTGTAGATGAAAAATACCACTAACGAAAATGCAACCCAACAACCAGCAACAAACAATTGCTATCCAGCTGTATAAGGGTGCGCGCTTTCTCTCATTGTCTTCTCGGAGCCGGCTTGCTGCTCGCTCTTGTACGTTTTACCCTTTCTGGTTCGCTCATACAGCATTCTCCTACTGCCTCCGTGTTTCTTTTATTTTTCTCTCCCTTGCTACCTAGAGTACTAATTTTGGGCTGCACGGAAGGCTCTTACAGCAGGATTTGGTCCACTGGAAAGCGGGCTGGTGCATTTCTAAGGCTCATGGTTATCTTACTCCAGTGAAAGGTGTTGAAGGGCTAAACACTTTCCACACATTCCCATCGGAAGACCTTTGCTAAGGGCTCCTCTCCCAACAGCTGCCTTGGCTGTGTCTGCTGACTCTGAGCTGTTTCCCCCCACACTCTAGCTTCAATCCCAACCCGCACAAGTCCAGCAAACACACCCCGTGATGCTCACGAGAGCCACTTTTCTTCTTTCTATTCTAAAACTCCTTTCATGTTTCTCTCATTCAATCCATGCTCCTTAATGACTGCCAGTGAGTGAGCCAGGGTGCTAGGGTGACACTGGTGACGAAATAGAACCCTTTCCTGGAAGGGGTCTGCTAAACAAATTAAAGAGAAGTACATGGCTTCCTTGTGGTTGAGAAATTGTTTACATCCCGCGGTAACCAAAGAAACAGACTCCCAACTGGAGGTGAGCTGGATATCTAGAGAGGAATGGGGAAGCCATAATGTCAAAGGTCATCGGACTCATCTGCAGGTGGCAGTGTAGCACGAGAACAATGTGGAAGAGTAAGGTGTAAAGGCTGCTTGCATAGCCTTACAACTTGGCAGAGTCAGGCTCGGAGGTGCCTTCCAAAGGTCAGCTAAGCCTGGCTGGCGCCCCTGGCACGGGTACAGCAGGTGCAGGCTCAGAGGCACTTCTAAGTGTCTGAGAGTAACCCATGCCTCATTAGAATACTAATACTAATATAAATGCTAATTAAAATATTCTTGGGTGGAGCCCTAAGCTGTTAATGGGACATATAAAGTACAGAGTTGTATGGAACAAAACATGAATTAAAAAGACAATGCTATGCAAATGAGACAAGAGTTTGGACTTTTGGGACATAGACATACAACCCTATTCACAAAGGAATGGACACTTGAGATATTAAACTTTCTCTCTCCTGGGGTCTACCTGCTTCTGCAGAGGAGCAGCCTTTCTAAGTCTGCTCTCTTACATTGCTTACCAATGTCTAATTTGCTATTGAATTCTTTATGCCAGACACAAGAAGCTGGAATTTCCTGCAAGCACTCACCACATGCCAAGATCAGCCATTTTCAGTGAATGTCAGTAAGATTGCATTTCTAAACACTAAAATTTCCTCTTCAACATGCAGGAACAGAGACCATTTATGTCTGAGCTCTATACAAACCACAACATCCTTGTAGAATCTTATCTTTCAGCTTTCAAAGTAGGGAAACAGACTATGGTAAATTTGCACTAAATAAGGAATGGTCACGTGCATGTTTTTTTATCATTTATGAAAAAATTAGATATTAAAACTTGATGACTAGTGTGGTAATCAGATGCCTACCCAGCCCTCCTCCGATATGTGACAGCCTCTTCCCCTGAGATTTTCTTGTACTTTTTAGAATCCAGAAACTGAATCAGCTTACTAAGCTCAGGGTTATGATCATATGCCTTGCAATTTCCTAGTTCGGAAACTCTGGCCTATTTAAAGCCATTTAATAACAAATGATTATTTAATATTTTTTCAAAGATATCACTTGTACTCTACCGTTATAGAGGTCTAATTAAGACAAGTGTTCTTCAGAAATGAAGAGAGGAAAATAGGTTCCATCTTCACATCCAGTGAGACAATCTTCACATCCTCTGGAAACCAAAGATATAAACTCCCCACTCCAGGTAGCTTGGGCTCTAGAGAAATAGGGAAATAAAAATGTTGAAGGGCACCTGATACATCTGCCCTTGGCAGTGTGACAGGAGACTAGAGTAGAGGGTATATTCTTTTGGAATATTAGCTTCTATTTGCTTATGTGTAGCTTTCACTCAGTAGTTTAACCTACATACATATGGCTATATAGCTCTACAACACATTGGCTATGTATTCATATTCAATTATAAAGGAGAGTCTTGGTTATAACTTCAAAAAGGGGTCCTGAGTTGTCCTATAGTGGCTAGAATTCTCATACAAGGCAGTCCTGGACTCTGGACAATTCTTTGTACTCCTCCTATTCTGCTTGTCTCCACAGTCCCCAGCTGTTCCTTGCTGTGGAACAGGAAATAAGGGAGAAGGAAAATTGCTGAAAAGATGGGATGTTATTACAGTGGCCTGTGGCACCTTTGATGTTCAGACTGAGAACTTCAATTTCTCCTTCCTGGCAGCTACAAGGATGTGCCCACTCTCAAGGCTGCTGTCACAGGAGGCCGAATGGAGATTCTGGACCTTTATCCCCCACCCCAGGAACTAACATGAGCCCTGTGCCCTCCAGAGCTCCCCAGGGCATTGATGGAGACTATGCTGGGATCTGGATGTCTGCCTGCAGTATGTGGTAGTCAAATGCCTTTTTGTTCTCCCCCTGCTGGAGCCGTGTCAGAAAAAGGCAGCTGAAATACAATGTAAAAATAACGCAGTCTCTTAAATTAACTGGTTTTGCACTGCAAAACTCTCTGTTAAAAGAATATAAACACAAACTATAGAATGAGACAAAATATTTGCAAACTCTCATATCTGCCAAAGGATGAAATCTGGAATATATAAAGAACCTTCAATTCTCAACAGCATGAAAACAACCCAATTAGGAAATGGGCAAAAGACGTGCAGAGACATTTCACCCAAAAGCATATACAGATGGTGAATACGTACATGAAAAGATGTTCAACATTATTAGACATTAGGGAAATGCAAATTACAACCACAACAAGATACCACTACTCACTTAACAGAATGACTAAAATAAAAAATAATGACAATATCAAATCCTGGTGAGAAGTTTTAAAGTCAGATTGCTCCAATTATTGGTGGATTTTGCATATTGCTGAGAGTGTAAATAGTAGAGAGTTCTGGGAAAACAGTTTGGCCTGTTCTTTAAAACACTAAATATCAAAGCATTTGTATACCTGGGCATTTTTCCCAGAGAGAAATAAAAAATATTATATTCACTCTGAAACCTGCACACAGATATTTATGACATCCAGACTCATATTTCCAAACTCTGAAGTTAAGCCAATGTCCTTCAGTGGGTAGACGATTAAAGAGAAGTGGATCATGGAACGCCATCCAGCCATAAGAAGAAAGAACCATTGATGTATATACACAGCTACCTGGATGAGTCTCCTGACAGTTTTACTGAGTTAAATAAAAAGCCTTTCTCAAACGTTTCGTACTGGGATACTGTTTAAAAGATGGATCAGGAATGATAAAATTATAATCATGAGGAGCAGATGAATAATTGCCAAGGTTTAAATGGGTTGAGGGGAAGAAGGAAGAGACGCTACCCGAGGTCAACTTGAGTGTCTCTATGGTGACAAAAAACCCCGTGTCTTGGCTGTGTTACCATCAGTAATCTAGTTTTTCTGGGATAAACCATGTCCACCTCCACCCCAATTCCTGTATCTCAGAATGGGAGCATATGCATCTTTAATGAGATATTTAAACTAAAAAAAGTGGTCTTTGGGGTAGGCCATAGTCTAATATGACTGGATTCCTTGGAAGAAGACTGATTTTGTGGGCCAAAGTCTAATATGACTGGATTACTTAGAAGAAGAGCGATTTTGACTGACAGACACAGCACAATGCTGTGAGGTACAGGATAAGACAGTCACCTGCGAGCCCAAGAAGAATGTCTCAGAAGAAATAACCTCTCTGACATCGTGTGTTTGAACGTCTAGTATTTAGAACTGTGAGACATTTTGTTCCTGTCAGTCAGCCGGAAGGTGCGTTGCTATAGCAAAAGAAAAGAATAGACTGTTAGGATACTCTGTTACACTTTGGAGAAACGTTGCTTGCCTGAGAAACTGGATAAAGACTACACCGGATACTGCCTACACGATTTTTTAACTGTTACATTTTAGTTTATTTTGGAAGAAAAAAATGGGGCGGGGTGGGGGGGGGAGGCCTGATTGACAGCAGCTCCACAGCTGGTGCCCAGCCATCCAGAGGAAAATGAGGCGAGAAGTCAAACTTCCCTTCCTCCCACTGCAGAATGTGCGAGCATCACAGAAACTCTTACAATGAAGCACAGGCTTTCAGCGAGAGAAAGTCCAAGCAGCACGAATGAGTATTGAAGAGCCACAGGGGCTGCTTAGCCTGGAAACGACATGGTAGCAAACTTGAATCCATCTCTACAGGTCGCTGCCCCCCTTTCCGGTGCAGTGCTGCCTCTAACGCCACAGAAGCTCATCCACATGCCCAAATCTTGGCGATATCAATGCCCTCACTTGCTCAGCATCTACACTGGTCGGGTTCAGGTTCTGCCTCTGCCCAGGCGGTTCTCTTTTGCTCTCAGAGGATCTCAGCCTCCTGGATACTACTTTGATGTTGCCTTCAACTCTTCAGTGGCTCATCCCTTGCCAATCCATCCCTGTCTGTTCTCTGGTGGTCTCAACAATCACCAGTAGCGTACTCCTGCAGTTATCTCTGACCCAGGGCTACGGGGACAGGCAGACCGCAAACTCTCCTCTAGGCCTGTGATTCCTTTCTTCCTTCTCTTATGTCCCCAGTGTATTTTTTACAGTGAGAGTCTGGCTGTCACTGTCAGAGCTGTGCTGGCATGCCCGATTTTTAAATGAGGTGTCTGTCTTCTACAGTGTCAGCAGATGGCGAGGCTCAGAGTGACCTGCAGGGAGTGCTCTCAGGAATCTGCAGAGCCTTGCAGCTGCAGACTCCAGCAAGCACTGCTTTCTTAAGAGCCTTTGGTCCTGCTTCAGATTCCAACTCCAAAGAGGATACCAATTTACCTTTTAAATCCATTGAAAACTTCTGTGCTCATAGGTAACACCCAAGCTGACAAAACTTTCTGCCAACCTGGGGACTGACCCCAGGTGTAAACACTGGATCTGCATCCCATGGATTGCGAGGTCAGGTTCCCTGTGGGACACCCGGTACCACTGAAATGTCTGGGAATGGAGTTTTCCAGTGGCCTCAGGCAGCCAGAGGAGAGGGCTTACCGCAGAAGTCCTGGGGGAGAGGGGAAGCCAGCAGGACGTGTGTCTGGAAAGATGCGGGATGAATTTCAGTCCGCTCAGCCTTCTGGTTGAAGGGACCACTGGTTGCAAGTGAACCGAACACTCGCTTGCTTATTGGGCAACCGGAAGGATGAAGATGGAGAACCAAGGGCTGTTGCAGATGCAGCAGCAGGGCTACTGAGGATGCTGAGGAAGAACCCCAGGGGCCGAGGGGCGCCAGGCCATGCTTCAGTATGAAGGCTGGGAGGAAGCCAGTACCTCCTCTCCACCTGATAAAATTCCCACTCCTCTGTAGGCCTCCAGGTGTGGCAGTTAGGACCTTGGTCAATGACTTGATGGGTCACCACACTGCCAAGACAACTGTATGGCAAGAGGTTCAGGGTATCTTCAAAATAAATGTTTAAAGTGTTTGTTTATAGGGTTCAAATGCAAGTCTGCTGAGAAAGCATGTGCTCAGAATCGACTAAGTTTTGACTCGCTCCTGTGTCAAAGAATCATTAATTCCGAAGCTGCGGCAATGACTCGAAGTATGTCTTCAGACTCAGGAGACTGAAGTGGTTACTAACCTAAAGTCCTAGTTCTGAGAGGTCCAATTGTAGAATTCCACGGAGCTTTCTGATTTTCCTTATTGTGGGTCAGAGCTTCCTGGTTGCTGCTGTCCGTGGAGCAATGACCCAGTTTTTCAGACCCAGAAGTTAGTGTAGGGAGTGAGTGGCATCTGCTTCCATTCCCATCTGTGAGGAAACTCTTAACAGTCTTAGGCAATTGGCACCATGCCGTGTTCTGAGAATTTTCTTTTTTTCTAAAAGTCATACTGAACAATTTTGAGTGACATCATTTCATAGTAATTAGGGGAATATTGCTTTTAAAGCAGGTATTTTGGTACTGCATAGCCCCTAAACGTAAGTTGACCACATCAAGTCTTCTTGAGAAAACAGTAATTTCTTTCTTTCCTATTTAATTCCTCTTTTTATTGAAATAGAATTATATCATTATTCCCCTTGTTTTCCTCCCTCCAGTCCCTCTCAGATACCTCCTTCTAAGACTTCTCCTATGTTCTCTTTATTCTCAACTTGGTAGCCTTCCTCTTCATTATCACTACACACACATGAAAGTCAATATGAAAGTATGTAGGGATGTGTGTATACTAATATAAATAGAACTTTTTTTAGCCCACTTTTGTTATTTTCATGTAAATGATTTCGAGACTGACCTCTCTGCAATAGACAACAGGTAAGAGGCACCTCCCTTCCCTGGGAGAAACTAATTTCTTTCCTAACCATCATCCGTTGCCTCTAGTTCCTAGGTCAGCCTTGGGAACCCAAAATTTTTTCTAACATGTATGTTAACATGTTCACCAATATGTCTATTGTTCTGGTTTTGTTTATGCCATCCTTTGGGAGTGGGGAGGAAGAACATTTCACAGTAGACTTCCTGGTATTCTGGATCTTATAGGATATCCACCTTCTCTTCCACAGTGTTCTGCCATCCTTAGATGCATGAGTTAGGATGTAGATGTATTCATTGGCCGGGGTTCTCCATGATCAGTTGATGTCTGCATCTTATCCAGATGTGGTTTTCTGCCATAGTCTGCATTTGCTGTAAGAAGAGGCTTCTCTGATGAGGGGTGGTAGCTATATTTACTTGTGGGTATAAAGATAAAATTTAAAATATATTTAGGAATCATGCTGGTCTAGCAAAGTGGCAGCAGTAGATTCTTTTCTAAGGTCCAAGACTCCCTCACCCCCACCCCAGGAAACTGGCTATGTTTCCAATACCAGGTATGGTTTTCCTTCTGTTGAGTGGGCCTTAAGTCCAATTAAGCAGCTGCTGGTTGACACAGACATACAGGTATCATCGACTGCACCTTTACGTATATCTTGTCATGCTGGCAAATGCCATGGCTCCTAGATGCTGCTGCTGGATAGGAATGTTTAATTGCTTCCTCCTTGCAGCCTCTATGGTATTTTCTGGAACCATGGTAGCAAGGCTACAGGAAAAAGGCTTCTAGGTCAGGTCCAACTTATCTTATATACAAGACCTATGTCTTATCTAAAGACCTAAATATGTAGTGTCTTCATCGGTAGGGCCTGACTCTCAGCCCCTGAAAGGCAACCAAAAGTTTCAGCTATAATATTTGATTTGGGAGTCGCTTGGACTAGCCTGAGCAATCATTCGAAAGGACATTTCTCATGCCTGGTACGAGCTTTTTGTTGCACTGTGATTATTGTAGGAAGCTCTGCCAGTCCAAGTGACTTAAGTTCAATATAATATATAACTAATATACATACACATGCACAAATTTTATATATATATATATATAATAAGATATAATATATAATGATTTATATCATATATGTCTCCTAACTATATATAATTATCATATAGTATATATTTTAACTATATACAAGATTTAAGATACATATTTAAATATATGTGTGTGTGTATATAAACTACTAACTCTACCACTTCCTGAAATATGTCCAAAAGATTTGAAATCCTTCTCCACAGAGATATTCATTGCCCCTATTCATAAGAAATGGAAATGACCCAAATGTCTATTAATAGATGAAATGTCATATGTATAAAAATATATATGTATATTATTGTAGAAAGCTCTGTCAGCCCAAGTGGCTTAACTTCAATATACACACGCGTGTGCATGTGTGCATGTGCATGCACGTGTATACACACACACACACACACATACACACACATACTGGAATACTATTTGGCTGTGAAAAAAATGAAATCCTGAAATTTTCAGTTAAATGTATGGGCCTAGAAAATTTTCTATTGAGTGGGGTTACTCAGACCCAGAAGGACAAAAGTCTCATGTTCTCTTTGGTCTCCAGTTCCTAGCCTCAATTTCTCAGATGTGAGTATAAGCAGAAACCAGGAAAGTATAAGGGGATCATAGTTCAGGGAGACTTGGGGGAGGGAATTCACAGGACACAGGTGATACGGAGTTGGAATAACAAGGAGATGTCTCCAGCTGGGGAGAAGGGAGGAGGTCAATAAAGGACAGGAGGGACACAGGACAAATAACACCAAGATTGTTTGATAAAGTCTCAGTGTATCATTTTATATTTACACAAAACTATATGCAATATACATAAGTGCATTGTATACATACATACTTACACACCTATGAAAGAAAATAGTTAATTTTTAAATATATAAAACTCTCCTGCTCCTGTCTGGTCATTATGTAGGAAGAGATTTTCATAAGGAAGTTTCAGAGGTAATTCTGACATTGTGAATATTTTGCTGACTTGAGAAATTAACCTCCTCATAAAATCCAATCCCACTTTGCTATTTTGACACTTCTTTTGTGTGAAAGTATTCATTAATGTTTCACATAATTGCCCTGTTTCTAGAGCAAGTATATAATTTCCCCCAGAATGAAGACTTCATAATGCATATCCAATAAAGTCCACCCTGTCTGCCACTACTTGACATCTTAGACTTAATTTGAGTTTGAAAGAGATTTTTTTCCTCACTGTTGATCCTGCTGGATCCTGTTGATTCCCATTGTTCATCTGCAACCATTTAAAGCTGCCAGCAGCCAAGGCCATTGCAATGTCTACTGTTCACTTTTTGTTACCTTGTCATCCGGATGCCTGGATCTTTTCTCAATATATATTGCTAGTGACTAGATTCAGTATGTACAATTTTAATCACATTGATGAGAGCACTATCACAACTTTGCCTTTGCTGCATGTTCATGAAAACAGCAATTAAATTTTAATAATAATGCTGGAGACTACAGAAAGCCTTCGTAAGTATGAGCACTTCCATTGTAATGGAACATGAAATCAGTTGGGGAGTAGACTTACAGAAATAAAAGTATTTTATTTTCTTAGTAAATTGCATGGCAATTCAAAGGCTGTATGTGTAAGTAAATGTGTGTGTATGTGTGGGTGTGTGTGCTTGTATGTGTGTTTGCATTAATGTGTTAGTATGTAAGGAGGCCAACCTTCAACCTTAGATGATAATATCTAGGTGCTGGCTAAAAATTTCAGAAATTTATTGTCCTTAAACCTACATTTTGGCCAAATTGGATGGCCAAGAAGCTCCAGTAATGTGTCTGTCTGTCTCCACCTCCTTAGCCTTGGTCTCACAGGCATATGAGCTGCTGCACTCCTTCAAGCATTTATACACAGATTCTGGAAAACCGACTCAGACCCTTATGCCTGTGTGGCAAATGCTTTATTGAACCAGTTCTCCAGCTCAAGGTCAATTTCTAAAACATGGAAATTGTAGTTTCTTAACCCCCTTATGAATTGTTTTTGCACAATTACCATGGAGAAAATCATCATAGAATCCTTACTTCTGCTTCTTGTTAGGGCTCCTGCTGGCCTCTGCTGACCCCTGAATACTCTTCATTCTTCCTCTGCAGTTTTCTCACTGTTTTCTTGAAGGGATTTATTCTCACACCAGCCGAACCTTACAAGTCAGTGTTTGGCGCGTTTTTCTTTGCACAATCCAAATAGCCAGTCATAAATAATGTCAAAGGCTATTCATTGTCTTGCTACCACCGAAATGAGCCCTGAATCCAATTTCAAAGATGAAATCTGGGATGGTCTATACGTGTTGGCTACTTTTCCTAAAATTACTGCCCTAAGTATCATTGCTTTACTGTGGTAAAGGCCATCAACAATCACTGGTTTCCTATGGGGTAGTTGGTTGGTCATGAACTTCTGCACCACATAACTGTGTTGTTTATGATGGCTAGGGAGAAAAGGAGGTAGAAACAATATCTCTTTTAAAGCAAGTACAGATGGATCCAGTGGTGCAGGCCTGTGACTCCATCAATTTCATAGGCTTAGGCAAGAGGATCACAGGTTCAGCAACTGCCTGGGCTCCTGAGTAAATAAAATTAGCTCTGGAAACATAATGAAACCCTGTATCAAAGTAAAAAAAAAAAAAAAAAAAAAAAAAAAAAGGACTGGAGATGGACTTCAATGGTAAAGCCCAAGATCCCAAGGTCAGATCCTGGGACAGCCCAACAATCATGCAGACAACCAAAATTCTAAAATACAGTTTTTACTAAATAATTAAAAGTAATTATGAAGTTTTTTTTGTCATACCCTGTTTTCCAAATGAATTATTTGCTACTATTCTTATGTTCTGGTAAAGTGCAATCAATCTACAATCAAATGGCAAACTCTAAACTCCAATTACCTGTTCTTACCAAGTTGTTTTCTATTAAGTTATTGATCATATGGTCAGTTCTAGTGCCAATTGTATGAGTTAGTTGCTGATGGGAGGTCTCTATTTTATGCTTGCTTTGAAAGAACAGATTTATTAAATATTCTACATAGATTGGATATATATATATATATATATATATTAGAAAAACCACAGAATAAATATAGAATGGTATATTAGAGTAACAGACACTTTAATATAGCTGAGATCCAGGAGTCCTGTTATTTTCCTCCCATTTTCACATATAACCTTTTACTCTTATGAACAAGCATAGCATTGTTTGTCTGCCTTCATATTTCTGTTAAACATGTGTATCCTAAGTGACCCTTAGGAGCTCTTATGTCAGAAGTAGTGTGACCAACTAACGTGATAGCCAGAATGATGAATAGAATAATTCCTTTGGGTTATTATATTTAAATTTATCATCTCTAACTCGATAATAGCAGTTAATTTTTCTCATTCCTATGTTATAGAGCATGCTGACAGTGATATGATATTTCACCTCAAATGCTTCATTTATTTTTCTCAATATCTTTTTTTTCTGTACAAAAAACAAACAACCAGGAGCCCACCAGTAAAACTTTGAGGGGCAAGTCTCAATAAATACACATGTGTATATATAATTACAGCTGGTAAATGTTGATGTTATTTCTATTATAAGCCTCAGATCTGTAAAGATATTTTTTGTTTTCTCTGTTTGATGAGACTGCTTAAAATAAGCCATGCACATCTAAAATAAGAAGCCATAAGAATAAAAGTCTGACTTCTTATTAGAAAACCCAAAATAAAAAGGAGCCTGCCAGGAAGTCTTATAGACTGAAATGTCATGGGGTAAAGATAGCTACTCCAACTCTCTTGAGTTGTCTACAGACAGTCTCTGCTTTTATACATGTATTCTTTTTCCGAGGCAATGCTTGCCTTAAAGGTAACCATAGCTTTCCATAATTAGGCACCTAATATATGCAAAGCATATATTAAATTATTAAATAAAATTAATAAATTAAATTAAAGCATAAAGAGATTAAATGATTCATATTTAAATATTAAATATGGTAGCCTTCTCAGAGATTGAAATGGATATGATAGACATGACCTTAAGGTCTGGTGATTGTTAAGGTAATAAGAAAAACGGACCGGGAAATTGAAACAATACGTTTGTACCCCATTTTCTCTTTTCTTTTTTCTATTTCTTTTCTTTTATTTATTTTTTATTTAAAGCCAGACACTCTGAAGCTAATAGAAAAAAAACTGGGGAAGACCCTTGAGGACATCGGTACAGGGAGAAAGTTTCTGAACAGAACACCAATAGCATATGCTCTAAGAGCAAGAATTGACAAATGGGACCTCATAAAATTACAAAGTTTCTGTAAGGCAAAGGACACCATCAAGAGGACAAATCGGCAACCAACAAATTGGGAAAAGATCTTCACCAATCCTACATCAGATAGAGGGCTAATATCCAATATATATAAAGAACTCAAGAAGTTAGACTCCAGAAAACCAAACAACCCTATTAAAAAATGGGGTACAGAGTTAAACAAAGAATTCTCACCTGAAGAACTTCGGATGGCGGAGAAGCATCTTAAAAAATGCTCAACTTCATTAGTCATTAGGGAAATGCAAATCAAAACAACCCTAAGATTTCATCTTACACCAGTCAGAATGGCTAAGATTAAAAATTCAGGAGACAGCAGGTGTTGGAGAGGGTGTGGAGAAAGAGGAACACTCCTCCACTGCTGGTGGGGTTGCAAATTGGTACAACCACTCTGGAAATCAGTCTGGCGGTTCCTCCGAAAACTGGGCACCTCACTTCCAGAAGATCCTGCTATACCACTCCTGGGCATATACCCAGAAGACTCCCCACCATGTAATAAGGATACATGTTCTACTATGTTCATAGCAGCCCTATTTGTAATTGCCAGATGCTGGAAAGAACCCAGGTATCCCTCAACAGAAGAGTGGATGCAAAAAATGTGGTATATCTACACAATGGAGTACTATTCAGCCATTAGAAACAATGAATTCATGAAATTCTTAGGCAAATGGATGGAGCTAGAGAATATCATACTAAGTGAGGTAACCCAGACTCAAAAGGTGAATCATGGTATGCACTCACTAATAAGTGGATATTAACCTAGAAAACTGGAATACCCAAAACATAATCCACACATCAAATGAGGTACAAGAAGAAAGGAGGAGTGGCCCCTGGTTCTGGAAAGACTCAGTGAAACAGTATTCAGCAAAACCAGAACGGGGAAGTGGGAAGGGGTGGGTGGGAGGACAGGGGAAGAGAAGGGGGCTTGCGGGACTTTCGGGGAGTGGGGGGGCTAGAAAAAGGGAAATCATTTGAAATGTAAATAAATTATATCGAATAAAAAAAATAAATAAAAAAAGGGAAGAAATGGGAAGTAAAAACACTTTATGATAAAGTTAAAGATTTACATGGAAAATATTTCAGATAAACATGTTAAAATTGACACTTTTCATGGAAAATTAAAGAGTAAAGTGGTAGGCATGTAAAACATTGCTAAATTAATTGAAATATGGGAGAGAAACATTTTATGATAGAATTGAAGATTTACATGGAAAATATTTCTGATAAAATTGTAGAAAAAAGTAGAAAAACGTGTTGAATTTAAGATTATCATGGAAAATTTTATATAGATATAATAATGGTAGGTATAAAAGTATTCCTAAGTTGATTAAAAGTGGAATTATAAACATTTTTGATAAACTTGAAGATTTACATTAAAATATTTCTGATAAAATTGAAGAAAAATATAGAAAAACATGTTAAAATTAAACATTATCATGGAAATCATATAGATAAAATGATAGGCATCAATATAATTCTAAGTTGATTGAAGGTGAAATTATAAACATTTTCAGATAACATTGAAGATTTACATGGAAAATATTTCTGGAAATAAAATTCAAAAAAAATAGACAAACATGTTAAAATTGACTATTTCATGAAAAATTTTACATATAAAATGGCAGATATAAACTCTCTAAATTAATTGAAGGTGGAATTAGAAACATTTGTAATAAAATCAAAGAGTTAATTGAAAACATTTCTGATAAAATAGAGGAAGTATATAGAAAGACATTAAATTGAAGGTTATCACAAAAAATAGTGCAGGTAAAATGGTAGACATAAAAACATTACTAAATTAATTAAAAGGGGAATATAAACATTTTCTAATAAAATTAAAAAGTTACATGAGAAATATTTTGTTAGTCTATGTCTTCCTATTGGGGAGTTGAGTCCATTGTTGTTAAGAGATACTAGGGAATAGTGATTGTTGTTTCCTGTTATTTTTGATTTTTTTTTATGTTTGTGTGGGTATCTTCTTTTGGGTTTGTTGGAAGAAGATTACTTTCTTGCTTTTTCTATGGTGTAGTTTCCCTCCTTGTGTTGGCATTTTCCATCAATTATCCTTTGTAGTGCTGGATTTGTGGACAGATAATATGCAAATTTGGTTTTATCAGGGAAAAAAATCTTGGTTTCTCCATCTAAGATGATTGAGAGTTTTGCTGGGTATAGTAGCCTGGGCTGGCATTAGTGTTCTCTTAGGGTCTGTATGAGGTCTGCCCAGGATCCTCTAGCTTTCATCATCTCTGGTGAGAAGTCTGGTGTAATTCTGATAGGCCTTTATAAGTTACTTGCCCCTTTTCCCTTACTGTTTTTAATGTTCTTTCTTTGTTTAGTGATTTTGGTGTTTTGATTATTATGTGCTGGGAGGAGTTTCTGTTCTGGTCCAGTCTGTTTGGAGTTCTGAAGGCTTCTTGTATGTTCATGGGCATCTCTTTCTCTAGGTTAGGGAAGTTTTCTTCTAGAATTTTGTTGAAGATATTCACTGGGACTTTAAGATTTAAATCATTGTTCTCATCTATACATATCATCCTTAGGTTTAGTCTTCTTATTGTGTCCTGGAGTTCCTGGATGTTTTGGGTTACCAGCTTTATGCATTTTGCCTTTTCTTTGACTGTTGAGTCAAAGTTTTCTATGGTATCTTCAGCCCCTGAGGTTCTTTCTTCTATCTCTTGTATTCTGTTGTTGATGCTTGCATCTATGACTCCTGAATTCTTTCCAAGGTTTTCTATCTCCAGAGATGTCTCACTTTGTGATTTCTTTATTGTTTCTACTTCCACTTTTAGATCCTTGATGGTTTTGTGCAGTTCCTTCACTTGATTGTGTTTTCCTGTAATTCTTTAAGGGATTTTTGTGTTTCCTCTTTAAGGGCTTTTACCTGTTGACCAATGTTCTCCTGTATTTCCTTAAAGGAGTTATTTAAGTCTTTCTTGAAGCCCTTTATCAGCATCATGATATATATGATTTTAAATCCAACTCTTGCTTTTCTGGTGTGTTGGGGTATCCGGGACTTGCTATGGTGGGAGAACTGGGTTCTGATGTTGTCATGTGGGCTTGGTTTCTGTTGATAGCGTTCTTGTGCTTGCCTTTCGCCATCTGGTTATCTCAGGTGCTAGGTGGTATTGTTGTCTCTGGCTGGAGTTTGTTCCTCCTGTGGGCCTGTAAGCCTGTGTCCTTACTCCTCTGAGCTCAAAAGTGAAAGCACTGCTGGGAGATCTCTTTCCTGCCAGGCTATGCACAGAAGACTGTGGAGTCTCCCGGCTCCCTGGTGCAAATGGCAGCAGGAAGACTTCTGTCCCAGCTGCTCCACTGATCTTGTGCCCTTTGTGCTCCTAGCTGGTCCCCTCCAGAGAGAAGGTGGAGATCTCACCTCTGAGCTCAGAAGTGAAAGCACTGCTGGGTGATCACTCTCTCCTGGTGGGCTATGCACCTATACCCCATTTTCAATGAGGGTGCTCCAAGCAATATGGGCCATAAATCTTTCATACAAATATGGTCTTTTGGGAACTGAACCCATGGACTAGAGGGAGAGATCCTGAAAATCTTCAGGATTGAGGGTGATCTAATCTGAGAATGCATTGCTGAGTAGGCTATTCCCATGGGCACAAGGTACCTGGTTCGGGTGGGAAACCATGTAGAATACCCTTGAGGATTGTTGACTAGAGACACAAAATAAGGAGCGGTCTGACCCCTATAGGCTTCTATCAGCACCAGAGGTTATCAATATCAATGTTATCGTTTTCAGTAGTCCTATTATGATGTTAAGAACATATGGAACAAAAAGCAGGAGAGTCACACTTTATGGCTGAGATAAGATATTAAGCATTCATATGGAGCTAGTCGACTCAATAATAGGTAGAGCTAAGACTTGTATCAAGGGAATGTGACAGGGCATGAAGATGTCTAATAGAATGCCCCAAAACCACTAACAATTACTCATTATGAGTATCATGCCCACTTAGTCTTAGTCATCACCTTAAAAGAAGCAGGAGGGTCTTTTGCTTTGCCTGTTCACCAAAAAAAAAAAAAAAAAAAAAAAAAGGAGATTGTGAAACTGTTTGACAGACAACGCATTACAAATTTGAAAATTTCTGGGGATATTGAAGACATATAGGCATAGCCACAAAATAGGGAAAAGATGAGAGAAAGCATGGAGAAAGCCATGGGAACTCCGCCCTTAATGCAGCATTTACAAAACTGCAATGGATCAGAACATAGGACATACACAAGTGTTAGCAACATCACATTTAGCATCTTGGGAAGCAAATGTGTAATCCTAACACATCATGTTTTTTTTTATTGATTTGAATATTAGGCAGAAGATTCTGCTAGAATTAATAGTAATTGATATATACTCTTTAAGTGGCTAATACATGAAGAGTAAAACACCTCTACACCTCAAACCCACTTAAGATCTACATTTTAGTCATGATCCCCCTTTCAGCTCTACACTTCAAATTCACTTTCTTCCGCACTGCTTTGACAATTGAAAGCCTCCAGTTACATTATTAATTTCAGCCCTTTTTGATCACTGAGACATCAACCGGCAGCTCCCCTGCCCTCCTCAAGTGGCACGGCAGTGATGCTTTAATTCCTTAATAATTTTTATATATTTAATGAAGGTTAAACACTGATGTTTCTGTAACTTCTCCTCTGGCATATAGGTATATGTGTGTGTGCATTATAGATACAATCACAGCTAACAATATTTCATATGGCACCCCTTGAAGGGATTAAAGAGCTACTTTGCAGACGAGAACTCAAACTGAAATGATAATGGACTTCAGTGACTGACAACTGAACTTCTGCAAGATAGCTCCCTATCTTGATTATGTAGCTAGATTATGTAGCTCCCTAATGGGCCATCTAACTTTTCTTCAGGTACCTTTTACTGGGGTGGTTATGGCAAAGACCTTACAAGGGAAAGGTGCAAACCATGAAGCTGTTGACCTAGTCTTCAACATTGGCATGGACTGACTTCTGTCTCAGTAACTGGTATTTTTAAAAACCTTAGTTCCTTTTTTAGCCATAGTCTGAACAATCTTTGCATACCAAGTATCTCTGGATCTATACAGTATTTCATTCTAAAACTTCAAACATCTTCAGAGAACATCTAGTTCTCCTATTTTAAGATTCCATGACTGTGTGTTTCCCTTGTGGTGATACTTTAATCCTATCAGATCTTAGTTATTTCCCTAAATGAACTCAAGAGTGGCTGTGATGTATCAGGAACTACATGGCTCTCAAGGATTCAGAGTTGGAAGCTGGGAGAGTCTGAATCCTTCAAGGAAGTCCCAGTTTGATCTTGTGTCATATTAGATCTTACTAAAGGATGATAAAAGTTGGAGTGGGTGACTGTGGGGATTCGGGGACGTCTACATCAGTATTTAGTTGGCAATGAAAGGTTTAGAACAGATGACTTCAGGATATAGTTGTGGAGGGAGACCTGGATAAGAAGAGAGGAGGAGTTTTTCATGTGCCTGTCCTCTCCCATGAGTGACAGGTAGATAAAGTGGGTAGTCAGTGATGTGCAAAGATGAAGTCACGTAACATGGAGAATTGCTTACCATCCTAAGGTTTAGTGCAGATAGAAGACTTCTGGTGCTTGTCTTCACACTTTTTTGTTGTTGTGGTACACTTTGTAGCTCTTGTGATTTTTCTCCCATGCATTCAATGGGCAAATGGATTGACAGTCTACTACCTGCTACTGTGTTGTAAGCACCATAATGCAATGGTAGCTGCTGAAGAAATAGGCATGAGTGATCATGGCTACTCTTATATACTGTGGAGATGCATACATGTGACACTACAGGACAGACAGACAGTCTGAGAGAGAGTTATAACTATCACTGATGTGAGAGCATAGAGAGCAGAGAGCAGTGGCTTCAACCTATTGGATCTCAACGATTTTTTTAGGGTCACACATCAGATATCCTGCATATCAGGTATGTACATCATGATTCATAACAGTAGCAAAATTATAGTAACAAAGTAGCAATGAAATAATTTTATGGCTTGGGATCACGACAACATGTGGAACTGGACTAAACAGTTACAGTGTTAGGAGGGGTGAGAACCACTGGTATAGAGAAAACACAATGCTAAGAGTTCAACATGGAAGTAAGATAAGAACATTGTATAGGTAATGCTTTGAGAAGATAAGATAGCTAAGATGAAGCAATATGCTAAGCTTGTGTATTCTAGCAATCAGGAAAGCAGTAAAGGTTATATGTGTGGGTGTATGTGATGTAGGACTCTGGCTCTTTTACATAGGAATATAAGCCACTGAATTGCAAGCAGTTGTTTTAACCATTCTATGTTTAGGTATGGGCCTTGAATTCCTGATCTTTCCAAGAGTTTTACCATGAAGGGATGTTGAATATTTGTCAAACGCTTTTTCAGCATTTAATGAAATCATCATGTGGGTTTTTGTCTTTGAGTTTGTTTATATAGTGGATTACATTGATGAATTTCTGAATATTGAACCATCCCTGCATCCCTGGGATGAAGCCTACTTGATTGTGGTGAATGATGGTTCTGATGTGTTCTTGGATTTGGTTTGCAATAATTTTATTGAGTATTTTTACATCAATATTCATAAGGGAAATTGGTCTGAACTTCTCCTAGGGACTGGACCACCAACCAAAGAGTACACATGGAGGGACCCATGGCTCCAGCTGCATATGTGGCAGAGGATGGCCTTGTTGGACATCAGTAGGAGGAATGTCCCTTGGTCCTGTGGGGGTTCAATACCCCAGTGTAGGGGAATGCCAGGGCAGGAAGGCAGGAGTGGATGGGTGGGTGGGTGGGTAGGTGGGGGAGCACCCTCATAGAGGCAGGGAAGTGGGGATGGAATAGGGGGTTTCAGGAGGGAAGACCTAGAAAGGGCATAACATTTGAAATGCAAATAAGAAAATATCCAAGAAAAGAAAAGAAAAAGATACAGAAGGAAGGACTAAAAAAAAAAAAAAAGCTTGTTTAAAAAGGTATTTGAGGACTTCTGATTTCAGAAGGTATATTCTGTTCTTATCTAGTTATAGTATAGGGCTTGTTAGCTAGCCTAAGGATCTAAGGCAGGTGGTCAGGCTTGGTTGGCAGAAAGCTCCTTTACATTCCTTTACATTTACACTGACTCCATTTCCTTTTATGGTATGTTTAAAAGAGATTTACTTTGTTTTAAATTTGTGTGTGTGATTAGTTACACCCACATGAGTGATATGTGCCCCAAGAGGTCTGAAAAGACCATTGGATCTTGTAGAGCTGGAGGGTAGGATCAGTTGTGAGCCACTTGATGTGGATGCTTGGAACCAAACTTGGCTCCACTGCAAGAGCAGAATATACTCATAAGTCTTAAGGGATCCCTCTAGAGTAATTTTTGAGCATTCTAAGCATATTTTTCAGTATATTTGTTTTCTTCTAGAGTTATACTTTTGCAGTCTTTTTTCCTAAGGTATCTCCCATTCAACTAAAAAAAAAAATCCTTATTCTTATTTTCTATTTTACAAGCTGAGATGTACCTCATCTTCTTCTCTTGGACCCCAGGTTTTCAAGTCCTCTTTGTTTTTATATCCCTATTTTTTCTTTTGGGTGGTTTGAAAGACGGCACTGTTCCTCCTTTTCTTTGGGGGATTTTGAGGATGACCTAGCATGGCTTCACTCTGTTTGACAAATTCTTGCAATTTTTTTTTCTATAAGAGTTCTGTCTTGATATACACCCAGCAGCCATCAAGGAGGAGGCAGCCTGCACAGGTGAGACCAGTCCTGCAGATCGGAGGATCGTCTGGAGGCCTCTGGCAAGAGCCTTCAGGTTTCCTGCCTCCAGATCGGGAATACCTCTGGCCACAGTGCAACATCTCCAAGCAGCGCAGGAAGCCAGCTATACACCCAGCAACCAGCAAGGACGAGAGAGCCAGCACAGCCTACATCCAGAGTTGATCGGGGGCCACAGAGCTACGTACCCAAATACAACTACAAGAGATTGAGTCTCTGCTACCATCTTTGCTCCCATGTCTGTGTAACAGATTGGAAGACAGGGTTTGCCAGAGTAGAAGATTGCTTGGGACATAACCGCACCAGGACTCCACCTGCACCCAGGAATTCGGCAGCACCACAGCAATTTGTGCAAGGGGAAAACAGGTTACCCAGGGTTGCTGAGATAGGCCTGTGGGCACACAGGAGGGGCAAGCACCAGCCAGTGACAGCAGGGCTAACTCACACCACAGACAACCAGATGGCAATAGGCAAATGTAGGAACGTTGCTAACAGAAATCAAGGCAATTAGGGATCATCTGAACCCAATTCTCCTACAATAGCAAGTCCTGGATACCCCAACACACCAGGAAAGCAAGATTTGGATTTAAAATTACAGGTCATGATGCTGATGGAGGGCTTCATGGAGGGCTTCAAGAAGGACATAAATAACTCCGTTAAAGAAATACGGGAGAACACAAGTAATCAGGGAGAAGCCCTTGAAGAACTAAGGGAAAACACAACAAAACAGGTGAAGGAACAAAGCCATCCAGGATCTAAAGGAGGAGGTAGAAACAATAATGAAATCACAAAGGGAGACAACTCGGGACATAGAAAACCTAGGAAAGAAGTCAGGAGTCATGGATCCAAGCATCAACAACAGAATACAAGAGGTAGAAGAGAAAATCCCAGATGCAGAAGATACCATAGAAAGCATTGATACAACAGTCAAAGAAAATGAAAAATGCAAAAAACTCCTGACCCAAAATATCCAGGAAATCCAGAACAAAATGAGAAAATCAAACCTAAGGTTATAGGTAAAGAAGAGAGTGAAGATTTCCAACTTAAAGGGCCAGTAAATGTCTTCAACAAAATTATAGAAGAAAACTACCCTAACCTAAAGAAAGAGATGCCCATGACATACAAGAAGCCTACAGAACTCCAAATAGATTTGAATAGAAAAGAAATTCCTCCTGTCACATAATAATTAAAACATCAAATGTACCAAAGAAAGAAAGAATATTAAAAGCAGTAAGGGAAAAAGGTCAAGAAACAAAAAGGTAGAACTATCAGAATTACACCAGTCTTCTCACTAGAGACTATGAAATCCAGAAGAGCCTGGGCAGATGTCACGCAGACCCTAAGGGAACACAAATGCCAACCAAAACTGCTATATCCAGCAAATCTCTCAATTACCATAAATGGAGAAACCAAGGTTTTTCATGACAAAAACAAATTTACACAGTAACTTTTCACAAACCCAGCCCTTCAAAAGATAATGAATGGAAAACACCAACAAAAGGAGGTAAACTACACACACACACACACATAAAGAAAGAAAGTAATCTTTCAACAAACCCAAAAGAAGATAAGCACACAAACATAAAAATTACATCAAAAACAGCAGGAAGCAACAATCACTATTCCTAATATCTCTTAATATCAATGGACTCCACAATAAAAAGACATAGACTAACAGACTGGATTTGTAAACAAGACCCAACATTTTGCTGCATACAGGAAACACATCTCAGTGTCAAAGACAAGCATTACCTCAGAGTAAAAGGCTGGAAAACAGTTCTCCAAGCAAGTTTCCTCCATGGTCCCAGGAAACAAGCTGGAGTAGCCATTCTAATATCCAGTAAAATAGACTTTCAACCAAAAGACATCAAAAAAGACACAGAACACTTTATACTCATCAAAGGAAAAATCTACCAGGAAGAACTCTCAATTTTGAACATCTATGCCCCAAATACAAGGGTACCGGCATTCGTAAAGGAAATCTTACGAAAGCTTAAAGCACACATTGCACCCCACACAATAATTGTGGGGGGACTTAAACACCCCACTCTCTTCAATGGACAGATCAGGGAAAGACAGAGTCACAGTGAAACTAACAGAAGTTTTGGACCAAATGGATTT
The DNA here is from genome assembly GCF_947179515.1 of Apodemus sylvaticus. Taxonomy (NCBI): domain Eukaryota; kingdom Metazoa; phylum Chordata; class Mammalia; order Rodentia; family Muridae; genus Apodemus; species Apodemus sylvaticus. The sequence goes on from NC_067486.1 coordinate 50,384,752, forward strand.
AATAGACGTCTATAGAACATTTCATCTTAAATTAAAAGAATATACCTTCTTCTCAGCACCTCATGGTACCTTCTTCAAAACTGACCATATAATTGGTCACAAAACATATTTCAACATATATAAGACAATCTAGCTAATTCCATGTCTCCTATCAGATCACTATGGAATAATGGTGGTCTTCAATAGCAACAAAAACAACAGAGAGCCCATATACACATGGAAACTGAACACTACTCTACTCAATGATACCTTGGTCAAGGAAGAAATAAGGAAATAAGTCAAAGACTTTTTAGAATTTAACAAAAATGAAGGCACAACATACCCGAATTTATGGGACACAATAAAAGCAGTGCTAAGAGGAAAACTCATAGCTCTGAGTGCCTACAAAAAGAAGCTGGAGAGAGTATACACTAGTAGCTTAACAGCACACCTGAAAGCTCTAGAACAAAAAGAAGCTAATACACCCAAGAGGAGTAGAAGGCAGGAAATCATCAAACTCAGGGCTGAAATCAACCAAGTTGAAACAAAAAGAACTATACAAAGAATCAACAGAACCAGAAGCTGGTTCTTTGAGAAGATCAAAAAGATAGACAAACCGTTAGCCAGACTAACCAGAGACTACTTAAGCGACCCAAAAAACTCCACCAGAGAACTCCTACAGCTGATAAACAACTTCAGCAAAGTGACTGGATATAAAATTAACTCAAGCAAAACAGTAGCCTTCCTATACTCAAAGGATAAACAGACTGAGAAAGAAATTAGGGAAATGGCACCCTTCACAATAGCCACAAACAATATAAAGTATCTTGGTGTGACTCTAACTAAACAAGTGAAAGATTTGTATGACACGAACTTCAAGTCTTTGAAGAAAGAAATCGAAGAAGACCTCAGAAGATGGAATAATCTTCCATGCTCTTGGATTGGCAGGATTAATATGGTAAAAATGGCCATCTTGCCAAAAGCAATATACAGATTCAATGCAATCCCCATCAAAATCCCAACTCAATTCTTCATAGAGTTAGAAAGAGCAATTCTCAAATTCATCTGGAATAAGAAAAAATGCAGGATAGCTAAAACTATCCTCAACAAAAGAAGAATTTCTGGGGGAATCAGTATCCCCGACCTCAAGCAGTACTATAGAGCAATAGTGTTAAAAACTTATGGTATTGGTACAGTGACGGGCAAGTAGATCAATGGAATAGAATTGAAGACCCAGAAATGAACCCACATACCTACAGTCACTTGATCTTTGACAAAGGAGCTACAACCATCCAGTGGAAAAAAAGATAGCCTTTTCAACAAATGGTGCTGGTTCAACTGGAGGACAGCATGCAAAAGAATGCAAATTGATCCATTCTTATTTCCTTGTACTAAGCTCACGTCCAAGTGGATCAAGGATCTCCATATAAAACTAGACACACGAAACTAATAGAAAGGAAGCTGGGGAAGATCCTTGAGCACATGGGCACAGGGGAAATGTTTCTGAACAAAACACCAATAGCTTATGCTCTAAGATCAAGAATTGACAAATGGAACCTCATAAAATTACAAAGTTTCTGTAAGGCAAAGGACACTGTCAAAAGGAGAAAATGGCAACCAACAAATTGGGAAAAGATCTTTACCAGCACTGCATCTGACAGAGGGCTTATATCCAAGTTATACAAAAACTCAAGGTAGATTCCAGAAAGCCAAATAACCTCCTTAAAACCGGGATACAGAGCTAAACAACGAATTTTCACCTGAGGAATATTGAATGGCTGAGAAGCACCTAAAGAAATGTTCAACATCCTTAGTCATTAGGGAAATGCAAATCAAAATGAACCTGAAGTTTCACCTTACACCATTCAGAATGGCTAAGGTCAAAAACTCAGGAGAAAACAGATGCTGGCGAGGATGTGGAGAAAGAGGAGCACTCCTCCACTGCTGGTGGAGTTGCAAACTGGTACAACCACTCTAGAAATCTGTCTGGCGGTTCCTCAGAAAACTGGGAATGATACTTCCAGATGATCCCACTATACCACTCCTGGGCATATACCCAGAGGATTTCCCCAGCATGTAATAAGGATACATGCTCCACTATGTTCATAGTAGCCCTATTTATAATAGCCAGAAGCTGGAAAGAACCTAGATGTCCCTCATTGGAGGAATGGATACAGAAAATGTGGTATATATACACAATGGAGTACTATTGAGCCATTAGAAACAATGAATTCATGAAATACTTAGACAAATGGATGGAACTGGAGAACATTCTAAATGAGGTAACTCAGTCTCAAAAGAACACTCAAGGTATGCATTCACTGATAAGTAGATATTAGCCTAGAAGCTTGGAATACCCAAGACACAATTCACATATCAAATGATGCCCAAGAAGAAGGAAGGAGTGGCCCCTGATCCTGGAAAGGCTCAGTGCAGCAGTGTAGGGGAATACCAGGACAGAGAAGTGGGAAGGGGTGGGTTGGGGAACAGGGGGAGGGAAGGGGTCTTATGGGACTTTCAGGGAAGGTGTATCCAGGAAAGGGGAAATTATTTGAAATGTAAATAAAGAATATATGGAATAAAAAAGAAAAAGAGTTCTGTCTTGTCTGCATCAACTCAAGCAACCTCAAGTGAGTAAACCTTGCATTTCCTGCAAGCAATCAGCACACTTTATTCCCTTTTTTCTAAGTTTCATACCTTAACCTTTCTTCTATCATTTCTCTTGACCTCACTTGAATGAGTCTTATTTCTGGGTACACTTCCCTCCACAGGGAGTTCAGTAGTTACTTGCTGTGTTGTCTGCTCATTAGAAAAGGCAAAACTTGTTTAATCCAAGACTATTCTCATTCAGGAGACAATTGAATTGTGTTGTAGGTTGAGGAGACACCAAACAAGCAGAAATTTGATTTCTGCCCTGCCTGTTTATTATGCTCATTGTCACACATTATTATACACTTAATAAGTGCATTGAGCTGATTTTCCTAGTTGGGAGATGAATATTAATATGATGGTATAGCAACCTGACTTTTATGGTAACTTGAGATTGAAAGAAAAATCATCTCGGTTCACTTTGTTTTCCTGGTTGAGTATGGTTAATTATTTATTTCAGATCTGCAAGTGTCAACCTTAGAGTAACTAGAAACCTGTAAATATTTCACTATCCTGAATTCAGCCTCCCTCCCACTGTTTTCCTGAAAGAATGTGTGACAGATACAGACTCTTTATCAGCCATCTGACAAAACTTTTTCCCTTGCCAACTCCACTTTGATTTGTTCAGTTACTGGTGAGGAGTCCTGGCTCCTGACAACCAATGCCACTCATTCGCAAGTGCGAAGGCCTTCCCAATCATGCATTTGTCTTGCCTTTGAATTCCAATCCCTTTTCAAGTTTTGTCCGCGTCCTTGTCCTCAGTTTAAGTCACAGTATTTTTCTGGTCCCATGGAATTTTCAAAAGCAGTTTATGATATATTTAGGATAATTTCTGTTACAAGATTTTGTTTTCCTATTAGTCTTTGATTTTTTTTTTTTTGGTTTGTTGTTGTTGTTGTTGGTGGTGGTGGTGGTGGTGGTGGTGAGTGTGTGTGTGTGTGTGTGTGTGTGTGGCTTTTTTTTCCAGTTTGAGCCTTCACTAAAGATACTGTGTAACAGGGTCAGCAAAGGCAGAGAAGGAAATGAGTTCGCTTCATAAATAGTTCCTTCAGGCGCTCCTTTTTCTTTCTGGTGCTTGTTCTCTCTATGAAAGCAGCAGTGGGTAGTAGTCACAGAATCAGCAAATCCTACTGTCTTCTGTGTAGAAACCAAAGTTTTCCTTTCTCCCAGTGAAAAACCTTTCTTCTCTTCCTCCTTTCCCTCCTTCTGTTGTTCTTCTTCCTCTTCCTCCTCCTCCTCCTCCTCCTTCTTTCTCTTGTTCCTCTTGTTCCTCTTCCTCCTCTTTCTCTTCTTTATGTTCAAATGCTTAATTAGTACTCGTCTTTGTCCTGAGCAAGCTGGATTGACTTTTATTGGAAGACAGACTTACTTTGAGTAAAAGGATTTGATTTTATTTTCACTTCAGGGGATATTTTTATTTTATTTGTGTGTCAGCTGCTCCATTTGCTGGATTTTTTACTTCAAGCATCACATTTGTGTCTTAAAGATTAACCTCATTGATCCTATTCATCTGAATTAATCAGGCTAGCTCAAACTTCCTCTGTTTTAAGACTGGCTTCCAATGGGATATCTTCTGCATTTTCCAAGTTCTGTATTTACACTGGTTACTATTAAAACAATCATTTGCTTGGCTTTTCAATGCTCTCTTGTCTTGCCATTTTGTTAGGCTTGGGTTTCATTCTTGCATGGTTGTGTATATATTCTGCTCATTACTTTCCAGTAATGCTATTCCTAATGTCTACTTCTTTTATAGACTATTATTATCTTTGCTCAAAATACCCAAGTAGGTTTGATATAGCATACATGTGATAGGCTTAAATGCTTAATTATTTTGGGCACTGCATTTGAGACATTAAAACTGATGATGATAGCTGTAATTGCTATCACCTGACCTCACAGTACTCTCTGAAGGCTAAATGATCTGTTATATCTCTTCTATTCACCTGAATTAGATGCCATGGGTGGATATTTAACAGTGTGTGGTTTTGTGAGATAACTTGATTTTTTTTTTTAGTATGAACTAAAACCAACGTTGCTGTGTTTAGACTATCTCATTGGGTACTGTGTGTCAGGGGATTTATTAGGACTTTGAATTCCATAGGGTTGACATATAGTGTTAGTGTAAACTATACTTCAACCAGAGTCAGCTCCATGGTCTACGTTTCATCTTGTTTTAGGATGCTCCATACTTTTGAAAAAAAAATTACTCTTCGAATGTCCAAATGTGGGCTCTGCAAAGGTTCCTAGGTCCCCCATGAATATGATGGATTAAAATAATGTACACATTGTTTTGCAGTTCTGAAGCCCTGTTGTCTTTAATCTTGGTTCAGTGGGGCACACAGTCCTTCCAAATGCTCCAGAGGAGAATTCTTGCTTCCTGCTTCTTGATTCTGGCATGTCCTGATAATGCTTGGTTGTGGCAGTGTAATTCTAGTGCCGATCTCCATCTTCTGGTGACCTTTCTTACTGTGTGTCTGTGTGTCTTTCAGATCTTACCTCCTTTCCTTCCAGAAGGTTCCTATCTTCTATACATGATCTTAAGTATGGCAGGATCCAAGTCAACCAACTATCATGTATTAGGAAAGACTTTCAAGGTTTGTCAACAAACTAGAAGCCTACTGAGTCTGAGTGTCTGTTCAATCCCTCACCTAGAGCCCTACCCTGCAAACTTCCACTGCCTGTGGATATGGTAAATTATTCTTTCAGCGTAGAGTGCTAGAGTCTGCTCTTCCTGCATTTATCTTTGGGGGTAGAGCATCATTCATGCTACTTTCCCTTAACCCTGACAACAGAATATTTTGGTTGTTTTTGTTCTGTTTTATCTTAAACTTTTCTTTATTTTTATTTGTGTGTATATAATTTGTGCATAACTGAGTTTATATGCATCAAGTGTCAACCCACCCAACCAGTCCCCATAAAATTATTAAGGTCAAATTTAGCAATTCATTGTATTTGTTAAGTACTATGCAACTGAGGCATACCTCTACCCCTGTCATTTGTTCTTAACTACTCCAATGGGTTATTATATTGCTGCCCAACTAGGACTCATGTTTGACTCTATGTTCTTAACCTAAGCATTTCTACTAATTCCATACATAGAACTTTGCTGCAGTTTTTAAAGGTTTAGTTTTTTATCATATTAAAATGTACTTTTCCGTATAATGGGGTTAAGGTAATTATTTTACGAACTTAGTTTTTCTGCACATATTCAGATGATTGGTTTTCAATTATAAGCTGTTCAATTATGAGCCTCTCCCTCTCTCTCTCTCTCTCTCTCTCTCTCTCTCTCTCTCTCTCAAAAATGAACCTGAGGCAAGGATTAAAATGTTGATATTTCATGTCCAAGGTGAGAACCAGAGGCAGTAAAGATACCAGAAGTGAGGCAGGATGGGTCGCTCTGTGAGAGATAGGTTTTCATGTTGCTTCCTTCTCCATGAGCAATGGAGAGGAGATTTGGAAACTTTTGTGGCAGACAGTTACATTCACTCAGAGTGATGGACATTTTTAGAGCCTGAATAGAGAGCTGTGTCTCATGAGACTGAAGATGACAGACAGAGAAGGCATTTGCCTGCCACAGCTATTATTTCCTTTCCATCAAGACTTACTATGCCGTTGCCGGGAAGATGGTTATGTGGTAAAAAGTCCTTGCTGTGCAAGCATGAGGTCTTGTTCTGGAATCCCCAGAACCCATGTAAAAGAAAGCTCTGGATTTCTAGAGACATAGTTCTAGCAGGTATAATCCAGTAGTCTAATGGGAGACAGGAGGCAGCTAAAAGAGACCGCCCAGAAGCCTGAGGGCCACGTAGTCTTCAATACAAAGAAGAAAAATGAGAGAGATGCCCTACCTAGAAAGGGATGACTGACACAGTCAATGGTCTCCTTTGACCTTCAGAGGCATGCATGAATTCCCATCAAGTACTGTGTATATATGCATGCATGCCCACACCCACATACATATACGCACCAATTTAGCATGCAGAGATAAACCATCCTATATCTCCAGGCTCTAGCCCCTTTGATGACAGTTCAGGATGTCACATCTCAGACTCTGTAGTAAAGTGTTTCATTTTACTCCAGAAATATGAGGAAGAGCCAGGCTATCCAGGTGGATGGCTTAGCTCTGAAGTTGTGTTCTGAGAAAATGGCCTGGCACTCAGTACAAATGGCTGGCTAATAAGCTTCTCAAATTACAGTTAGTTAATAAAACAGTGAAGACAGTAACCTAAGAGGCTCGTGAGATTTGCATGCAAGGTGTTCAATCTCATTTATAAATCTTTCTAATGCTGAACCTTTTTTGACCTTCTTAGAAAAACACAACTTGGGTACTTTGGACAGCCATGATGGCTGTCAGATGCCAGGCTGAAGAATAAGTATCTGGGAACCCAATTGATGCTTTCTAGATCTGTGATCAGGCTTGACTCCTGGGCATGCCAGCTGCTGCCGAGACTCAGTGATGTTCTCCACATCTGAGCCCAGTGGCAGCACTAAGAACAGGCTCAGTGCTGTGCCATGCAGGACCCCTCTTACGGGTGACAGGTACAAAGGCTCCCCGAGTAGTCGTTTATTCTATGCCTTCTCTTCTCACCATCTCTAACAATACTCGTGGACGGTTATGTTTGCTTCAGTTTAAATTCCTTTAGCCCTCCAGGGAATTTCTCTAGTGGAATTTTCCCGAGAACCTGTTGCAGATCTTTCCTGTCATGGCCTGGGCTGCTCAGAGGAGCACGCTCCAAGAACACTGCTGCACTGCCTTTTCATCCATCTTACTGTACTTGTGTTTCTGAAGAAAAACTTTCATTTTTCTACTTCTGAGTTCCTCATCTTCTCCAGCCAGACCAGTATATAGTTACATACATATATACTGTTCCTTTGATTCTTCATGAGGCATGGAGTGCCACAGCTACTGGTGGCTTCTGTGTAGCCATTTGGACAATTCCTCAACATCACATAAAGAATTGCATTTTGCCTGTTTACATAGGCAGTGTTTTTATTTTGTTTCATTCAGTTTTTAAATTTTAGTTCTGAGTTCTTAAATAGTTTTAAATTTGAGGATTAAATAAATCTACAAGAACACAATCACATGCTATTTACTTTTCCCAGGTTTCCTTACATCTAATATTTATGTTGCTTTCCTAAAAATTTAAGAAATTTACAATTGAACAGTATAATGCAATAGTTGCAATACAAGAGCATACATATCTACACTATCAATTTTATTTGAATTCCATCCATTTTCTCCATATTTTTCATGTGTTTTCGGACCCAATGAGAATACCTCAAAAGGCTTAGCATATCTGTCTCTCCAGTCTTCTCTAAACTTCAAGTTCTTAGTCTTGCTTTGTTTTTTTGTTACCTTGACACTTGGAGCTTGTATTGGTTAGATAATTTATGGGTAAATTATAGCTTTGGCTTATAGTTTTCCCATGGTTAGAATGAGGCTGTGTGTTTATGGCAGAATACTCACAGATGTGGTACACTTACCACATGTAAATATAATGTATATATAATATAATATATATTATACATGTATATATAATATAATACATGATCACATCATGGCACTGCCATGTGTAATGTTAACCTGTTTGCTTGTGCAAAGCAGTTTGTCAAGTTTAAATTGTCATTTCTTCCCTTTCATATTCCAGCACTATGAGGAACCAAGTCCAATCTGCATTCAAAGACTGAGCTACTAAGCTTCACTTGCCATAAGGAATTTGTGTACAGATATATTCTCTGGAATTATTTAGTAACAGCAGCAGTTCACCTTACCATGTATTTGTGTCACTATGATCTGATATTATAGTTTATATTGCTGATTACAATTTCCTGCCTTGGCATTAGGGGTCAGGTTGAGTGAGGTCCGTGCCCTTTGTTCATTATTTCCCCTTCTTAAAAACTTAGTACTGTGTTGCTTTTCCTTCTTTGTAGTTCACCAACTGTGGCTTGTCATACTGATGGCATCTAATTCAGCCAGAAAAGGCATGATTTTTTTTTTTCTAGAGAAAGTCTAGCTAAGCCAGGGGGAATTATTTTATCCCTGGTTTTGATATTTAAAAACAAAAATAAACCTTACACTGAGAAGAAGCAGTTATACAGTTTATAAATTGCCTTCAGGGGTAAAATACCTTAAAATGCAAAATTCGTCAAAACACTCTGTTGACGCTTATGTTACCACCATCAATCATCTTCTGCTGACATTAATGATATATTGTTCTTCTCTTACTAGAAAAATCAGCTGGCTTAATTGTTGATTTTTTTTGAAAAAAAATTCTTGGCAAGTCAGAGTAATTCATTTGGATTTTCAAGGGAAATTTTTACAGTATAATGATCTGAATTCTGATTCTCAAAAGTTGTTAATCACTGAAAATGAACTGCATTCCACATGCGTATTGGCAGTGAGGATGGATTTGCTTGTTTGTTATGATTGTGGATTTGATTTCTCATCTCAGCAAATATAGAACTGGATGCCCTTATGGTGCATCTCAAGATTGATTTGACAGCTTGAGAGGCCATTTAGAAAGAGAGTTTAGGGAAGATGTAAGTACTTGATATTGCATTTCACTCTATGTCATTTTCTCGAGTGTATAAATTCCTTGAGAACTGAAACTTTTTAAATGCAACCTTTAAGAGGAGGATTCAGTCATGACTCCCAGCACAAATAAAGTTACATTAACTGTGTGCTGACGTACCTGTGTAAAAATACTATTTATTGCATAAGCTTGTATGTGTCTCCAAAATCCACGATAGATTTGGTAGGTTATAACTTATAGGCTTTTCACGCTGCTTTAATGCAATATAGAGTCAAGAATGCTGGCAGAATTCAATTGATCTTCACTTTACCAAGTAGAAACAGGGTAATGTCTTCATAGAGTGCTTGTAGACTTGAGAAATTATTCCACTCATAGCAAATCCATGGTAGTTGCTCCCACCCACAGCTGTGTAATTCACAGGTGTTAGAGAACAACACCTAAAGGCTTGGCTTTCTCTCTTTCCCAATAAGCCTCTAATCACTTAGTTAATTCTCCTGGGATTGGTTTTTTTGTCTTAGCTGTCTCTTGGGTAATCTGAGTACTGCTATAGTGAGAAAAATAGTAATTAAAGACATGTGTAAATGTGCCGGCTAAACATGGACCTATGGCCAATGCTTAATTATATTTAGTGCCTCGTGAATTGTTGAAAAGAATAGGCATCCTATAGTTATTGATATCTCTGGACTGACCCTATGGCTATGTCTATTGGCTGATGTCGGCAAGGACAGTGACCCTTATCATATCCTTCCTGCGTCCATCCTTCCTGTCACTTTCAAAAGCTTGAGCTCTTTCTTATTTCTCTGCTTGGTTCTAATTTGGGGCTGGGAATGGGCATCCGTAGAAGCGTTGTTTTCAAGATTGGTCTTTTGCACAGTTTGGGAGCTAGGATCTGAGCCAGAGAAACAACACATGGTACATATTTGATTGCGCTAAGTGGGACGTGACAAAATGTGATTACTTCTATTTTAATCTAAAGAGATATATACATCCCCAAGCTGGATGATTCTATAGAACAGAAGAAAAATGGCTCCTGGGTAAGCATACAACTTGCTTAGTGAGAGCAGAAGCCTTCACATGTAACAGAGTAATGGTGTTAGAATCACACATTAGCTCTTGTGCTTTCTGCTCTCCCCATCTCTGCTGTCAATCAGAAAGAGCGACATTTTCCAGACTCCCTTCCTCTTTGACATCTCTATAGTCTCAGCTAATAGGAGGCCCAGGCAGAAAATTGAAAGTCAAGAGGGGAGTGAAGAAACCAGACCCTCCTCCCCATTTCTACTTGTTGGTGTGTCCTGGCAGAGGCTCCCTTTCTTCTGTACCTCAGTGCTTTTACAGGACAAAGAAGGGCCTCCCCGCTACTACGGAGTTCTTTGATTACCAGGCTTCCAGGCTTGCTGCAGCTTCTCGTTACTGATAATGACTGGGTGATTTTACTCATTCTGTTATGAAAAGCATAAAATAAACAAGCAAAGCAAGCGCCTGGCTGTTGCTGTTTCCAGACTTGACCCTGTTGCTACTTGCTGTGCCTTCTGTTAAGTGTCAGTGTGAGCGGAAGACCCTGCTGTGTTCTACACAAATCCGGCTGGTGCACCCAAACTCTGTATGTGTTTGCTGTTAATGGCAAATGATGGGCCTGCCCTGGCTCTGAGCTGCCTGGGAAGCTATACCTTCTGACCAGGGCCTAGCCAACAACCGATATATTTAGAGATGCAATCAACCTCTTACTGCAGCAAAAGTCAAGGCTGAGGCGCAATTCAGCCTTCAGTGCTGCAGAGACCAGACTTTAGCCAAGCCTAGCCTGCTGGGCTTCTCACCTGTCTCCGCATTACCTCCTCCTTTATTACCTGTTCCGGAATGTTCATTCCTCTCAGGGATCCCGATGAGTTTATCCCCACCTCTGCCTCTCCTCTGCTGCTTGAAACTGGAGTTTACAGTGTGTCCACAGAGGTATAAAGAAAGTCTGTTCATCTGATGGGATGCTTAGATGGAGGTTAGGGGCGTCACTTTCCAACAATTTGAACAGTCATGTGAAGGTGAAGGCAGCAGTGGGCAAACATCCAGATGAATGAACGGTTGGTGCAAAGTTTATGCTTTAGAAGTGAAGAGAAAAGGAGGCTTACTAAGACACGTAACATTGATAGATAGTATAAGAGTGCAGGACTGTGAGTGAAATGTACCTCTGGGGATTAAGGTGAGACTGTCCAAAAGGATTAGACCATGGGGCTTCTGACGTAGTGAACGGATTGCTCCATTGATTGGTTCATCATACAATGACAGATCAGGAAACTACAGAAGGAAGAAGGCAAAGCATTCTTGGAGGAAGTAGGTCACAGGCATTTGTATCTTGCCCTGGTTTCTTGGTGTAGCCCCTTTCCTTTTCTCTGTCCCTTACCTATCATGGCCAAGCTCACCTATCATACATCCTTAACAGACGATGCTCTGGAATACAGAACCATGGAGATGAAGTGCCCCGAAACTGTGAGCCAAAGTAAACAGTTTCTCCTTTACATTATTTCTCTAAGTGTTTGCTCTCAGGGAAGAGAAAAATAATGTATTTACAAAAATCCACAAGGTGCACAGGGGCTAGAAAGGTGATAACTGTGCCTTTGACCCACTGAGTCTGGAGATTTAGGCAGTGCGAATGTCTAGGTGGCAATTAGAAATGAACTCTGGCGCAAGGCTAGAAATTCAGACTCTAAGATAATTATATGAAGTCAGGCATCCTCAGAGTTGAATCATGCTTCTTTTTTTTTATGGAAAAAAAAGGCTAGCATGTGTAGTCTTGTGCAAATGCAAATAGGGCTGTGCAATTTAGTGGGAGTAAAATCGGGAATAACAGAAGCAGCTAAACAGAGCTGCACCATGAGTAAAGTCACCACCAAAGACTGCACCACCGGGGCACATTTTATTTCTAGGAAGTGTATTTGAGAACAATTTCCCAGGAGGAGGGACAGACACACTCATCCATTCCCTCCCAGCATCCTCTGTGATTTTGTGTTGTGTGTGCTGGGTTGGCAGAGTGATGGTAGTATTACTGAGATTCTCACTCTCCCTGCTGAGGACTTTAGATCAAGGCTTGCTCTCACACAAAATATATCAGAATGTACTCAGTGGACCAGAGTCTTCCTCAGAACTGGTTACTACACTGTGGCTGCAGGAAGAGGTGGGCAAGTGTATTCCAGTCATGCATATCAAGTACATATGCATGTGGGGTTCAGTGTGTTCAAACCACCTGAATATAGTCTGTCTTTGTGTATAGGGTAAAGAATAGCCACAAAGTGGTTTAAGAAATAAAACCTGGCTGACTGCAGAGTCAAATCTGACCAGACACAGAAATTTAGCTCTGAGATCTTGAACACACGGGTCCTAATTTACTGGTGTGAGAACTGAGACTGAGCACTTAGGAAGTGCTTGTCTTCATAGCTCTTTAAATCCATATGCTGGATTTTCTTCAAACTCAGACTAAATCCTCCTTAATTTGCATAACTCACTTATTTCTGAGAAAGGGTAATTATTCCAGGGAGGCCTCACGTTCTCCACTGAGTGCCATTGTCCCCAGCCTAAGTCTAGACCCGTCTCAGTGTGGGGTGCACCTTGCTCCTGCTGGACTTCTCCAGGCACACGCAGGTTGGGTTTTATCATGATATGAACAAGTTGGCAGTAAGCTTGTACTAACAATTATGTCTTTAGAATATTCTATGCAGAGAAAGATGTTAAGAGAGGAAACAAACAAAAGATTCTGAGAACAGCCATCAAATGAGGACAGTGGTCCTATGTTGTCCCTTGAGAAACAAAATAGTCTTTAATCTCATGACTGGGGGATTGCCTTCTCTCTCATTTGACACATTCATGGGCTAGAAGTTTGGTCTCTCACACCTCCCTCCGCAGTGGAGAGGTATTGAAAGGTGATGAGACTTTAAGAGGTCATCTGTGAGTGATAATTGGGTCATGATATCTTTGTAGGTGTAGGTCAATTCTGCTCTCCTTTTGACTGAGTCTGGCAGGAATGGATTCATTCCTCGTTGTCAGTGAGCAAGCCTGGTGTCTTCTGACTCTGCTCTTGCTACATACCTTAGGTTTGGGGGTCTGTATTTTTTCTATTGCCCAAAGCATCTATTAGAAGGAAGAATTATTTTGGATTGTAATTCCAGAGACACAGGCTGTCATGGCAGGGGAGAGGTGGTACCAGGTTTTCAGGCAAATGCAAAGCAGAGAGTGCTAAGTAGAAATTTCCCATCAAGGTTCCATCTCCTAAAGGCTCCACAATCTCCCCCAAACACTTCTACTAATAGGGTTAACAAGCGTTCAAATACATGGGCCTATGAGGCAGTGTTTCTCTTTCAAAGAACCACACCATGTGACCTCTTCAGCATCTACTACTGGAGGTCCTTTCATTGTTCTGACATGTGGGTCATTGCTATGACATGTTGTGTGCTAGCTAGAAGGCCTTCATGAGGAGATGATTATGGTGATGAAAATGATAATAGTCTTTTCTTTCTTTTCACAAGTTTCTCAGATTCTTATTTGGGGAGTACACAATAGACAAGGAAGAGTGAGGGCAGTTGGCAGGAAAGGGAAGATTTGTTTTCTGGAGAGCCTCTAGTACCTGTAGCTCTTTTATTTTTTTTTTATTTTTATTTTTTTTGACATCTCTTGTACCTGTTTCCATCTGGCAGAAGACAAGCTAGGAGGTGGCAAAAGAACAGCAGATCATGTAGAATGTGAACCGATGTTATATGTCCATTATAAAGTAAGTCAAAATTCTGTTGGGTTGTCATAAGAATTAAAACAGCAACTGCTACCTATTACCCCTCGATGTCTGCATATCACTGCATGTAGAACAGCTTACATTTAATGGTATTGTTAGTCATTTTGAAGCTGAAAGTCAGAGCCAGGTCTGATGCTACTCCCGCCCCTGACCTGGCAACAACGCTAAGGTGTCCTCACTGTCTAATGAGACTAACGCTCAACGTCGGGATTATTTTCCAACTCATCTGAATACAAAAGTTGCCGTGCCTACCAAGCACGATGCCAGGCTCTGCGCCAACGCTTCTGTTCGGCTCTTCGGGAGAGCAAGTGCCTTTATTTTCCCAGATGGGTGGAAAATGGCGTGTTTATGCTCACATTAAGCCTTTTATCAGGGGCGCTTGCCCTGTGGAATTAGACTAAATTCAAGGTAGCTCATCAAGTATGTGCCAGGGCTGGGTTCCCTGCCCTCAGAAGAGCCTCCGACTCAGAGCTGAGTCCTAGCTGTTTCATAAAAGTGCTGTGCATACTGATTGAGCGTGCTCTGTGTCTTTGGAGACAAGGGCATTGGCAACCGGAAAATACTCCAAAGACGATAACAGAGATGATCCCCGGGGCGCACAGAATCCTTAAGTCTGTGCCAAGGACCGATGTTCATTTCTTCCTGAGCTGTTAACCTCTCTTTTGCAGCTAGATACTTTGACTCTCCCTCTGCGCTCTAGGTGTGGAGGAGGATGTTAAGTCTTACTTGTGGCTCCGTTTCTGTGTGGTCCTGCTGGTCCCTTAATTCCTGCCACACTTTGTTACACATGCCTGGAGAGGATGGTAGAGCCTGGTAGAGACTCCGAGAGGTTTGCATCTGCTTGGGAGGATTCTGACATGTTTGGACAGGTGAGCTGTTAAACAACATTCAGATGATTGATCTTACGGTAGAGCTTTCCCTTTTAGAACTTTCTCTTAGATAACAAAGCGATGAGAGATGCTGCCTGTGACATCCTTAGAGGAGGGATGAAGGCAAATAGAGATTACCAGTCTCTGTGTGTTTTGGATTAAGTCTTCTTTGTTAGAAAATAACGTGGAATTTGAGGCTTAATTGAGATTTGGTCCAGTTTTAAGTGTTATTTACATAGCTTGGGGGAGCCGGTCTGATGGTTTAAGAGGGCTAACAGCAGATCTGCCTAGGTTCTGGAAGCAACAGTCCTGTGCTTCGACAACATTTATGAGAAATCACTTGGCTGGCAGCTGGATTTCTTGGTATTTTGAAAGGGCAGGTAATATGCATAAATAGATTTGGTGGCTTTCTTAAGGTTGTTTGTTTTTAAACTAGAATGCTATACCCGTGTTTTCCTTTCTCCTGATTTCAAATATCTATCTGTTCCTCAAAGCTACCTGTGCTCCGAAGCCGGATGTGGTTTGTGTGGTTTGCACGAGGTTGATGTTTATTTGAATAATCTGAGGCAGCAGAAAAGGAATATGTTTAATCATCTAACCTTTACAATGAGGAACATTTGAAATGTCAGCATTTTATTTCTGGAACAGGTGAGCTATTACATTTATTAGGCTTTTATTTATTTATTTACACACCACAGCTTTTGGGAAAAGCATCTGAAACAACCTTGAACTGCTTCTAATAAAGGATAAGAAAAATAAGCAGGGGAAAAGATGAAAGAGTGCGGAGGTGCAGAGAGTTTCTGAGATGTACCTAAGGGTGTAGAAATGGGGCTGAGGCAGAAACGACTTGTAGATATTTTACTAGTCAAAAGAAGAGAGCACAGTCTTCTGGTTCAAAGCTCACAGCAAACATTATATTATAAATATTGGTTAAATTCATTCAGCAGATACTTTAAAACATGGTAAGGAGTCCTTTCCTGTGTCAGGTGCCTGGAAGCAAAACTAAGCAGGTAGGTTCGAATCCCCTTCTCGGGAGTCTCCCAGCAGCAGCCATGGTAAGTGCTGTACCTGCCCATGTCATAGCTAGTTGAACGTTGCTTTCATCTAATTTGTGGAAATCATAACAGTTCTTAGAGTTTCCTAGAGGGCTTCCCTGGCTCTCTAGTCAGACTTCTGAGAAGCAACAGACATCAACCAAGCTAAGGAAATAGGAGAAGCAGCTAGGTGGACTGGGAACGCTACAGAGAGCCATTGTGCCTGGAGAGAGAGAGAGAGACCATGCTCCAGAGAGGAGCCTGTGGAGGGAGGAGCCTGTGGGGGAGGAGCCTGTGGAGGGAGGAGCCTGTGGAGGGAGGAGCCTGTGGAGGGAGGAGCCTGTGGGGGAGGAGCCTGCGGAGGGAGGAGCCTGTGGAGGGAGGAGCCTGTGGAGGGAGGAGCCTGTGGGGAGGAGCCTGTGGAGGCTAGCCATGTCAGCTAGGGCAGATCAATCATACCTTGCTTCTTCCAGTCAGCTTGATTAAAGTGTGACTGTTTTCCTCTGGGTTTACCCAGAAAATTATATAAAGATGTAGCAGGTGTGTCCAGTAAATTATATACAGCCTTACATTGTTTTTCAATTAAAATTTAGTACCCTTATGTCAATTCTTCCAAACTTTTATTTTATTTTTTTAAATAAAATGTGTTTGTGAAATCTAAAAAGCTAGAAAACTTTGGCCTACTAAACCTTTCAATATATCCGGCTGGAGAGACATGAAGTGAATGCAAACTGAAGGTTAAAAGCATGGTCTAGGGACAGAACATCCTCCTGTGACTAAGGGGGGGGGGTTCAAAACATACAAGAAATGGCTTCCCTGAACAATGATTTGGGTTGAATACCATGTCCGGTCGCTGGGTTTGTGGGGTGAGTGGAACATGTTTCCAGTCCTGTTTCTGTTACCATGCCGTGAGCCTGGAGGATGGTGGGATCCACGTCGAAAAAGGTGACCTTTGCCTTTTGTCGGAAGATACTGGCTGGTTGTAGGGCGTACACATCCAGTGGTCTAATATAAGAACCAAGCTTAACAGTGCCCTAGGAGTCTATGTGCAGACTGCAAATAGGATGTGACATTCATTTAATGAGACACTTGTTTAATGAGTAGGCCTGTTCATGGTTGCCTATTAGTAGGGCTCCACCTGCCAGCTAATGCTGAATTATGATGCATCTACACTTTAAAAATTAAGTTGGCAAGAGAGGCAGTGAAGGAAGGGTGCATCTTGATATCCCAGTCATCCAGTGGGCACTCCATTATTTTACAGAACTGAGGAAGTTTGCCAATAGGATTTTGGGAGAAAAACAGGAATGCTGGGGGATTGCTTATTAAAGAAGTTAGGAACTATGGGTTAGAGCGATCCTTCACTAGTCAACACTGACTGCACTTCAATCCTGATGACCTGAGTCTGAGTCCCTGAGTCAAGAACCCATGATAGAAGGAGAGAACTGAGTCTTAAAAGTTGTCCTCTCCCTTCCATGTGGACACTGTGTGATGTGTGTATCCACTTACACGCATGTACCTGTGCATGTACATACATGGTAATCATCAATGATGATGATGATGAAATTATAAAATTTTAACCTAACCAATCTTGAATGCAGCCTTTATTGGACAATGTTTTCCTATAGCCCTCATTATAAAGTTGAAATGATCATAATCAAAGAGCTTTTGAGGAAAATCTAAACAGCTTCATCTCTGGCCATGGCAAAGATCCTTGCTGAGCCTTCTACTATGTCTTGCAAGTGCCCCCTTAAAAATGCCTACCCAAGATAAATTAACTACAAAACAGGTCTGAGGGTTGCAGGGTAGATTGACCAGCTCCAGAACATTCTTTTGTAATTGACCAATTATGTTGGAAACTATGCTGAAAACAAACACTTTACTTAGCTAATGCTCACTCTACTTCCTGCAAACAAGCAATTACCTAAATCATTCCTCTTCCTCTGTTGCCAGTTTGTGCTTTATGGAAGAAAATCAGAAAGTATAAACAGAAAAAATAAAAACAGAGGGGGAAGGAAAAAATTAGAAAACAAACAAAAATCAGGCCATCAACGTATTATGCAAAGAAACAAAATGAACATCTTATTTGTGCTGGCACATTTTTTTCTGCCCACATGTACATTGTGGCTACATAAATCTTATGTAATGTATGAGCTATGCTGATCTTTGCTCTTACAGTAGGGCTCAGTCACCTCAAGTTGCACGAGAAGTTTAGTGCAAGTCTCTGGAATTTAGACTTCTGTTTGTCTTAATCAACATTGGCTCTCTGTCTCACCTTTTCCGCCATGTAGGCATTTTGTTCTCTCCCCTTGAACAAACAATTCTGTTTCGCATTGTTGCTGACACCCAGCATCACTCCTAAGGACTTTAAATTCCTCTGACTGCCTGTTGTTAGGTGTACTGACTAGTTTTATGTCATCTTAGCATATGCTAACATCATCAGAGAGGAGGAAGCCTCAACTAAGAAATGCTCCCCTCACCCCCGTAAGATCTGGCTGTAGGGCATCTTCTTAACTAGTGATTGATAGGGGAGGGCCCAGCACACCGTGGGTGGGGCCGTCCCTGGGTTAGTTATCCTAGGTGCTAAGCCATGAAGAGCAAACCAGTAAGCAGCATCCCTCCATGACCTCTGCATCAGTAGCTACATCAAGGTATAGCATCCCAGTTTGAGTTCCTGTCCTGACTTCCTTCAATGATGAACAGCGGTATGGAAGTGTAAGCTGAAATAAGTCCTTTGCTCTCCAAGTTGCTTTGCTCATTGTGTTTCATCACAGCTTAGTAACTCAGATTAAGACACTGACTGGGCCCTTTCTCGGTACGTTTCCTCTTTTCTTCCTGACTTCTCATATCCCAGATTCTGTTCTATTTCTTGGTTCCAGTGCCTTAGGAAATTGCCTTAATAAAATGGGAGGAGAGTTAAGAGTCCCAAGGACTAAGTAGGAAGGAAGCGGGTCTCAAACAATGATAAAGTCAGCCAGTAAAGCAATGTTTTGACTTGTTACTCTAACTTTTTCACAGATTTGATTTTTAAAAAGTGGGTACCAGGCTATAGTTCTTGAAACTGGCCTGTCCAACTATTTTACTAAGAGCAGAGTTAATTCAATGTGCCCATTTTGTAACCAGCTCATTATCGATATTTAAAACATTTTAATTATGTTTATGTGTGTGCCCATGTGTGCGTATGTGTACATGCTAGTACATGTCTACAGATGCCAAAAGAGGGTACCAGATGCCCAGGAACTGGAGTTATAGGTGGATTCTGGTAACTGAACTCAGGTCCTCTGCAAAAACAATAAATACTTTTAACCACTGAGCCATCTCTCCAACTCTAGATTCCATTTTTATAGTTATCTGTAACCGTCACGTTCTTTCTCATGTGTGTGTGTGTTGGATATTTAGAGTATTAATACGGATACTCACAATCTCTCTTCTAAGTGGAGTGGCTCAGCATGCCTTATGCCACAGAAACTATGGCAGCTGTGGTAATTAATACTCAGACCCTCTGCTAGGGGAGCATCAGCGCCTGGCAGGGCCAGCTTGTAAGCCTCTGGATCCACTGCCTCATTGCTCTTTTCCCATGGCTGCCCCAGCCAGTTGCTCCGGATGGCTTAGGTATATTAACACACGCCTTTAACCATATGATCCCTCTGTGGGAACTTATGTATTGGTACTCCCACCTAATACTCCACTTGAAAACCACAATGATGGTTCAAGGGAGGACCAAAATGCATTGTGGAGGTGTCTAGTAGTTTATTAGAAGCATGGAAAGATGGACGGACAGATTACAGCAAGACAGGGGTTCTGAGCAGAGTTCAGGCTTCAGTAAGAGAGATAGGCAGTAAGGCAGGGTTTGGGGGAGAGAAATAAGAATGTGTTTCTGGGGATGAGGGTGGTTCCATAGTATGCATCTCTAGCTGGGCTCTCGGATTCCCTTCCAGGAGGCAGGGAAGGGACACGTGTCCACCAATATTCTGTTTCATGGAAGCTCACTTCCCTAGGTGAGAGGTCTGGCATCTGGAAGTCTGTCAGTTAGAGACTCCCAGCTCTCGGTAGGGTGCATGTCAGCATGCACAAGGACATTCTTCTGCCTAGGAGTCTGGAGTGAGTCTTCACCATTGCTTTAACTGAAGCTTCTTTGGAACTCTGCTGATACCTGCGATCTTTCTTCCTTGCCTCTCATCAAAGGTTCATCTACTGTCTTCTAGAACCACCAGGTCCCCTAATGAGCATTCCCTCAATATTGCCTGCTACATCAATCCATCTTCTTCTCAGAAGAACCCCAAAGACGGCACGCATTCAGCAAGTGACTATTAACAACCACGAAATCTATTCATGGCAACCCTGTGTCTACCAGCTTCTCTGATCTCTTATGGACTGGATGTTCTTTGGGAGAGAAGATCCCTAGAGGCCAACACTGAAATATGCTAATCTAAGTACTCCCAGAGTCACAGGCTTCTATTACATTTCCAGGCAGGAACAGATGTGTTTGTTCACTCACAGGTGAAAACATATTCTGAGCATCTCTTATGCTAGTTAACAAGTCCTTCAATATTGATAGAATTAGTCGTCATTAAGCACTTGTATCAGCAAGTTCTACAGCGCAGTCTCGGAATGCGCATTCTGAACAGATATCCATCAGTTGTCCTTGTGGAGTAGAGGAAAAGCAATGCTTGTACTCAAGCTGGGCTGAGCTTTAGCATTTGATTGTGTAGTATGACGTGATCTTCACTTACGACCGTGAACTTCATCTCTAGTGGTGAAATGGTGCAGTGCACAAACATCAGATATGAAGAACGAATTTTGGTTCCTATTTTTTTTTTAACTATTGGTTTCTGATTTATCAAGATCTTTATATTTTATACACTACCTTTTATCAACATTTACACAAGTAGTATTATTGTGTTCCCAAGTCCTACGGGGAGAAATTTGTATCCTGGGCATTGCTGTATGCACAGGTTTCGTTCTTTTCCCTTTATCTTCTACAGGTAGTGTTATGTGTAAAATGCTAAATGTTCAGTCCAAAAAGTGATGGGAGACTTTTGAATCATCCACTGAAGTTATGGTCTTAAATTCGGAATCTTCCTGAGTGTAGAATTTAGGATGCCTCTTTAGTATCCTCCTGGTTTCTTGGTAGGTTTCTACATGTAGTATCAAAAAAATGTACTTTTGAAAAAAAAAAACACTTTAAATTCAGTTTTACGAAAAGAATGCAATTGCCACTTTCAGGTGACAGTATCCAGGGCCAGATGAACTTAGCAGTTTCTAGATGTTATACGTTTGTGTCCTGTGAGTTTATAAGGGTTACAGATATTTAAAAGAGACCCTGAGTTCAATTTTAGGAAATTTGAGCCTAATTATTAATGATAAGTTTGAAACAGACAAACAACAAAAACTACTACAAACCCAGTCCTAAGCACAGATCAATAGAACCGTCTTGCATCTCTTGCTTCTAAGCCCCCAGTAGCCGGCTTGTTCCCACTTTCAGAGAAAAGCCAGAGCAGAACACTTTGCAGAAGAAGATAAATGTTCTGTACAGCGGGCTTTGCCAGCAAGACCTGGAAGAGACAGCAGGAGATTTTTAACCTGTTTTCAAGATCACCAGCTTCTTATGTGGGCCTGCCTGTCCAGAGCTTTCCCCCAGGCGTTTGAAAAATGGTTCTATCACCAGACAGTCTGTCTGTCTCGATTCACCCTGCTCCATTCTGGGCTGTTTTCCAGCCCACACATCCGGATGTCTGCTCTCTCTCCGGGAGTTCATTGGCCTGTGGGGACCACTCTTTCCCACGCCATTCCTTCTCTCCTCTCTGTTTTTACATCTTCTTTGGTGGAACGCTTTCCACGGCTTTCTTCGCGGGGGGATGATAGTTATTTCCTGAAGACCCTGTAAGTCCGACATGTCATTCTGCCCTCAGATGCTGTGAGCGGAGGTAATTCTGCCTTAGATGTCATCTTCCCCTAGAACACCCTACGCCACAGCATTTTCCTTTTGCTTGAAAGTCATGCTGGTGTGAAGGTGACAACCGTTCTGATCCTCGGTCTTTTTCTTCCAGGGAGTCTATAGAGGTGTTTTCCCCCCTTTGTCCTGAAATACCAGAATGAAGACTCTTGAGTTTTTCCATCTACTGCTTCTGTTCAGTAAGGTTTCCTGTCTTTGTATTTTAGTAATAGAAACTTCATACCTTCTGAGAATTTTTTGGTAGTAATTTTTCTTCCCTTTCTGTTCTTTCTCTTCTTTCTGCCTCTCCCCTAGCTTTTCAAAGCCGTCTCAGACTTC
This sequence comes from Apodemus sylvaticus, assembly GCF_947179515.1. Taxonomy (NCBI): domain Eukaryota; kingdom Metazoa; phylum Chordata; class Mammalia; order Rodentia; family Muridae; genus Apodemus; species Apodemus sylvaticus. The sequence continues at coordinate 50,406,852 of NC_067486.1, forward strand.
TTTTCTCCCACTTCGTGCCTCCGTTTCTTTTTCCTCTCCAGTCAAGAAGCCTTGCTCTGCCTTGTCCTTTCCTAGTGACTTCAGCTGAGCTCTTGTTTCTAATCTTAAGACGCATAGACGGCCTGCTCATCTTTGTGGAGTTTCCGTCCCCTTTCATGGAGACAGCATTTTCAATCCCCCTGGGGATGATCACAGCAGTTTAGTCCCTGGCAGTCCCTGTGTTTGTCCATTTCTTTCCTACGTATTTATTTCAATCAGGGTGACTTTGGGTGGAAGATGCTCTTGAGTTTTAATTTCCATCTTCCGCGACAGCTTCCCTTCTGGTACCCAGAAGTCGCTGAATCTTCTTAGTATTAAGAACGGGAATCTGAGATGCCCATAGAAGGCTCCAGGAGCCTGCACCCCGGACCCTGCTTTTCATCCTGGTTTGTTACAGGGGGTTCAGGCCGGGGTGTGTGTGTGTAAAGGGCCTCCCCATGCAGCAGTGGATTCATTAACTTACTCGATCCTACCAGCTCCAATGTGTGCCTGGCTTATAAACGTGGGTATTCACACTTTTAGGTTTTTATTTTCTGTAGGGAACAAGCCTCCAGATATCTCCCAGAGTAGGCACATTTGCTTGGCAACATGGATGGAGGAAAAGACCTGGAGAGAAATGGGTAATTATTTCCTCTTAAATGGTGTAATCGCATCTGGGGCCTTTGTTTTGTTTTGTTTTGTTTTTAACTTTAGGCAGAGTCTAGCATTCTGAACCTCCCCACGCAGACCAAGGTGTCTTCAAACTCACAGAAGTACACATGTCTCTGCCCTCTCGGTGCTGGGATTGAAGGTGTTTGCTATTATTCCTGGATTGCCTCCATCTTTAAGAATCTCTGACAGCCGAGTACGCCCCTTCCACGCCCCATCAGCCCCTCGTGAGGGGGAGGAAGCTTCCACTCCTTCCCTTAGCACAGCAGAGGGGCCAGAGCATGCGGATAAACTCGTCTACAGAGCATCTCCTAATACAAAACAGAGTCAGTTCATCCTCAGTTCCCTCTCCTGCCTCCACCCTTCAAGCAAATTCTTGGCTGGCTTGCTACCCAACTCTTCTTAGGGAGGTCTGTCATGATGATGATGGTGGTGGTGGTGATTTTGATGCACATTTTCTTATTTTTCATGATATCACCATCTACATCGACCTACTTTTTTATTTTTTGAATATTCTCAAATTATTCCTTTTATTGTGTTTTAATACATTTCTCTCATTACACTGTTTCTCCCTTCTCTTTCCTCCCTTAAGCTCTCTCCTATACTCCTCACTGCTTTCTGCCAAGTTCAAGGTTTCTCTTTGTATTCATTAATTGCTGTTATTTGGTTCACCCTCAATTTACTTCTTATTTATAAATATATAATATAAAATATGACATAGGATAAAATATATGTTTAGGCAGTTATGTTGGTGTGACTTTATGGGGTAAAGTCTTTGGCATTGCTATAGATTATATATTCTGACACCATTATATATTATAGATGATAATACTATATATTGTATCATATATTATGTATCATGTATCATATATCATATATAATATATTACATATCACATATCACATATTGTAATAAATATTACTGTCCACCATAATACAGATGTAAAGCCTCAGCTAATAGACTAGAAAGGAGCTAGAGTAAAAGGGAATTAACTACTTATCCGGTATAAAAATCTTATTAAAAAATGAAAATTAGGATTTGAAAATGCACTTGTTTGCTTGAAACAATGATTCCACCTATTGGCGATCTTTTTTTTTTTTTTCATAGTTAATTTGTAGACGAGGAAAGGTTGTTTTTATGGTTAAAATACAGTTGCAAAGCAATCTTCACAATAAAAGCATAAAGATGCAAATTAGTTCTTCTTAGCCACAGACACCAGAGTCAGCGAGTCAGATTAAATGTATCTTTAAAAAATGTCTATGATATAATCATGCATATGAGTATGTGAGCTTTAAAAACACAAAGAAAATCATATCTTGGCTGCTGTCCTGTCCTTTATCCTTACTTAACTGTGCTTCTGACGATCATTCTATAGCCTCGTGCGATCACATCTGCTCTATACTTCTATTGGGTTTTGTGAAATAGACTTGAACTCAGAGTCATGGATGAAATGGGACATAACAAAACAAACCACCACAAAACAAAAGCCTCTCGGGTTAGCCAAGCTTATGGTGTTCTCAAGATTTTGTAAGTTTCCTTCAGGTCCCTTCCAACTCTGCTGTCCTCAAAGGACACCTCTTCTCACAGCCTGTGGACATTCTTTGCATGTTTAATGTTTAAATATTTAGCTTTGCACACTTGTCTGCGTTTATAGTTCTAGGTAATTGGAATTAAACACTCCGGATAGCTCTGTGCATGACCCGAGGTTGCTCGTGGTCCTTCTTCACTGTGTATCTATTTGTCTGCCCCGCACCATCTTCCTTCTGCTGGGACCTCACCAATCATTTAGTTTTCCACTTTTCTGTACTCACTGTGTTAGGAGCTTCTCTTTTGGCTGTGACAAAATAACTGAGAGAAAAAGGAAAGAAAGTCAAAGAAGGATGGGATTGCTTTGCCTCACAGTTCCTGTTAGGGAACTCACAGCCAGCAGAGCGTGAGGCGGCTGGTCACATTGCATTTCTAGTTGGGTTGTGGAGAAAGATGGACGCTGGGATCCAGCTTTGCTTTCTCCAGTTTGTTCAGCACAGGATCCCAGGCCATGGGATGACATTGCCCCATTGAAGGAGGATCTAGGTAATCTCCTAGAGACAAGCCTAGGGATTGATTTCTATGGTGGTTACAGATCCCATACGGTAGGCGAGCACAGTTCACTGTCAGCTCCGTTATGGTCTTCTGCAGGTTTATTAGCTGCATCTTTGGGTCTAGAACCACATGTCAGCTGGAATTTTACTGTCTTCATAAGAAACAGAAGCAACTTAGGATTTTTGTTTTTTGTGTTTGTGCCTTTTCTGAACTTTTGAGGCCACTGTTCTCCCTTCCTGTCTTTAGTTCATACTGAGAATATGAGTGTCAGTAATCTGTTCAGCTCACACTTCAAATGTTTGCACTTTCAGGTTTATTGGTGTCATTGACACTGCTATATGTGTTTAAATTTGTCTTATGCTTACCAGTTTATTAAGTTGGTAGTTTTTTCTTTTAGCACTTAGGAGATATTTATTATTTCATATCATTTTATTTCTATTACTTGTGTTCAAGAGTCAAGCGACATTTACTGTTTTGGAACAGATTGTCTTTTTTGTCCTTTCTGGTTATTTGAATACTTTCTTTTCCTTTGTAACATTTTACTATGAGGTAAATTATTCTTTTTATGATTGAGGGGCACTATGCTTTTTGGATCTGTAACTGAATGTCTTTAAGTTTCAGAGAATTTTTATTAAAATTTATTCAAGTAGCTATTATATGCTCTGTGTTTCTTTTTCCTGGGCTATCACCTAAAAGGAATCTCTCTCTCTCTCTCTCTCTCTCTCTCTCTCTCTCTCTCTCTCTCTGTCTGTCTTTCTCTCTCATTTCTCTCTCACACACACACAGGGATTCTCTTTATGATGTCACACACATTCTCAGACACAATTTCTCTTTCACATACACACAGTCTCTCTCTCTTCTCTCTTTCTCTCTCTCTCTCTCTCTCTCTCACACACACCACACACACACACACACACACACACACACACAGCATCCATTATTTATTGACTTTCAACATAATGTCCATCATTTTGTTCAGGAAGGTTCTTTCTAACTAACCAGCACCCAAGTTATTGTTTTGTGCTGTTAAATTCCCAAGTTTTGTTTCTTTGAACAAACCCCAAAATTTAAAATAAATAAATAAATAAATAAACACAAAAAGTAAAAATCTTCCCTATTCTTCCATTTCCTTCTTCAGAGTTTTGAAGTTCTTGTCATACAGATCTTTCACATGTTTGGTAAGAGTCAACCCAAGGTACTTTATACTGTTTGTGGCTATTGTGAAGGGGGTCATTTCCCTAATTTCTTTCTCAGCCTGCTTATCCCTTGAGTATAGGAAGGCTACTGATTTGCTTGAGTTGATTTTATAACCTGCCAATTTGCTGAAGCTGTTTATCAGCTGTAGGAGTTCTCTAGTGGAGTTTTTTGGGTCACTTTGGTAGACTATCATATCATCTGCAAATAATGATCGTTTGACTTCTTCCTTTCCAATTTGTATCCCTTTGACCTCCTTATATTGTCTAATTGCCCAAGCTAGTACCTCAAGTACAATATTGAAAAGATAAGGAGAAAGGGGGCAGCCTTGTCTAGTCCCTGATTTTAGTGGGATTGCTTCAAGTTTCTCTCCATTTATTTTGATGCTGGCTACAGGTTGGCTGTATATTGCTTTTACTATGTTTAGGTATGGGCCTTGAATTCCTGTTCTTTCCAAGACTTTAAGCATGAAAGGATGTTGAATTTTGTCAAATGCTTTTTCAGCATCCAATGAAATGACCATGTGGTTTTGTTCTTTGAGTTTGTTTATGTAGTGGATTGCATTGATGGATTTCCGTATATTGAACCAACCCTGCATCCCTGGGATAAAGCCTACTTGATCATGGTGGATGATCGTTTTGATGTGTTCTTGGATTCGGTTGGCAAGAATTTTATTGAGTATTTTTGCATTGATGTTCATAAGGGAAACTGATCTGAAGTTCTCTTTCTTTGTTGGATCTTTGTGTGGTTTTGGTATCAGCGTAATTGTGGCTTCTTAGAAGGAGTTGGGTAGTGTTCCTTCTATTTCTATTTTGTAGAATAGTTTGAAGAGTATTGGTGTTAGGTCTTCTTTGAAGGTCTGATAGAATTCTGCACTGAAACCATCTGGTCCTGTGCTTTTTTTGGTTGGAAGTCTTTCTATGACCCCTTCTATTTCTTTAGGGGTTTAGACTTTTTAGATGATCTATTTGGTCCTGATTTAATTTTGGTATTTGGTATCTGTCTAGGAAATTAGCCATTTCCTCCAGATTCTCCAGTTGTGTTGAGTATAGGCTTTTGTAGTAGGATTTGATGATTTTTTTGAATTTCCTCAGTTTCTGTTGTTATATCCCCCTTTTCATTTCTAATTTTGTTAATTTGGAAACTTTCTTTGTGTTCTTTGGTCAGTCTGGCTAAGGGTTTATCTATCTTGTTGATTTTCTCAAAGAACCAGTTCCTGGTTTTGTTGATTCTTTGTATGGTTCTCTTTGTTTCCACTTGATTGATTTCAGCCCTGAATTTGATGATTTTCTGTCTTCTTCTCCTCCTGGGTGAAGTAGCTTCTTTTTGTTCCAGAGCTTTCATGTGTACCATTAAGCTGCTAGTGTATGCTCTCTCCCGTTTCTTTTTGGAGGCATTCAGGGCTATTAGTTTTCCTCTTAGCACTGCTTTCATTGTGTCCCAAAGATTTGGGTATGTTGTGCCTTCATTTTCATTAAATTCTAAAAAGTCTCTGATTTCTTTCTTTATTTCTTCTTTGACCAAGGTGTCATTGAATAGAGTATTGTTCAGCCTCCATGTGTATGTGGGCTTTCTGTTGTTTTCGTTGCTATTGAAGATCACTCTTGTTCCATAATGATCTGATAGGACGCATGGGATTAGTTCTATCTTCTTATATTTGTTGAGGTCTGTCTTGTGGCCAATTATATGGTCGACTTTGTAGAATTTGCAGATGATATGATAGTCTACCTAAGTGACCCAAAAAACTACACTAGAGAACTCCTACAGCTGATAAAAACTTCAGCAAAGTGGCAGGTTATAAAATCAACTCAAGCAAATCAATAGCCTTCCTATACTCAAAGGATAAGCAGGCTGAGAAAGAAATTATGGAAATGACAGCCTTCATAATAGCCACAAACAGTATAAAGTACTTTGGGGTGACTCTTACCAAACATGTGAAAGATCTGTATGACAAGAACTTCAAGACTCTGAAGAAGGAGACCTCAAAAAATGGAAAAATCTCCTATGCTCATGGATCGGCAGGATTAATATAGTTAAAATGACCATTTTGTCAAAAGCAATATATAGATTCAACGCAGTATCCATCGCAATCCCAACTCAGTTTTTCATAGAGTTAGAAAGAGGAATTCTCAAATTCATCTGGAATAACAAAAAAAACCCAGGATAGCTAAAACTATTCTCACCAACAAAAGAAATTCTGGGGGAATCAGTATCCCTGACCTCAAGCAATACTACAGAGCCATAGTGTTAAAAACTGCATGGTATTGGTACAGTGACAGGCAGGCAGATCAGTTTGAACAGGATTGAAGATCCAGAAATGAACCCACACACCTATGGCCACTTAATCCTCGACAAAGGAGCTGAAAACATCTGGTGGAAAAAAAGATAGCCTTTTCAACAAATGGTGCTGGTTCAACTGGAGGTCAGCATGCAGAAGATCCATCCTTGTCTCCTTGTACTAAGCTCAACTCCAAATGGATCAAGGACCTCCACATAAAACCAGACACTCTGAAGCTAATAGAAAAGAAACTGGGGAAGACCTTTGAGGATATCGGTACAAGGGGAAAGTTCCCTAACAGAACACCAATAGTGTATGCTCTACGATCAAGAATAGACAAATGGGACCTCCTAAAATTACAAAGTTTCTGTAGGGCAAAGGACACCATCAAAAGGACAAATCGGAAACCAACAAATTGGGAAAAGATCTTCACTAACCCTACATCAGATAGAGGGCTAATATTCAATATATACAAAGAACTTAAGAAGTTAGATCTCAGAAAACCAAATAACCCTATTAAAAATGGGGTACAGAGCTAAACAAAGAATTTTCACCTAAAGTACTTCAGATGGCTGAGAAGCATCTTTAAAAATGCTCAACTTCATTAGTCATTAGGGAAATGCAAATCAAACAACCCTAAGATTTCACCTTGCACCAGTCAGAATGGCTAAGATTAAAAATTCAGGAGACAGCAGGTGTTGGCGAGGATGTGGAGAAAGAGGAACACTCCTCCACTGCTGGTGGGGTTGCAAACTGGTACAACCACTCTGGAATTCAGTCTTGCAGCTCCTCAGAAAACTGGGCATGTCACTTACAGAGGGTCCTGCTATACCACTCCTGGGCATATACACAGAGGATTCCCCAGCATGTAATAAAGATACGTGCTCCACTATGTTCATAGCAGCCCTATTTATAATTGCAAGAAGCTGGAAAGAACCCAGGTATCCCTCAACGGAGGAATGGATGCAAAAAATGTGGTATATATACACAATGGAGTACTATTCAGCCATTAGAAACAATGAATTCATGAAAATCTTAGGCAAATGGATGGAGTTGGAGAACATCATACTAAGTGAGGTGACCCAGTCTCAAAAGATCAATCATGGGTATGCACTCACTAACAAGTGGATATTAGCCTAGAAAATTGGAATACCCAAAACATAATCCACACATCAAATGAGGTACAAGAAGAACGGAGGAGTGGCCCCTGGTTCTGGAAAGACTCAGTGTAGCAGTATAGGGCAAAACCAGAACAGGGAAGTGGGAAGGGGTGGATGGGAGAACAGGGGTAGGGAAGGGGGCTTATGTGACTTTCGGGGAGGGGGGGGCCTGAAAAGGGGAAATAATTTGAAATGTAAATAAAAAATATATTGAATAAAAAATCTTTCCTATTATATAGATAAAAGTGAGTGTCATCTCACTGGCCCAATAGGCAAAGGAACTTGGCAGCCACACCTTATCACTTCAGTGTAATCCCTGGGACCAATATAATGAAAAAGAGAACTGTCTCCTGCAAGTTGTTTTTTTACTTCTATATGCATAGTGTAGTTGCTAGTTTTGTGTGTCATCTTGACACAAACTGAAGTTATCACAGAGAAAGTAGCCTCAGTTGAGGAAGTGCCTCCATGAGATCCGGCTGTAAGGCATTTTCCCAATTAGTGATCAAGAGGGGAGGACCCTGCCCCTTGCGGGTGGTGCCATCCATGGACTGGTAGTCCTGGGTTCTATAAGGGAGCAAGCTGAGTAATCCAGGGGAAGCAAGCCAGTAAGAAATATCCCTCCATGGCTTCTGACTCAGTTCCTGCTTCCTGCCCTGTGTGAGTTCTATTCCTGACTTCCTTTGGTGATGAACAGCAATATGAATGTGTAAGCTGAATAAACCTGTTCCTCTCAACACTCCCCCCAAAAACGTAAATTTAAAACCTCAACATTTGATTTGCATTTCCCTAATGATTAATGAAGTTGAGCATTTTTTAAGATGCTTCTCCGCCATCCGAAGTTCTTCAGGTGAGAATTCTTTGTTTAACTCTGTACCCCATTTTTTAATAGGGTTGTTTGGTTTTCTGGAGTCTAACTTCTTGAGTTCTTTATATATATTGGATATTAGCCCTCTATCTGATGTAGGGTTGGTGAAGATCTTTTCCCAATTTGTTGGTTGCCGATTTGTCCTCTTGATGGTGTCCTTTGCCTTACAGAAACTTTGTAATTTTATGAGGTCCCATTTGTCAATTCTTGCTCTTAGAGCATACGCTATTGGTGTTCTGTTCAGAAACTTTCTCCCTGTACCGATGTCCTCAAGGGTCTTCCCCAGTTTTTTTTCTATTAGCTTCAGAGTGTCTGGCTTTATGTGGAGGTCCTTGATCCATTTGGATTTGAGCTTAGTACAAGGAGACAAGGATGGATCAATTCGCATTCTTCTGCATGCTGACCTCCAGTTGAACCAGCACCATTTGTTGAAAAGGCTATCTTTTTTCCATTGGATGTTTTCAGCCTCTTTGTCGAGGATCAAGTGGCCATAGGTGTGTGGGTTCATTTCTGGATCTTCAATCCTGTTCCATTGATCCTCCTGTCTGTCACTGTACCAATACCATGCAGTTTTTAACACTATTGCTCTGTAGTATTGCTTGAGGTCAGGGATACTGATTCCCCCAGATTTCCTTTTGTTGCTGAGAATAGTTTTAGCTATCCTGGGTTTTTTGTTGTTCCAGATGAATTTGATAATTGCTCTTTCTAGCTCTGTGAAGAATTGAGTTGGGATTTTGATGGGTATTGCATTGAATCTGTATAGTGCTTTAGGCAAAATGGCCATTTTAACTATATTGATTCTGCCGATCCATGAGCATGGGAGGTTTTCCCATTTTTTGAGGTCTTCTTCCATTTCCTTCTTCAGAGTCTTGAAGTTCTTGTCATACAGATCTTTCACATGTTTGGTAAGAGTCACCCCAAGATACTTTATACTGTTTGTGGCTATTGTGAAGGGGGTCATTTCCCTAATTTCTTTCTCAGCCTGCTTATCCTTTGAGTATAGGAAGGCCACTGATTTGCTTGAGTTGACTTTATAACCTGCCACTTTGCTGAAGTTGTTTATCAGCTGTAGGAGCTCTCTAGTGGAGTTCTTTGGGTCACTTAGGTAGACGATCATGTCGTCTGCAAATAATGATAGTTTGACTTCTTCCTTTCCAATTTGTATCCCTTTGACCTCCTTATGTTGTCGAATTGCCCGAGCTAGTACCTCAAGTACAATATTGAAAAGATAAGGAGAAAGGGGGCAGCCTTGTCTGGTCCCTGATTTCAGTGGGATTGCTTCAAGTTTCTCTCCATTTAGTTTGATGCTGGCTACCGGTTTGCTGTATATTGCTTTTACTATGTTTAGGTATGGGCCTTGAATTCCTGTTCTCTCCAAGACTTTAAGCATGAAGGGACAACCCTAAGATTTCATCTTACACCAGTCAGAATGGCTAAGATTAAAAATTCAGGAGACAGCAGGTGTTGGAGAGGGTGTGGAGAAAGAGGAACACTCCTCCACTGCTGGTGGGGTTGCAAATTGGTACAACCACTCTGGAAATCAGTCTGGCGGTTCCTCCGAAAACTGGGCACCTTACTTCCAGAAGATCCTGCTATACCACTCCTGGGCATATACCCAGAAGACTCCCCACCATGTAATAAGGATACATGTTCTACTATGTTCATAGCAGCCCTATTTGTAATTGCCAGATGCTGGAAAGAACCCAGGTATCCCTCAACAGAAGAGTGGATGCAAAAAATGTGGTATATCTACACAATGGAGTACTATTCAGCCATTAGAAACAATGAATTCATGAAATTCTTAGGCAAATGGATGGAGCTAGAGAATATCATACTAAGTGAGGTAACCCAGACTCAAAAGGTGAATCATGGTATGCACTCACTAATAAGTGGATATTAACCTAGAAAACTGGAATACCCAAAACATAATCCACACATCAAATGAGGTACAAGAAGAAAGGAGGAGTGGCCCCTGGTTCTGGAAAGACTCAGTGAAACAGTATTCAGCAAAACCAGAACGGGGAAGTGGGAAGGGGTGGGTGGGAGGACAGGGGAAGAGAAGGGGGCTTGCGGGACTTTCGGGGAGTGGGGGGGCTAGAAAAGGGGAAATCATTTGAAATGTAAATAAATTATATCGAATAATAAAAAAAAATAAAATAAAAAAAAATCAAAAAAAAAAAAAAAAAAAAAAAAAACCTCAACATTTAAAGTTTTTCTGATCATTTGGTTATTTTCTTGTCTCTGAATACTTGCTGCTACATTTTTATGGGGTGTCACAATATATTTGCAAAATATAGGAATAATTTTTAACCTTGTATATCATCCCTCAGAGAGGATTTATGTTCTATTTTGCTGGGACACTCATCCTTTAGGATCAAGTTGATCTAATTTCATTCACAGACAGTATGTGGGAAAATACTAACTTGCTCAAGGTGGGATGGTAAAACCTTTCAAATTATGCCCAAGTCCACCAAGTATCTCCTGTAATCAGTTGGGAGATAAGCAGTCAGAGTTCTGTGTGATTAGTATAGATATTTATTTTATCTATACATATGCATGTCAGATTTTAATTGCTTCCAAAATATCATTAAGGAGACCCTGAAAGCAATGCATCTGAGGTTATTGGAATCACCCGAGTGTTTCTGATGCGAAGCTGAGACAGGAAGGGATTATCGATTTTGGCCATGGAAGAATTTGGACTTCCAATCCATCCGTCTTATAATTTTGATCATTATGGCAGAAGAACATCTAATATTTATGCCAAGTCTTCTGAATTATTTCTGACTTAATTATATTCCTGGCTTCTCTGGATGTATTTAACTAAGAGGTAATATTATTAGTAGAGTGAGGGGGTTTTCTTTCAGGGGCAAGTTTTGTGGATGGTCACCTGGGTAACTAATGGTTGAATTTGTATGGAGGTTTCTACCCACACTCATTTCCACATAAGTACACACAGATAACAATTAGCAGTTTGCATCCTCACATTAAAGAGAACGCACAGTAGTTATCTTCCTGAGCCCACGTTACCTTCCCTACTCTCAGTAGTCTCAATTTTCTTTATGGGTGAATAAAGTTTCGTTTTATATAGGTATGGCATTTTTATTACCCATTCGCCTGTTGACAGAATCATCTGTTCTGATTCTGTCTTTTCCTTTAGATTCAGAGCAGCAATGCTCACGGAAGCACATGCATCTCTGTGCTGTGATGCACGGTCCAGTCCCTCGTACACAAGCCTGGGAACCCTGTAGCCATATGAGAGTTCGACTTCAGCTTTTCATGTTTACTTCCATTGTGGTTGTACTACGAAGCATTTCTACCAACAGGTCTTCATGGGGGGCATGGAGGGGCTTATGGAGAGTGAAGGAGAAGGAGCAGAGAACTTGTTATATGAACGAAGAGAGAAGAATCCTGGAGGGTGTAAGTGGCCAGAGAGAACAGAGAGATGAGGACAGATGGCCATCTAAAGCTAAGCATGTTCAAGGCCACAAGGAAATGTATAGCGTATCTGCTAATTTAGAAACAAAATGGAGGTTGAGTGGGCACAATGCATTGCTCTCACAGGCAATTTAGAACTAGGGTAGCAAATTATTCAGCAGAATGGTAAATTTTAGCATTACATGACCAGGGGTAGTTAGGAACGGACTCTTCCTTCCTTCTTCTTTTGTTTTCTTTTTTAAAACTTTGTCCACTGAGTGTGAGTTCTAAATGTATTATCTACGGGTCACCTTTGCAACTCCTAGTACATTCGTGAATTGCTTTTGTATCACTGTGCCTAGAATACCTAAGAGAAACAACTGAAAGAAGGAGATGCCTCCTTGTTCATGGTTGTAGAGGTGTCCAGCTGCTCAGAGCTAGCAAGGCATGGTAGAGTGGCTCAGTCCCATAAAGGTTTAAGCATACAGATGTGGCTTGTTGACATCCTGATGGATCAAGAAGCGGTGAAGACAGACCTGACACAGCGTCGTTTTCACCTTCAGAGAGCTATGCCTAGCGAATAGCTTCCACCATCCAGGCCTTCCTAAAAATGCTGCATCCTTTAAAATGGCCCCAAATGTGTTGATCAGATGGCTCAGTCAGGAAAAGCATAGGCCACCAACCTTAACAGTTTCAATCCTTGGGACCCACATGATGGAAGAAGAGAACTGATTCCTGCAAGTTGTCCTTTGACCTCCACTTGTGAGCACAACCCACAGACATGTATATACACACACACACACACATACACACACACACACACTCATGCACAAACACATGTGCATGCACATGTGCATGCATACACACAGAGACATGTACACACACATATACTTATCAATACATTTAAAAGCAAAATAAGAGCATCATAAGCCGGTGCTATGCATTCAAATCATTCACCCATCGGAGACATTTCAAACTCCTTAAACTGTAATAGATACTTAAGAGAAAAGACAATAATATCTGTTATATGGACAAAGGGACTCACTGGAAAATAAGTTCCTAATTTGTTGCAGTTCCTAACTGGGAGGATGGAAATTTTGGGATCAAGTGCATACTCCTAAAGACTCCTTTGCACCGAGAGCAGCACGTATGGGGAAATTGCATCTTGGGACTTAGAAATTCTTGCTGGATTCTTGTGTAATGTTTGTTTACTGTGTTGCTTTCCACAATGACTGCTCAGGCTGCTTCAGCTCCGATGGTTGGCTAAGTACCCAGAGAGCATTTGATTAACTATGCTATGAAGCAAAACACCATCCACTGTAGAGGAAATTTACCCCAGAATAAATGCAGATCATTTAGTCAAAAGGCTATGCTTTCAGCATGTTAAGTCTTCCCTGGGAGGAAATGTCATAGGATCTCTCTTAGAAGCACAAATAAACAAAATACATTTTTCCCCACAAGGGAACATAAGTGTGGTCTAACCACAGTGATTTGGAACCAACTGACTTGACCTTGGAGAGAAAGAGACCATTAGGGAATCAGGCATGAAGCTGATTTTGGAGAGAATACATACCAGACAGAACCCTTCATTGAGTGTGGCAGAAACCAGATGCAAGCCAGCCTAATCACAACTATCAAGATGGATGAGATGAACAAAAAGCTGTCTTTGACTTTGTCATGTTACATATCAATATGAACTCATACTTGCTGAGCTCTGGAGAGAGCCAAAATGTTCTAGCAGGTTTAAACATATTTTGAAGACTATGAACTTAAAAGTGGATGAGAGGTCCTGACTCAAGGCACCAAGAACAATGGTCATGACACTCATTTACACTCCATTAGGCGTAGAAACAAAAGATAGCCCTGTCCTTCTTGCAAGCAACCTCTTTTTAATCTCAGCTTTTCTGTAGATGCCTTAGCTTCTACTGAACACTTCTCATGTTCCCAAGGAAGGACCACATGAGTATCTTCCATTCTTCCTCAGCCATTGCTGGGGCAGAAGCTAATTATTATTATGATGTCTAACTGAAATGCCCAATAAAAGTCAGGAGCTAGATGGGTTTCCCATCCTGTAATTCTGTTGGGAGGTGACAGAATCTTTAGGAGATTGGCATACTAGAGGAAAAGTCCTGAGGGGTGTATCTCTGAAGTGGCTATCAGAACCATGACCATTTCTCTTCTTTTCTGATTCTATGCCACTCTGAAATGATCAAATTGCTCTGCCACAGCCCCATGAGCAGTATGGAGAACTTGATTGGAACTCTTTATGATAATAATACAGAATATATTGTCCCTCTTTTAAGTTGATTTTCCTAGGTATTTAGTCATGGGTGATGGAAGTTGACTAACATGGTTATTTACTGCTGCATAACAAATGTTTCCTGGAGGCAGAAAAGCGGAGATAGATGGTTATGGCTCCAGAGTCTCTTGTGGTAGGATGTGGGATCTAGAGCGGTTGGAGAAACTGCTTCTGAGCTGTTCATGTTACTATGAAGTTTCAGCTTTCTTACTGTCATATGGGTCTTTCTGTAGGGTTGTTCGTATGTAGTAGCTGGTTTCTCCAAAACTGAATAGGTATAGAGGGCAGTAGGTAACGTAAGTTAATCTTAGAAGTGTTGGATCATAATTTCTGCTGTATTTCTTTATTATCTTTAGTTTGTATCATGTTGTGTGTCACACAAGCACATGCAAGGTGCATGGGTGCATGGATGCGTATGCTTGTGTGTGTGTGTGTGTGTGCTTGTGTGAGTGTGTATGTGTGTGTGTGTTCCTCTCATCTCTAATTCTGTTCTGCTTCATTGACCAGAGGAATATTCCTTCTAACGAGACAATTTCCTAAAGAAGGCTTTGGAATCCTTGAAATGCACAGCACTGCACTTCGAAGTCCAAGGCAGGAGGTGACTCGGTGGCACAGATCAGTGTCTGCCAAAGACAAGAGGCTGCAGACTACAGATGGCTGTGGCCATGTTTCCAAAGGCTGTTTCATATTCAGTTTTCAGGAAACACCCCAAAGAAGCAGAGATTCTGGCTCTAACTAAATATAGGACCTTTGGGGACTAATTTGAGCCTGTCTTTAAAGTTGCTGTTTATTTATCTTTACTTTTGAATATGAAACAAAAAAATTTATTCTCCAAGTGTCATAAATGTTGTATTATGGCCAAAACAAAATAACTAGAAAGGAAAAGGATATAAATATCCACATGTCCATCCTTCTATGTTTTATAAACAGCCTGGAATGTGGTACTGTTTTTCATCTACTAGTCTGAAGAGTAAACAAATAGCTGCCTCTTGGCTTTCCTAATATACTGCATTTTTATACATATGAAAAATGCAAGGTACTAATTTGGGGACTCAGAAGTTGGCAAGAATAGACATGTAATCAAAGAAAAACATTAATTATAGCCCCATGGGTACTAGTAAAAATGGGATGGTTGATACACAAGCAATGTATCCAGAAAAATATTATTCATAACATGTGTGTATAAAAGAGGGAATTTAATGCAGGGAAATAGAGGAAATCTGACAATCAAGTAGACTGTGACAAGAAACCCAGATGTTGCCTGACTTTTCCAGGGAAGACATAAAGAAATGAGTTTTCTTGTAATAGCTTAATGACATAGAAAGGAAAGATTCCTTCCAAGTCCAGATAGGTGAACCGATGTATTTTTTTTTTGTGTGTGGGGGGGATAAATATAGGAATGTAGGTTGACTTAGAAACAGCTGTATCACTGAAAGATTCCATGCTAGCCTGGGTGATAACCCATGAAATCTTTACCATGAAAGTCTCACTTCCTAATCAAATTCCCAGTTCCTATGTATTCTACACCTTCGAAGGTCATGCACAGCTGGGGGAAGGGCAGGCGGAAATGAAAGATGGGATTTCAAACAAGAGTTTAGTGATACCCTTTCTACTTTGGAGTGATTATAGCACCATTATTATCATTCCTATAAGCTTAGTTATCACTATGTTATTTTGCTTATTTTATTACCATGATGTAATCCAAGGCATTTGGTATGCTACTGAAATGATCTACACAAAAATTTAAAAAATACCACACTTATGAAGCCAAATAAGAGTATAAGAATCCTTTATTTTGGGCTGGTACTATGGAAAGACTCTTGGTTGGGAAGCTCAGAGTATAGCATTCCTAAAGTCAGAAGACCACAATTAAATCAATTTTAAACGAAGATCAGAGTAACCTTGTAACATCTGTCTTCACAAAATATAGTCATTATTTCAGACACAACATGACCATTAATTAAGATTTGTACCATTATCTGTTATTTTAGTTAATATTTAGTTTGAATAAACATTAATTATTTTTGTTAATACGTCTGTGCCATGATCATGTCACAGGGTCATGTGTGTCATGGGTCATGGAAAATCCATACTGTGTTGCCAGGGCAGATGTAACTGTTAAGGGGAGGTAGGGTGAGAAGTATGTAAGTAGACACAAAAGGGACTAAGGACAACATGGTACTACCTAGTCACTTCAGCATCATAGCAACCCAGCCTTATGATTTAATAGTCATGTCACATCCAGTGGAAATAGCTTCACTACAACACTTTCCTGTCTTCTGGCTCTTACACTAATTCTGCACCTTTTTATATTATGTTCCCAAAGTCTTGTATTGTGTGTGTGCGTTTGTGTGTGTGTGTGTGTGTATGAGAGAGAGAGAGAGAGAGAGAGAGAGAGAGAGAGTATATGTGTGTGTGTGTGAGAGAGAGAGTGTGTGTGTGAGAGAGAGAGAGAGGGAGGGAGAGGGAGAGAGAGAGAGGGAGGGAGAGGGAGAGGGAGAGAAAGAAAGAGAGAGAGAATGTATGTATATATATAAAATGTGTTGGGTTACTATGACCTAGAAACAATACAGACAACAGCCACAGCATAGACCACAAAAGACAGTATCAGCAGCTAAAATTTCTGAAGTAAGTATCACTCACTGACAAAGGGATTTTCTTCCATTATTATGAACAACAGCAGTGAGCTTTGGGTATGAATATAAATGTTTAGAAGACAGTTTGACAAACGCATTGTATTCATTTAACAAAACAATATCAATGCCCTTCTCAAAGGGACTTATGATTTTACAATCACATATTTTACGAAGGGTAGTATCAAACATGGGCTCCCTTCTAAATAGCAGACCCTAAATATGATCAGAAAGTAATTGGTTTCACCTATTGTCTTGGTTAAGGTTTTACTGCTTTGATCAGACACCATAACCAAGGCAAGTCTTATAAATGGTAACATTTAATTGGGGCTGGCTTACAGGTTCAGAGGTCCAGCCCATTATCATCAAGGTGGGAGTATGGCAGCATCCAGGCAGGCATGGTGCAGGAGGAGCTGAGAGTTCTACATCTTCATTTGAAGGAAGCCAGAAACAAACTGGGCATCCTCAGGCAGCTAGGAGGAGGTTCTTCAAGCCCACTCCCACAGTGACACACTTCTTCCAACAAGGCCACACCTTCTAGTAGTGACTCTGGGGCAAGCATATGCAAACCATCACATCTGTAATAGTAGTGCCACTATGACCCCAATAGGCCCATATTATTTTACATGCTGATAGAGTCACATATGGCACATGTGGCTATGCTGATAAAGTCACAGCTCATAGCTGCGGTGGACAATTGAGCAGCCTGTGTAGTACCTTATAGTACTACAAATATTTAACCCACAGGAAATAAGGCTTGATTTTAGTTCCATCTTCTTTTCTATGTGTTCAACTAGAGCTTGGGGTTTCTCCAGCAAGGAACTTACATCCAACAATTGTTCCAATAGTGAGCACACTGTGGAAGACCTCAGGGGGACTCCATGGCTAACAACTCAAAGGGAGGAAATTGAATTGGAATTCATCCTGGGACCACCAGTCATCCTACATGGTCTTTATATGCAGACAGACTACTCTGTTAAAGAAGCAAGTGGGATTATTTCATGCCATGGAAACTTCCTTTCTAATAATTGTCTGTGACAGGAGAATTTTATCCTATGGAGGTGAGGAATGAGGAGAGAGAGAGGAGAGAGAGAGAGAGAGAGAGAGAGAGAGAGAGAGAGAGAGAGAGAGAGAGAGAGAGAGAGAGAGAGAGAGAGAGAGAGAGAGAGAGAGAGAGAGAGAGAGAGAGAGAGATTGAGAATTGAGAAGAGTTCTGAGATACTGTTATAATAGAAAGTACATTTATTTTTCAATAGTGGGGTCAAGGGTTACTTGACTTTTTTCTGAGTTTTTGAACCCGTTATAAAGTAATATATTTATCAAGAAGAGAGGCTTTTGTGAAGAGTCTAAAGCTGGTGTTATGAGAGTTTGTACAAATGGTCAGGGCACAAATATTCAGCCCACAGGAAATAAGGCTTGATTTTAGTTCCATCTTCTTTTCTATGTGTTCAACTAGAGCTTGGGGTTTCTCCAGCAAGGAACTTACATCCAACAATTGTTCCAATAGTGAGCACACTGTGGAAGACCTCAGGGGGACTCCATGGCTAACAACTCAAAGGGAGGAAATTGAAGTGGAATTCATCCTGGGACCACCAGTCATCCTACATGGTCTTTATATGCAGACAGACTACTCTGTTAAAGAAGCAAGTGGGATTATTTCATGCCATGGAAACTTCCTTTCTAATAATTGTCTGTGACAGGAGAATTTTATCCTATGGAGGTGAGGAATGAGGAGAGAGAGAAGAGAGAGAGAGAGAGAGAGAGAGAGAGAGAGAGAGAGAGAGATTGAGAATTGAGAAGAGTTCTGAGATACTGTTATAATAGAAAGTACATTTATTTTTCAATAGTGGGGTAAAGGGTTACTTGACTTTTTTCTGAGTTTTTGAACCCGTTATAAAGTAATATATTTATCAAGAAGAGAGGCTTTTGTGAAGAGTCTAAAGCTGGTGTTATGAGAGTTTGTACAAATGGTCAGGGCCTTCCTGAAGCTGATCTCTAACTCCCCAGATTCCTCCTAGGTCCTGCCTCACTGCCACAGACATAGAGGAGTTGGTGGGATCACCTAACTTTTTTTCATTCACCTCTTTGGTGAATTATTGTTCAAGCTTTAAAGCCCTACCAGAGGCTTAGAACCATAGGTTCTGGGGCTGCCTGTCACCATTGCCTCTAGAAACACCTACATAACGTGAATTTCCTTTCAAGTGACAAGGACAAGCCCCTGTGTTGACTTTACTCTTTCCTCAGCTCCTCTAGAATGTTCTGCTACCTCACAAATTCAACAGTTATGCCTCATCATCTTGAGTGCTGTGGTTAGAGTATATGCCACTATCAGTGACTTGTTTACGCTCCAGTGTCTGCCCTGGTATATTGTGACTATTTTGTTTATCTTATTATTTCTGTATTGTCCTGTTATCTGATTTTCTCCAATGGCCACAGGCGTTTGACCCCCAGGAAGGGCTTAATCAACACAGTTTTTATTGTCCTCTTAGTCTTATACCCTGCCCCTAGCCAGTACCTGAACCTCACTCTCTTTTTAATCCCTATCCACCCTTTTTTACTTGGTAAATATCGAGAGATAATAAGCAAGATTCTTCCTACATCTCTGTTTTTATTTTTAGAACAGTTCCCTCTGGGTAGAAAAATCAACACGATTTGTTATGTTTTATAACACACAGCAAGGGCCACATAAATGCCACCCCAACTTGCTTATGACCTTCTTTCATAGGTGCTACTTTCAAGGCTTCTAATAGGTTACCTAGTCCATCTGAACATTTGAGGGTATGCTCATAATCATATGGCAGTCCTCATTCACTACGGAAGTGTGCTGCCTCATTTTCTAGAAGATGGCTATACGAGGACTAGCCTGTAGATACTGGACCCTCAAACAAATCAGCCTCAATTACATGTCTTATGACCCACAGCAAGAACCAGGAAGCTGTGCCACCTAGACATATCTTTGATGTTGTCACATCCCTATAAGGATGCTAATTTCTAGGATATAATTTTCTAGGGACATATGAAAAAGAAAATAATTTCTTAGGGCATTAGTCACCTACATGTTGCATGGCAAACAAAGGCATTTATTGGGTTTCATAGCTAGTGGTCATTTCATACTCAGAAGAAATTGCTTCGCTACAACCCTGGGCATGTGTGGAAGTCACTTCCAAGCTAGAAATTATTCTATCAGATTTCAAATATGAGGTTACTTCAGGAAGGTTGGGGCCCCACTAGGAATTTGAGCTGTGGCAAAATAAAATCTTCCCAATATAATTATTTAGTCTGGTGTTGATTCTCCTTGAAATTGTTATTCCATATGTTACCTCCTTATTAGAGCAAGTTTATGCAGTGACTAAGGCAGATCCAAATGCTGAAAGATGCCGCTGGCAAATTCTATTAGCAGAATTGCAACACATACTCTCAGATTTTAGAGAAAGACTGCTACCTTTTGCAGAAGTTATTATTTTTAGAAACTTAACTGATTCAGATTCTGAATCAAGAAGATACTTGAATTTTAAATTCAGTGGAGATGAATCTAGAACCATAACAAAATAAGGAAGGACAAAAATGAATTTTCCTGACAATTTATCAAGCTACAAAGGACAAATAAGTTTATTGAACTTATTGTTTTCATGTCTACTGAGACTGCCATGCCGGTAGCCATTTTTCACCCATTTCTTATGGCTTTGTGAAAAGATTCTTTGAAAAACTGTGGCATGAGGCCAATAATATGGATCAATGAGTAAGTATTTGCTTAACAAACAAGTAATTTGAGTTCAATCCCTGGGAACTCACAAAAGAGAAGGAGAGAATTGTTATCCTCTGGTACCCCTTACAGTGGTTTCAATGAGAATGGTTCCCTATTTGAATGTTTGCTGCCAAGTTAGTGGACTGCTTAGGAAGGAATAGGGGGTATATAGAGTTGTAGAATATGCCTCAGCACTTTAGGAAACCCAACACCAGAAAATGGAAAAATCTTCCATGCTCATGGATTGGCAGGATTAATATAGTTAAAACGCCATCTTGCCAAAAGCAATCTACAGATTCAACACAATCCCCATCAAAACCCCAACTCAGTACTTCATATAGTTAGAGCAATTCTCAAATTCATCTGGAATAACAAGAAACCCAGGATAACTAAAACTATTCTCAACAGTAAAAGAACTTCTGGGGAAATCAGTATCCTAGACCTCAAGCAATACCTCAGAGCAGTAGTGATAAAAACTCCACAGTATTGGTACATTGTCAGGCAAGTAGATCAATGGAATAGGATTGAAGACCCAGAAATGAACCCACACACCTATGGTCACATGGTTTTCGACAAAGGAGCTGAAAGCATCCAGTGTAAAAAAGCCTTTTCAACAAATGGTGCTGGTTCAATTGGAGGTCAGCATGCAGAAGAATGCGAAATGATCCATTCTTTTTGTTTGTTTGTTTTGTTTTGTTTTGTTTTGTTTTTTGGAGACAGGGTTTCTCTGTATAGCACTGGCTGTCCTGGAACTCACTCTGTAGACCAGGCTGGCCTCGAACTCAGAAATCCGCCTGCCTCTGCTTCCCAGAGTGCTGGGATTACAGGCGTGCGCCACTACTGCCCGGCTGAATTGATCCATTCTTATCTCCTTGTACTAAGTTCAACTCCAAATGGCTCAAGGACCTCCACATAAAACCTGACACGCTGAAACTAATAGAAAAGAAACTGGGGAAGACCCTTGAAGACATGGGCACAGGGGGAAAGTTCCTGAATAGAACACCAAACCCAAGAACACATCAAAAAGATCATCCACCATGATCAAGTAGGCTTTATCCCAGGGATGCAGGGATGGTTCAATATACGGAAATCCATCAATGCTATCCACTACATAAACAAACTCAAAGAAAAAACACGTGATCATTTCATTAGATGCTGAAAAAGCATTTGACAAAATTCAGCATCCTTTCATCCTAAAAGTATTGGAAAGAACAGGAATTCAAGGCCCATACCCAAACATAGTAAAAGCAATATACAGTGAACCGGTAGCCAACATCAAACTAAATGGAGAGAAACTTGAAGCAATCCCACTAAAATCAGGAACTAGACAAGGCTGCCCCCTCTCTCCATATCTTTACAATATAGTTCTTGAAGTCCTAGCTAGAGTAATTAGACAACATAAGGAGGTCAAAGGGATACAAATTGGAAAGGAAGAAGTCAAACTATCACTATTTGCAGATGATATGATAGTATATTTAAGTGACCCAAAAAACTCTACTAGATAATTCCTACAGCTGATAAACAACTTCAACAAAGTAGCTGGCTACAAAATCAACTCAAGTAAATCAGTAGCCTTTATATACTCAAAGGATAAGCAGACTGAGAAAGAAATTAGGGAAATGACACCCTTCACAATAGCCACAAACAGCATAAAGTATCTTGGGGTGACTCTAACCAAACAAGTGAAAGACCTATATGACAAGAACTTCAGATCTCTAAAGAAGGAAATCGAAGAAGATCTCAGAAAATGGAAAAATCTTCCATGCTCATGGATTGGCAGGATTAATATAGTTAAAATGGCCATCTTGCCAAAGGCAATCTACAGATTCAGTGCAATCCCCATCAAATCCCAACTCAGTTCTTCATAGAGCTAGAAAGAGCAATTCTCAAATTCATTTGGAATAACAGAAAACCCAGGATAGCTAAAACTATTCTCAACAGTAAAAGAACTTCTGAGGGATTCAGTATCCCAGTCCTCAAACTTTACTACAGAGCAATAGTGATAAAAACTGCATGGTATTGGTACAATGTCAGGCAAGCGAATCAATGGAATAGAATTGAAGACCCAGAAATAGATTAAAAGCATTTTGCATTATGATATGGCCATGGGCCTACAAGAGTCATGCAGTAGAAAGAGGCGGATTTTTTTAAAATTTATTGATATATTTATTTACATTTCAAATGATTTCCCCTTTTCTGGACCCCCACTCCCCGAAAGTCCCATCAGTCCCCTTCCCTCCCCCTGTTTTCCCACCCAACCTTTCCCACTTCCCTGTTCTGATTTTGTTCTATACTGTTTCACTGATTCTTTCCAGAACAAGGGGCCACTCCTCCATTCTTCTTGTACCTCATTTGATGTGTGGATTATGTTTTGGAGATTTCAGTTTTCTAGGTTAATATCCACTTATTAGTGAGTGCATACCATGATTCATCTTTTGAGTCTGGGTTACCTCACTTAGTATGATGTTCTCCAGCTCCATCCATTTGCCTAAGAATTTCATGAATTCATTGTTTCTAATGGCTGAATAGTACTCCATTGTGTATATATACAACATTTTTTGCATCCACTCTTCTGTTGAGGGATACCTGGGTTCTTTCCAACTTCTGGCAATTATAAATAGGGCTGCTATGAACATGTATCCTTATTACATGCTGGGGAATCTTTTGGGTATATGCCCAGGAGTGGTATAGCAGGATCTTCTGAAAGTGAGGTGCCCAGTTTTCAGAGGAACTGCCAGACTGATTTCCAGAGTGGTTGTACCAATTTGCAACCCCACCAGCAGTGGAGGAGTGTTCCTCTTTCTCCACATCCTCGCCAACACCTGCTGTCTCCTGAATTTCTAATCTTAGCCATTCTGACTGGTGTAAGGTGAAATCTCAGGGTTGTTTTGATTTGCATTTCCCTAATGACTAATGAAGTTGAGCATTTTTTAAGATGTTTCTCCGCCATCCGAAATTCTTCAGGTGAGAATTCTTTGTTTAACTCTGTACCCCATTTTTTAATAGGGTTGTTTGGTTTTCTGGAGTCTAACTTCTTGAGTTCTTTATATATATTGGATATTAGCCCTCTATCTGATGTATGATTGGTGAAGATCTTTTCCCAATTTGTTGGTTGAAGGAAATCGAAGAAGACCTCAAAAAATGGGAAAACCTCCCATGTTCATGGATCGGCAGAATTAATATAGTTAAAATGGCCATTTTGCCAAAAGCAATATACAGATTCAACACAATACCCATCAAAATCCCAAATCAATTCTTCACAGATTTAGAAAGAGCAATTATCAAATTCATCTGGAATAACAAAAAACCCAGGATAGCTAAAACTATTCTCAGCAACAAAAGAAATTCTTGGGGAATCAGTATCCCTGACCTCAAGCCATACTACAGAGCAATAGTGTTAAAAACTGCATGGTATTGGTACAGTGACAGGCAGGCAGATCAATGGAACAGAATTGAAGATCCAGAAATGAACCCACACACCTATGGCCACTTGATCCTCAACAAAGGGGCTGAAAACATCCAATGGAAAAAAGATAGCCTTTTCAACAAATGGTGCTGTTTCAACTGGAGGTCAGCATGCAGAAGAATGGGAATTGATCCATCCTTGTCTCCTTGTACTAAGCTCAAATCCAAATGGATCAAGGACCTCCACATAAAGCCAGATACTCTGAAGCTAACAGAAAAGAAACTGGGGAAGACCCTTGAGGACATCAGTACAGGGAGAAAGTTTCTGAACAGAACACCAATAGCATATGCTCTACGATCAAGAATTGACAAATGGGACCTCATAAAATTACAAAGTTACTGTAAGGCAAAGGACACCATCGAAAGAGGCAGATTTAATGTGAATGGCTACCATAAGCTCACGTATTTGAATGTTGGGTTTCCATTTGGTGAACTATGTAGGAAGGATTAGAAGGTGTGGCCTGGTTGGAGGAGGTGTGTCCCTAGGGTAGGCTTTGATGTTTCAAAAGCCCAAGCCATTCCCTACCTGTTCTCTCTCTTTGTCTCTCTGCCTCTGTCTCTCACTGTCTCTCTCTCTGTCTCCTGTCGGTGGATAGAGATGAGAGCTCTCAACTACTACCCCAGCACTATGCCTGACTGCCTGATGTTGTGCTTCCTGCCATGATGGCTGTGCACAAATCCTCTGAACCTATAGTCAAGCCCTAAATTAATTGCTTTCTCTTTAAGTTGCTTTGATTCTGATATCTTTTCACAGCAATTAAACAGTACCTAACAGATCCATCTATTGTTTTTACACACACACACACACGCACACACACACACACACACACACACACACACACACACATACACACAAATGGTAAGTAATACTATAAAATAAACTATGGCATAGGAGAATGACTTTTAAGAATAAATAATGTCAACATTAATAAGTAGGATGTCACTGCCATCCTACCCGCTGACCTCTTGGCAGCACTACCTCAGAAAGACCATAGGTGATGGAGGAAAACTTGCAAGTAGATGGGATATTAAATACTATATCTCATTGTAACTCTTCTCAATGAAAAAGGCATAGAGATCGGCCCAGTATCCATTCTGGGACCTATCACTCAAGGAAACAGAAAACTGACTAGAGGACTAAAGGGAAAACTGAAGGTGTAGGTCACTTAGAATGGACTGAGAGTTTAAGATAGCCCAGGAGCCCATTGAAGAAGCATGTAAAAGAGGCACAACTGCCCTTACTCTGCTAATGCTCCCTCACTCATCTGATGGCCTCTTCTGCAGTGGGGCCTTTCTGATGAACAATGAAATGGGACACGGAAGATGCACCCACTGGAGTAGGAAGAGAGACATCATGAACACTTCACAGACAGCATTCCTGCCATCCAAGCAGACAG
Organism: Apodemus sylvaticus; assembly: GCF_947179515.1. Taxonomy (NCBI): domain Eukaryota; kingdom Metazoa; phylum Chordata; class Mammalia; order Rodentia; family Muridae; genus Apodemus; species Apodemus sylvaticus. Next base: position 50,432,071 of record NC_067486.1, read on the forward strand.
TGCTACAGCCATATGTGAATGATCCCCCTGCCCACGTTCTAGACCCCACCACATCTCTGACAGAGCATCACAGCTTCACAACCAGCTCCATATTGAGTATATTTCATTGCTCCCATTAAAAAATGCAACTGTATTCAATTTTCCTTCTTTTTCTGGCTACGCTTATGAAACAATTGCCAACCACAGACTTTCTAAACACTTCATACTCAATCTTATTATTCCATTCAAGCTGGCTGTGAAGGGAGTTCATTGGTAAAAAAAAAATGGAGTTGATAAGCAAATTCAAAAGTAATGAATCGTTTCTTCTTCTCCATTGATAAAAGTGCTAGTTTTCTAACTGGGTCAAATGGCCTCTAATATGATGTCCTGGAATCTCACAGGACATCTTTTACTTGACAGCACAGCAAATTGCAGAATCCTAGTGAGACTCTGACTCTGGTCTTAAAGTGCTTTTTACCATAGCTCGAAAACATGGGGTGAAGAGACAATGATATGCCCAACAATTCTAAGCCTTTAACGTCCTTGCAAAATATTGACTTTCTTTTAGTGTCACAGCTCAGTAGTATACACAGGACAAATGCTTTCTTTCATCTCCTAATAAGTATGGTCCTTCTGACCTAGGAGATAAAATGGGTCACTTGGGCTCTTTGGGACAAGACAAAAGTGGCAGAAAGTGGAATCCAATCCTATTTGTGGTGACTGAGCTTGCCTCATAAGGGGAAATGCAAGTAGAACTGGGAGGGTTATGATGAGGTAGAAGATCTTTTCCTCTTCCTCGTGTACTCAGTGATAGTTCATAGCAAGTTTCCTCACCCTCTTATGAACAAAGTCATTAAGAACTGACAGAGCTCAAGCACCAAGTCTGGGTTACTCTACTGGGGGGATGGCTTAGGTAGAGCAGAAGTTAGCAATCACAGTCAGTAAGATAAGGAGAAGATAGTATCAGTGGCCCTGGCTTAGACATATGTTACAGAAAAATGGAGTCTGTTTCCTTGCTGCCTATATTATAACTTAGTATAAACACCATCTTTTGTCTCCAAATGCTACACAGAATGTGGTGGTGGTACAGGGTGCTTCTTGGACTATAGGATAAAGCAGAGTGGGAGCAGGAATGGGCATCGCCTGGAGCAGTAGAAGTTAAAACAGTAATGGTAATGGTTTGTAGGCTGGCACCAGTGCACAAATATGGATTATTGCAATATTGCTATGGCATTAGTGCTGAAAATTCTGTGCTTATTGTATGTTATAATAAATTGAGGCTTGCAGAAGATGCTCTTTTTAATTTAATTTTTAACAATTCACTTTTATTACATTTCTCTGATAATTTTGCCTGTGGCATATTAGAAACAAATGTTATTGCCCCCTTTCTACAGGCAGCTTGAGAAGCATTGACCTCTATGAACAGTGGCAGCCTGAAAAACAGGCTTTCAATTCTTGACGCAGTATCGTCTGGAGCTTCAGTTTCCCATTGGGAGGGTAGTGAGCAAGTTTGCCACACCTATCAGAATATTTATCAGTGTTAGTGAGGAATCTCTGGCAGAGAGAGAGAGAGAGAGAGAGAGAGAGAGAGAGAGAGAGAGAGAGAGAGAGAGAGAGAGAGAGAGAGAGAGGAAGGAATGAGGGTGAATTGGGCAATTGAAGCTAATGTACAGAGATGACTTAACACTGTAGCATCTGTCTTTGCTACTCTCTCTCTTCCTCATCTCGGTAGTTGATGGGTCATGGATTCCTTCTCAGGACAGAAATGCATAACCAAATCTTGGTCTCTAAGAAACCTATGAAGTGGAACAGAGACCCATCAAAGTAGCAGTTTACTGGAACCCAGTGGACCAGAGCTCAGTTGGTCTCTAGTGTTCCTATTTGGGGAAATGCTGATACTACTACTACTACTACTTCTACTACTACTACTACTACTACTACTACTACTACTAAATGACATGGCATCTCTCCTGCCCAGCCAGGCTACAACACCATGTCCCAGTGGGGTCCCTCTCAGTGTGTTCTCACAGCAGAGCTGTTCTCTCCCAGCTAGCTCCCACAGCATCCCAGCTCTGTTCCCTCCCTGCCATAAACCCCTGTAATCGGTGCACCAACATTCCAGTAACCAAGCCAATCAAAACTCTTAAATCTTAATTAACCAATCAGCTTTATGTCTAAATAATATTGCAGTTTGCAAGATGTTAATACAATAATTTTAGTAATAATTAATAGCTTTATCCCACTATTTCTAGCCTTATAAAAGCATAGTTATTTGTGGCTAGTAAATTCCATGCAGGTCCACGTCTGAAGCCATCTCAGGTTCTCCTCCTCCTTCTTCCATCTCCCTGTCTCCCCAACTCCTAGCTCCAGGTCCAGTCACAGGCCTTCCACTACCATAATGTGATTGGACAGCAAAAATCCTGCAACATTTCATTCTTTCTGTTTAATTAAAAAAAAAAAAGACTTTCTCTCAAAATATAAATTGAGCATAACTATTACCATCTTGTAAATTATAAGGTATAAGATGGACCTAACACCCAGTCTGACATTTTTTGCTAATAAAATCGGACACTGTCCTCTATCTTAAAAGACTATAGTTCTGTACCTGACTTACATCCTGGCTTTAGACTGTATTCCATCTGAAAGCTATCCTCTCGATCTTTTCCTCTCAAAGCAAATAGCCTAGGCTGGCTATGAAACTATAAGTGTTCAACTCCGTCAAAAATCCAAGAATGACTGATATTAACTGAAAATATAGGAAGCCTAACATAGCTTCCAGAACTTAGCCAATTTGTAGAGACAGCTGCCTACCTATAAGGCCCCAGTATGCCGGGAAGTTGGTGCATCAGTCTTTAGCCTTCAGGCCCTGGATATTCTGACAGACCTCGAAAAACAGGAATTATTAAGGACTAGCTTATTGTGTCTTGGCTGAACTAAGCCATCCTAACCTGTGTCCTTTCAAGTATGGTACAGGCCTGCAGGAGAGAGAGGCGATTTCTGCCGAGGGGTCACCTAGTCACAATGTACTCTCACCTGCAGGTAGAGATGCTCAGCTGCTTTTTGAGTCCAGGAATGGGAAGCTGTTAGGAGCAGATATGTCTCAGCAACAAGTGAATAAGTAACATTAAATGCCACATTCTGTGGGTTTCTGATGTTTTTGAAAACCAACTATCTGTGTAAAGTAATCTGGACTGTTCTCCATTAACTGTTCTCTGCTATTTCTAATTAAAATCTTGAAAACATCCTAACAATAAACTCAGAGCCATGAATTTGCTATTTGGCCCTAAACTCACAGACTTAAACATCTCAGATCTGTTTATAATAACAGCAATAGAAGAACTGGGTCTAAGCCCTGGACTTACCTTTTAGCATCAATAAAAGAAATTTATACCAATGAAAACCTTGATTTTGCATCAAGATGAATTCTGTACCAAAATAAGAACTTATGACTTGAACTTATTAACAATTAAAAAGATTTCTACCAAATGAGATTATGGCTATACCATCAATTCTAGCTATTTCTTCCCTGTTCCTAATCTGACCATTTCTACATTCCCTAGAAAGACAATCTATTAATAACCCTTTCTAGGCCCAAAGCCCAGGGATCTGAGCTGATGACTCTTCATAACTTTTTCAAGCTGAATATGGGCATTGAGATATTATGAAGGGGGGAAAGGTCGGGAAAATAGGATTGATTAGTCTCTGATGTCTGTGTCTTGACTGGATCTGGCTCAAGTCCAGGACATCAGGAGTTCAAGCAGGTCAGTTCAGCATGTCTGACAAGGAAAGTCACCAAGGCTATATATTCTGAAATATATAAATATCAAAATGAAGTTGTAATATCATCAAGATATATTTTTTGTTTATTTCTCTGGGAGCTAGTCCTCTGGAGGTTTCCCTTCATCATATCTGATCCGTATAACCCTGGAAGATGTAAATACCTTAATCACCTTTTCCAAAAACACAAAGACAAAACATTTTTCCCAATATTTCTAACGTTATAATAAAATAGCTATTTGTGGCTAGTAAATGCCATGCAGGCCCATATTTGAAGCCATTTCGGGTCTCCTCCCTTCTCCTCCTGCGACCTCTGTCTCCCCAACTCCTAACTCCTTATTGATTGATTAGCCATGGCTTCCTTCCCAGGACAGAAATGCATAACCAAATTTTTGTCTCTATGAAACCTATAAAGTGGAGCATAGACCCATCAAAGTAGCAGTTTACTGGAACCCAGTGGACCAGAGCTCTATTGGTCTTGCAGTGCTCCAATTGACAGTCTTGCATTATGTGTGTCTCTACTGAGGTTGATTCTTAATTGATCTTCAGTTTCAGAGTTTAAGCTAAGAAGATCTAGATCCTTCTCTTCCAATGTTCCTTCAGTTCCAGAGATTCTTTTTTTAATTCAATATACTTTTTATTTACATTTCAAATGATTTCCCCTTTTCTGGCCCCCCACTCCCTGAAAGTCACATAAGCCCCCTTCCCTCCATCTGTTTTCCTACCTACCCCTTCCCACTTCCCTGTTCTCATTTTGCCCTATACTGCTACACTGAGTCTTTCCAGAACCAGGGGCCACTCCTCCATTCTTCTTGTACCTCATTTGATGTGTGGATTATGTTTTGGGTATTCCAATTTTCTAGGCTAATATCTGCTTATCAGTGAGTGCATACCATGATTGATCTTTTGAGACTGGGTTACCTCACTTAGAATGATGTTCTCCAGCTCCATCCATTTGTCTAAGAATTTCATGAATTCATTGTTTCTAATGGCTGAATATACTCTATTGTGTATATATACCACATTTTTTGCATCCATTCTTCTGTTGAGGGATACCTGGGTTCTTTCTAGCTTCTGGTTATTATAAATAGGGCTGCTATGAACATAGTGGAACATATATCCTTATTACATGCTGGGGAATCCTCTGGGTATATTCCCAGGAGTGGTATAGTAGGATCCTCCGGAAGTGACGTGCCCAGTTTTCTGAGGAATGGCCAGACTGATTTCCAGAGTGGTTGTACCAGTTTGCAACCCCACCAGCAGTGGAGGAGTGTTCCTCTTTCTCCACATCCTTGCCAACACCTGCTGTCCCCTGGGTTTTTAATCTTAGCCATTCTGACTGGTATAAGGTGAAAATCTCAGGGTTGTTTTGATTTGCATTTCCCTAATGACTAATGAAATTGAGCATTTTTTAAGATGCTTCTCAGCCATCAGAAGTTCTTCAGGTGAAAATTCTTTGTTTAGCTCTGTACCTCATTTTTAATAGGGTTATTTGGTTTTCTGGGGTCTAACTTCTTGAGTTCTTTGTATATATTGGATATTAGCCCTCTATCTGATGTAGGGTTGGTGAAGATCTTTTCCCAAATTGTTGGTTGCCGATTTGTCCTTTTGATGGTGTCCTTTACCTTACAGAAACTTTGTAAGTTTATGAGATCTCATTTGTCAATTCGTGATCTTAGAGCATACGCTGTTGGTGTTCTGTTCAGGAACTTTCCCCCTGTACCGATGTCCCCAAGGGTCTTCCCCAGTTTCTTTTCTATTAGCTTCAGAGTGTCTGGCTTTATGAGTTCCAGAGATTCTTAAGCTAAGAAGACATAGATCCTTCTCTCCCAGTTTCTCTCTCTCTCTCTCTCTCTCTCTCTCTCTCTCTCTCTCTCTCTCTCTCTCATGTCTCACTCATATGTGCTCTCTCCTTTTTTCCCTAATCTGTTTACTTGTTACTAAACCCACATTAACAATATTGTCTTAGTTAGTGTTCTATAGCTTCTAGACCCAATGACCAAGACTCCCTAAATCCTATTTATATATTTGAACAGTTCTACTCTCTCCGACTAAGCATTCAAATATATGAACCAATCATTAAAACCACTGCCAATAAAATGGATTTTGAAGTTTTGAAAACATTCATTAAATTTCTCTAATTTACTTTTCAAAAAATTCAAAATTAGCCCATGTTGTCACCTGTGATATAAATGACTAATTTTTAGTGTTTTTCCTACAACTGAATATTATATATGAAATGTTATATATATGAAGAAGGGACAGGGTTAAACATCCCTAGTTAAAAATTTTTAAATCTGAAATAAAATGTTCCAAAACAGTGGCATGATGCCACAAGCAGAAAAAAAATTGTCTTGTAAAACTTCATTTCATGTACAAAGTTATTAAAAATCTTATATAAAAATTACATTGAGGATATAATTATGTGTCTATATATGCATATACAAATTAATTTCATGTTTTGAGTTGACCGAGTATATACCAAAATAAGAAAAAAATGAAATAGAAAATACTTTAAGCATGAAGCATTTTGGACAAATGACACTCAGCCTATAAGTATGCATCTATCTATATATGTCTCTTCGACATTCTTCTAGGTTGGAAATGGGGCATTATTTGCATTTTTCATATCTTTGCACAAATCATTGAAGAGTGAACTTTGGGTGGTAAGAAGTGTCAGAATATTTTTATCTGCAAGTTATAAAACTAAATTCAAATTAAATTAGACAGGGTTTTATTAGCATATATGCAAAGATACCAGCATAGTTGATAAGAAATGAATTTAAAAGTATAGATCCAAGTCAGGCGAGCATGTCTATTGTGTCACACTTCTGGTCTATGCGATCACTTGCTTTCCAACAGTCCATCACCCAGTGCTTTGGTGTTCACTTCTCTCATTCCATGTGAAAGGCTATTTTATTTTGCAGGAACTATGGCTGCTGCAAAATAGATTTTGATTAAAGTTTAGTAGTGGTCTGACTCTTCCCGAATCATTTACCTACTGCCAAGAGAGATGGGTTGTCATGACTGTCCATGCCTGACTTCTTAGCCTATCCTCAGCTGGAACAGTAAGACAGGAGATTGCGATTAACTGAAATTAATGATCCTTTTCAGAATGAAATGAAAATTGGAGAAGACTGAGTTGAAGGTACTGTTGCTTGGTAGGAAGAAATGTCTTCTACTTCTTAGCTGGGGCTCTAGATTTTCAAGCAGATGGCAACGATATGAAGAAGATCATGTCATTCATCATCTAAAGTGGGGCGTTTTGGGCAAGAAAAGAGGTTTAAGTGAATAATTAATGGAATCTGCACTTATCCTATCAGATTTTGATTAAAGTTTAGTAGTGGTCTGACTCAGAAGAAAACTGAGCAAATGTAAGGGAGGCTATTGGAACTGCAGCACTAACTAATCTTGTTCCTAGCGTCTAAGACAGGCGATGGCTGAAAAGCCATACAGGATTTCACAATCACTATCTACCATTTGCTAAGAGAAAAGAACTACTTAGAACATGGACAAAGATTCAGAAAAGGGTCATGACTCACAAAAGATTAAGCCTATGCAAGAAACTATCAACCTGATGATTGGCTCTTAGGGGAATAATTTTGGGGTGATGAATCATGCTTTCAGTGTGAGGTTTCATAGCAGAGTGTGTAACAGAGTGCTCCAAATTCACGAGCCTGGTATAATAATTCAAAGTCTTGACTGACATTTGCCAAGTATGACCTTGAAGAAGTTATTTGGTATCTTTATACTCTTTGCCTATAAAATGGCAATTATAGCATTACACATGATTATTTTTAAGAATACATATTAATATTTTATATAATATATATAAATTACTTATAGTTAAATATTATTGTATGGTTAGAATTCTGAAAGGTTACTGTACCCAAAATGGAATAAAGAAAAGGAAGGTTTAATCTTCTAGCAAACATTGTTCATGCTAATTCTTTCATTTATCTTCATTTAGTGAAAATGCCAATTGCTTCCTCCGAGATCATTACAAAAACAAACAAAAATCCACCAAAAGATAAAAACGTTAAAGAATGGCTGAATTCTTCTCTTGTGGTTTAAAAAATGCCTTTGGCATTCTTTATTTTATAACTAGAAACTTTCAAAGTACTTTCAGGATTAATACAAAGAAAAGTCTCTTTCATAAAACTCTGTTTTCCTTTGTTTGATTATTGCAATTAGCTTTATTGGTAATTAAAGATCGGACAACCTAATTATTCTGGATAATAGATACAGGAACAAAATATAGAAAACTGATACTGTGGTCCGGCCACCAGTATGCCCACCATCACCAGGACAGCTGCACCAAGAGCTTCCAGGTTAGATGCTTCACCCAAATCTTCTGACTGTGGAGCTGGCCAGCTGCCATGAACTTCATGCTGTTCCTCTGAGCTCCGTTGTTCAGCTACCTGCTCCACACTCCTTCACCAGGCCTGCTGCACCAGGATCATCCAGGCTGCCCACCCAATGAATGCCACATCAGAATTATCCAGGTTAGGCCTCCTTCCCAGAGACCTGCTATACCAAGAACACCCAGGAAAAAGCAGATGGTAACGGGCCAGTGTAAGAATACAATCAGCAAGGGCCAGGGCAACATGGAAGCTTCAAAGACACTTTCAGGATTAATACAAAGAAAAGTCTCTTTCATAAAACTCTGTTTTCCTTTGTTTGATTATTGCAATTAGCTTTATTGGTAATTAAAGATCGGATAACCTAATTATTCTGGATAATAGATAGAGGAACAAAATATAGAAAACTGATACTGTGGGATGGTCACCAGTATGCCCACATCACCAGGACAGCTGCACTAAAAGCATCCTGGTTAGATGCTTCACCCAAATCTTCTGACTGTGGAGGTCCCACTACAGCAAGCCCTTGACATCCTAAAATAACAGAAACACAAGAAAATGACCTTAAATCCAATCTTATCAAAGTGATAGAGACCTTTAAAGAGGAAATGAATAGTAAAGAAATACATGAAAATACAATTAAACAGGTGAAGGAAATGTACAAAATTGTTCAAGATCTGAAAATGGAATGATAATGCAAACACAATCTGAGGGAATCCTGGAGGGGGAAAACATAGAAAAGAGAACAGGAACAATAGGGACTTCTGGCGGCGGCGGCTGTGGCGGCGAATAGACACAAGCATCACCACCAGAATACAAGAGAAGGAAGACAGAATCTCTGATGTAGAAGATATGTTAGAAGAAATTATTTATGAATCAAAAAAAAAAAAAAACCTGATACAAAACATTCAGGAAATCTGGGGCAGTATGAAAAGACCTAACCAAAGAATAAACAGAAAAGAAGGTAAAAAGTCCCACCTCAAAGGAACAGAAAATATTGTCAACAAAATCACAGACATACAAGAAGCTTACAGAACACCAATTAGATTGGACTAAATATGAAAATTCTCCTGCCACATAATAATCAAAATACTAAATCTATAGAACAAAGAAAGAATATTAGACCAAGTAACATACAAAGACAAACCTATTAGAATTACACCAACTTCCCTTCTTTTGTTTTTGCCGCAATGAAATTGTTTATTTCTTGTGTTTTGTTGGGTGAAGTCAACTTCCTTGGGTAGGAGATCTAGAATTTCTGTAGGGCTGGATTTGTGAGTAGATATTGTTCAGATTTGGTTTTGTCTTGGAATATCTTGTTTTCTCTATTGGTGGTGATGGATATAGTAGCAAAGGTTGATATCTATAGTCTCTTAAAGTACAAAATATCTGTCTAGGCCCTTTTAGTTTATAATGTTTCTGTTGAGTCAATGGACTCAATTCCTAATAAAAATATATAAACTAACAGAATGTATGTGAAAAAAGGATTCACCATACAAGAAACACACCTTAGCAACGAAGACAGTAGTTTCTTCAGAGTAAGGGCTGGGAAAAAGCTTTCAAAGTAATAAACCAAAGAAGGAAGCTGGAGTAGGCATTCAAGTATCTGATAAAATAGACTTTCAACCAAAAGTAATTAAAAGAGATGGGGAAAGGACACTTCATAACTTGTCAAAGGAAATGGCATCTCAATTCTGAACACCTATGCCCCAAATTAAAGTGTACTCACATTCATAAAAGAAACATTACTGAATCTTAAATCATACATTGACCCCCCCATATTAATAGTGGAAGACTTCAACATCCCACTCTTTTCATTGAGATACAAGCTAAACAAAGAAATAATTAAATTAACATAGGTTATGAATCAATTGAACCCAACAGATATCTAGAAAGCATTTTACTCAATAGAATATACCTTCTTCTCAGTACATCATGGAAACTTCTCCAAAACTGACTATATAGTTAGTCACAAAGCAAGCCTCAACAGATACAAAAATATGAAATAACCCCCTTTATCTTACCAGACCACCATGGATTAAAGCAACAGACATGGATAAACAACAGAACAAAAGAAAGCCTACAAACTCATGGGACCTGAACTACTCTCTACTCAATAATCACTAGGCCAAGGAAGGAAGAAAGAAAGAATTTAAAGACTTTCTATAATTCAATAATGAATGAAAATGAAGAGACAATATGTTCAAACTTATGGTACAAAATGTGAATAATGCTAAGAGGGAAGTTTCTTCCTCTTATGCCTTCTAAATACCACTTAGTGACTTTATGAGAAATTGGTGAGTTTGCCGACCTGCAATTTAAAAATACATCTGAAAGCTCTAGGGAAAGAAATAAACAAACAAACCCAAGAGGACTAGATGGAAGGAAATAATCAAACTCAGGGCTGAAATCAATCAACTAGAAACAAAGAAAACAATAGCAATAATTATGAAAACCAAGAGCTGGTTCTTTTTGAGAAAAATAACAAGAAAGACAAAACCTTAGCCAAACTAACTACAAAGCAGAGAGACAGTTAATATATTAATAAAAGCAGAAATGAAAAGGGAGATATTACAGACACTGAGGACATTTCAAGCACCACTAGATCTTATGTCAACAAGTACTGTACTCCACAAAACTGGAAAACTCAAAATAAAGTGGAGAATTTTCTAAATAGATACTACTTATCAGAGTAAAGTCAAGTTCAGGTAAACTATTTAAATATTCCTACAACTTCTAAGAAAATAGAAGCATTTATTAAAAGTTTCCAACCAAAAAATAAGCCCAGGGTCATATAGTTATACCAGACTATCAAAGAAGAGCTTATAATAATACTCAAACTAAATTGAACAAAATTGAAATGGAAGGAACATTGCTAAACTCATACTATGAGGCCACAGTCCTCAACAAAAATCCAATGTAATCCACCATATAAACAAACTGAAATTTAAAAAAAAAAAGAAACACAATCACTTTATTAAATGCTGAAAATGCCTTTGACTAAATCCAACACCCCTTCATGTTAAGTCTTAGAGATATCTGGGACTAGATGAGATCCTGGGACAGGGGAGGCTTCTGGGAATCTAGGTGGATGATCCTAGTTAAGGATCCTAGTTAAGACTCCTGGCAGCATCAGGGGATATGAAGTGGCCACCTCCCGTAGCCAGATGGGATTTCCAGTGAAGGACAGGCAACATCAACCTACCCACAAAAATCTCTTACTCAAAATTTGTCCAACCTATAAATTGTGCAGGGTGAAAAGTGGATCAAAGATTAAAGGAATGGCCAAACAATAACTTGAGACCCATCCCTTGGGAAAGAGCCAATACCTAATACTATTAATAATACCCTGCTATGCTTGTGGAGGGAGCCTAGCAAAACTGTCTCTTCAGAGGCTTCCTTCATTCAGCAGCAGATAGAAACAGATGCAACAGAGACCCACAGCCAAACTTTAGATGGAGCTTGTGGAGTCCTGTGGAAAAGTTGAGGGAAAAAATTGATGGACCTGAAGCAGTTAAGGACACCACAGGAAGACCTATAGAATAAACTAACCTGGGGCTGTAGGGGCTCATGGAGACTGAACCATGAACATGCAGGGTCTAAACCTAGGCCCCCTACACATGTGTTGTAGATGTGCAACTTGACTTCATGTGTGTTCCCTAACAAGTGGAGGGTGGGATGTCTCTGACTCTGTTGTTTGCCATCGTATCCCCGTCTCCTAACTGGACTGCCTGGTTAAGGCAAAAAACCTAGTTACAGATCTAATGATATCAAGTATTTTACATATATCACAATATATAATTTAAATGCTTTAGTCAGTTTTGTGTGTCTGGACGCAGTATGTCACAGTTTTTATTTGTCTATCTATTGGTAGGTACCTTGTTCAAGTCTGTACATTGACTATTTTGAATAGTGGATCAGAAACATAGGGATACAGCTATATGGATAATTTATATTTATTTTGAATTTAAACTCATTTCTTAAGGGAGAGGGCATGACATGGCATATGTGTGGAGGTCAGAAGACAACGTGCAGGAGTCAATTTCTACCTTCTACCATATAAATCACAGAGATGGAACTCAGGATGTCAGGCTTGGCAAATGTCTTACCCTCTAAGCCACCATGACACTAATTTATATTTGAACCAAAAGTATGCAAAAGTTTCTATTTTTAATCATCATTCTCATTTGGTTTTTTAAAAAATATTTTTGATAATATCCAGACTACCAAGATTGAGATTATATCCCATGATTGTTTCCATTTGTATTTCCCTTATAGTAATTCTAAGCAGTTTTTCATAAGCTTGTTTGACATTTCAGGAGCTTCACTTGAGAAATGTTTATTCAGTTGTTATGTCTCTTTAAAAACTTGATTATTCGCTCCTGCTTGGGATCATCAATGGTTGTACCTGATCTGGGCTTGCATAGGCATTTCTACTCTCCTTCCTATCTACCAGCTCTTAATACCTAGAAACATAAAGGATTCCCAGTGACCATTAAGGGAGGAACAAGGAAGAAATGGAAAAGAGGATCTCAGTCTTGAAGACAAGACAGAAAAAAATGGATACCTCAGCCAAAAAATATTAAATATAAAAAAAAGGCAAATAATATCCAGTAAATCTGGGACACTGTGAAAAGAGCAAATTTGCAAATAATAGAATTAGAGGAAGGAGAAGAAGAAACCCAGGTCAGGGGCACATATAATATTTTCAATAAAATCATAGATAGAAACATTCTAACCCAAGAAAAGAGGTACCTATCAAGGTAGAAGAAGCATACAGAACACTAAGGAGACTGGACCAGAAGAGAATGTCCCTTCATCATATAATAACCAAAACACTAAACTTACAGAACAAAGAAAGTATATCAAAAGCTTCAAGGGGAAAGGGCCAAGAAACATGGGCAGATACATCCATTATAATAACACCAAACTTCTCAGTAGAAAATCTGAAAGTCAGAAGATCCTAGAAAGATGTCTTTAAAACCCTGAGACCACAGATACAGCCCAAACTACTATGTACAGTACAACTATCAATCACTATGGATGGAGATTGAAAATATGCCACATTAAAACTACATTTAAGCAGTATCTATTTACCAATTTAGCCCCTTGGAAGGCATTAGAAGAAATAGTTTGTCTGAAGAGATTAAGCACACCAAAGAAAACACAAAAATAAATAGTCCTCAACGAGTAAAGTAAAGGGAGAAAAATCTGCACTATAACAAAGCAACAGGAATCAAGAACACTGTTTACTGATAATTCTCAACATCAATTTCCCATAGAAAGACTCAACCTAACAGGCTGATTTGAAATTAGGATCTATCTTTCTGTTGCATCCAGGAAGCACACCCTAACATCAAGAATAGATAAGAAGAAAGCAAGGGTATCCCTTTTAATATCTGACAATAAGGATTTCAAACCCAAACTATCGGAAAAGATGGGGCATATTACTATGTATTCATCAAAGAAAAATCTGTGAAGAGAATATCACAATTCTAAGCACGTCCATGACCCTCCAGTAAAATAGAAGCAGTTATTAAAAGTCTCACAACAACAACGACAAACAAAAAAATAATAAAACAAAGCAAAACAAAAATCCCAGGCCCAGATGGTTTTAGCATAAAATTCTACCAGAATTTCAAAGAAGAGTTAATGCCAATACTCCTCAAAATATTCCACAAAATAAAAACAGAAGGAACATTGCCCAATTCATTTTTATGAGAACATAGTTACCCTGATACCCAAACTGCATAAAGACGTAACAAAGAAAGAGAATTACAGACCAATTTCCTTGTGAACATAGATGCAAAAATACTCAATAAAATACATGCAAACCGAATCCAAGAACACACCAAAGCAATCATCCAACATGATCACTTTGGATTCATTCCAGAGATGAAGTAATATTTCAACAATGTATATTAATAAATGTAATCCACCACATAAACAAACTAAAAGATGAAAACCACATGATCATCTCATTAGATGTAGAAATGCCTTTTACAATATCTAAAACACCTTCATGATAATAGACCTAGAGAGATTAGTCATGCAAGACACATATTTCAATGTAACGAAGACAGTTTACAATAAACCCACAGGGAGCATGTACCTAAACAGAGAGAAACTTAAATCAATTGTACTAAAATCAGGGACAAGAAAAGGTTGTCCATTCTCTCCATACATATTCACTATAGTATTTATTATCTTATCTAGAACAAAAGACAACTGAATAAGAACAAGGGAATATAAATAGGAAAGCAAGAAATCAAAATATCTTTATTTGCAAATGATATTAATGTATGTCTATCTCTCTCTATCTATCTATCTACACACACACACACACACACACACACACACACACACGTCCAGGAAACCCCTACAGCTGACAAACTCTTTCAAAAAAGTAGTAGAAATTAAAATCCCAGAATATAATTATTACCCCAAAATATGTAGCCTTCCTACGAACAAATGGCAAATAGACTAAGAAAGAAATCAGGGAAGTAACATCTTTCATGCTAGGCTCAAATAAACTATATTTTGAGTAACTCTGGTGACGCAGGTGAATGACTTACATCTTCAAAATGTTAAGACATTGAAGAAATAAATTGAAGAAGGTATGAGAAGATGGAAAGAACTCCCATGATCATGGATTGGTATGATTAATATAGTTACAATGGCCATTCCACTAAAACAAATCTATATATTCAGTATAGTTCCCAAGAAAATTTAAACACTAATTTTCATAGACCCTGAAAGGACAAATTTTCAGTTTCATATGGAAGGAAACTAAGAAACCAAGATAGCAAACAGTCCTCAATAATAAAAGAACTTCTAGAGGTATCACCATTCTCATTCATTAAAAGACAATATGGCACTGGGATAAATACAGATGCATTGATCAACATAATCGAATTGAAGACCTAGACATAAGTCATTTCTCCTGTGGACACCTGATATTTTATAAAGAAACTAGAAATGCACACTGGAAAAAGAGCATCTTTAACAAATGGTGCTGGTCAAATTTGATGGCTACACAGAAGAATCTAAATAGATCCACACTTATAACCCTGAACAGAATCCAACTCCAAATGGATCAAGGACCTCAACATAAGTCCAAATATACTGAATCTGAAGGAAGAGAATGTGGGGAATAGCTTTGAACTCATTGGCAAAAGAAAAGACTTTCTCTTCATGAAATTGAAAAGCTTCGGCCAGGAGGTAGTGGTGCACACCTTTAATCTCAGTACTTGGGAGGCAGAGGCAGGCAGATTTCTGAGTTCAAGGCCAGCCTGGTCTACAGAGTGAGTTCCAGGACAGCCAGGGCTACACAGAGAAACCCTGTCTTGAAAAACCAAATAAATAAATAAATAAACAAATAAATAAATTGAAAAGCTTCTATATGGCAAAGGACATCATCATCTGGAAATACAGAAGGCTACAGAATGGAAAAACATTTTTACTAATACATCCAATAGAGTGCTAATATCCAAAACACATGGATATAAAAAGTAAAATAACTCATTAAAAATTGAAAAACAAAAAACTAAGAAACATTAAATAAATGTGTTTTACGTGTGTGTGTGTGTCTGCGTTTTTTATGCTTTTTTTTTTTGTTTCTTGGCTTGCTTTTTAAAACTTTGTTTTATTCTTGTTTGTGTTTTTCTTTTTGTCTGTTTTCTTAAGAAAGAAAAGAAAGAAGGCGTGGTGTAGAAAGGGTGGGGAGGTATGGAGGATCTGGGAGGAGGTAAAGAAGAGGAAACCATGACCAGAATATATGGTATGAAAATTGTTTTATTTTCAATAGACAAGCAAACAGAAAGCTCTAGTATATTATCACCAACATGCTGTTGATTTCCTTATTCATTCTTGGTATCAATGCCTTGTTGAACGATTAGTTATTTTCTGACATTCAACAAGTTGTCCCAATGTAGTTTCTTCAGCATGAAGAAGTCTCTTATTTTGATATAATTCCAATTGTCTATTCTGACTTCATTGCTGATCCTTTTAGAGCTTTATGTAGAATATCATTGTCTTCACTGATGTCTTAGTCTTGTGGTGCTTTCCTTATTTTCTTCTATGCATTTTGTATTTTTGTTATTACTATTATATTTTTTGATCAGTTGAAAGTTTAATTACATTTTTGTGTACTGGTGTTTTACCTGCATATATGTCTAGGCATCTATTTGTATACCTGGTGTCCATGGAGAACAGAAGAAGGCATTAGATGCCGAGTAACTGAATTTATAGGTGGAGGGAGACACCATATGAGTGTTGGGAGTTGAATCATGGTCCTCTGGAAAAGCAATCAGTGTTTAACCTTTGGGTTATCTCTCTAGTCTCAGATGAGTATATTTTTAAAGTTAGTCTAACCAATAGTATCATTGGGAAGTGATAGAACGCTAAATAAATAGGGCCTAATAGGAAAACATTGTTAAGTGACTTTATTGCTTTCTCTTTTCTTTGTTGGCCAGGAGATACATGATTTTGCCCCAATATATTATGCGACCACAGGCCTAAGGTGGTAGAACCAAGTGAAAACTGTCTAAAATTTCTAAATTGTGATCCAAAGTAGTTGTTTTGTTTTCTTTTGTTTTTTTTAAAAAAATAGGTTGGCTATCTCAAGAATTTTGCATAGTGATAGAAAAATGACCAATAGATTTTTGTATAATGATTGTGTGTCCAACTATTTTACTAGATTTACTTAGTACTTTTGCCGGAATTCTTTAATTGATTTGTTTGCCTTTCCTATCTACAAATCATGGTATCTCTAAACAGGGATAATCGTTTCCTATTTGGGTGCCTTCTATGTGTTGCTCTTGTCTGTTTGTTCTGGCTAAGACTTGTAGTACCACACTGATAAAAAAAAAAATGAGTAGCAGCTCTTTGCTCTCTCCTCTCTCCCACATTCTCTCACCTCTCTGCCCCTTGGGCTCTCCTCCCCCACTCCACATGGTCATGGCCGGCCTCCACTCCACCTCTCTCTCTCTTTCTCCCTTTCTCTACCACTAACTCCCATCCCCTACTCTGAATAAACTCTATTCTATACCAAAAAAAAAAAAAAAAAGAGTAGTCATACATGACTTTTGCCAGATCGTGGATGATCTACTGTCAAATTTTCCTCACTAGTTGACTAAAGGTTTCCCCTACAGCTTTTTAAAATCAAGGTACCTTTCTTTGACACATAATTCACTGAGTGTGCTTGTTAGGACTGGATATTAGAGTTTATTGAACACTACATCTTGTATATATTGAAATGGTCATATGCTTTTTGTCTTTTGTTTTATTGAAGTCATGTATGGCATCAACAGATTTACACACAGTGAACCATCCATCCCTATGTCCCCATAATAAAATCTGCCTGATTGCTGTATATGGCCATTTTGTGTCCTAGTTTTTAGTTCAGAATTTCTGAATCTATGTTTATCAGGGATGCTGTTTTTGACAGTTTTCTACATTTGGTGTTATTCTTATCCTTATATGCTCTTGTTGTTAAAGTAGTGGTGGCTTCATTGTTTAGGAGAATTCATTCATTTTCAACATTTTGGGGAGGGATAGTTAAAAGTTAGTGTTAATTCTTCTTTAATAGTTTAGCAAAATTTACCAGTGAAAATATCTGGTCCCGGGTTTCTCTTTTTGTGGATACATTTTATTACTGATTCAATTTTATATCTTGATATTGGCCTACTCAAGTATTTTAAAATCTCCATAGTATAATTTTAGTGGATATATGTGCTCAGAAAGTTATTTCATTTAAAATTTCAAATTTGTTGATATGGAAATTGTTCGTAATATTACTTGATGATCCTATGTATTTTGTTGGTATCATTCATGATGGCATCTTCACAGTACAATAATTCACAGAGATTAGTCAGGCTGAATATCTCAGGATAGGACTCTCGGCTCCTCCATGAACCTAGATTTCTGAAGAGGATGACTCCACTGATTCTCCAAGCTATCCCCAGACGAACTTGGCACGCTGCTATGAGAGGCTGTAGGAGTTTAAAGAGAATCTGTTTTGTAAGACCATGGTACTTAGGGTCTCCAAAGATTAACATTCACTAGTGATTAGTGTTGGGTAAGACACTTTGGGCAGTCAGTTTCTCCGAGTCAGTGCAATAGGGTGCATTCATTACTATCTCGGTAAAGGGGTTCATGGAATGTTAGCTTCTCCAACAAGATAGCATTCCAGATAAAGCTCAGAAAGTAAAGGCAGATGTGAATAAGGCTGATACACAGAAGGAACAATAGGACCAAAGAGTCGTACATTGTGTGTTCTATGTATAGGGAAGAGCTTCTAAGTGAGACAGACTCCTTGATGAAGAATGGGACAACAGGATGGCAATGGATAAGACTAAGATGCAGCTGACAAATTTATAAGAAGCTGAGTTTGCTTGAGAGAAAAGGTAGAGGATTCTATATTATGTGAAGCAGGTGGCAGATGGGCTTTAAATAATGAGACTAAAAGCTACCACAAGGGAAACACAGTGATTTTTTTTTTTTAGCTGCAAATCATGCCAGGTGGGGATCTCACTGTCAAAACCTAGGAAAGCACAGGTGAAGATGCCGTGGTCACAAAGCCTCTCATCCATCTGTTATTCATTAATGGTTGATCTCTCCTCTCTCACAATCCTTGCCTGAATTTGCAACATCTTTTCTGAGTCCAGAAAATTCCACAGTATTTCTAATTTTAGAATGGAATATAACTGGATAGAGTTTGACTGGTACGTACATTAGTAAACTTAGTTTGTATGAATGAACATATCTGTTTGTCAAAATAATTGAAACTTAGATGTTTCTGAAAGTGAAAACCTATCCACCAAACTAGCACTTTTTTACATTGCCTCTCTAATGTCTTAGCTGATACAACACTTAGCTAATCCAACAATAAATGTATTGCATTGAAGTACAAATAGTTATTTTATAAAATGTCAGATTCATTATTTCTCAGTTATTTACTTTGAAGTTACTTTACTGTTTTATGGGCTTATTTGTATAATCCTCTTGAAAACAGGAATTTGCTCATTTTTTTTTTTTTTTGTATTTGAAAGAAATAACAAGATTTCCTGGAGAGTCAAATAGGCAGCCCCACTCTTTTCTGGTGGAGCAGAAATCTCTCATGTTTGTAAAATGATGCTTCCGTTGAAAAAAATCAGTATTTTCCATTTTATTGTTTATACTAAAAAGAAATGGGAACTTTAAGGCTAATGCGATTTTTTGGTTAGAAACCTTCCATACACAACATAAGGTGCATTCAACTAGCTATAAAATTCCACTGGCTCATATCTAATGTTTGTAGCTTCAAATTAAATGTTACTTGCACTATTATCAAGCACACGAATGCCTCTTTATTTCTGGTAAAAGATAACATGACTTCTTTCCGCATTTTGTTGAGATAGAAAAAGAGATGGGTTGTTTTGTTTTGTTTTTCTAGACTTTGTTATATAGAAGAATATAAGGTCTAGTTCTTGTGCTACAAAAGCTTCAGCTATTTTTCTTCACTGATTATTTTAATTTGGTATCACTTCTAAACACCTGGAGACATCTAAGGACTCATTTCAAGGTAATTTAAATGTATTGCTTAATTAACTATGTAGGGGTAGTGGGTTCAGAACAGCCCGGAGAATGGACTTGGAAGTTAGAAAATCTAGATCCTCTCATTGGTCTATCCTATTGTCTATCTCCTGTTGACTTTCAACTATTTACTCAGTCTCTCACACCTGCCATATGGGCACTGCAGCTCCAGGCACTAAATCAATGTTTAGACAATCGAGGCAGGGAGCAAGGCAACAAGTTACTGTAGACATCCTCCTAACAGCAAACTCTTTCTGTCTCATTGTTCAAATAGTGGTTGCTGTTTTTCAAATTGATTTCAGACGTTTATTTGGGGTAGGGGGTAGGGGACAGAGCAGTGCGAGATATTGAACATACTTTCCGCTATACTTTATTAACTCTCTTCGACTCAAAGTTATAAGTAGGAGAGGGTGGATATGTTGCGCATTGTGGTGATGGTTCCACAGTCAAGGGTCCTATAATGATAGTTAGTCAGCTGGCTTCTTATTTATATAAACTTGAGACTTTCTGGCTGGCTTGCACCATTCACCCCTGGCCCAGCTCCACTTCAGGGTAACCGCAAGCTTATAGTTTCCTTTTCTAACTTTGGAGGACTACAGTACTGGACAGAGGAATTCTGCTAGCACAGAAGCAAAGGGAAAGTGACGGTGTGTTTCACATTGTCTTCAGTTTACCTTTTCCACACTACTAACTTGCTTTTGAATGGTTTCCTGTTGCAATCGTAGTCACAGGCTCGCTTCCTTTATCATTATAGTTGTACTGGTGTACCCTATTGCATGAACTATTAAAAAAATGAACGGCATGGTTCCCATGCTACACCCTGCCACTCTCTGCCCTGCAGTCTTGCTAGCCACAGTCGGCAGTCTTTCTTTCTGTGGTTCACCTGCTTCCGTGTCGCCTGTACCTTCTCAGCCATAAACCCACTGTGGTCTGTGGTCCCCAATTCTAGTAACTCAGTAAATCAAAACTCTAGATGCTTATAATTAATCAGTCAGATTTATATATGAATAAATTCTCAATTCACAAGATGCCAAAACAATAATTTCAGAGCCAATTGATACAAGCTGCCCACCTAGATTAGACTAGTTATCCCAATTATTATATCTGTATACAATATTATAGGTACCCATGGCTATTGAAAGCCACACAGAATCTGAATCGTCCTGTTTGTCCTCTGTCTTGGTTCTTCTCCTTCTCCTGTCTCAGTCCCTGTCCTAACTCTTAGCTCCGCCTCCCTTTGCCATGTCCAATCACAGGCTTCTTGTTGTATTAATATTTAAAGTGATTAGACAGGGAAAATTCTGCTACAGTGCCCTTTGTAAAATGTAAGTATGCCTTCCTCTTTAGCTCTTAAGTACTTCGTATGAATTCCAAGGACGGCTGTGACATACCCCTTCTTCTTTTTTTCTTTTTTATTTGATATTTCCTATATTTGCATTGCAAATCTTATCCCCTTTCCTCATTTTCCCTCCCCAAACCCCCTATTTCATCGTCCTTCTCCCTGTCCACTAACCCACCCACTCCTGCTTCCCAATCCTGGCAAACCCCTACACTGGAGCAACTAGCCTTCACGGGACCAAGGACCTCTCCTCTCATCGATGTCCAACAAGGCTATCCTCTTGCTGGAGCCATGGGTCCCTCCATGTGTACTCTTTGGTTGGTGGTTTAGTCCCTAGGAGCTCTGGGGGTACTGGTTGGTTCATATTGTTGTTCTTCCTCTGGGGCTGCAAACCCCTTCAGCTCCTTGGGACCTTTCTCTAGCTCCTCTATTGGGGGCCCTATGCTCAGTCCAGTGGTTGGCCAAGAGCATCCCCCTCTGTACTTGCCAGGAACTAGCAGAGCCTCTCAGGAGCTATGTCAGGTACCTGTCAGCAAGCACTTGTTGGCATCCACAATAGTATCTGGGTTTGTTAACTGTATATGGGATGGATCCCCAGGTGAGGCAGTATCTGCTCCACACTTTACAACCACTCTTGAAATCAGTTTGGAGGGTCCTCAGAAAATTGAACATAGTACTACCTGAGGACCCAGCTATACCACTCCTGGGCATATACCCAGAAGATGCTCCAATATGTAATAAAGACACATCCTCCAATACGTTCATAGCAGCCTTATTTATAATAGTCAGAAGCTGAAAAGAACTCAGATATCCCTCAAAAGAGGAATGGATATAGAAAATGTGGTACATTTATACAGTGGAATACTATGAAAAACAATCAATTCATGAAATTATTAGGCAAATGGATGGAATTAGAAAATATCATCCTGAGTGAGGTAACCCAATCACAAAAGGACACACATGGTATGCATGCACTGATAAGAGGATATTAGCCCAAAAGCTCAGAATACCCAAGATACAATTCACAGACCACATGGAGCTCAAGAAGAAGGAAGTCCAAAGTGTGGATACTTTGGTCCTTCTTAGAAGGGAGAACAAAATACCCATGGGAGGAGATACAGAGACAAAGTGTGGAGCAGAGACTGCAGGATATATCCCTTCTACACCTTGCCAGCATTTTCTCTTCCATGTGGCTGCTTCGTGATATCACTTAAGATTTATGTTTCCATATGGTTACAGCTTTGTTCTGTTTTCTGTTAGAATATCTAGCCCCTATTTTTTTTTCTGTTCTTCCTTCTGGGTCATTTTCTCCTTGTTCCTCAAAACTGATGCTTTGAAAGTCTTTTCTAAGTCCCCTATCCCGGCAGGCTCTCGTGTTAGATAGCGCCCCATGAGAGCTCTTATTGCTTCTCCTCATCTCTGCATTGTGATTTATTTGTTTCATAATCCACCTGTCTTCTGGTACCACACTGAGCTTTTTGAGATTAAGAACTGGCTGGCTCATCCGTGTAGAGTTTATGACCCGTAGGTGATGTTCAGCTTGTATATTTTTTAGTGGTCCAAAAGATGTCAGATTTGCTGCGTGACAAAAATCTTAGTCTTGTTTCTGAGAGGGGGTCAGGATAAATGTGAGGTACTTGTATCTTAGAATCTTAACATTTTCCAACTCTAACTTGGGTAGGGTTTGTGTATACAATACAGGGCTGCAGATACAAAGCTTTACAAACAAATGTTATTTGGCGGAATTGACCCTGGGTGCTGCAGAAACCTCACTGGCACAAAGCAAACATGCTAACCAATGTACTTTAGAAGTGATTCACTGAGCTGTGCAAGTAGTTTTTCTTTTCTTATGTACCAGGCAGTCAGGTTAGCAGCAGCGTTAAATCCTAAGGACAGGAACTCACTAATCCAAGTGTACAGAGGCAGAAGTGCTTGCTGAAAGCAGTCTATCATAAAGCATCACGGGATAGAAGTTCTAGGCCAGATCCGCATCTAGGGACAAGTCTTTGCAGGATTGGTTTGAGCCTGCTCTGCACCCCAAATCTTAGATTTTGATGTTCAGTTACAGTTCATCCAGACCCACACTTCAATATGGAGAATCAAGAAGGAGCTTTCTACTTCCTGTTGTTGAAGAGAGGGCATAGGGATTTAATATGGAATGATTAAATTCTCACCGAGAAATGAGGTGCACTGAATCTATCTCTAGGCATTCCATAGATGTATTTATAGGTAATGTTTTGACCTGCATAGGATGAAGTTCTAATGTGAGAATTAGGTGGCAAGTCTAAATAATCCCTGGAAGCATCCTATGTCAGTGTGGCCTGATTCCTCAGAACAAGCTAACTTTCTGAATTTTGTAAAAATTAAAGGAATCCACCTGGAGTTTAAGTTTCTGGGAGGGGAGAGGCAGGCCTTGTTCTGAATGTGTGAACCAACCGCTGTTTGATGGTTTTCTGAGCCTCTTTTCTTGTACTACCCAAGTGTGGGATAATGTATTATCCCACACCTTCAGTGCTGATTCCTTGAAAATGACCAGAGATCTTCAAGGGACTCTAGCGACTTTTAGAATGCTACAAACTCCTTTTGGTCTTTGGTCATTGGCTCTCTTAGATTTTATCTGAGAGCAGAGTTTTTTAAATGCCTCTTTTTTTGTAACCTGTTTTTATTTATCCTTCCCTAAGCCTGCATCTTATTCAGCTTCCTTGCTGCAGAAATGCTGTTTGTTCTTGTCTTCCTACAAAATTAAAATTCCGTTGCACACGGTTCTGTTAAATTATTCAGTGAGCTCAAGAGAGCGGCAGAGCACAGATATGCAACCTTGGCTTTGCCCACAGGTTTAGTGTGCCATCGCCATTACTGACAAGTTTTAAAGGGGGAGAGGCTACTCTTTTTTTTTTTAGACATTTTTATTTTCTATATTCTTTGTTTACATTCCAAATGATCTTCCCTTTCCCGGATCCCCCCTCCCCATATGTCCCATAAACCTTCTTCTTTAAGAAGTTTTAGGCTTTGCATTTGTACACACTCAACACTTCTCCTAATAGAGTCGTCTTCAATTGTTTCCTGCTTTTATGTGCTTGACAAGGTGCCTGCTGTCTATTTTGTTTCCCCGGGATGATTTCCTTTGTCGGTTTCTCTTCCTGTGATTTTACAGCATCCTCGGTAAAAACAAAAAAACAAAAATAAAACAAACAAAGAGAGAGAGAGAGAGAGAGAGAGAGAGAGAGAGAGAGAGAGAGAGAAGAAAAGGTCACTCGGTCTGACTATATTCCTTCTTATCCACAAGGCTGCTATGGAGAGTTGTATAATCGACCTCTTTCCCCCGAAGCTGCATTTCATGCATGATTAGAATCAAAACTGGGAAATGGTCCTTGAAGGTGCCAAAGCCATGCCTGGATTTTCTCAGGCTACAATCGCCCGTCTAAAAGCTCTGTCTTGGTTCCAGTATCCCAAGCTTACAGGAGAGGAGATCTGTGAGCATCCAGAGCGATCCCACCTGTGCCCAGTAAGGAAGTGAGGGCAGTGAAGGGTGAGGCAGAGATAGCAATGAGTCAAGGGGGTGACTTCCAGGCACCGCTCAACCTTCAGGCAGGCAAGCTCTGGACTGCAGAAGGTGTTTTGCATTCAACACTACCACTGCAGTAGGCAGTGGAGAAGCGATCAAAACCCAGGCTTACCGCTTCTGCCACCCAGTCACTGTCTTCTGAAGAACTTTGCAGTTACAGAACAGGAAGTAGCAGCTAGATAGTTCACTGACAAAAGCTAAATTGATTGAAGCAATTGTAAAGGACCTTGGGCAGGCTATTAACTGCCTGCTAATTAGGAAAAAGATCAGAAATTAAATGAGTATCTGAGGTTTCTATTACTGGGATAAAACATCATGACCAGAAGCAGATTATTGAGGAGAGGGTTTATTTGGCTTCTATAAATCTAGTCATTTCCACTGACTGTGAATGAAGGAAGCTAAGGCAGGATCTGAGGCAGAGACCAAGGAAGATGCTGTTTACTGACTTGCTCCCCTGCTCTCTCAGCCTGCTTTCTTATACAACCTGCTCAGGAAGTTCCGCCCACAGTGAACTGGGTCTCCCATGTCAATCATCAGTCAAGAAAATGTACCACTGGCCAATTTGGTGATGCATATTTTCCCAATTGAAGTTCCTTTTCCCAAATAACTCTAGCTTGTTTCAAGATGACAAAAGCAAGCAAGCAAGCAAACAAACAAACAACCCCAAAACCAACCAAACAAACATAAAACAAGATGGAATTTTAAAAAATAAGTATTTTATTATACTGAATTTACCAACCACACTTGGGATTAACTCTCTTGGGCCAGGTTGGAGGTTGATCAAGAAAAAACAAAAGCAAACACACACAGACAAAACAAAACACTCAGGTCTCAGTTCAACTTCTACACTTCTGTATGTCATCAGAAGACCTTGACTCATGTACAAAGACCAAATTCAACAGATCCTCTAATGAGTCCTCCATGGTGGGAGCTACAGCAGCTACAGTCTAGGCCTGACTCAGAGAGATTCACAGAGACTCCAGTCCCCCCATCTCCATAATAATGTAATGTGCCTTACCATATAATAGGGCTAGAGAGTAGGCTAATCAGTTAAGAGTACATACTGCTGTTTTTCCAGAAGACCCAAGTTTCATTCTCAGCACACATATCAGGAGCCTCACAACCACCTATAACTCCAGCCCTGGATTCTGCACACCCCTACATTCCTGTGTGTGCATGCATAAACAAATACACACACACACACACACACACACACACACACACACACACACATACACACACTATATGCAACCTTTTTTTAAAGACCCCAAACAGTGAATTATAGTATCTTGCTTCCTCAGTAGCTGTCCCAAGAGATCAGGTTTACTACCAGAAAGAAAATAGGAGTGTTGTTGGTTATAGTAAAATTCTGCCGAGTGGGCTATCCTGTGAAGGAGTCTAGGTGCTCTGGTCCTTAGAGCCTGCAGCTGAGAAAGTGGCCCTTTGCTTTTCTGGTTGGGGGCAAGGTAACCATCATCTTGACTCTACTTTGCATTCTTGTCTCTAATCCCTTTCTTCCATCCTCATTGTTCTACAATTTTACCTCTCTATCTCCCCCAGAATGTATCAGCACAGACTCTTAGCCTGGTTTCTAAAACCAAACAGAAATCTCAACCAAAGGCAATCCAAAAGCAATAATGGTACCCCCTAGAGAGTCAGACTTTCAATTTAATCTATGATTCCCCAGTGTGGTGGAGTTTTGTTGTAAAACATCAGGGGAGATATTTGCATAAAGAGAAGGCAACTCTAGCCCCATTCTTTTGTTCTTATTCTGTCTCAACAAAGTCAATGCTATTAAAATCTAAGTAGATGATAAGGAGAAATCCCCAGGATGCTGCAAAGAGGTTTCCTCCTGTTTTCATTTGTTTTACAGATTGGCTCAGCACCACCGACCCTGTGGAGAGACAAATTTTAAGAAATGCAGAGGGGGGAAGGATGTAACCTGGAATTTACTTTTCCTCAAAGGAACTCAGAAGGTAGAAGGGGCCCAGTGATGTGTGGTGTACAGCAACAGAACCATTGACTTGTGCTGTGGTTTCAGCTGGCTGGAAACCAGTATTAGCTTCATGTTGATAATGTACAGATTCAAGACTCTGGTCTGACCCCCAAGTGATGTGTGGCACCTTTGTCATTTGGTAGTGACAGCTCCTCTCCCTTTGGTTTATAGCTGTTATGATAGGCACAGGGCTAACTGATCTCTCACCCTAATGTTACCATTGTAGAAATAGCCTTTGGCTTTCTCCTTTGACTGGTTGCCTTTAGCATCTGGGTTCCTTTTCCTCATAGTCTTTACAGACAGTGATTTTTGCTTTTCTCCCTCACATCTGGAATCTAGCCAGAGTATACCAGAACAAGCAGCTTCTAACATTTGAACCCTTTTGTAAGCGTGCTGATTGCAACTTGGACAACCAGTTCCATCCAAGGTAGAAGCTTTCTGCTGCTTTGAGGGAGAAAAAAAATAAATGCCTAAAAATAAAACCTAGGCATAAAAATAGGGCCAAATACTCATTAACTGCCTCACTTAGCTGAATGCTGAAACGATTTCTACAGTGTTAAATCAAGCTTTTGTGTACTTTCTTCATGGTACTTTATCTTAGATGATAAGTAGGTTACTGTAATTAGTCATTTTATTCAAAATACAGGAATTAAGTTGTCTCAAGGACCCAATTTTCAGCTCATGCTTATGCTGACCCTCGGGCAGGAGTACTTGTGTTCACGAATCTTTGAGAATATACATTATGGGCTACTGTGGGGAAGGTTAAAGAAGGAGTCACAGCACAGCGAGCTTAATGTGCAGGGAGAAGAATTTAAATCCTCCTCTTGGTGGTGAGAAGCCATTGTCGGATTTAATTAGGAAAATATCACGGAATGACTTATATATTTGAAAATATGATTCTTGACTGTTGTGTTGACAGTGAGCTATAGGGAGGCAAGGATAATCATCCAGATGCCTGCTTTTTAGATTTCTAAGAGGCAGTGGTGCTCTGGAGCAGTATGAAGACAATGGAGTGGGAGAGAAGTAGGTAAGAGTCAAGTCAATGGACTCTCAAGTCTGCGGGGCTTGAGGAAGTGGAAGAAACAAGCTTAATTTTTGGCTTAAACAAGTGGGAGAATTTGGTGTCAGTTACTGAAGTGAGTACTTGAGGGAACACATGATAATTCTTACTGTTTAGCTTTGCAGAGAGCTGAGTACAAAACAATCAGAAGGGAAAGGTATTTATCAAAGGCCCATGCTGACTTGGTGATGTCTGTAGAATAATAACAGGCTAAACTACAAATCTTGGTTCAAAAGGCATCTAGTTCTATGATTTCACATACAGAGGGTGTGGATAGAGAAAGCAGAAAGCTTGGGGAAATGTTTTGTTTCTATATAATCAGGCAAGCAGAAGAAGAACCGTTAAAGGACCAAGGGGTCCAATGGAAAGAAAAGTAGGGAAACTCAGAACATTGAATCCAGAGCAGAGCCTTTTATGGGGAGCTGGACTGTGCTGACAGTGCTCATAGGCTGAGTCAGACGACAGATGATAGACAGATGATATCAAGTGGATGTTCTCAGAACTGTGGAAAAGGCCAATTTTGATATGGCCTACAAACAGAAACCCAAAGTAGATTAAGGGAAGCCTGCTAAATGAAAATGAAGACAGTTATTTAGGGAATTCTTTTAAGGATTAGTGAAGCTAGAAATAGGTAAACACACACACACACACACACACACATATATATATACATCCATATATACATGTATACATACATGTATACAGATGAAATACTCATAAAGATAAAATAAAAATAAATACATCTTTAAAAACTGAATTTACTAGTTACTAATATTCTCATTCATAGAATGTCATCATGATATAGTGCATATTAGTATGGTACACATGTAGTTATATCTCTAAGAAGAAATGCATCTTATTTTAGTAATTAATACCACTTTATAATAGTTTTTACTTTACCAAATAATTTAGCTCTTGCTTTGAAGGGGTAGAAGCTAATAGTCATGTTATGAAAGTTGACCTTGTTTGTATTTTAACATTTGTTTTTTTCTTTATTGTTTTTCTAGTTATTATGTAAATCTACTTTAATAAAAAAACGAGTTTAACAGAAAATGAACACATTTTAATAGAAAATCAAAAAACGAGTCAAGTTGAAGAAACTCTGCAAAAGTTGCAAATCCAATTACTTCCTTCTAGCATTTAAAACGTAAAATTGAAACTATAAATTATCATGCTATTGGATTTTGTTTTGATGGAGGAGTCTAATTTAAATTTTTGGAATAATTCTAATCATTCTAAAATTTTATATCCTATGGCATATTTAAAGCACATTCTCAATTGCACAACTGCCAACTGGTTCTTTAAAATCTTCTAGTGATTTTAAGACAAATTATACGCTATTCTTTAAGACACTGTTTCTCAAAGAGAAAAAAATTAACTGTAATCCCATCATTCAAGAAAATCAGTCCTATTTTATTTGAAACTGTGCTGTGTGTGGACAAGTAGCTAATCATCTGTATTAGTTACTTGTCTGTAGCTGTGATAACACATGAAGAGCAGAGGCAACTTTTGGAAGAAAGACTGTATTTAGATTCACAGTTCCTGGTGGGTAAGTATTCATCATGTAGGGAAGTCATGGCAACAGGTGGCAGGAACAAGGGGCTGAGAGATCTTTAACCAGAACAAAAGAGGAACAGTGAGGGGGAGAGTAGGACCAGACTACAGACTCTCAAAGTCCATACCCTACCCAAGTGACATCTTCCTCTTCCTCTAGCAAGGCCACATCAAGTAAACCTCTGCAGATAGGACCACAACCGAGGGACTGAGTGTTTAGATACCTGACGGTGGGCAACATTTCACATTCAAACCAGAGACACTATGTGCTCCCCGCCCCCCTTTTAATAGCAGCCTTGTGGTTTACACTAAGGTTGGTGCTATGCTTTGGCTGTTTTTATATGTGATAATAAACAACGCCGTAGTTATTGCTGGCATTTAATATTGAATTGAATTTGGTTTTAGTCTATTTTACTATAAAGGCAATGTATTCATGCTGTAGAAAGCTTTATAAATAACAGCTATTGTCTAGAGAGCCTCTGTAGGATCACTGCCAAATCCCTATTCATTCAACAGCCATTTATCAGCGACTAACATTCAGCACACCCGACTCTCAATGTGACGTCAACCCTTTAGCATTAATATCATAATGTAGATGTGGTGATGGATCCTGCTAGTGTCCTGTATGCAAAAAAAAATGTGCTGCTATGAAACAAAACAAACAAACAAAGAAACAAACAGGAGCATGGCATTTAAAGTTGTATTTTAACTAGATTTTCTCTGGTGCTACAGGAAGAACTTCTATGTCACTGAATTTATATAATACTGTGTATAGCAGCTATGTCAAATTATCTGTGTGGCTGCATAATAAAGTAATCTCCTGGAGTCAGACACTGTAGTTCTTTTCAATCCTCTTTTGTAGTTACAATACATGACATGCTTTTTTTTTTTTTTTGCCTCTCCCCTCCAGCACAGTCAACACAGTTAACATGACCTCTGCAAACAGGCCCTGCTCCATTTTGTTCTGTTATCACACTGTTCCCTGGTAGATCTCAAGCTAACTGCTTTTGTAATCTGTGTGTTAGTCATTTGTACCATCTGAGATTAACAGCAACAGAAAAAGCAAATGGACTATATAGATTGTGCATTCGTTGTCCAAACTGCTTCAAGATCTAAAACACTGTGAGCACTGACATGACTCCACAGTTGGGAATCTTCTACAGCTGACCTTGTGTGACAGGTCACAGTGAAAACATAGATCAAAAAATAAAAATAAAAATCACCATTAGGTTATGTGTATAACATGTACATGGGATGTAAATGAATGGTACTTAGTTTGGGGTCCTATCCCTAAGTCATCTCATTATATTTGTTTAAATATTGTGAATTTGAAAAGGTCCAAACCAGGCCTAATTTTAGCTATGGGGACTCAAGCTTTATCTCCTCAGCACTGGGGACTTTCCTGATTGGTTGGTTTGTTGATTAGCAAAAACAGTAGGCCAGAAGTCTACATGAGAGTAAAAAAAAATCCTATTTTCTTCTGTGTGTTCATTTAAAGCTTTTTCTAATACACTGTCTGCTACTAAAGTCACTAGGAAGGGGGGGGGGGGGTTGACGGATACCATTTCTGAGTAGAAGTTTGGTACCTCAGCTTGACAGATTTTCAAGGTTCCATCCTAGAGATTCTTTTTATTTTAAGCCATCATTAACATTTTTTATTTTAGAGAATGCCATTGAGATAAACTGTTTTCATAAACATCAGATCCTAGAAGGCTTATCACACAGTTAAAAGAGCCAGCAATAATTAACATCAGAGCAGAACTACACAAAAGTCCCTTACGAATTGAGTCAGCTTGTGCTATGGAAATAAAGTTCAGAACCTTCAGTTCAATAGGGTAACCGAACTATCACATTAGCCAAAATAAAAATGTTAGGCCTCTTACAAATTTAGAGAAAGGTTTCATTACACAAATAGACTTTAGGTAAATATATCATTTATATATTTAATATATATTAGTAACAAAACTTTTATTCTTTTTATTGAAAATAATTTGTATGCAATATATTTTGATCATGAGTCCTCTTCTCTCCTCTCTCCTCAGATTTTTCTTATATTCCTATACATCCAACTCCATGTCTCCTTTGTATATCTTTAGAAAACAAACTAGAAATAACAATTAAAATAATCATAAATTAAAAAAAATAAGGAAAAAGTATGAGTAACACACACACACACAACCAATTTGAAAATACAAAATCTTATCATGCAAGTGAGATTCCAGTAAGGTTAAAAAATATTTTCAGACAAAACAATATGAAATAAAAAAGAAATTTCCAAAAATACAATTGAATTCTCTTGTATTGGCCATCTACTGCTGGACGTGGGGTCTGCCCTTAAGTGTGGTTAATATATCCATCAAAGAAAACTATTTTTTCCTTTGTAGGGGGTGGGGACCCATTTTCCCTTCCCCCTCTAAGCTCCTGTAGGCCTTGTGCTTGCTGCTATTGTTTCTGTGAGTTCATATGTGCATCGGTCCTGGTAAAAATGGTTATTTTTGTCAGGACAGAGAGGTTTTTTTTTTTTGTTTTGTTTTTTTTTTTTTTTTTTTTAAATAGTAAGATCGTCCAGATTCCAGATCCACTGTATCTGAATATAGTGAAAACGGACTTTACAGGCCACTTTGTGCATGTGAAACATATAAACTCTTAAACTCTTAACTCTTTTGAATATGTAAGATGTAGATACACAGCTATACAGCTTAAAGTCACAGGTGGTTATTCAATGTACAAAAAAATCACTTTAAAATAGCTGCTTACAGAGCAATTACTTAAAAAAAATAATATAGCCCAAAAGGATAGTTGAATGAACCTTTACTTTCTCATTGGTTTTATTTGTTTTAACTAATTTTATTAATTCCTTGAGAATTTTCCATAAGGTGCTTTGGTCACGTTTGCCCCTCCCATATCCACTTCCTTCTCCTCTTATCTCCAGTGATAGACTGATCTATGGTTATAGCAATAATGATTAGAAGTCATTTTATTGCCGTGTCCATTTAGCTGAATATATTTAATTTTGCAAATAGATCTTATTTTCATTACCTGCTCATCAAGCTATATTTCTATTTTCTGACTATTCCGACTAGAGAAGCAATGCGTATTGAAGGACAAATACCTCGGTGGTAAGATGCACTGACCTTTTAGTATCTGTGCAAATGTGGTAAAGCTGGGACACATGGCAGATCTATTTCTAGCTCTGAAGAACCTCCACACTGATTTCCATAATGGCTCTACCAGTTTGCACTCCTAGCAGCGATGAATAAAATGTTCTCCTTTTTCCATATCCATGCCAGCATTTTCTGACTTATTTTTAAAATCTTGGCCATTCTGATTGGAGTACAGCAAAAACTCAGGGCAATTTTAATTTGCACTTTGATGATGGTAAAAGATGCTTAATTTTTATTTTTTATTTTGTATTTCATCTTTTAAAAACTCTCTGTTTAGTTCCATGTACTCTTTTAAAATTTTAGCCTTTATTTTCTTGATCTTTAGTTTACTGTTGTTTTGTTATGTGTTTTTGTATATTGTAGACACCAACCCTCTATAAGATGTTTATCTCGTAAAGATTTCCCCTTACTGTAGGCCACCTTCTTTGCTGTATAGAAGTGTTTTGGTTTCACGTCTCATTTGTCAGTTATTGGAGTGAAGCAGTAGAGGGGTAGAGTCAAGCAATCATCAGCCAACACTCACTATTTTCTTCCCCACTATTCCTTCCATGTTGTTTTTCTTAATACAACACCACAGCTCTCTCATTTGCTAGAGAGACTCTAAGTCTCTCTGGAAGTGTGGTAAGGCATGAAAGAGAGAAACATCCACAGAGGGGTAGACAAGGTCAAAGGGCACAACAAAGCCACACCCATGTCCAGTTGTTCATTCTTAAGCAGTACTGACAAAAATGCAAAATAATTTCTTCCAATGTCCACAACAGAAGGTTCTTTCTCATTTTAATATCTTAGAATTCAGAGAAGAAAAGAGGACCTAGTTACATTTTTTAATGATTACTCAAAGAATGGGATACTGTTTTCAATGCTATAATGTAAGTTTTCATTACAAAACGCCCTACTTGTATTGAGTTACTTTGATTTTTGAAATCTTTTCACATTCACAATAAAGCAACAACAAAATCTGATAAGTCAAGAGGATCATAATTTTATATTTATGTCCATAATAATATTCCCCAAATCTCATGTGTGTGATCTATTTTGAGTATGGCCCTACTGTGATTTGAATATGAATTGTCCCTCACAGGACCACATGTTGAATGTTTGGCTTCCAGCTACTGGTGTTATTTTGAGAGGTTCTGAAAACTTAGGAGATGGGGACTGTAACCCATATTCTATTGGAAAATTATTGAGTATGTACATGAAGAGGTGTAGAAAAGAAACCACTATAATGGTTACTCTGTGGTATGGCTTAGGGGACCGATTTTATTGTGAATAAGAGAATGAAAATATCCCGGGGCATATGGATGAGTCAAGATCAGGGAGAAAGAGAAATAGACTGAACATGGCCAGAACTGTCTAAGAGAGATGGGAGATCAGCAGGAGAGAATAATGGAGAGAGGGAGATGACAAGAGATGCCGAGAAAACAAAGAAAGGGAATGATAAGGAGATAAGGGAAGATGGTGAAAGGTCCAGGACGCTAGCGTAGACGTTGAAACTTATAACAAAGAGTTGTGATTAGGGACTGAAGGAACCTGCAGGCCAGCATGGGTTTTGATACACAACCACAGGTTCACATCAATAGAGAGCCATATGTCTTTTCTACCAGAGGTAAAGCAAATGACTCCTTTGGTAGATGGGAACTGCTTTCACAAGTTCCTAAGGAGCGCTGGCTTTTATCTAACTACAAATAGTCTTACTGTAATCCAGTGTGAACTTATTTCTGGATATATGAACTTCCTGAGACCTCACAGTATACTACTTAATTTTTTTTGAAAGTGGGTTCTGAGAGTGTGGGGGACCCTCCTTGTCCCCACTTGCATGTGTCCTCTAACTTCCTGTCCTGAGTCAGACTGGCTACTTGCATCTCCATAACAGGGAGGGAGCAAGCAGATGAACACGTAAAAAACCTTGTGTTCTTAAGAACAGATAAGAGGTGAACCATTCCTTGCAGACATTACTGTTGTTTATCCCATGATATAAAAATGCCTCCAGTTTCAACAGGAAGCCAGAAGTTTATCAACAGAGACACCCTCAGTTGGGAATTCGAGCCGCGATGTGATGGCGTTACTTCGTGTATTCTCTCAGACTACTCTAGTTATTTCTGCTGGATGCTGCATGTACCTGATTGATGACATTTTGCTCTCTGCCTGTAGTTTTTATCCACCTGCTCTTTGCTACCTGTCTGTTTACTTTTGCTCAACATGTGCTTAACTAAATCACTTACTTGAAGCTGAAGGTATGGCTATTGCAGACCACCCTGAACAAGGGCTGAGCTGACAGAAACAGGTCATTGTGGATAACCTTGGGAGTTGTATCTTGCTTTGGTTTCCTCTCCTCTTGTCTGTTTCCTCTGGCAGATGTTCCTATCATTATGATGTTTTGCCTCACCTCAGAACCAGAAACAACAATTATCATGGTGGATTGAGTCTTATGAAACAATGCACTCAAATAAATATTTTCTCCCTTAGGTTGTTTTTTTATCAGGCGGTCTCTCACTATGATGAAAAATAATAAACAATACATATTCTAAAGCCAAAGTCAATATATTACTTCATTTCTCTTTTTGGTCTCACAGCCCATCTTGACTTGGCTTCCAGAGACTAGTCAACTAGTCTAGACTGAGACTAGCTTCCAGACTACTAACAGATTGTTGAACCAAGAATTGTCTTCTAAATGCTCCAAATGCTTATTGACTTAGTAAAACTAATTTTCCTTCTGTTTTGGGGTCTTGTGGCTCTAGCTAACTTAAAAAACTATTTATATGAGGTATCAAAACTGAGTTTTATCATATTCACTCTTTCCTGTACTACAGCAGTGGTTTGGAGAGAAACAGACTCTGTTGTTGGACAAGTGGGTTAGAAACTAATATGCTTTTGCTTCCAATCTCACCGTTACTTTGATTCAATCAGATATTCAACTAAAGGGGAAGATAGTCCATCACAGTGTTAAGGCTTGTTTCCCATGACTAGCAATCCAGGGCTTTTTGAAGATGTGGTCATCAGGCTATTCTGAGTGAAGGTTCACTCAGGTAGTCTGGACATAAGACCTGACAAGCAGCTGTCACTAACACTTCTGTTCACGATGTTGGACATATTCTTACCAGCTTTCTTCAGTTGCCTTATTAGGAACAATGAGCAACTCATTTGTGGACGGTATGATGAAGATGTAATTTTCCCTTGCCCATTTAAGAGTGGGTCTCAAGTTGTAATTCACTGGAGAAATGAAGAAAGCTGTGTTCACAGTCACTATCATGGCATGAATCATTTGGAGACACAGTGCCTTATGCAAATAGGACATCCCTCTTTCATAGAGAAATTCACAATGGGAATGCCTCTCTCACTGTCAGAAGGTTGAGCCTTCTGGATAAAGGAATTTATCTCTGCTATATGGGAACGACAAATGAGAGTGCCAGAAACAAAGTTGAACTAAATGTAGGAGGTAAGTGTGTATGTAAATTTTAGTAAGGCATAATGGTATAATTTGATACAGTTCCAAAACAGCTTTTTTTTTAACTTGATAGTCTAATGACTTCCTTTAAAGTCAATTCCTACTAAGCTACCTCATTGTTTTAATGCTTAATATCATAAACAGTGACCATTGCATAATATCTCATAGTTTGGGCATTTTAGGATTAAAGTAACCATTTCCCCTGTTAGTGGGTGTTTGAGACTTCCAGTGTTTTCCGTCACAGACTCTGCTGTGATGAATGTCTTTTTAGTTGTGTAAAACGATGACAAATTATCTGAAATAAAAGTAGCAGAGGTAAGATTTTAATTTTTCAATATCATCAGCATAGAAATAATCATTTCCCCTGTAGTTCTATTAGCACTGAATATCATCAGTCTTAAAAATTTCTTCCAACATGGTGACTAGAAATACTGAATTAAATTTAAATTGCCTTTTTGTAATTCAAAGTTACTGATATTATATGATTTTATTCTCTCTGTAGTAACTATAATGTAAGTCTAGCCATAGTATATGATTAATGTATTCATGGTTGCCAATGGTCAAGTTTATGTTTAATTAAACTGGGATCCAATTAAAGCATAAGAATCAATTGAAATAGTTTCATTGCCTACACATAATTAAATATACTACCAGGAATTCTTGTTGATATGGTTATGTTAATAATGAATATGCTGATCTCACATGGTATGTTAGACAGTATTCTTTATTTCAGTTATTTCTGCACTATTATGAATTTACTATTAGTGTAGTTGTATTTTGTTATTTTAACATACACTATTTTCATTTATATAGGTACACAATGTATTTTTATCATATTCAATCCCCATTCCATATTTCCAACTTCTCTTGGACCTATGTATCCTTCCCAAACTTATATTCATTTTTAAAAATTCATTTTTAAATAACCAATTGAATCTAATTAGTGCTGCTCATGTGTATGGCTATGGGGCCATCTACAACAGAATGGTCAACCTACTAGGGGAACATACCCCTAACAAAAACCACCCCTTCCCTAGCTGGTATCAACTGTCAGTAGCTCCTCAAGTAATCGTGGAGGCTCATGTGTCTTGTCTTCCCTATTCTGCAACATTGAGTGGCTTGATCTTCTGCAGGTCTTCTGCAGACAACCATAGCCGCTGTAAGTTCATGGGTGCAATTCTTTTGTCATGCCCAAAAGACACTGTTTTGCTACAGTTGTCCCAAAGGCTTCTAGTCTTTCTGTCCCTTCTTCCACAATGGTCACTGAGCATTGAGAGGTGTGTTGTCGCATAGATGACCATTTATGAGTGCACCTGTTTTTCAAGGCATAATACTATTACAGAGCTTAGTGTACTGACATATACTTGTAATTTTCATATTAGGAAGATTGAAAAGACAGATCCATAGCTTGAGGCCAAACTGCACTCCATGCAAAGAACCTGTTTCAAATGAAACAAAGCAATTATAAGGATATTACATATGAAAGTGACTATATATAATATAGAACTGCTTCCATATGAGTTAGGAAACCATAAGTATCATGTGACTATTCTATTGCAATATTTGCTGTAGTGTAGTGGGCCAGAACAGGAATTACACTATCTCTGAGGTATACTGTCAAGTGAGCATGAGTGTGTGTAAGTGTGTGGCACAGCCAGAGTTGTAAACAAAAATAATTAAATTCCAAGTTTTCCTTTCCCAGCTCTGGCTCTCAGAATGACAAATATGAGATTATTTATCGATAAATCCCTATGCCAAAAGCTTTGGTTCATCCACTGACTAGCTCATAACTTATTTAACCTATTTAAAATATTCTATGTCTACTACTTGATTAGTTACCTCTTTTTGGTCCTGTCCCACTTCTTCCTTCCTCTCTCCTCAGCATCTCATTTGAATGTCTCTTTAGTCTGTCCTGGGTTCTACTACCTGCTGGTTTACCTTAGTCTCCCTCACCCTTGAATCTCCCAGTGTCTCCTTCTATTCTCTCGTGATTTCTCAGAATCTTCTCTCTTCCTGCCAGTGTCGCACCTCCTATTGCCTGCCTTAGCTCACTGGCCATCAGGTTTTTTTATTGACAGACAATGATGCTTTTAAGAGATTCTCTCAAGAGGAACACTCGTCCACTGCTGGTGGGATTGCAAGTTGGTACAACCACTCTGGAAATCAGTCTGGTGGTTCCTCAGAAAACTGGGCATGACACTTCCGGAAGACCCTGCTATACCTCTCCTGGGCATATGAACATGCTTTATATAGGAATTTTGGATAGATTTGAGGCCTCGTGGTTATCCCTTATATCAGAAGTAGTATAAATTCCATACTGCTCTATGGCATGTGTCTGCTCTACAACTTTTTAATGGTTGTGGTGTCTCTGTGGGCCTTGTGATATAAAGAGAGAAGGAAAGAGAGAAAGGGGTATATATTTGATATCTATGTTTGACTTTTTATATTTATGCATCTAGCATCTCTTATACCTTCTCCAAAGAATAGCAACTTATATTTAAGGCACATTTGTACACACAGAGTAGAATAAAATTGCCATATCTTTAAACCTAATTAATCCCAGACCTGCTTATTGTCTTACAAATTATAAATTAAAGAAAAAAAAAAAGAGATTCTCTCTACAGAGGGTATTTTGTATAACAGAGTTCTGTACTGTATTGTGTGCTTTGGGAGGAAATCTTCTAATATTCTGTCTTTTATAATTCTTACTCCTTCTTCCTCTGATTCTTTTAACTGTTTTATAACTTGGATCAGAATTGGATATTAAAAAACAATATTCAAATAGGCTGAGTCAGTAGCTAAATTGCACAGAACTCTACATGAACTCTACAGATTTTGTCTCTATTTTATTACTCCGTAAGGCCATTAAATTTGTCAGGTAAGTAAGTTTAGAGAATAGAGATTGTTATTTGCTGTGAACCTAAGGATAGTCTTTCTGTTCTTCTTGGGTAACAACACCTGAACTTAACTTCTGTAGTTTTTGTTTGGATTTAAGTGAGAAATCTTGCTCATAGAGCTTTTATTATATAGACATTGATAAGGAAGCTACTGGCCACAATTCTTCATAACCCACTCTTTCTCCTGTACAGTTTTCCACACACCTGTAATGAAATATGTAAAGAGGAATATAGAGATCTTTCTGGTATGCAGTATCTTGTGTGTTTATCCTTATTCTCATATCACATGTAAAACGGACAATACAGTTGTCTCTGAAAACAGTTCAGAAGAAACTGGAGCTCCATTTCATATTAAAAGTACACAGAATATTACAGGACCAAATTCATCTTTTGAGTGTGCTATTGAAAATTCTCTTCTCAAGCAAATATGGAGAGGAGGGCAGGCATTTGCAGGTGGGCTCCATTGGATGTTTGGTGTACAGGTGCTATGTCCAAGGCTGGGGGTACATGGAATGAATCTACAAAGAAACAAACAAGAATGAAAACCCATCTGCAGCTGGGATAATTTGGCTGCATTGGTTCTGAGCATCAGTTCCTATTCATAAAATAGAACTACCTACCTTACTAGGTGTTTATACACTGAGTAAAAACACAGCAAGTCTGTCCATGAATTTCTGTTTATCTCTCTATGGCTCCTCCTCCAAATAGGATTTCCTACCTGCATAGGAAATATGTATGCTTGTCCCAAGTTCTGATTCTCCCCAGTTAAAAGATCTACTAACTTTGACTATTATTATTGCTGAGTTTTGAATATTAATCTTCTAAAATATTTTTATTATACTTATTTAGGGGAACATCATGCTACACTGGGCCTGTGGAAGTCAGAGAATAATTTGTGGGAGTTGGTTCCATCCTTCTCCCAGCCGTAAACTGGCTTCTGAACTAAGGTTGCCAGACTGAGTTAGCAGTAGGTGCAATGTTTCAGAGTGATTCTTCAGGTTGGAGGAATTACAGTTTAGGACCTTTCCCCATGGAAGCCCTCATCCCCGAGCAACTTGGAGGCCTAATATAATGTTAGAGGGAAAAAAATCAAATAAAATAAATAAAATAGAATAAGGACAGCTTTTCTTGTATGAAAGTCTACAATACAAATATCAGGAAGCTTTTCCCACAAATGGTAAGAATTACCACTCGCATTCCTTCCTAATTACAAGGATAATTTAGAAAATTCACCCAACAGTTTGGTCTTCACTTTTTTTTTTCCATTTACTTTCAACAGTGTAACACTTTTTTTTTATTCGATATATTTTTTATTTACATTTCAAATGATTTCCCCTTTTCTGGCTCCCCACTCCCCGAAAGTCCCATAAGCCCTCTTCCCGCCCCCTGTTGCCCCATCCACCCCTTCCTACTTCCCTGTTCTGGTATTGCCCTATACTGCTACACTGAATCTTTCCAGAACCAGGGGCCACTCCTCCATTGATTCAGGACATCATTTGATGTGTGGGTTATATCTTGGGTATTCCAATTTTCTAGGCTAATATCCACTTATTAGTGAGTGCATACCATGACTGATCTTTTGAGACTGGGTTACCTCCCTTAGTATGATGTTCTCCAGCTCCGTCAATTTGTCTAAGAATTTCATGAACTCATTGTTTCTAATGGCTGAATAGTACTCCATTGTGTATATATACCACATTTTCTGTATCCATTCCTCCATTGAGGGATACCTGGGTTCTTTCCAGCTTCTGGATATTATAAATAGGGCTGCTATGAACATAGTGGAGCACTTATTACATGCTGATGAATCCCCTGTGTATATGCCCAGGAGTGGTATAGCAGGATCCTCCAGAAGTGACATGCCCAGTTTTCTGAGGAACTTCCAGACTAATTTCCAGCATGGTTGTACCAGTTTGCAACCCCATCAGCAATGGAGGAGTGTTCCTCTTTCTCCACATCCTCCCCAACACCTGTTGTCTCCTGAGATTTTAATCTTAGCCATTCTGACTGGTGTAAGGTGAAATCTCAGGGTTGTTTTGATTTGCATTTCCCTAATGACTAATGATGTTGAGCAATTTTTAAGATGCTTCTCAGCCATCCGAAGTTCTTCAGGTGAAAATTCTTTGTTTAGCTCTGTACCCCATTTTTAATAGGTTATTTGGTTTTCTGGGGTCTAACTTCTTGAGTTCTTTGTATATATTAGATATTAGCCCTCTGTCAGATGTAGGGCTGGTGTGAAAGATCTGTATGGCAACTCAAGTCTCTGAAGAAGGAAATGGAAGAAGACCTCAGAAAATGGAAAAATCTTCCACACTCACGGATTGGCAGGATTAATATAGTTAAAATGATCATTTTGCCAAATGCAATATAAAGATTCAACACAATCCCCATCAAAATCCCAACTCAGTTCTTCAGAGAGTTAGAAAGAGCAATTCTCAAATTCATCTGGAATAACAAAAAACCCAGGATAGCTAAAACTATTCTCAACAGCAAAAGAAATTCTGGGGGAATCAGTATCCCTGACCTCAAGCAATACTACAGAGAAATAGTGTTTAAAACTGCATGGTATTGGTACAGTGACAGGCAGGTAGATCAATGGAATAGGATTGAAGATCCAGAAACGAACCCACACACCTATGGTCACTTGTTCCTCGTCAAAGGGGCTGAAAACATCTGGTGGAAAAAAGATAGCCTTTTCAACAAATGGTGCTGGATCAACTGGAGGTCAGCATACAGAAAAATGCGAATTGATCCATCCTTATCTCCTTGTACTAAGCTCAACTCCAAGTGGATCAAGGACCTCCACATAAAGCCAGACACAGTGAAGCTAATAGAAAAGAAATTGGGGAAGGCCCTTGAGGACATTGGTACAGGGGGAAAGTTCCTGAACAGAACACCAATAGCTTATACTCTAAGATCAGGAATTGGCAATTGGGATCTCATAAAATTACAAAGTTTCTATAAGGCAAAGGACACCATCAAAAGGACAAATCAGCAATCAACAAATTGGTCTTCACTTTTTATTGACTTTTTGTTTTTATTTTTTTAGGTACTCATTGGAGGAATCAAAGTGAATCTATTTCACTCTGGTGTATAGTCAGGAGCAATTTTTCTTGACCAAATCAAGATTTCCTTGGTACTTGGCCAAAGTAGAAAATGGGAGATACTCTGTCTTGGATTGGAATATGAGCTTATCACAGGACACAATTGCAATTAACCTTCAGTTCTCATGGAATAAATAGCTGATAAATCACAGTTCCTTCCTCATGACCTTGATAGATCTTTATGTGTGAGATAGTGGGGAATACTTGTGTGATGTTTCCTCAACAGAGTATACTTTTCTCACTGTCCACAGGCTGCATATAGATGTAAGTTGCAAATAGCACTAGCTGATGAATTTTGGATATTAAAATAAAGGTTTCTTAAGACTTTTCAAAATGTCACTGATGGAACTACTTTTACACATGGTGGTAGGAGACAACTGATCTTTTGATCAGTTACTCCCAGAAGATTTCTTTTTCATTGTTTCTGTATTTTTAAATGAAGAGTCACATGCACATTTTGGTGGTTCTAAGTTAAATACCTACAATTCCTGCTCACTGACCTTTGTAATATACACCCTATGTTCTTGTTTTGGGAGCTGAAACTGTAGGCACAGGGGAAGTTAGAACTGGGCACTGCTGGATTCTGGAAAACATACCACTGCCTATTAATTTGGTGGAAACAATGACCACATAATATATGAAGCACATTCTTGATATACCCAAGTCTGCTCATTTCTCACTACTCTCAGTTGCCAAAATTTTTGTTTATAAGGAATGGTTTACTAACCAGAGTCAAGGAATGTGGGCCATGAAGCTGGCTTTCTGGGTGAGGCGGTTGATTTCCCCACCCTTACTCTAATACCCTGGCACAGAGGAAACCCTAACAGTTCTCTTTCATCCCTTAATATGGATATTTGATATTATGAAAATTATTATGTGTCTCAAGATTTTTTAGTTGTTCATGTGTTATGCGATCTTCAAAGAAAGCTTCTATGCTCAGTGATAAAACTTTTGATGATATAGAATGGAAAAATAAGGATGCATTTATAATTCCCAATTTTTTTTCTCCCCAATAAGAGTGTTAGTTTTATGTAAAATGCAGTGAAGCCCAAATTCTATTTTTAAAACCGTTGCCTCATATTAGATTCATTTTGGAGTATAGAAAAACAATCAGGAAGTAGCTGTCGGAAGACAACATATGCCTCATCTCCTTAAGCAGAAATTTAGATTTCAGTTCATCAAAAGTAAAGCATCAGGGCAATTCCAGGTCTGGAAAAGATTTTTCTTTTTCAGAACCTCTCATTCTCAAAT
Source organism: Apodemus sylvaticus (assembly GCF_947179515.1). Lineage (NCBI taxonomy): Eukaryota > Metazoa > Chordata > Mammalia > Rodentia > Muridae > Apodemus > Apodemus sylvaticus. The sequence goes on from NC_067486.1 coordinate 50,475,137, forward strand.
AAGCTCTGTCCAGTGCAGCCTGGAGAGATTCTTCTCACATTCCTCAAAAAAGAGGCTTTTAGCAGGAGCATCCTATCAGAGAAGAGATCAGGATGAACACTCACGGTATTAGGTAGGAATTTTTAACTGAGACCTGTTTTCTTGGTTCTCTTTCTATTACCATAACAAAACACCATGACCAACTTCTGAAAGAAAGCATTTAATTTGTTCTCACAGTTGCAGAGTACTAGAACCCATGGCCATTTTGGCAGGAATTATACCAATATAGATAGGTCTGCATGATGCTGAAGCAGTAGCTGAAGGCTTACATCTGGTTCACTAAGAGATAGATAGATAGATAGATAGATAGATAGATAGATAGATAGATAGACAGACAGATAAATAGATAGATAGATAGATAGATAGATAGATAGATAGATAGATAGATAGATAAGAGGTGATATAAGGTAACTGGGAATGGTGTGCTTTTGAAATCTCAAAGCCCACCCCCAGAGATACATCTTCTCCAACAAAGCTACACCTCCTAATCCTTCTTAAACAGTTCTACCAACTGGGGATCAAAACATTCAAATATATGAGCCTATGAAGGCTATTCACATTCAAACTACACATTCCATTCCCTAACCCCTAAAGGTGTGTGGCCATATTACAGTGCAAAGTGCATTAAATCCTACTTCACAGATCTTCAGAGCCTTCCAGTCTCAAGACTGTTTAAAAGTCCAGTCTTTTCTGAGACTCGAGACAATCTTTTAACTGTAAACTGCTGAAAATTCAGAACTGAAACTCAATAGGACAAACTCCAAATCCTTTAACTCTAAGTATGATGTCAAAGAGCTTAGATGGCTCCGTGTTTCTAGCTTTGCTGAGTGCAAAACGCTTCACTCTTTTGGGACTGTTCCACTCTCAGTATGTAGCAATTCCTGGTAGATATCTCATGACTCTAGCATTTGCAGCCTCTTGGTGTCTGTAATATAATACAGGTTTAACCTTTAGGGCTTGATCCAATGACTTTTCAAGGCCACCATGCTGGGAGTCTCCTGCTACATGTCTGGTTTTAGCAGTTTTATTTGATGGTAGAGGGAAATTCCATACCTCCTTTCCAATTCTAAAGCCAGATCCACCAGGCTAATGCTGCCAGATTCTGCTGTGTGCTTGGGATGAAGTCTGCCCTGCTCCTTCAATGACAGTTGCATAAGCTTTCATTTGTTGTGAAGTTAGGAAAAGGCTTCTACTTTTCAGAAGTTGCTGGATTCTGGGTGGAGTCTTCCAAATTACTACTATGATAGCCTACTAAGTCCCACGTAGAATGTTCAGCCATTTTCCTAGTCCAAATACCAATGTCTTTTCCATTTCTTCAAAAACCAAAGCCAACCAAACAAAACCAAAAACAAAACAACAACAAAAATATCAGCCTGGCCAGATCTGTCACAATAGAGTGCACATTCTGGTACCAACTCTGCCTTATTTACATTTCTGTTAATGTATTAAGATACCCATGACCAAGGCAACAAATAGAAAACAGTTTATTGAAGGGCTTACAGTTCCAGAGGTTAGCATCATAGCAGAGAGCATGGGAGAGGGCAGACAAGTAGGCATGACACCAAGTAGTAGCTGAGAGCTAACATCCTCTTCTGTAAGCATGAGGCAGAGAGAGAGAGAGAGAGAGAGAGAGAGAGAGAGAGAGAGAGAGAGAGAGAGAGAGAGAGAGAGAAGAGGAGAGAATTAGGAATGGCATGAGCTTTTCAGTTCTCAAAGCCCACCCCCAGAGACATACCTTTGACAGCAAGGCCTTACCTTCTAATCCTTCCCAAACAGTTCCACTAACCGGGGATCAAGCATTCAAACATAGGATCCTATGGGGGTCTTTCTGATTCAGACCACCACACTTTGAGTTTTATCCTTAATTACAAATTTCCACTTGCTGCCTTGCTAGGAGGTGTCACAGCATACAAACATGCCTAAGCTGTAGCATTTGGGATTCCTAATGTTTAGATCTGATCAATGAAAAGTTCCTTGAATCGAATGGTCCTAGCAATCTTTTCTAAACTGATCTGCTGAGTTAATATGTGACCTTGTGGCAATTTCTTCATTTGAGCAGGAACTGAGGGTCACAGATATGACTTGATGCAGGTTTTTTTTTTCACAAGGGAAAACATACATCTCATCACCATGATTGGCCTATCACTGTTCCCTTAGGACTGTCTTCTCCAAGATAGAGTAGAAAGTACTTTTGCCTGAAGATCTGACAAGAACTACTACCTAACACAGGTTTCCATTCTTAATTATGCCTTTAAAAGAAAGGTGTGTTAATTTCCTGTTGTAATATAAAATAATAGAAAAATAAAATGCAGAGCAGAGTCCTTGTGCTTTGAGTTTTAGGACTCCTTTCTCTCCTAAGTTTCTCCTTCATCTAGATCCAAATTGGTTGACATTATTGTGGCCATAGGTTTCTTGTAATAGAGAGCCTGAGATCAGACATATTTATACTAATAGTTTATTTATACTAACTTTTGAAAAAAATGAGGGCCCTTTCCTTGTATGAAATGTTCTCCATGTTAATTCTGTCCCCTTTGCAATAAAAACCAATCTTAAAAGGTAAATTTACTATACTGGTGGTACTAACCTACCCTTATTATCTGTCTGGCTTCAGTTAGAAGACTTTGATACTTTATTAGCACAGAGTCAAGGAAGAGTATCACAGAGAAAACTTTTGGTTTTGACTTCCCCCTTTACTGTTACCGAAAGTGACAGCTGTACTTTGCTGAGAACTGAGAAGAGACACCAATGACCCTGCGGGTGATATGGAGAACTTGGCTTTGCTAGTGGGTTTCCATACCCTTACTATGAACAATGTGTGCAGGGAAGCACACATCTGCACAGCTGGCTGTGAATGTAAATACCTTATTTTTCTGAGAGTCATTCTACAATTTATCCATATCCATTAACATCCTGCCACTTTTACCTAACTATTCTGCTTTCTAAACTTTGTTCTAAGAAGGTGATCAGAGGCACGCTAAAGTACGTATGAGCACATTCCCTGTAGCTCACTCTCAATAGTCCCAGGTTTTTACTATTTTAATCACTAGTAGGTAAGATGGTTCAATTAACTAAAAAGTTGTTAAGTGTTCTTTTATATATAAAAAAAAAGTCCCAAAATACTCAACAGGATGAGCCAATTGTTGTTTACTAAAGAACAGCTAGTGGGTAATAAAATAAAATAATGCTTTAAAGAGTTGTCTTTGGAGTGGTTAGGTCATGAATCTTCCAGCTTCCCACCTGATGCAGGTGATTCCTTCCTGTCCCTGGGCTCTGCAATCTGCTGCTCAGACTTGCTTCTACATTTGGTGCTTTTAAAAATTTCTATCATCTTGAGTCATTTTTTGAAATTCTTGACATCAAAAACATTTTTTCCTAATTTCTATGAAACAAACTTGTATTACAAAACAATCATTTAAAATGTTGGCTTAAGATATTGTGACAACCAATCCCTAGACCTCTGTGTTGAGATGTATGTACATTAATGATCAGTCCTTGATCCAGTAGGAATCTGTACAAATTAGGGATTTCCATATTCCAGGAAATGTAAATCCTGGAAGGGAATCAAGTGCAAAGCAGGCTTGAGAAACAGGTCGGTGGGACGGCACACTATCTCCCTGCTCACTAGCATCAGCACCAACACTAGCTCCCTAAAACTCTTCCTCATTTGCCCTGCCTCTGAGAAAGCCCCACGTTTTCTGGGGATTCATGTCCTACTCATGAGTTTCTTGCAAACACAAAATTTTAGTTACCAGAAAACCATTATTGAGAATGAGGTTTTCAGGGTGACAACAAGAGATTGTTTCTCCAACCTTGTGATTATTCAGTCTAATAGGTTGGCCGGCCTCCTTGCTTCTTATGAATGTCACTTAATTGACTAGAAACAGTCAGAGAGAATATATCTCAAGTAGTTTAACTTGTTTCCAGATTCATTTTTCTGGCCTAAAATAATGATCCTGTGATTGGATTAAATTCAAATTATGGGAGATGGGTTGTCACATGCTACTTAATATTGACATGGTCTACAATGAAAGTCTGCCCACATACAGTCCCAAAGACACACACAGAACATTTAGAACTTTTCAGAGTTAGCAAAAAGGATAATGCATTCAACCTCCAGCTACCACTACTGAATCAGAGCCAAACTTAAACTTGAGGTGGCAAGGATTGAGAAGAGTTCCCTAATCCTGAAATGGAAGAGTCAAAACAAATCACTCCCCCATGGAAGAGTGACCTTCAGTGAAAAGGCACAGCCAGAGAACGGAGCTGCTACAGGGAAAGAACAGAGGGGGTGCAAAGCTACTTAACTCTTTCTCTGATTTCCAGCCAAACCAGGGACCAGATACAGATACTCTACTGCTGCTGATCAATCTGACCTGGTTCCTCTGACTAAGGTAGAAGTGGATTGTCGTTCTGATGATGTAAGTGAGCACAGTTCAGGTCAGGTTATATTCCTTTTGATTATAAAAAGAAACGTTCCATATTTCTACAGTTAGCTGTAATGAAAGCATATTTGGAGCTGTTACACTAAATCCCATAAATTCTTACCTGTCCCCAGGTTTCTGATTGTTGTTTAACTTACTATGATTCACATGCTTTGATTTTAATTCCGTTTTCTATTACTTAAAATGCCTGCCCTTGAGGCTATGTTTAAATGGTCCAGAGTTTTCAGCAAGGCTAGGCTTTTCTGACAAAAGTCATCTCTTCTTGTGCTGTAACTGCCACTGCCAGCCCTTGCTTGGCCAGGACATTTCCATTGTTAGTAGTCAGTGGAACCCTGGCCAACAGCTGTAATGAGCCAAGAATTGCTGATTGGTTGACTTGTATTTATTTTCCCCTTTGGAACACTTGAATCAATCATAGAAATGTATTGCTAATTTGAATGCCATGTTTCTCCAGTGAATGCATTTTGAATGTCATTTGTTGGAATAAGATATGAAGTGGGAAGTAGCAAAGGTGACTCACGATTACACAGTTATGGAAAAGAGGAAAAGTTTACATTCTTATGAAGAGAATTTTCTTTTCTTTTCTCTTTTTATTAATGTGCTCCGTCTCTGTCAATCAGGTTAGTAATGGTGATAACTCCTCTGGATAGAACAAAAGTCATCATTTTCTTAATTAAGCCATTCTCAATGTAAAGATGTGCACTGGAAAAAAAGATATATGAATATATGTGAATGGTGTTATTTCACTGAATATACATGTATGAAAGTCTCAAAGAACAAATTTAAAAATAAAAAATAAGATATCATCTAATGATAAAAAAGATGTGCAAAGGGAAAGAAGGAATGAAGGAACAAGCAAGTGAAGGAACAAAGGAACAAAGAAAGAGAGAGACAGATACAGAGACAGACAGACAGACAGGTATAGAACTGAAGTCTATAATCCCAGCACCCAGGAGGTAGACACACAGGAGGCTCAGGGGTTTGAGTCCAGCCTGAGTTGTATAGCAAGATACAGTCTCAAAAAGCATTATGAAATAATTTCTACCACCATCAACCAAGGAACTAAATTTTTCTTTACTAACTTAAATATCATTAGTTAAGGTTTGGAGGGGGGTTGGGGAAAGGTAAGAGGAATTTCAGGATAATATAGTGGAAAAATATAATTAGGGTTTTCTCAATGAGTAGGATCTTTGTATTTAAAGAGACAAGAAGATTTACTCTCCTTGTCCACTGCTCTTATTGGTAAAGATATCTGGTGGCATTGTATATGTGGATGCTCACCAGAGTCTGCCCATGGTGGTTGTTCTTCTGATAAATACGGGGTTTGCTAAGATGGAAAGGAGGAGACTCAAATAAAAGTGGAGGCACGTAGGTCATAGTTTTCATCCAGGTCAAGATTTCTGGATGTCCATACTTTCCAGATATTTCTAGGTCCCCAGGTGGCTAATCCTTCACACACAGTGTAAAGTTTGGTTCATTTCACTGCATCAGTTTTTATGACTTTGTATGTTCTACTAGTCAGAATATAAGTAAGGGTGAACTGTGTTGGGCTTGTTTTCAAAACATTTAAATCTCAGTAACTTCTAGTAAGCACATTAAAGTAGACTGACATGTCTCAGGTTGTCACTGTGGATTTCCTGTCTCATGAAAATCCTGTCTAAGTGACACCTTGCATCTTGTCATCCCAATTTTATCTAAAAACAAAACAAAAAACAAACGAGCAAACAAACAAAACGACTAACATTATTAAGTGTTTAAGATAAAAGTGGTTATTCTGACTTGAACAACAGACACTGATTCATTTTCTTGCTTCTGGTCTTCTTCAGAAGAGCCATTCAGCAAGTGAAATCCTATATTTGACTTTCAAAAGAAATCCTACACCTTACTCACTGCGCTTACCTGATGATTTACTTGATAGACTTTGTCATCTCACTCTTCCTCACTGTCAGTCCAGGCAATGACTTGTCAGACTGGGCAGTTCCATTCTCCTGAAGGCAGTCACTTATTTCCTATGCATGGCTTTGAACGTGGCCCTACAGCTCATGCATTAGAAAGAGTGCATAAAAATGTTGGAGGGAAAGGCCCCAATTTAAAAAAAAAATGACTGTGTTGAGGATGTTTACCAACATTGTGGAAGTAAGTTGATTATCTGCGAGACTGGCTTGTTCTCTTTCTCTTGACTTCTCTTGACTTCAGACTTTTGCCATGGGATGTTGTGCCCAAAAGGCTCTCATTAGATGATAACATCTTGATACCGGACTCCCTAACTTGTATAATTATAATTAAATGTTTTTCTTTATATAAATTAGTCACTTTACTGCAGAACCAATCAAGGACCTCCAGAACTACACTGACTCTTTAAGATGTAAGCATCAATCACTGATCTGCTACCTCCAATAAGACAAGGGGTACCTGTGTGCAAAGGATTCCAGCCCCACTTAGGAAATAATTGCTCTATTAATAAACATTACTGTTGCAGTCACCCTAGGCAGTCACTGTGAGTTTCCACCTAGAACTCAATAGAACTGTATGATTAGCTCTGATGAGAACAGGTAGAACACTTGAATAAATCATAGAAATGTATTACTATTCGGATGCCATGTTTCTCCAGTGAATACATTTTGAATGCTGTTTGATGGAATAAGATGTGGAAAGGGAAGTAGCAAAGGTAATTCTCACAATTACACATACGGAAAAGAAGACCCATGCATGGCCTAGAAACAAGACAAATATTACGACACAGTATTACTCCCTGGTTTTTGTTGTTGTTTTTTTGAGACAGGGTTTCTCTGTGTAGCCCTAGCTGTACTGGAACTCATCTGTAGACCAGGCTGGCCTCGAACTCAGAAATCCACCTGCCTCTGCCTCCCAAGTACTGGTATTACAGGCATGCACCACCACCGCCCGGCTATTCCCTGGTTTTAGATAATGGTTGTATGAGCATTACTGGTTAGAATTAGGGTGGTGAGTTTCTGGAGAGCAGGGATGCCAGCATTCCCAAGACTGTTTCAGGGACCAAGGTTTTATCATCTCTAAACTGACCTGTCTGAGTTACAACTGCTCACACCAGGCTGGCACAGCTGCTGACAGCTAGCTCTGAAGACAATTTGAGGAAGGCTTCAGGCTTAGTTGGCATTATTGTTCATCAGTCTTCTAACAGGTTAAGAGTGCCCTGTAAATGCTCTGCAGGGAGAGACTGAAGAGCTTGGCTGGCATGATAGTTGGCTGCCTTCATTTTAATAATCAACTTAGAGGAAATAGACTGATGTCAGTACTCGGGAGTTTGTCGACATAACTGGACTTACATCATTAAGTTTTGAAGGCTGTAGTTCATTGGGAAAAACTAACTCTGAAGTGTGGTGTAAATTTCAGCCATATAATCTTCTCTATCAACTGATCTTAGATTTCCATACTCTGTATATGGTTTTGGTAATGTTTGCATACTGCTGTGTCAGATACTCATAAACAGTACTGTACTAAGGATCCCAATGTAAAGAGAACCCCACTGAGATTATGATGTAATCAGATCAATTATAATACCTCTTCTATCTAGTGAGGAGAGAGAATAGGTAAGTAAGATTAGCATATGAAAAACTGCTTTAGATACAATTGTATTTCCAGCTCAGTCCTTTGTGAATGGAAGGACCTAAAACCCCTGTAGTGATGTCCTTCAAGGCTGACATTAATTGGTCATGTCAGTTAGTGAGTTAGCCAGGAGGTAAGATTTGTGTTTCTAATCTCTTAAACTCCCAACTCATTTTGGGGAGAGTGATAGGAGCTGCTTCAAACTGTGAGCGGGAGGAGGAGAAGAGGGTAGTCAAGAGTTATTAGGGGCACCAGTTGCTTGAAAATTACCTGGACAGGATTAGCACATGCCCAGGTTAAAAGTTGGTCTTCATCAAGGCACCCTACAGACCAAGACATTGTCCTGTTCCTGTGTCAGTTCCCAGATCAGGACAAAGGATCCTTGAATATTTCCCTCATCTCTCTCCCTGATGGATATCCCCCTCAGACTTCTTTTCCATTCACACCCCCTGATGGAAATCGTTGATGGCATGTGGAGGGGCTGTCTGGGTGCTTATGAATACTCAGATACTTAGTGTTCCAGGAACAGCCTCAGATGGAGTGATGCCAGGAAACCCAGACATTTGGGGCTCCGTGCTATGAATGAGACAAAGCAACCTTGAGTCTTGGGATACCCAGCCCAGACTGGCGCCGCTGAATCCTGATAGCACCCTGGGCTCCTGCGAGCTGCTGGACCCCCCCATGGCTCCACACATTCTCAGCCTCTTCTGGACTTCTTGCTCTGGGTATCCCAACTCTATGTCGCCATATTCTACCAACTTTCAGTTTGTGTTCCTGTTGGTTTGCTATAAAAAAGTCAAGCCCTGAAAGCATGGATTTAATCTCCTAGGTAGTAAGACACTTCCTGAAACAGGTCCAGGAAAAAGACTGCCCATTTCAAACATGGGTGGCGATATGGAAAAACATTGGAGCCATTTGTGGGGGCAAGCTTCTTTTCTGATGGACCTAACCATGTGTAAGGCAAAGTGTCCACCCTTTTAGAGCAAGAGACTTTCTTCAACCCAAGTAGAAAGAAAGAAACTGAGAGATTCTATAGCCAGGGCTTGCAGTCTAGTCCTATGAAAGCTACTGCAGAATGTTGTCCCTGGAGAGACAACACCAGGGTCCGAGTCAACATTCCACACTCTCCACAAGCGTTGAAGGTATTCTTTTAATTTTGAAATTGTAATATAATTATATAATTTCTCTCTTTCCTTTCTCTATCTCCAAATCCTCCCATACCCACCTCCTTCCTCTCTTTCAAATCCATGGCCTCTTTTTTTACTGATTATTGTTACATCAATATGTATACACATATACATTCTTAAATACAACCTGCTCGGTCTGTATGTTGTTTCTTGTATATATGCTTTTAGGACTGCCACTTGATATTGGATAACCAATTGGTGTGCTCTTCCCTGGGGGAGATTATTTCTCCCACGCTCAGCATCCCTTAGTGACCTGCAGTTCTTTGTGCAGGGTTGAGGCCCTGGTCTTTCCCTCACCTACTTTGGCATGTCTATTGGTATCAGCCCTGCTCATCTCATGTGTAGGCAGTCATGTGGGTGAGGCTTTATGAATGTTCCTTCTGACATTCCTAAGAGGCACAGTCTCCCCTCAAACTCTCTGGTCCCTTTGCTCTTAGTTTTTGATCAGTCAGCCAGCCTTTACAGACCCTTTACAGGAATCCTCCTTTATAAGGCAACGATCCTTACTGTTTGTTTTACCTCCATGGGGAAAGATGATCTGTGGAAGCTAGGGTGCATGCAAATGAGTTATTTGGTCAAATCCCATTGAGCATCTTCCCACAGCATGGACACATCCAGATCAGAAACTGAACCCTTGCCAGTTACAGGACCCCAGCAAGTGCCATCTATTATTTTCATAGACTCCTCGTAGGAATGAAAATTATACTAAAAAAAAAAAATCTGCTAATGTAAGATCTGAGAGGTGACTTAAGGAAGTGGGTGTTTCTCAACAGGCTAAATGAGCTGCACACAATATTAAGGTTGCCCCAGCTGCTCTCCCCTCCGCCTTCTATCCCCTAAATAGGTAAAGCTGTTAACCTAAGTCTACTTAACAAGCTCCATCTCTTGATCTTGTGTTTTCATTGGAGCCTTTCTTACACACTTCAAAGATGCAGAGATGCAAACTTTCTATTGCATTTTATACACATCATGATGCTGATTTAATGTAATTCTGTTATATGTGTTCATGATTGCTTTAACATAACTGTTTTTGGGTACGATTTTAACCTGAGCCAAAACTCAAGGCTCTTGCATCCAAGTCCCTGCAACTGAGTAGAAAAATCTGTGGTAGTTAAGTCTTTCTTCTCATATTTTAACTAACTTTATGATCCGATCACACAATTACACTTCTAGGCATGCTTAATTCGTGATGTATATATGGTGCAAGCAAAGGCAAGTGTTTTAAAGGTGATTTTATTACATTTATTTGCTTGTTTTGTGGGGCAGCCATGCATGTGCCATGGGATGTGAGTGGGCGTCAGCTTTCTGGGGTAAATTCTCTCCTTCTACCATGTGAGTTTCAGGGATTGAATTCAAGTCTTCCGGCTTAGCAGCAAGCACACTTACCTGCTGAGTCATACTGCAGTCTGTATGATATTTTTACATTTGCAATTATGTGGTCAAGACGTAGGTGCTATTGCTTGTCTTCCAGTGGTTCCTCCTGGTTACCACTGAATTTTTAAAAAACAAAAACAAAAATAAAACCATTTCCCCCCCCCCCAAAGATCTTATCTTGATGGATTTGACTAAAACAAACAAACAAACACCAAAAAATCTGGTCGTTTTAAGAAAGGCTGTTGTTGAGTGTACAAATGGTATCACCTGTGCTTGATCCTATTACAGTTAAATATAATTGAGATTCGGTTCTCTTTTGCAGTGTATCGAAAGCAGTGGCTTATCCCAGTAGTTCATCATGCTACTGTGGAGCAGTGACCAGATACCTTCAAGGAAGGAAACAAACACAGAATGCATTGGAGACATCAGACATTTATCCTGCCTTTTATTGAAGGCAGGATAGAAATATGTCTAGGAGTATTAGTGTGTGTTATCTGTATTTCAGATGTAGCCTTTCATGTTTTCATTGGAATGCACACTTTGTATTAAGAAAATAGCATGTTTTCTAAAGACAAATAAGGTAGAGAGGAACTATCAAGAAAAAAATGTAGAGATTTATAAGTAAGGTATATTTTTGGCAAAGAATGTTAAAGTTAAAAGGTAATGACTTCAGAGGAGAATGGGTTTTATGTAGTAGTTTTGACCTAAGTAAAAGATTGTTCCTAAAGGGAAAGAGAAATAAAAACACTATCAAAAAAATAACTGGAACCCTAACCCACATTGCAGAAGGTTAAGTTACAAAGAGGTTTATAAAATTGTATAACTCAAGGATTCTGTATGCACATGATTAAGTTGATGATAATTAATGCTAATTAAAAATTCTAAGTGTCAGACTTTTGATGGTTACTCATTTTATGAGTCAGTCTGCCCAGATGTTAGGAGGAGCTGCAGAAAGATACAGTGGCACCAGAGACACTCCAATTTTTAATAGTAGAGACAACAGAGACAGTCCAAAATGCTCCAGGGAAGTAATCCTAGGCAAAAGAACAAGCCAGATTGATAGCCCAAACCATGGGAAATAATATATTGTACCAGGCTAATAAAGTACCTGCTACTTCAGAGAAACCTCAGGCAGAGGTTTCTAAAGGGTAATGCTTGCCGAAGCTATGGGGAACCAAGACACTGGGAAAAAGCTGCACTCGACAGAGTTCTAAGAAAATATGGCTTTCTCCACTCTGCAAAAGAGGACGTTGTCTGTCTGAATGGTGACCTTCAGACAGAATGATGGATATATTTAAGGTCTGAAGCTGTCCCAGGTTTCCTTTTGAAAGCTGGACTCCAGTGCCAATAACCATTGAGGTGCCTTGGATAACTTTTGATGTCACAGTAAAATTGTTAATGGGGTGTCACTCAATGCTTTACTTGATAAGCTAGGATCCCTTGTTAAAATGCTGTTGGAAATGCCCCAAGGCAGAAGGAGTTCTTGGTGCCAGCTTCACCTTGCACCATATAAACCCTAAGAACAAGGCATAGCAGTGGGAGTCACCACCTAAAAGGTAGGCTGATTCCCATACTGATCGCTAGCTTTTCCCTCTGCTCTCTAGTACGCAGATAATTAGGACTTAGAAGCTATAGCAGCTATATAGTGTAGCGTGCAGAGGAACAACAAAAATGGCTTTGATAATTCTCCCCCAAAATATCAACACATCTTTTACAGGACTTGGAGAAAATGGGCACAATAATATATAAACTGACTGAAAATGCCTGATGAACTCAGGGGAACATAAAATTCAATTGTCCAAACAACAAAAAACAATTATCAAGAGACCTCATAACTCATGTTACTGCCTTACTCTCTTGTGGCTTTTGTGAAAAAGGATAGAGTCTACAACTCAAAAAAAAAAAAAAAACCAACAACAACAGCAGCAACAACAACAAAAACAACAGTAAAAGCTCTGTCTGTATAATTTACTCTTGAGGTAGAATTAAGCTACTACTTTTCTTTAACATAGTATAAAAGACAAAGTTGCTCACACCTGTTTTAACAGATAATCTTGCTTGTCCAGTTGATACCTATGAGAAAAGGAAACCTCAGTTAGCCTTAGTTAAGGGACTGTCTCTATTGGACTGGCCAGTGGACATGTCTATGGGGAATTTTTTTTGATTGTTCATTTACGTAGGAAGTCCATATTCGGTGTTTACTATTCCTAGGCCGGTGCACCTGGGCTCTCTAAGACTGGCAGCCGAGGGCCAAGGGAAGCAAACCAGTCAGCAGGGGTTCCTTTGTGGTCTCTCCTTCATCTTCATTTCTTGCTTCCGGTTTCCTGCCTTGGTTTCCTGGACTCCCTGTCCCCATAGTTCAAAATCCTAGTTTGGTGTCCTGAGCTTGAAGTAGCCCTGGCCTTCAACAAGTTCAGCTTTGACTTGTCTGAGCCAACTGTGGCCCTGGCTGTTCTGTTAACTCAAAACTGGCTCAGCACAGCATCTTTAAAAAAAAAAAATCTAGTTAATGCAGTAGGAGGAATAGTACTCCTGTGGGAGTCTAGGAGGGAATGGTGTTTTGTTTTTTGACAGTGGGAAGCCCCTGAATTAATCTCAGAGTCTTCAGAGTGAATGGGATTGGGTGTAGAGACAGAACCCCTGAGAATGACAGAAGATCTGCAGTTGAGATTCAGCCTTACACAGTTGAGGGTGCCAGGCCTCTCTTGACTCTAGGTCAGCTAAGTCATGGCCACAAAATAAACCTGGATATGGGGTGAGAATGAGGACAGTCTATAAAGAGCAAACCAGACCTCATGCCTTATTATGAATGACCTTCAGAGCACAGCAGGGAGAGTTCCACTGTGGCTGCTGTTGGTCTGGGTGCATTGGAGCCGCAGACTTGCCTGTCCAGGACTCTATAAGCGGAAGGAACCTGGCAGGTTGTGGTGGAGCCATCCATCTTGACAGTACCCGCTGATCTTTTGCCAGCTCAAGTTTTTGGCCTCTGGTTATACTGTATGAGGGATCACAGTGGCATTTACTGACCTTATGAGTAAGAAATGAACATCTGCTCCTTCACATTTGCCAACCTAATCAGTTGTGAATTTTTCTGGTGGCCAGCTTCAGCTTAGAACCCTGCAGGGAGGAATTCTAGGACACATTGCTCCTGTTTAGCTAACATTGTAGCAATACAACACCTACCTGTAGTCTTGCCACTGTCTCAGGTGAAACAGTTACCTTAGCAGTTAAAAGTCCACAGGAGCCTCCAAGTGTGTCATTTAGGAAGGTCTTAATTGCACACTTGACATACCTAACTGGGGCAAGGTCTGCATCACAGTGCTTAGCCACTACAGCTAAAAATAGAGGAAAGTGTCAGTTAAGCAAAGTCAGCTACCTTCAACCACTTGCCAACCTGCCCTCCGTCCCGTGGAGCACAATTAGCCTAAAGACATCTTCTATGAATCTTATATATTAAGAGGCAGCAGGGATTAAAAGAAAAGATACTCTTTCAACATCCACGTTCAAGAAGTTTCTTGTATCTGTTTAATCTTTGCTGCTCAATGATAGATGGTAGTTTACTTTCATTTGAGGATCAAAAGCTCCGGCCACTCCGAAAGCAATGGCATTCCATGTAATTTTTACATTTCTTTAATCATCACCTTGTTTAAAGTGCCTGCTACACTACATAAACAAGTCTTTTTCAAGTGTCTCTTTCAAATGCAATTTAGGTTTTGATTCATAGATCAGCACCCTGCTTTTATTTCTCTGATCAGTGTTTATAAAAAGGATCTCCTTATTTTCTCTAGAACCTGGAAAACAGAGTGTACGCCAGTATGTTCTATGACATTCCAGTGACTGTGAGCAGAGGCGCTCACCCAGACACATGTGAGCCCTTTCCAGAGGTTTGCAAAGATCTCTGAAGATCTCTGTGAGCTTCACAGGGAGGCAGGGAATTGAGATTATCTGCTAGCAGATAGCAGGCCCTGGTGACTCACCCCAGGGACATGCTCTGCTCTGTCCCTCTCCCTTTCTGTCTCCCCTCCCCCACTGGAAAAGATTCTGCAACCACAGTTGCATCAGGAAACCCTTTCTATGTATTTACTGCAGTTGAAGGATTTGGGGCTCTTCTGTGAATGGGGGCACAATCAGTCACCACATGCTCCAGCAAGGTTTCCCTGTTCATCTCCCGCCAGAAGCAATTTCTGCTTCACTTGTTTTATTCATTCTTGGACACAGCCGTGACAAGGTGAAATGTGTGGGTGTGTTTTGAAGGCCCTGTGACCTCCCTCAGCTGAGGACAACTAGAGCACATGGGAAGCCCCTCCCTAAGCAAATTCTTTCTGTGGCCTTGCTGGACAGGTTCTGCTTAGGATCCCTGAATCAGTGGGGTGACACTTGTCCAGCTGAGGCCACCAGTCAAGCCACTCCCCTAGAGCCCTCCAACTGGGCCTTATGATTGAGACAGCTGTCCAGGCAGCAGTGAGAGTTCTCTGGCCTACCAATGACTCAAGCTTCTCAGTGTCTTTCATGTAGTCAACTTTGAACCTCTTGCAACAAGGTCAGTATCTATTATTGGCAATCCTATCAGTTTACCAAGTAGAATTAATAGTCATTCAATTATCATAAATAAAAAGGCTAGGTACTCACCAAGTTTGGAAAATGAAAGGAGACTGTCATCTGCATTGGGGACTGTCCTAACTGCTTTATAGCCATCTAATGAAGGGTAGCTAATATCTCATTTTTCTAATCTCTTTTAATGTGTTTTTCCTAAAGCTAAAACTCATTTTAAAACTTTGTTCCAGGGGAAGCTCTCAGTAAGGAAGCTGAGGTCCCACTACTCCTGCCCTGGCCCCTACCCAGCGTTCAGTTCAGATTTCTGTGTCCTTCCCTCACTTTGACCAGAAAATGAGGGCACTAGCTTTTGCTACTGCATTGGAATAGCCAATTAATGTAGCACAGAGCTGTAGCAAGATCCATTGTCTGTGCTTGGGGGAGTATTTGGGATAAAAAGCAGGGACTTATAACCCAGCACTCGTCCTCCTTGCTGTGTGTCATTACCTCCACATTAAGCATCTTCCCTCCTAGGTCTACATAGATACAGGACAATGCTGTATTCTAGGGTACCATGGAAAGTGTTCATTTGGGATTCGCGGCAGATTCAGTTGAGCTTTCCAAATCATCTTTGCTGCATGGATTCATGAACAGGAGTCTACGCACATGAGCTAATGATCCAAATTTGGGTCCAGTTAATCCTGATTCAAGCAATTTGCAAAACAAACAAACAAACAAACAAACAAACAAATACTAATCTTTCCTCTCAAATTACCCCTTCAATTCTACCTGGGAAGGTTTTTAACTACATTCTTCTCTTGATATTCTTTTAAAAAAGAAAGAGAAGACAAAATCTGTTACACTGGTCTGTGGGATGTTTGAGCCTTAGGCCAACACATTTCAAAAGTTAGAAGAACCCTTGAATATCTATCTCATTTTTCCAACATTTCTTTCTTTGGCTTTGAGTTTATCGACTTGAGAGACTGCTATCTCTGCCCTTTCCTTGACTTCATTCAGCCCATGTTGCTGCACCTAATGCTTGGAAAGGTATTGATTGACTTGTGTGTCTTATAAATATAAAAATAATACTAAAATAAAAATAACCCACAATCTTTATATAGATTTTTGTTGTTTGCTTTGACATAAACTAGTTGAAAGTATGAAAGGAATAATCAAGACTTTTGAGTACTGAGTGGGAAATCAAGTTTGCTTACATTCCCAACATTTGTGGCAGATGCACAAGGTCCATTGTGACAGCTGTTGATCCCTGGAATCTCAGAACCTGGTTGATAGTTTCCACCAACTGTAAATCACACAATATAGTGTGCGCAGGTTTGCCATGTTGTGAAACAGCTGCAGCTGCTTGCTTTATCATTAGTTCAATGTCTCATTCTTCTCCTGGGCAGAGGGCACAGACCTTAAAAGGTGACATAAATCAATGGGTATTCATTAGATTCAATGACATTTTAGCTCAAATCATTTAATCAGTTCAAACCCTCATAGCAGATAATATTCTCAGGCATAAACATACATATTATATGATATATGGTGATTATTAGTGGTAGTCTATGAACCTATGAGACTGTGGATTAGCAACCCAAGAAGGGCATTTATATTTAATGTTGGTGGTTTTGTCAATAGGTGTACTCCAGCTAATCTGAAAAAAGGCAATGTGGAGTGTATATTTATCTAAGATTTGATTACAAGGATGCCCCAGTGTGACAATTACATCTAAAATGTGCCCGACTTTCTTTTGCTCAGCTAATGTCTTTCAGAGGACAGGTTTGGTTGTAATTCAAAGGTCAAGGAAGAATGCTCTGACTTGCTGTAAGGAAAAGCTGCCCCTATCTCTCTGTCTCTCTCTGTGTCTCTGTGTCTGTGTCTCTGTCTTTCTCTCCCTCCCTCTCTGTCTTTTAATCATTAGCCATAATTCAGATTTGAGAAAAACTGGGCAGACATGCCAACCTGGTCCCTTCTGCCAAGCTGTTTCCTTAGCACATAGTTTTCAGCCAACAGCAACAGCTGGGAAATCCATGGCATTGCAACCACCTCTGGAAGTTTCTGCTACCTCCAGTTGCCGCTGTGACTTTGTGTTCTCAGCTGAACTTCATCCATTGGAGTCTAAATTCAGCTCAGATGCTCCTTGTCTGCCGTTGCTTGAAATGCAGAGATCAGCATGTGAAGGTCCTTTGAAGGATCCTGTGCTCCATACTGGGCATAGCTTTGTGTGAAGAAATGAGTGTAGGAAACATATTATACATCATCTCAAAGTTGTGATAGATAAAACTTAACTCTACCTGCTCTGCATTTTGAGGAATTATTAATTGTAATTTTGAGTAACAACAGGGACATTTCTCTTGGTCCAGAGCAGCAACCTACCAGCTGGAAGTCAAAAAACCCTAGGGTTCAATTTGGTCTTCTGTCCTTCCATCTCAGCCAAACTATCCTAGCCCAAATTTTCAGTAGGAGAAAAATCCATTAGCAAGTCATTACAAAATCCACATGTGCAAACCAGGAAACCAAACATCCTTCCAACAGTCTATCACTTAAACTTTCCAACTGACTCTCAGCTTCAGGTAATGGTTATAGGAAAATGCAAATTTCCTGGAATTCTGCTATAAATACCAGAAGGCTGAGGAGAATTCTTTAAGTTCTGAGGACCTTGGTGCACCTGTTCTCACTGCCTCAATAGTAGTCCAGATAGAGCTGAAGGAAGGTGATCTAGCTGGTGGGCCAGTTTTTCTCAACTGTACTCTGTGAAGCCCATGCTATTTTGAGAAAGGAGAGAAAAGGTAAGCAGGTAAATTGAACCATTCATGCCTGCCCCCTCCACTGTCATGTAAGTCATTCCAATTCAAAGCTCTTAAACTTCCCAAATGAAGAAAACATTTCAACCTATGGAAGCTTGAGGAACTGATGTCACATCTACCACTTGATGTTCGCATTTCGTTACTGGCTCCATCTGCTGGCAAACTTATGTTACTGGATCAAAATATTTGAGGCAATCATTTCAAAGTTTTAGAGACAGAAAAACATGCTTCATTTGCCGAAACTGCAGCAAATAGGAACATGTGATAGAAGAATTGTCTTATCTCTCCTGGCAGCCAAAATTCAAAGACCATATGAAGCTCAAGAAAAAGGAAGACCGAAGTGTGGATGCTTCAGTCCTTCTTAGAAGGGGGAGAAATATTCACTGGAGGAAATACAGAGACAAAGTGTGGAGCAGAGACTGAAGGAAAGTCCATCCAGAGTCTTCCCCACCTGGGGATCCATCCAATATACAGACACCAAACCTGGCGCTATTGTGGAATGAGAGCTTGATATAGCTGTCTGCTGAGAGGCTGTACCATAGCCTGACAAATACAGAGGTGGATGCTCACAGCCAACCATTGGACTGATCATGGAGTCCCCAGTGGAGGAGTTAGAGAAAGGACTGAAGGAGCTAAAAAGGTTTACAACCCCATAGGAAGAACAACAATATTAACCAACCAATACCCCCAGAGCTCCCAGGGACTAAACTACTGACTAGAAAGTACACACAGTGATCCATGGCTCCAGCTATCTATGTAGCAGAAGATGGCATTGTTGGACATCAATGGAAGGAGAGGCCCTTGGTCCTGTGAGTCCTCGATGACCCAGTGTGGGGGAATGTGAGGGTAGTGAGACAGGAATGAGTGGGTAGGAGGGGGAACACCATTATAGAAACAGTGGGAAGGGGAATGGGATAGGGGGTTTCTGGGTGGGGGAACCTGGAAAGGGTGTAACATTTGTAAATAAATAAAATATCAATTAAAAATAACATGAGGGCATGGGTACATAAGCAATGGACCAACAGAGCTTGAGATAAAGGAAGGCAAGGAGAACCAGCATCCCAATATCCCTTCATTGGAGTGTCCCCAGTACCACTCTTCTCTAAGCCCCAGTTTGCAACATTTCTATCACCCATCAATAATGGTGTATGATAACAAACAGGTCTTAAGGTATAGGCCTTTGGGGGACAGTCATGATTTAAACTATAACATTCTGCTCTGGTCCCCATAGCTTCCTGTTTTTCTCAGCACAAAACAAATTAGTCTTATGTTCAGAATCTTAACCAGCATTAGCTTTATTCAACAGTACAAATCCAGAGTCTACTCTGATACTTGAGACAAATTTCTGGATGTGAGTCTTAAAAAATCAAAGCAAAGAGCTTACCTGTAAGATTGTGGCATGGGATAGCCATTGCCAATCCCAAGGAAAGAATTCTGGGTCAAGAAAGGAAGGATCAGACCAAACCAAGACAAAAACTCCGTGGGACAAATTCTCAGGTCTCCATGTCCTGCATCTTGGGCACATGATAGCATACTGGCTTCCCAAGGGTTTTGGTCTTGTATCTCTGGATTTGCTGGCTTCATTCCACGTGACCTTTCTCAGGTCAGCTTTGCATGCAGCCTGTAGCCTTATAATGTCTAAGTCAGATTTCCATTGCTGTGAGGAAATACTTGAAATAAATAACCTAGAAGCAGGAAAGATCTATTTGTGCTTCCAACTTTCCGAGACTTCAGCCTATGATTACTTGGCTGTGTTGTTTTGGGACATGTTATGAAGCAGAGTACCACAATAGTGAGCCTGTGATAGACCAAAGCCACTCACTTTATGGGGAGAGAGATTTTGAAGATATAGAGGAAGAGGATAGCCTCAATATCTTGATAAGGCAAACATCCATTTGCTAGGTACCAGATCACAATGTTTCAACCACCTTTCAATACTGTCACAGGCAGACTACCAAATCTTGCATACATTGCTTTTAGGGGACATGACTGATGCAGACTATAGATGTTCTATATTCTTGGCATCTCTGTCTTCCCAAGGATCCATCAAGGCTTCGGTTCTCACTGCTGTACATATCATCATAACAGTAGCTTCCATCAGTTACTCTGATGCCACTCTTCGCTGTTGTCTTCCTGAACTTATTTTGAAATTTAAGTGGAAGCCTTCATGACCCTCTTCACTTTGACATTCATTATGTTGTGAAGCAGTGTTATGTGGGTGGCACCAAGGTCTGTCATAAGTGGGACCTTTACCAGGGCCCACTTGACCATGGCTATAGTCACTTCTGAGTGTTCTGATGTCCATAATCACAGGGAAAATGATACAGGGAAAGAACTCCATCACCACCTCAGTGATAGCTAAGGTCCAAAGACTCATCTTTCAAAGAAGAGTCTAGAAGGAGGTTTATACAGCCACGCATTTGATCCCACGATAAGCAAGAGTTTGCCAGTTCCTTGGGTGCACTTGAGGAATCCGTCTTGCTATCCTGGCACAAAGTGCATGGTTTTCTAACACCACTGATCTTAGCACCCTAGAAGCACTCCTATACCCATATCAACACCTTTGAATCCACAGTTTTTAGGGGCCAAACTGTGATTATTAGGTATTTCCTCTGTTTTGCTCCCATTTCTCATGATAAACTTAGCTAAAGTGGCCAGCGGTATTCCAGTCACTGCCTGAATGCCTTGAAATTTCCTCTGCCAGATCAACATGTCACCTTCAAAGCTCAACCTCCTCCCACAAGGGCAGGTCAGGGACAGAATGCACCTAGACATAGTATACTGGTTGGTTTTGTGTGTCAACTTGACATAGGCTGGAGTTATCACAGAGAAAGGAGCTTTGGGGAAGTGCCTACATGAGATCTAGCTGTGGGGCATTTTTCTCAGTTAGTGATCAAATGGGGAGGGTCCCTTGTGGGTGGTGCCATTTTGGATTCTATAAGAGAGCAAGTTGAGCAAGCCAGGGGATTCAAGCCATTAAGGAACATCCCTCCATGGCCTCTGCATCAGCTCCTGCTTCCTGCCCTGCTTGAGTTCCAGTCCTGACTTCCTTTGGTGATGAATAGCAGTGTGGAAGTGTAAGATGAATAAGTCCTTTCCTCCCCAACTTGCTTCTTTGTCATGATGTTTGTGTAGGAATAGAAACCCTGACTAAGACACACTTTAAGACATTCTATTTACTTGCCAGAGTATGACAAGGCTGGTCTTTCCAAATGAAACCTTACATTATCTGAAATCCTAAGAGTAAACCCTCTATTTTTGGAATTTCTGTGAGCATTTTGGTCTCTGAGCCCTCCACTTCTGCTCGCAGCATCCTAAGCTTGCTTTATTCTTCTTTTCCAAATTTGCTAGTTCTAAATGTTTCCAAATCACACCCCTGGACAGAGTCTGCAATGACCCAGTTTCTTTGGGCTTCTTTTCTGTATCAACAAGGTTTCTGTTAGCATGTAAGAAAATATCAGAGATAATCAGCTTCAGAGAAAAATGTCTGTGCTATTGATTGATTGACTGATGGACTGGTTGGTTGATTTACTTTTCATGGTTTCAGGCCTTGGGTCTTAATCAATTGGCTAGGTTGCTTTTATGTCTGTGACAAGGCAAGTGCATCACAGTGACATTGAACTGGGGAGGAAATTGCTCATCCTAGTGCATCTAGGAAAGATGGGGTAGGGAGGGTAGAGGAAGGGAGGGTAGAGGATACCAATATCTCCTTTAAGATAGAAAGTGACACCCTCTCACCACTGGTGTCTAGGGAACAGAAATGGAAATTCTTAGGTCCTAATGTTTCTTTTAATCACACAATTCACAAGACTTCATTCTGTTAGGCTCTTCATCTTAAAAGTCTCAGTGTCTCCCAGTAACACTGAATCAGCAACCAGGCTTTTATGTTTGATGGACGTTTTAGATACTATTAAAGATATCTGCTTCGTATCTTCCTCTTTTATCCCTGACTCAACCACCATGCCCCTCTACAGACCTTCCCCTAGCAACCTGGGTCACTGGCCCATATTTATCTACACATTCCTCCTCTGTAGGTTTAGCCAAATTATTTCTTTCATCCAGAAGCTCATTCCACCCTGAAGGTTATTTTGATGGTATACAGTTAAGTGTTGGTTTGAAAGTTATTGAATCAGAAGTAGATACATAGCTTAGCCTAAGGAAGCTAAAGCTAGGCTTTAAATGTTTCCTTTTTGCTTTTATTCCCTTCCCCTCTACCTTTCTTGCTTATGAAGCTGAAAAGTTCATAGCTCTTTGTGCTTATAATAAGTTCTAATATCAATACAGGATTTATTTATAATTATAGTGTACAATGGCTGTGGGTATTAATGATGTGTCTCTTACTTAGGAAGGTAAAGGGGTCACATCTTAACCTGAAGTATGGCATACTGTTTAACCCACATTTGTGACTGTGTGTCCCTTCCAGAAAAGAACTTGCCATTTAGCTATGACAAGTGCAGTTACCTGACAGCTTCCACCTGCGGTGCCTTTGGGATCTGCCACAGCACTGGCAACAAGGCTACAGAGTGTCTCAGACTGCCTCTCTGAAGTAACAGGGCATACAGAATTACCCAGGTCATTCATACCCGCTCTACTCAAGATGGGAATCTTTTCTTAGGACTCTCTGTGCTGGACACTTTCCCAGAGCAGCTCCCCACCCAATCCTCCTTTCACACTGTCTTAATTCTGGACCATCTCTACACTGGAGCCTGAGGGTCTCCCTTCCACAATTCTGCTTGCATGCTCTTGTACGTTTCATGGGTAATACCTCAAGAAAATCTCCCTCCTCTCTCTTCCACCTCTGTCTGTCTCTGTCCCTCTGTCTCTGTCTGTCTCTGTCTGTTTCTGTCTCTGTATTTGTCTCTCTCTCTCTCTGTCTCTCTCTCTCTCTGTGTGATCCCATGCATGGTGTTTCTTGCCGACGTAGGAATGAATATCCTTCCACTTTTATGTGAATTCCAGGGACCGAACTCTTGTTATCCAGGCATGTGTAACAAGTACTTTTACCCACTGAGCCATCATTTCTGCTTTTGTATTGTGTTTTGAACAGGGTCTCATTGATTTCAGTGTTTGAGCTAGACTTGCTAGCCAAGGAGCCCCTGGGAACCACCCGTCTCTGTCTTCCTCTGCTGGGTTATAGGTGCAAACAATCTTGCCTGGCTTTTGTTTGCTTGGGTTTGGGGATTCAAACTCAAGTCTCTGTGGTTGCTTTACCTTCTAAACAATCTGTCTAGACTCTCAATAAATTTCATGAACTTTTAAGCCATCCTGGCATCTCCTTGAGTTAACCAATATTTTGTATCCCTCTATCTAAATATATTTTGGAATATAATTGTAAAATGTAAAGAATGTGTGGACCTAGGATTCTGATTCAACAGGAAAGCTGTACTTGTTTTCTTGAATCAAGAGCCATGGTGGAAAACCAGCAGCAGGAGAAAGGTCACACGGGGACTACATTCTCCTGTGGGCCACTTAGAAGTTCCTAATCTTTTGTTGCTTTATAGAAGTTTTCCTTGGCATGAGAGAAATTAAAGAAGACAAAGTTCTACACAGAAGACGTACATAAAGAGTGAGACACACGCACAATGTGGAAAAGTCATAGAATGGCTGTGGCATGAGGTCACACTTGGTACCCTTTGCAGTGTGTGACTGCAGACTCTTCACAGAGGACTTTACCAAGTAAAGAAATCTATATTTGTATTCTTCTTAAACTGAGGTTTCCCCCCACCCCCCGCCCCAAGGGATGCCTCTGAACAGTTGTCACAGAACACCCTGCCTTATAGTGCAAGGGCCAGTCTTATTGATACAAAGGGATAGACTGAAAGGACCTAGATTGACCTTTCATAGTTCAGCAACAGATGCTAATATCAATAAAGTTGGCCCAAGCATAATGGCACAGGTGTGGTAATCACAACATTCAGACAGTTATGTAATGAGGCAAGATGTTCATGATTTGAATTTGGAATGGTTCCCACCAACTCATATTTTAAATGTTTAGGTCCACTTTGAAAGATGTAGATCCTTTCATGGAGTCTGACTGGGTGGGATCTTGATGATTGTACCTATAACCTCAGGCTTTCCGACCTGTGCCCAAGTTCCAGAAATAATGACTTAGAGACTGAATTGTTTATGAGTAATTTTCTACACCAAAGGTTTTGCTTGTTTCTGTTAGCTTGTAACTCTATCTTGTTAATTCTATGTCTCAGAATGTGGTTAGTTTCCTTGACTCATATTCATGTGACCATCTTCCTCAGAATTTGGGGTGAATTTCCTCCTAAGCCTGACTCTATTCCAGAATCCTCTCTCCCTGCCTGAACTCCCATCTTTTATTTCTTGCCTAAGCTAATAGGACAACAGCTCTTTTACTGACAGACGATGCTTCCATATAGCAAGCAAGAGATTCTCTCTGCGTCTACCCTCTCACTTCCAGCCATGTTTTCTCTGATTCTTGTCTCTTATCCTGTTTACAAAATGCTTGTACAAACTTCTGCCACCACAGACTGAGCTGCCCCTGCCTACTGTCAGGAATTTTCATCTCTGTATCACAGCAGTAACTAAAACACAGGGAAAGCACACATTTGAGGCTAGCCTGGGATATCACAGTTAGTTTGAGACCAGTCTGGCCTACATGGCAAAATCTTGTCTAAAATACAAAATTAAACTAAACATGTACTGAAGAAGAGATGTGGACGTCCATTGAGTGTAGCTTTCAAATTATATGGCCTATCTTACACAAACTTGGCATTTTTGACTTGATGGCAGAAAATCATTTCGAGTTGACTGGCTCTACTCTAAGCAGACACTTGGACATAATTGAGAAACACACCTCATTACAGCACATTCCAAACTGTAATGAAGAAACAGAGAGGAGATACAATGGGAAAATAATGCATTCTTTGGGACAATACCCTCTCCTCCCAAATTATAGCTTTGTTGCTGTTATTCTTCATAATGAATGTGTTTAAAGAAGAAAACAATGAGAATAATCAATGAGAAAATAAAAGGAAAACCCAGGCATTAACAAGCATCAGTTTTCTCTTTCAGCACCACAGCTTCCTCACCCTGAGGAAGAGAGAGTAACAAGCTTTCATTTTCTCTGGGTGTTTACTTAGCTACACACACACACCATGGGCTCATTCCTCAGTGGCTTTGATAGACCCCATATGCTGTAAGTAAGTGTCAGACAGACTCATCTCAGAAAAAAGAACCACTTATCTAGTAATAAAAGCCATGCAAGCCGTTCATTTCATCTTAATTAGCCCAAGATGATGCTTTTGAAGTGCCCTGCTTTCTTATCAACACCGTGCCTCCCGCTGCACGGGAAGGAGGTTTTGACATCTCTAACAACTCAGTCTCAAGAATCAGAATTGAGACCCATACAGCCTGGCCCTGTGCTGTCAAGGGATCTATAACTGTGTGCCTACACAGCTTCCCTGTCCTTCTGGATCTGACATCCTTGCAATGCGAGAGAACTAATCAGTGACACCTGGTCTCTGTGCTCAACACAGCAATGTACCTACCTACTATGTGTAAGGACGCCACTAGGCATTAGCATGTGAGCAAGAGTCTCTCTTTTATTGGGGAATCCAATTAGAAAGAAAAGGTAGAAAAGAAGGTATAATATTGAAATGTAAGTGAATGACCATATCATTACTTCAGGGGTACATTGAATCCTTATTTCCATTCCCCTTTTTCCAGTTGTTTGCGTAAGACCAAGCGCTAGTATAGAGGTTATATCTAGACAGTGTAGAGATGCCTCTTTCATATATTTTTTTGATACCTGGAACCAGGAATCCTCAGTGGCCTGCAATGTGTGTGTGTGTGTGTGTGTGTGTATAAGCCAAAAACAAGAGTCAAAATGTCCCCAGTCTAATTAATGAACATCCTGTATAGTCTGCTGGTGGGATGGCCACTCTGAGCCTCTCCTAGTCACTTCATTTACACATTGTTCTCACTCTGCCTCTCACAGGAAGGCATCTTTCTGAAAGTGCTGCAAACACTACTTGTGAAAAGATAAAGATGATGATATAAATAGCTTCCCAACTCTTATTGCAACTTGCTGGCCCTCATTCCCTTCTCCGCAAGCTCTGGATAGGGATGGAGCCAAACAGAAAGCATAAGAACCTGAAGATATAGAGCCTGTGCCTGCTGCTCAAGGAAATCCAAGTCGGAGAAACCATCATGGCTTCCCAAGACGCCATTTCAGACCGGAAGTGCTCCCTGCGGCAGGTAGTGCCCAGCCACACCGTGGAGAATGGCTTCCCTAAGCAGTGGATAAATCTGGTGTTTGATACCATTCTCCACACTTCCTCTTTCTCTTTGGACCTCTGCATCGCACTGGAGCTGAGAGTCCAGGCTGCTTTGCAGATTTCACGCCTGTGACAAACTGTGACCTCAGGCCACACACTGGTAACAAAGCTGCCGAGCATTTGCCGACTGGAAAATCAGCTGAAAGGTAGAAATAGCCAAGGAAGGTTCGCCATTCTCTTTCTGATAGGGGCCACCCAGTACAGTCTGTCTGGGAGAGCTCCCTCACCAAATGAGAGTCTGAACTATGTGAACTCCAAAAATGACTGTGAGGACTCGAGGGAATGTGAGAGGTTACTTCAAACACAGGACGGAAGCTGCCCTTCTTAAACTGCAATATTGCAAAATGGCCACCACATGTGTGTCTGCTCTGCATGGGTGTCTCTAAGTCCAGACAGCAAGCTCACATGCAGAAGCATTAAAATTCTATTCCATATGATCTGATCTCAAGCTCCCCACCCCCACCTTCAGTTCAGACTGTTTGAATCAGCCCCTGAATCTCAGTTACACACATGTCACAGGCAAGCTACAGCCCTGCTTTGTAAGAAAGGCACAGCCGGGAACTTATAGAATCACACAAGCAAAATGAATAGTACACTAACTCGATATTTTCCTTTCTGAGCACCACACTCCAGTGCTAAGGATAGAACCGTGGACACAACAGACACGAATCTCTCTCCTGCACGAGCATGCTTTCTCAGGAGGGGAAGCAAACCAATCGAAGTGAAATATAGAATATACTGAATGAGGTCAGTTGCTAGGTAGAAATAAAATAGGCATAGACGTGGGCAGCGGCTCCGTGGGAGAGGCTGAGGGCGGCTGCTCTTGCTGGGATCATTCATGTACCACTTCCTTTATTCTCCATGACCCAAATGTCACCTCTCCATGTGGCATCTCTGACCATTATTTTAGGAATGAAGCCTGTCAGCCTGAGGCACGAGTGGGCCTCTTCAGACTGACCCCATTCTTGCTCTTGTCTTTTAAGCTACTCAGGTAAAACTACCCTCGTTGGTTCTCCCAAGGAAGGTTTAACTGGGCAGGTAGGTCAGCATATGTGTAGTTTTCTCCTGAATAAGCCGTAAAACCATCTTTCCATAGCCACTTTGGACATCTATCTTCGAGGAAATTAACACATAATTCTGTTGCTATTAATTATTATTATTATTATTACTATTATTACTATTATTATTTGTGATCTCTATCTATTGCCTGAGAGGACTTGTTTTGGTGCTTTGTTTTTAAAGTGATTCACTACCTCAGAGAGAACGGTGTTTTGCTAAACTGAACCCTACAGGTGATATGGTCTGATCTGTAATATGTGTCTAATGAGTAAGGAGAGTTTGACCATACACCTTCGAAGTCTACTTGTTGGGAGTGTAATCCCCCAAATCACACACTAACAATATTTACAAGGGTGGGCTTTAGAAGGGAACTAAGATTAGATGAGGTGAGAAGCATGAGGCCACTGTGGTAGCAATAGTGGCTTACTAATTACTGAGAGGAGTGGAGACAGAAGCTAAGCCCTGTGCTGCGTCTCACCAGGCTTATTCTCCACTGTGTTTGTGACACAGGAGCAAGACTAGAAGGCTGTGCTTAGATAGACTTGACTGCCCTTCCTGGGAAGGGCTGCGGTGGTGAATGGGAAGAGATGCCTGGTCACTAAGCAGGAAGAGGAAGACACATTTCACCCAAGTCCTCATGGCTGCCCCAAGGTCAAAAGAAAGCAAGAATGAATCTGTGGATTGAGGTCAGACTGAAACATTCTGAAGGCTCACAGCAGATGATGGGAGTAGCAGTGGATTGTCTGCCTGGCATGGCAGTCCCAGACACGAAGGCCTTGAATGGCGGTTGTCAGGTCTAAGCAAGCTGCAAGCCTGGATTCCAGTTTCTGGAATTGCTTTTTGTTGCTCAAAATGGCGGTCTATTCTACTTTATCTGGCCATTTTTGTAAGTCTCCAACTGTCCGCTGCATAGTCTTTCCGGTTCTTTCCAATGGACTTGCTGTCTTCTTATTTGGTGCTTTAGATATGTTTGTTGATTAAATATAAAGGGAAGAGATAGAGCTAGCCCAATGGTCAGATGGCATTCACATTCTGCCGATGAGTTTCAGTTCTTGGTCTGACTGGGGGCCATGTTTTTAGTTCTCTGTCTCTTTCTTTTCTCCCCACCAGGTTTTCTTTAACCGCTGCTGCCCTGGGCTCTGTGGACAATGAAGCGACAGAGATAGCCCCAGCCACGGGAGAGATGGAGATTGAGAAGCAGGGGAAGAGATCAAAGGTGAAGTACCATATTATAAACACTGTAATACAACACGCGTGTTGCAAGAAAGATGACTAACTGGGACGACGGTTTTAACTGAACTAAAGAGCCGGAACATCATTTATCATTGAATTTAAAAAGTGGTTATCAGGTGATATCTGGGAATGGTGGGCACAGAGCGCTGCCTCCACCAATTATTTTCCAGCTTCACTTCTACAGTTCTGATTCACTTCTGGAAATGTGTTTAGGCTCCAGGCATTCGGCAGTAACAGATGTTCTCAGCCCAGACACTCTGCAGGAGCAAGGCGACTGTGAAGCCTGCTCTTTAGCTTTGGATATGTGGTTCATGGCAGTCATTAAGAACCCTACCATGCTGGAGATAACACTCAGTAGTAAACACTCAGTACCTGGCGTGCACCATGTCTAGGGCGTAAGGACCCAAATAACACACCGTATTGTGAATCTCTTCATGCATTTGTTGCTAGCTCCTAACCCATGCTTCTCTGTCTCACCAAACGATCTTCAGAAGTTGAGCAGGAGGCTAGCATGCAGAATGTTGAAACAAAGAGTGAAGAGCAGAGGCAGCCCCGAGTTCTATGCTGCTACAGAAGACTCAAAGTGACATTGTTGGATAACTGGACAGAGGACGTACATTATCAAGAAAATCATCTAGCACACAGCAAGGTCAAGCCCACAGAGTTCTTTGTGTGTGTTTCTTCAGGCATCTAGCAAAGAGCAGGAAAGATGAAACCTCTTTCTTCTCTTCTGTCCATTTTGTGAATTTTCATGTTATGCAGATTATCTTTCCCTTGGTCAATAAACATCTTTAGCTTCTCCCATACCTCATTTCCACCAGAGAGAAGAACGTGCCGAGATGAAGATGGGACACATAGACTCCTCCATGCCAGAAGCTTGGATTTGGCAGTCACCTGGTGGCTGTGATTTGGAGCACAAGGCTTTATTTTGTTCTCCCTGTGCCAAATAACTTGAGCGAACACAGATTAAAGCACTCCACTTCCTTTGAATTCCAAAATGACTAATATAAAATCTAATTGCAGGCCCTCTCTCCACAGTCCCACACTTTTTAATAAGATCAATGGCTACCCCTCCTACAGCAGGGGGCTCAGCTATTTCATGTGTGTATACATGTGATGGGCTACATGAAAGCACTTCCTGGGGAGTGGTAAGCAGAGACTAAAATGGCGACATGGACTTACTCAGCAGTGACCTGCAATTCTTGGTACTTTCCATCAAAACTTGCTCCTTCATGCTGACTTTGGCAATGGGCATTTTTCTCAACGATACCTTCTACTTGCTATGCTCTTTGATAGAATTGCAGCATCTGCCCACAGAGGGTGACTGAAGGATATGGTTCCCACAAGGGTACACTGAAACTGAGTTTAGTATCGCTTAGGAAAAGGGTTGCTGTGCTGGTTAGTGTTAATCCTCAGTTTGATGAGACCTAAAATTACTTGGCCTTTGAGAGTGCGGGTGAACCATGATCCTCATTACACTAATTGATATGACAAGACCTGTCCACTGTGGGTGGCACCACTTCCCTGGGCAGGGGATTGAGGACTGTAATAAAATAGAGAGAGCCAGCTGAAAACTGCCACACTCTTACTCATTGTTTTCTGCTCTTGCTTCTGGTTGCAATGTGTCAGCTCCTTCAAGCTCCTGCACCTTGACTTCTCTCTTCTAAAGGACTGCACCCCTCAACTGTGGGTCTCTATCCAAATGGACTATATATACTCCTAAGCTGTTAGTTTATAAGGACCCCATTCTTCCTTGAATTGCTGTGTCAAGGTATCTTATCAAAACAGTAGGAAAAGCAACAAAGATAACCACCACCAAAAAGCTTACATTAGGTACTGGCTGGTTTTGAGTGTCAACTTGACACAGGCTGGAGTTATCACAGAGAAAGGAGCTTCAGTTGGGGAAGTGCCTCCATGACATCCAGCTGTGGGGTATTTTCTCAATTAGTGATCAAGGGGGAGGGCCCCTTGTGGGTGGTGCCATACCTGGACTGGTGCTCTTGGGTTCTATAAGAGAGCAGGCTGAGCAAACTAGGGGAAGCAAGCCAGTAAGTAACATCCCCTCCCCCCATGGGCTCTGCATCAGCTCCTGCTTCCTGACCTGCTTGAGTTCTAGTCCTGACTTCCTTTGATGATGAACACCAGTGTGGAAGTATAAACTAAATAAACCCTTTCCTCCCCAACTTGTTTCTTGGTCATGATGTTTGTGCAGGAATAGAAACCCTGACGAAGACTCATTATAAACTCCATAGAGGGTTCACTAGCCCCTAAAGCCATTTTTACCAGCCTGCTTTTCCTACCCAACAAGTAACTGAAGCATGGATTCTAAATTGTCATGATAAAACAATTAAAGGCTCTAGTACAAACAACACTTACCAGGAAACACAAAACTGTTTCTAGATATTAGGTTTATTGATTCATATGTAGAAATAAATAAACTTAACAAAAACAGGACCTGGACATCTGTATTCATAACATTTTGCTTTTAGCAACTCTATCATGTCTTCTCATTGTCAGGGTAGATTGTAAGAGCTAGTTGGCTTATTTTTTTTCCCCCCGGACTGAAAGCAGGTTAGCTAACCTTCTCCCGACTATATGGAGAATCAATGGCCTCCTTCCTAGCTGCAGATGGGCCATGCCCAAGGCTTCCATTGTTCTAGTGAACTATGGAAAGTAGCAGTCAATGGGCCCACCTAACTGGCTGCCTTCTGGGCCTTCTCTTCTACCTTTTGACATGCCTGCAACATCTCTCCAACTTCCTTCTGTGCCTGAGCAACATCGGCCTCCAGTTTCTTCTTCTGGCTGAGGAGGCTTGTGTTCTAAGGAAGAACAGCATTCTGGTTAGCCAACCTGAGGCCAGCAACGCACAGGCACACAGCTCTGGGTAGGAGCAATTGAGCATAGTTAGCCCTAGGCAATTAAGCAAGATCTCCAGGCCCAGGTTGCTTAGCTTCCCAAATGAGTCCCAGTGAAAAAGACTTTGCCTGTGTATAAGTTCAAGACAAAAGAGATATCAGCCTATATCACCAAGGAAGAATAAGTCCCACCTGACCTTCACTGAAAACAAAGATTTAGCTTTTAACTTATTGAGGAATTTTTCCCCTTGCTTTTTCAGTGTGATAGAAACAAGTGTCCTGGGGCAGAAGTTGGAGTCAGCTGTAGCCACCTGGAGCTAAGTTGAGGAATAATAGATTCTAGTATGCTATTGCAGGAGGAAAACCAACTGCCTCTCTTTGCCTACTGGCCTTCCTTCCTACTCTGCAGTGAGGAGGAAGAGGAGGAGGAGGAGGAGATGAAGGAGGTGGAGGGGTAGAAGAGGAGGAAGTGGAGGAGGTGGAGGAGGTGAAGGAGGAGGAGGAGGAGGAGGAGGAGGAGGAGGAAGACAGAGATGGTTGTGGTAGTGGGAAAGCACACTGCAGAAAGCTCCGCCCCAGTCCGTAGAACTCTATTAAAGGAAGGCCTCTGTGCTCCTCGCTGCCCCAGTTCCTTCCTGGATTTTGTACAGGAGGCCAAGCTCCCTCTGCAGCATCTGCCCTGGGTCTGAAGCACAGCTTTTGTGAGCACGGGAACCCTCAGCACAAAAAGCGTGTGTAAAAAGCACATGGGCTGCCCGCTTTTCTTTTCTCCTTTCAATTCATCCTTTCACACCACCCTTCCCCCTTCCCTCTGCTTACAACCTTTCTCAGTGCAGATTAAGCCTTGAGCAGGGTAAGAAGGCATCCCAGAAGTAAGTGTATTTTCCTGGAGTGTTTTATGGAAGCTCACTGCATATAACTCTATAGAAGCTCTTTATTTTTAAAGGAGGGCACAAGAATAAATACTGATTTGTTTGTATAGTACTCATTAAAACTCTCCTAGGGAGGTGATGTTTAACATTTCCACAAGCTTAATGAGCTGTGCTTGAGGGGGAAGCAGGGTAGGATGTATTGCGCACAGGGTCATCTGTATTGTCACAGCTTAGGTTTGAAAAGGACACACTTGTCATTGGACAAAACTATGTGGTTGGGTTGTGGCTTTGATTGAGAGGGCTTTGAGGAAAACACAGTCACCTTGATCAGTGCTGCTTTAAGTGTGCCTTGTGATCAGGTATGGCACAGGAGAGACGTCTGAGTCCCTGGTCCTTCAGCAGAGCCTCTGATGCAGAGAGTCTGTGGTGAGAGTCTCAAATCTGCACTGTTCAGTTAGTGACCCCAAAACACCTGGGAAAGTCTGCCCCAGGTTCAGACTTCCAAAGCTTATCATCATTCAACATCTTCTCCTCCTCTTGGTGCCCCGTTCCCTCTCATTAATCTCCACATCTTTTTCTTTTCTCTAGCCCAGAAGCTTTTCAATCAACAGTTACAACATGGATGGAAAGTGATCTATGGGTAATAACATTACAAACAGCGATGATTACCCCATTAATAAAATACAATTCACGATTCCATTTTATAAGAATCCAACTCATATGTATTTTACTTTACTTTTTAGATTTTATTTTACTTATAGTATAATCTCTCTCCCTCCCTCCCTGCCTCCCTGCCTCCCTGGCTCCCTCCTTCCCTCCCCCCTCCCTCCCTCCTCCCTCCCTCTCTGAGTGTTACCAGAGACGGAGAAAACCCAAGGTCTTCTACAGTCCAGGTTTACACACTACTACTGAACCACAGCCCTGCACAGAGCAGCTCATTATATAGTTATATTTAGATTAATTTTCTTGAAGGAGAAAAATATTCGTGTGTTAGCTTTATGAGATTATGCATGATGGAGGGAACCTATTGCTACCTAGGACAAAGGAGTCGATGATGAACATGGACCCAAAGGTCAAACTGTAGGCACAAAATGATTTCAGCATCTTGCAGTTGGTGCTTTTCTGGGGCGTGTGTGAGTTTAAACAACATTCTAACTGGGAACCATGGTAATTCTAGAAAGGGAAA
The DNA here is from genome assembly GCF_947179515.1 of Apodemus sylvaticus. Classification (NCBI taxonomy): domain Eukaryota; kingdom Metazoa; phylum Chordata; class Mammalia; order Rodentia; family Muridae; genus Apodemus; species Apodemus sylvaticus. The sequence continues at coordinate 50,508,618 of NC_067486.1, forward strand.
GTCTTTGTGACGTGAGATCATTTGTTCATCAAGGACTTCTGAACTCTGTCCAGTAAATGCTCATGGTATTTTCTAGTCATTGTTGCAACCAAAGCGACTCCATGGTTATTCCTCTGTACCTCTGAGCATTCTAGTCTTTGCCCTGTTGCTTTAATATAGCCTTCCAGGGTAAACTCTCTGATAGATTTAATGACATCACACTCAGATACTCACAATTCTCCTGCGACTGCCATTATCTTCAAATAAAATTCAAGCTTTGTCAGAGCTTTCAGCCACTATGTATTTCTGCTGGGCCTCCCTTCCGATTCTGTTCTCTGGAATGTGGATTTCCCTTCAGATCCCAAGTACCCAACCTATGCTTCATCCCTGAGTGTTCTGTCTGCCTAGCTGACTTCTTCCACGTCTTTCCTAACTCAAATGAAGAAAAATGTACACTTACCAAACTCTAGACTGTGGGGAAGTATAGCCTCCTCTAGCACACTCGGATTTGCTATACTTGTTTACACACGTTTCCACTGTTTGGGGAGAGTGGCAATATTTTGGCTCTATGCAAGTCTTGCCTATCTGGCTTATGGAAGGTGCCTTAAAATCCCTTAGCATGTGGTTTATTTTAATGCATATATTTCCTAACTTCTATAGCTTCTATCAATTCCAGCAGAACGGTGACAGATACAAGAATATGATTCTGGGTCAGAGGTTTTGACTGTTGGGTGGCAATCCCATCCCTCTGTCTTTCTACTGGAGGTGGACTCTACAAGTTCCCTCTCCTCACTGTTGGGTATTTCATCTAAGGTCCCTCCCTTTGAGTCCTGAGAGTCTCTCACCTCTCAGGTCTCTGGTACATTCCAGAATCCCCCCCACCCCCACCTCCTACTTCCTGAGGTTGCCTGCTTACATTCTTTCTGCTGGCCCTCAGGGCTTCAGTCCTGTCCTCCCCCCAATACCTGATTATGTTCCCCCTTTCCCCTCCCTGTCCTCTCTCCTATCCATGTCTCTCCCTCCCTCTGCCCCCACCCCCATGATTGCTTTCTTCTCCCTCCCAAGTGGGACTGAGGCATCCTCACTTGGGCCCTTCAGTTTGTTAAACTTCTTGAGTTCTGTGGATTGTGTCCTGGATATTCTGTACATTTTTTTTGGCTATTAGTGATCCATTTATTAGTGAGTATATACCACATATGTCCCTTCTAGTATGAGTTACCTCACTCAGGATGATATTTTCTAGTTCTATCCATTTGCCCGCAAAACTCAGGATGTCCTTGTTATTAATAGCTGAGTACTATTCTAGTGTGTAAATGAACCACATTTTCTGTAGTCATTCTTCTGTTGTGAGACATCTGGGTTGTTTCCCAGCTTCTGACTATCACAAATAAGGCTGCTATGAGCATAGTGAAATGCATGCCTCTGTGGCATGGTGGGGAATGGTTTGGGTATATTCTCAAAAGTGGTAAAACTCTGACCCATAATTGTTCCTGTCTAAAAGAACTGCAGGGACAAAAATGGAGAAGACCCTGAGAAAAAGGAGGTCCAGTGACAGGCCCAAATTTAGATACAGCTTAATGGGAGGCTCTAAGGCCTGACGCTCCTATTGATTTTATGGAGCGCTCACAGAAAGGACACTACCATGCTGCCCTCAGAAAGACCCAACAGGCAGCTGAGAGTCAGATGCAGATATTTACACCCAACAAATGGACAGAAGCTGCTGACCCCTGTGGCTGAATTAGGGGAAAGCTGGAAGGATTTGAGGAGGGGGGGCAATCCCATAGGAAGACCAGCAGTCTCAACTAACCTGGACCCCTGAGGTCTCTCAGACACTGAGCCACCAACCAGGCAGCATACATCTGCTGATATGAGGCCCCCGACACACATACAGCACAGGACTGCCTGGTCTGGCCTCAGTGAGAGAAGATGCACTTAACCCTGGAGAGATGTGAGGCCCCAGGGATTGGGGAAGCCTGGCATGGTGGCGGTTGGGATATCCTTTTGAAGATGGAGGAGAAGGTATGGGATGAGGAACAGGCAGAGGGAAGACCAGGAGGGGGATAATACTGGACTGTAAAAAAAAAAGATGAAATAATAATAACAACAGTAATAATCATAATCATAATCAATAATAGTAGTAGTAGCAAAGGATATGATTCTACATCACTTACCCTATGTGTACCTCTATACTTCAGAGCATGCTAACCTTACCCTAGAAGCTAGAATGCTGACAGTTATTCCATTTGTCAGTAGCCACTCAGAATTTTTTGGATGTCTCCAAACTTTGATGAAGGACGATATTTTAAATTAGGAAGTTATAGAAAAGCAAGTTTCTTAGAGAGCGTAAGTGAACTAGGCGCGATTCATTTCTCTCTTCCCTAGATAAGGATCCTTGACAATACATTTTTCTGACAGAAGGTTTAATGTTGTGGGTGAAATTGTATCTTTCCTCCCCCCCCAAAAAAAATTGTTGAAGACCTAAGTTGCAGTTTCTCAGAATGTGAACTTATTTAGAAATATGGTCTTGAATGAGGTAATCTATCTACACAGACAATTTATTAGAGTATGTCCTATTCAACACAATTAGTGTCTATAAAAAGGGCAACTCTGGACAGAGGCAGACACTCATAAGGGGAAGATGACGTGAATAAACACTGAGAATTTGATGTGAAGACAAGGGCCTGAAATCATGGTGTTGACAAGCCAAGGAAAACTAAAAGCTGCCAGGAAGCCAGGTGGAGCTGGAGAGGCAAGCACGGAGTCTTCTATAGGCTTCAAAGGGCGCACGGCCTTGAAGATGTCTTGATTCTGGATGCCTAGTGTCTAGGACTGTGAGAGAATACGGTGGCTCTGTTACAGTGGTGGGAGTCTATCACATTTGGAAACAAAGCCATCTGGTACACAGCTCTCCCCATGCTTCCCATGAAAAATCCAAGTCATGACCATCCTGTCCAACCTAGGAAAAATCCAAAACTAAGAACTGCTGTCTTCAACTGACTGCACCAGGTAATGACAAGGGCTTATAGACCTGACCTGGATATGTAAAGTATCATGTCTTCTTTGGCTTCCATGTGCTATTTTTTATTTGTTTGTTTTAACAAGCTATGGGCACATTCTGTCTACTTTTGCAAGAACCTCAGTACCTCTTCTTCAGACTGAAGAGCATTTTGCTACTCAGCCGCAGCCACCTGCTCCTTCAGATCACTGTCCAGGTGTGCACAGTCATCAAGCAGTGGGTGAAGGTCTTACAAGAGAAAACATGGGCCTTGGGCAAGAATTCCTTTGAGCTCAACCTGGGAGTTGCACTTGTGCACACACATCCTAAGCAGGTTGAATGTAGTCTTGTTTCCTGTGCTTTTGAAGAATGGAATTTGCTGTTCTCACTTTTATTGCTCAGATAAATCTGTTGCCGTTCGTTACTGTACTCAAGCATTTCCATTCTGCAATAACTTCACTTGAAAATAACTTCATTTGAGTCTGAAGCTGGCTCGAGGATATGGTTGGCTGTGACATCAGCCAGTTGGCAGACCTAAGTAGAGTTTTAATCTCCTTGAGATCCCTTCTATCCTCCTCAGTATGGTGGCCTTGGTTCTGCTTCTAGCTTGAGGATCCAGACTAGGCTGAGGGGAGTCAATAGCCCATGGCCGCTTCCTCCTAATTTTAGAACAACATCCAGGAAAACATATCACACATGCTCTGGTCTAGAGAGATGCCTGCTGTGTTCACAGCACTTTAAGAAGGAGAGAAATTAAAATCCAGGAAAAATACCAGACAATTAACAAACTGAGTTAACTTTGTATACTCTAATAAATATCTGAGATGAGACAATTCATAAGAAAATGGGTTTAATTTGGGTCATAATTTCAGAGAGTTTGGTCAACGGTCCCTTGACCCTGTAGTTGAGGAGCTGTGGTGACATGATACATCATGGCAGGTGCACATGGTGACTGACTTGCTTGCTCCAGCATGACTAGGAATATGGGAGAAAAGGAGGGAGAGAGACAGGAGAGGACAGGAGGGAATGAGATTGGGGAACACACACACACACACACACACACAGAGAGAGAGAGAGAGAGAGAGAGAGAGAGAGAGAGAGAGAGAGAGAGAGAGAGAGAGAGAGAGAGAACCCGGGGAGAAGGGGAGAAACAATAGAGTCCAGCTTCCTAATACTTCTTTCATTACAGATTATCTAAGTTCCTTCTACTAAGCATTACCACCTTTCAACAGCAGCAAAATCTGATGACAAAGCCTTTAAAACATAGACCTTTGGGAGACACCTTCCATAGACTTCTTACCTATCTTTTGAAGCCTTGTATATTAAAAGGCTTCCAATCATTTACAAAATAATCTGAACAATTCAAGAATCCAAGTTCAATGTCTACTCCAAGATTCAAGACAAATTATTATTCGCAACCCCTGAAAAGTTCAAAGCAACTTACATGATTTGTTATGCAATGGCAGTGTGTAACCTATTCCACCCAAACAGGTGTAATAGATGGATCGGACCAAAATGAGATTTAAACCCTACAGGACAAACAATAAATTCCGTATAAACAGTAAAGTCTCCAAGGTTAGTAGCCTAGACATACGGTAGCACATTGTGAACTCCCAAGGGCTTGGGAAGCCCTGCCTTGTAGCCCTGATGACAATCCACACACCTCTTGGCAGGCATCCCAGATTTGACATCTCAAGCCGCCTGAGATATCTTCATTGAAGTTTAGGATTCCTACCCAGACTGCAACTCTGCTGCTGTTTGGGTTTCTTGGCGGACACTTTAGCACTTTCAAGCAATGTCCAGCATCTCAAGGGTTTAATAATTTCTCTGTGGAAGCTTCAGTGACATGGTGACTCTAACTTTTTGTACGGTTATAAAACCAGGGTTGCTTGGATGCTGTGAGGCCCGCTATCAAAGCAAGTCATACCTGGCATGTGTGGACTATGGTAGAAGTAACTTCAGGATGTCCAGAGAGCAAATGGCAAGGATAATTCAAGAAGGGACTCTGAGAAAACACATTATCTGAGGCTCTTTTTTTTTTCCAGAGTAATTTTTCACTGAAATTACATAACAGTTTTATACCTTTGACTCTCCAATGGTAGGCTAACGCTTCTTTCCAAAATGCCTTCAAAGTATGAGTCTCATCACCCTGGTAGAGACTGGCTCCTTTATAACATTGTTAGCTTTGTTAGCTTTCACGTTGCCCTCCATTGGTGCTTTATACAAATTCCTTTTCTGGCCAAAGTACACGTTTTAGGGATCTTTCTCTTCTGTTTCTCTTTCTAGCATTCACTGTAAATTTAATTAAGATCATCAAATAATCCCTACTTCACTGGGACTGCATTACATACTATCATGAAAACCAACAGAAAAATTTAGTTCATTACCTTTAAACTTAAATTCCAGTAGAGTCTCAAGGCACAGATAAAATGAACTCAAGTTCTCTATCACAGTATAAAGAATAGGAGTCATAATCTAATTTGCAGTAGGGTTTTTATTTCTATCTGTGACATCAACAGCAGATTAACTCTTTATATCCTTAGCCACATTCTAATTTTCTGAGTCCTTCCCACAATGAACTTTTAAACCTCCTTTATACATTCTATACTTTCTCTAGGCTATTTCTCTGAAAATTTCCAAATCTGTCTTGCAAATCAATCATACTGGGTTTTAAACCATATCACCATGTAGCATTACATTAATAGGTCTACTCATGATGCTAAATAGCTGGTCGGCAGTATAGGGAATTGAGTCTCAAGTATCATACATATTACTTACACATACATGCATCCATACATGCAGTATTCTACTTCTGAAATATAGTTCTACTCCCCTTTTGTTTTTTTATTCTAAGAGCTCACATTTAAATTGACCAGGGGTGGATTTGAACTTAAAGATCCTTCTGCATCAGATCTGGATTAGCTAGGATTATAAGCATGTTCCACCAAGCCCAATTAAGCAGCTTTCTGTTGTGACTTTACACCACGCTAACAAATACCTGGGATAAATCAAGGTATACGGATACTTTGTAATGATAGCATAAATTTGAAGGGTTTTCACTTTAAAAACAGAGATCGGAGGGCTACACTGTTCTTTGTCTATCACAGCATGCTGATCAACATTTCTAGAGCCTCTTAGCCCCACTCAGTAAAGAACCGGAATCCTTTCAAGGTTCCAATGGGGCAGCTCTAACTTTATTAAAATCTCTCACAAGTCTGTAAAGGGCAGAATCTATATTTATAAGGAAAGAAGAATAATCTTATACTACTCTCAGTGGTAGAAAATGTCAGAACATGTCAGGAAAGAGGGGTTGAGGTTGAGACAAATGCTAGACCTCAGTTTAGCAATTCTGTTATAATAACAATGCTAAAGCAATACTAAACTACCTAAAATAACATGCATATTTTTCAAAGGGGTTCAGAAAACTCATCGCTATGTGTTATTAAATTATTTTAATATTGTTTTCTGAGAACAAAACACTGCTGACAATGTATTTGGAAACTGACAAAAAAACCTGACAGTAATTGTGTGTTCAAATAACAAAACCAAACCAACCAACCAACCAAAAACCTAAAGGAATCCGCTACAATTTCCATTTCTCAATGCTCTTGCAGATCTTTTACCACTACATGACAAAATTATGGCTGATGCATTCAGCCTCTGTGAAGTATACTGTTCAAAGCCTTGATTATACAAGTTTGTATTTTTATGAGGCCCCAAATATCTCTTCCTATCTTTGTCATCATAAAATAGACGAGAGTTAGCTTCTAGAAGGAATGTGAATTATGGTTCATTGTTAATTCTGACTTGTTCTGCCCTCAGAATTGAGCAAACATAGAGACACTGTTGTAGTTTTAAGACTGGTTGCTAAGTTGCTCATCAACATGGTTTGTGGTCACAGCACCCCTGTTAAACTTACCTCATGAAATGGGCCCCACTGCTGATCAGATATGACAGACTATTAGGATGATTCTTATCATTATCCTCTCTGCCTTTTCCTTATAAAAACTTCCAGAATTAACTGCAAAAGTACATCTGGGGTCAGAATTAGGTTGTTCATTTGATTGTCTTAAGGCCCACACCCTGACCTCTAAGGTTGATTTCCATGGTCTGCAGAAGAGTATAGCAAAGATTTGCAGTTGGGTCAGAGGTAGGCTTGATTTACCAGGATGGCATATCTCCTCATGGGAATTAATTTTCAGAAGGAGTTATTGAAATAGATGAGAAAAAAAAGTCTTCGTGCCTCTATAGCTCAGGGTTAGTGCCATTTCTCCATTGGTCCATCTCTGTAGCTTCCACAAATGATCTTTAATACCTGTCCATAGGTCCTGGGCTTTTATTATGCTCTGAGATTGGAATCCTACAGGACTACATTGATGTCGGTTAACTGAGATAGTTAAGGGATACATTATATATCCACCAATTTGTTTGTTGACGCTCCTCAGACTTGAGACATGTGACTATATTTGGAAATAGGGCCTTTCATAGGCAATTGAGATAAAAATGGCCTTAATCCAGCATGACTGGTATCTTCATAAAAAGAAAGGAAGATAGCAAGGGTGTGTGAGGAAGGAGGAAAGGTCACTAGAGGACACAGTGAGAAGGTAACTAATTGCCTGAAAGCAGAGGGCACAGGTCTCTGGAGAAACAGAACTTGTCCGATCGTTTCTTCTCCGATTGTATAGACGGTAGAACTGTCCAAATCTGAATGTCTGTTGTATAAGCACCCACTCTGCGCATTCTGAAACAGTGGCCTCCACAAACGCATGTAGTGATGTTCAGATCCAGCAGCACCAGCCTGCAGACAGTTTTCTATCTTCCATTTTTGCCCAGCCAGCTCCCTGTATACAGGAAGATGAACTCAACTTTAACCTGCTGTCAAATTTTTCCATATAGTGATAACGTTTTTTTCTATAACAAGCTGAATGCTTCAAATGGTAGTTCCCCCTCCCCCATTGTCTGTGAAACTTCCCGAGTACCTGCAACAAGAAAAAAAAAAGTCATTTAAGAAAACTGGAAATGATACAAGCCCCCAAATGCTGGATAAACAATTAACATACTGCATGCAGAGTAAAAAAATGTTTTTAAAATCCAAACTTCCTCATGAATATTTTAAGGCAGCATAAATAAGAAGGTCCTTTTTGTCTCTCAAACATAAGAAATCAAAGAAGAGAACAGTAAAAACAGCATTAAATCTTACACTTTTGAAAAGCTAGTGATTTTATAGTGGTAACTTAATGGGTCAACTTTTCTTTTAATATTGCTCATCTATTTCAAGAAATATCAGGATATACTAAACTGAATGCATATGAGTGAACTTTAAATGATTAGCAAGGTATTTTTTTCTCCTAAGAATCCTATTAAAGTTTGAAACACTAATTCTTGAAAACAAACTAAAATATTTCATTTAAAATTGAGAAGAGATTTTAGTCAGTCAAAAGAGTAAGTCACAAATTCATCTATAAATTGAGATTATAATGTAATTTAATTTGGAAGAGTGCAATATTAAGAAGGGAAAGATGAGCCAGGCAGTGATGGCGCACGCCTGTAATCCCAGCACTTGGGAGGCAGAGGCAGGCGAATTTCTGAGTTCGAGGTCAGCCTGGTCTACAGAGTGAGTTCCAGGACAGGCGAAGCTACACAGAGAAACCCTGTCTCAAAACAAACAAACAAACAAACAAACAAACAAACACAAACTAACAAACAAAAAAACAACACACACACACACACACACACACACAAAAAAAAAAAAAAGGAAGGAAAAGATGGTTGGAGCTCACTGGAGACCAGAGTCTGTACACTAGGGCAAGCAAATCGTTTGCTACGGTGAAATCTTACCATACTCAGTTAAGCTTTTATTGTCAATGGTTGCTTTCAGACTACAACTGAAGAGCTGTGTGGTTTTTACATAGATAGTGGGCTTTATAGATACTATTTACTGTTGGACTTTCTATAGAAAAGCCTTGCCTAGTCCTCTAGTCACTCAAATCCAAACAAATAAACACATTTTATAGCAAAGAATTTTAGTTTATCCATTTTCAAGCTCATCTTCATTGTATGTGTCTCGGAAGAGCAGAGTGTAGACCAGATAAGATATACCACGAACTTGATCGACAGCGATCTCCTTTTCTACTCCTAATCATTTCATGGAAACGATAAAACAATATGGGGAAAACAATAGCTGGTGCTTCCGAAGGATTCAGTATGCCTCTGTGATGGCTATTCTTCATTGTAAACATTGATTAGATTGAGAGATGTCTGGGGGACTTCATGAAGCACAGCTCTATGTATGATTATGATGGTGTTTCAGATGTGAACAGATGGTGAGGGTTCTGAACTACTGAGATAATTCCTTGGTAGATTTTTAAAAAGATTATTGAGAGGTGGTAAAGGGCAGGGTAGATACAGAAGCAGGTCTCTAGGAAGGATGTTCTTGGAAGGTCTATTTGGCAGGTGCCTCCCCCTACGTTCCTTCCACGCTGCTTCTAGGCTGACAGGATGGGAATTGTTCTGATGTGTCAATGCCCCGGATGTCACACGACACTAATACCTCCAAGATCAAAAATCAAAATAAATATTTCTTCCCTTAAGCTTTATCTCACTACTTTTTGGTCACAGGGAAGACAAAAGTGACCAACACATCCCCATCCATCTGTCTCAGCCCACTGGTGCTTTAAGTGCTAGGTGACTGAACCTCACTCGGCCCTGAGCTGCTCCCCTCCCCCTTCTTGTTTGTGAGAAAGAGGTTAAGTGCAGACACAGGGTGCCTCCCCTTAGTCCATCCGGCGGTGTTTGAACAGTCCCTTCCTTCCCTTTAGCCATGCTGATGAAAACATCTGTATAAATAAAACCACAAACAGCTGAATCATCCACAGAAGCATAGCGGTCCTGACCAGGATGACACACACAGTACCCTGCCAACAGCAAGAGCTCAAATATTTGTAAGTAAATATTGTACGCAGATGCTTCCTACTCAGAATTTTATGTTTTTATTTATTTTTGAAAATAAATAGATATTAAATAAATGCACATATGCAGTATATTTTGATCTCATTCATTCTCCCCCCCCTCTACAACATCATAGTGCCCTATCATGTCCTCCTCCCCGTTTCATGTCTTTTGTTTCAAACACACTGAGGCCAATTACTGTTGCCCCACATGCACGTGGATCTCATGCCAACCACTACAGCATGGGCAACTTACCAAGGAACACATCCCTTAGGAAAAGGAACTGTCCTCCCAGCAGCCATCAATAATAGCTCGGAGGTGGGGCCTGTGAGTTCCACGCCCATCCTGCTGGAACTCTGATTGGCTTGATTGCCTGCAGGTAACCAGGACTCCTGTGAGTTCCTGAGTGTGGAGGCCCTGTCAGGTCCAGAAGATGTAACATCTGTTCCGTCATTTCCCTACCAGTGGGTCCAGGCTGGGTCACTTAGGAACTAGTGAGTTCATTCACAATTTGCTGCATTATTTCCAAGTCTCGACTCTCTGTAGCTTTATCTGTCCCTTCAATTTCCTGGGTTTTGCATTATCAGACTGTCTGAGTTTCTATGTAGATTACAGAAACATGACCTTGAACCTCACCCTGCCTTCAGGTGATAATTTCCTTTGAGGTCTAAAAATTGTCTTATTATTCTTGATTGCTTGGACTTTCATGCCTACATATATTTTCCCCTGGAATTCTACTTCATTTCTTCCTAGCCCTAGACTCAAACTAAATCACCAGATTAGGGCCAGGCATTTGCTACAATCTGCACTCCCGCAGAGCAGAGAGGGTCTGGGGGGGGGGGTGTGCGCACTGTTTTGTGAGATGCTCATCTGTCCTTTCTGGATGTACCGATTATAGCCACTGTGAGTCATCTGCTAAAACGTACACTGAGCTCACGCCGGAGCCTCTGCCGCCCCTTCCTTTCCCAGCCCATCACAGCTCATGTTCCCTTCAGCTTTCTCCTCATAACCTTAGCTGTTTGGATCTCTGACTTCCTTTGCACTGATGATTATAATTGGGGAACTGTTCTCCGACATTCAGATGTACCTGACGTGACACAGACTCTCTGCGGATTCATTTTCCTCACAGGGTTTATTTATAGCTGCAGTTTGACGTTACCTGAAATCAAGCTTTTTTTTTTTTGCCCCCCCCCCCCCCGTTGCGAAAGTAGACTTTCAGTTTTTGTTCTCTGTGCAAGGAAGTAGGACAGACTTCAAGGCGCAGTATTTTTGCAGAGCATCAGAACCTTCTTTGAGAGCCTGATTCGCAGCCTTTCAAGTAGACCAGATTTCCTCACCACAGTCAATTCTATGAAATGCCAGAAAGCAAGAGCTAGGCTAACTCAAACACACAAGCAGCCAAATTTAGCTTGACACCCTTATTAAATATTGACCTCATGGGAATTGAGGCTGAAAACAAACTTTGAGAGAAGCCAGTCTACACATTAATGGGCTTCCTTGTTTTGGTTGCTACTGTCCTCTAGTTGCTTAACCAATATATGGAAACCAAGTTAAACTTCAGGCTCAAACGATTTCCTTTTTAACAAATAGTTTTCATGTAGGGGAACCAATCAGACAGATAAAATAATCATTATTAATCACCCGTGTTGATAATTGTACCTTTGATCTGCACGCTGCGAAACACTTTGCCAATGTTGACACCCTGATCTTCCTCCCCACTTTCTGTAGTTGGTGGGATTTTTGTTTCATTTTGTTTTCATTTGTTTTATCTCTTGCCTTCCCCTAGAAGCTAAGCAATATCATGTTTGAAGTCACCGACTTGTTATGACGGAATTAAGATAAGATCCATGAAGTGGGAGCCTAGTTACTTAGTTTCCTGGCTGTTCACACTCAGTCCTTTCTGTAGGGATACATGAAGCCACCACAGTGTTGCCTTGGCCCTTTCCCAGCACGCAGGGACCTGCAAACTCTTCCTTCTTTCTCAACAGGACAGGCTTTTCCTCTAGGGTTCAGAATCTTCAGTTGTTTTGAAGCCTAAGAAAGGAATTTGAATCATCTCTCTCTATATGACAATAGAAAGAACATAAGAAAATAAAACCTGTAGTGATTACCATTGTTTGCTTCCTGTGAATGGTATCCCACTAAAGCCCTAGCTTCTAGAGCACAATGAGATTGGTTTTCATTTGCTTGGTTTTGGTTGTGGTTTGCTTTTTTTTTGGGGGGGGGGTTTGTTTTTGTTTTTGTTTTTTGTGTTGGCAAGATTCCAAACATTGTCCTAAGGGTAGCCACATATGATGCATTCTGTCCCTGAAAAGATTCTGAAATAAATGCTCAGCCGTTGCTCATCAATATGAGGGTGCAAACCTCCAGTTGTCTGTTTCCTCCTCTTCGGGTTCTTCTTCAGCTTCTGAGAGTTGAAGCTGTGGTGGAGACTCTTCCTTATTTCACTTCAGAACTCTCTGAAGTGAATATGTTAAAAGCAACCAAGGAAGGCCCTGCTTGAATTGAACTTTTAGGTTTCTCTAATCTCAAAATCTCCATTGCTGAAGCAGCTCTCTCCAGGGTCCCTTGATGAGCTCTGGGTTCGAATCAGATCCTAAAGATCAGAACAAGATGAACAGGTAGTTCCCTTTCCCCTCGCAGAACTGAGATTCTTAGGCCTTTTAACTACAGCTCAAGAACTGGAATTCTAAAGTAGTTTTTTAAAATAGAAAACTTCCAGGTTGGATGTGACTATATTTAAATGCTTACATTTATTATGCTTGAATTTTTCTAGACTATTCCACTTTTAGGATGAATCAGTCAAGGATATTATAATTGTAGAACAAGGAAGGATGCAACTCCTAGCTGGCCCATTATATTTAATTATAGACATTACAGAAAGATAGAGGGAAATACATTCAGGAAGGAAGCAACACAGGACAGCCCTAATGCTACCAAATGCAGAATAAAATGGTTCAGGATGAACTTGATCGATCTTACTGTAATCAGGACTCTTATTATGGTAGGAAGATCCACTGACTCTCTGAGTATTTAAATAAAGGTAAAGGATTTATTTCCAGGAATGTTATAAAGATGCCTCTACTTTTACAATGTACATTTTAAGCCTTGTTCCAAAGACAGAATGCATATAAAAGAATAAGAAATGCAAACAAAACATTGTTAGATATTAATGACATGAGGGCCTGAGTGGACTGCCGTCTATGGGCCAGTTAACTCTGGACTGTTCTAATGATGAGCCAACCTTCCGTAGCCCGAGGAATGCTTACCGTTAGTTCTCAAAGCAAAACAGATTAGTAATTCTCAAATAAAACAAAAGTTAAGTTTTCTTTGTTCTTTTGATGTTGACTTCAGTATAAACTACAAGCAAATGCTTAGATAAAAACTTACTCTGGGGGAATGGCAAGTTTCTTCAGTTTCTTCAAGAGGAAACAGACATGTTTAACCTTCTAGACTGCACTGAGAATGTGAATGTTTAGAGGAGGTCACTGGGGATAACATGAATTTATTATCTATATATTATATTTTATTCTTAAGCCTTTTAGCTTTAAGTCAAGAGCTGAAATTCTAAAATAGTTTTTAAAATACAAAACTTCCAGGACTGGATGTGACTCTATTTAAATGCTTACATTTATTACACTTGAATTTTTCTAGACTATTCCACTTTTAGGATGAATCAGCCTGTATGTACGCGCGTGCACACACACACACACACACACACACACACACACACACACTAAATATACAATATATATAATATTTTTCTGTAAAGACTCAAAAAGAAAAGAAAACCCTGATTCTTGTAAACACATGCCCTCAGATTCACTATGAGGGGAGAATTCCACAGAAGGAAAGAAAGGAGGAAGGAAGGAAGGAAGGAAAGAAGGAAGGAAGGAAGGAAGGAAGGAAGGAAGGAAGGAAGGAAGGAAGGAAGGAAAGAAAACAGAGAAAAAAGGAAATGCTATTTTTAGGTGGATAGGGAAGGAAAGTGGTTGAGTGGATTCAGGAGGGAATTGGGACAGAGGTTAATAAGATCAAAATATGTTGTATGAAATTCTCAAAGAACTAAAAATAAAACAAAATAAAATAAAACCCCCAATACATGTCCAAGTTGATAAAGCCATGCCATGCTGAGGCTGGTAGAATATACTGCCATCTAGTGGTGCTAATGCTATGCACTTTGTGTCCTCAATATCATTTTCTGAGCTGAGTGATGGTTGTTGATTGAGCACACTAGAAGGATGGTATACTACACAGGGCTAAAGTTGGCAGTGGGAAATTACATTACATGTATCTTTTTACCATAAAGCCTTATAATTATAATTACCATAGCTGTTTCAATGGGCCCCCAGAAAGGATGGCCAGAGAGTCAAAGACTGGAAATAAAGAAAACAGTTCATCAAGCAAGCAAGAGTCAGTCTTGCAGGGACACCAGTCTGCCACCTGAACTCATTCGATGACGTGAAGATATTCCTTACACAAATGTGGAGGACACGAAAGAACACACATGATCTAGAACAAGCTGAGCTGGCCACTGGAAAACTTCACACAGTGCCGAGTAGACACATTTGCCCTCCTGGCTTCAGACAGAGCTATAGTGCTGAAGTGAGTCTGATGACACAGCTTGCATGGGGCAGTCTCTCAGTCTTTATCCTAACTATGTCTTCCTAAAGGTCTTTGCTTGGAATTAGCTGCTGAGCCTTTCATTTCCTGCCCAGATGGCAGAATAGAGAGCTGCTGAATTTCAATGTGTCGTTGCGTCAATGCATCCATGCTCAAAGGTTGAATCAAGATGATGGAGTTCACCTGGGCACAAAGAATTTCCACAGGGTTTATTAACCATCTTGTCAGTTCACCATCTTCTCTGAAATGAGGTCCTCTTCAGGATCCTCTCAATTATGTAGCCTATACCAGGGACAAAGCTAGATACTGCTTGTGACCTTTGTATCATAACACTGAAGATTCTATCAAATAGGCTGAGCTCTCAGAAACATTGTCTGAGAATGCCACATGGAATCTCTTCAAAACCTACCTGAAGGTTTTCTCAAGAAGGTTTGAGTCAAGAGAAAGTGTTTCTAATTGGTTGTTTGTAGAGGAGATAGCTACAAGAATATTTAGTCATTTTACTTAAAGACTAAATATTTTTTCTTGTTACTTATTTTTTACCTGTATAGGTGTTTTGCCTGCATGTGTGTGAAATAACCAGTAGCATGCCTAGCATCTTAGGAAGTCAGAAGAGGGTATGAGATCCCCTGAGACTGGAGTTATGGACCTGTGGCTAGGTGCTGCACTGTGGTACATGTTGTTAATTGGGGAAGGCTGATGACCCCTAATGTATTAGTTAGGGTTCTCTAGATTCACAGAACTTATGTGTAGTCTCTATATAATAAGGGAATTTGTTGATGACTTTCAGTCTGTAGTCCAACTCTCCAACAATAATCAGCAGCCTCTGTGAATAGATGTCCAAGGATCTAGAAGTTGCTCAGTCCCACAAGGTAAGCAGAAAGAGGGTGAATTGTCCTTTTTCCAATGTCCTTACATAGGTCTCCAGCAGAAGGTGTGGCCCAGATTAAAGTTGTGTGCCACCACGCCTGGATCTGGGACTTGCTTTGTCCCAGATGACTTTGAACTCAGAGATCTCCTTGCCTTAGTCTCCTGGGATTCAGAGCCACTGTGCCTTAAGATCTCCATGCCAAGATCCAGGTCAGAAACTTGTGTCTCCCAGCCTCCAGATCAGGATCACAGGTGAGCCTTCCAATTCTGGATTGTAGTTCATTCCAGATATAGTCAAGTTGACAACTAGGAATAGTCACTATACCTAGGAAGAATTTCCTCTCCCTGCTGATCTACCTCTGTTTCTTCCAGTGTTGCCTTTGGCTTCTTGTTGATTCAATCACATGACCTTTTCCATTTCTGCTAAATTCTTGGTGCTGTTTCTAATTCGGTTCATGAGACTAGAAACCAGTTCTGGGGAGAGAGGAAAGATCTATGCTGGAGAGGAGGTTACATCTCTGATTCATGTTATAAGCATGGCATTAACTCAGGAGACAGCAGGTGCTGCTGAGGATGTGGAGAAAGGGGAACATTCCTCACTGCTGGTGGGATTGTAAGATGGTACAACCACTCTGGAAATCAGTCTGGCGGTTCCTCAGAAAACTGGGCACAACTGAGGACCCTGCTATACCACTCCTGGGCATATACCCAGAGGATTCCCTGGCATGCAATAAGGACACATGCTCCACTTTGTTCATAGCAGCCTTATTTATAATAGCCAGAAGCTGGAAAGAACCCAGATGTCCCTCAATGGAGGAATGAATACAGAAAATGTGGTATATTTACACAATGGAATACTACTCAGCAATTAAAAACAATGAATTCATGAAATTCATAGGCAAATGGTTGGAACTGGAAAATATCATACTAAGTGAGGTAACTCATTCACAAAAGAACACACATGGAATGCAGTCACTGATAAGTGGATATTAGCCCAGAAGCTCAGAATATCCAAAACACAACTCACATATCAAATCATTCCCAAGAAGAAGGAAGGAGAGGGCCCGAGTCCTGGAAAGGCTTGATGCAGAATTGTAGGGGATTGCCAAGACAGAGGATTGGGAGGGGGTTGATTGGGAAACTGGTGGAGGGAAGAGGACTTATGGGACTTAGGGGGAGGGGGGGAACCGGGAAAGGAAAATCATTTGGAATGTAATCAAAGAACATAGAAAAAAAGATGTGAAAAACAAAACAAAACAAAACAAAAAAAAGCACGACATTCTTGACAAAGGACTACTGGGACCAATTTCCTCCTTGCTAACTTTACGGCAAGGCTACCCTTTACTATTACTTTAAGTTAGAAGACATCCCTTCTATGATATATTTTCTTGCCAGCTGCCAGAAACAGTCTCAATAACGAGGGTAGGATTCTCAGAGCCTAATTCAGAGTCTTGTGCCATGCACCTATATATGCATACATGTAACTTCACATAGTTCTGCTTGTCAGGAGCCGTGCCAGAGTCTACAGAGGCTCTCTCACAGACCCCAGACCAGGAATCCCTGCACTTCATGGCTGTGATTCTCTGTGGACACCAGTGTCTGTCTTTGTGCCGGCCACCAATCAACACTGGGATAGAAACGTAAGTATCTAGGGGGCTAGGGTTAGGGTTAGGGTTAGGGTTAAGGTTAAATATAAGCAGGGCATCATCCGCCAGCAGCCAAAACATGATCCCAGACAGGCCAGACAGACAGATGGGGTTCTAGAAGAACAGTATCTTTCAGTCAGCCACAGAGAAGTTCTGATAAGCGTCTCATCAACACAAGCTTTTGACAGAATGAGCCAGCCAGAAGTGACAAGCTCTAGCCACCTGACACTGTATTATTGTGGTTGGTTCTGATTCTTCATGAAGAGAGGCTCTGTTCTCTAAAAGGTATGGTGCAGGTCCCAGAAGTACCAGGAACTCTGGAGCCAGAAGAATGGGAGTCAAGAACACACCTGTTCTTCTGTTTCTGAAGTGATATGCTATGATGTGTTAGGCTAAGAAAGTTAAAAACTTACAAAACTAAAGACATCCTATGAAAATTCTTGTGTTAATGATAACCATTCTCTGCTTGGAGAAAATGCAGGGGAAGTTTGCATCAACTCTGACTATGTCTTACAATCACCAGCAGAGCTTAAAACAGAACAAAACAACCCCCTAAATGCCAGTCCTACCCTAAGTATGAGAATTAGCTTCATCTGCAAGCCCGTTAAAAAATGCAAATTTACAGGCTCCACCCTCTGAATCAGAAAGCCTGTGGTGGGCGTGGCTTCCTGTCCCCAGGTGGTTGCATTGCTGAGTTTTGGGGCTACAGTTCTTACCCATCTCACAGCCCAGTCAGAGCTTGTCAAGTACAACACAGGTCAACAGAGAAGACTCTAATAGTAAGAGATTAGCTTCCAGAGCATATCATACACATCAAATTGGTTCTGCAGTCAGCATCCTGCTTTTTGGGATTGCTGTTTGGCAGCATATTCAGGTTTTAAAATTCATTCCTTTAACCCAGAAATTTCATTTCTAGGGATTTAGTCGTCTGCACTATTTTTACCAATGTGTAAAATGTATGTGTACGATGTGGTAATGCAGAAGTCCTTGCCATTGTAGCTAAGCAGATCTGGAAATGAGTAAGATACAGTTAAAGAAGTATCCATCACTCTTAATATAATGGCTGCATAACCTTTTATGTTTGGCGGTATGTGTGTTTACAGGGTGTTGTGAGCTCATGGTGGGTGTCCTTATGTATGTGTATATGCCTGTGTGTGTCGGGGGGGCACAAAGGTCAACCTTGAGTGTCATTCTTCAGTGCCATTCACTTTTCTTTCAAGAAAAGATAACGCAATGGTCTGGAGCTTGCCAAGTAGCCTCAGCTGGCCTGTAAGTCTCATGGCCCCACTGATCTCTGTCTCCCAGCTCTGGGATAGCACACCCTCTGACACACCGGGAATTTTTGTGCTTCATTCTTGGGGTTGAAATCATGTCCCCGTGCATGCATAGCAAGCACTTCGCTGACTGAGTTACCTTCACAGCTTTTAAAAGTATGTGGCAGGTCTTCATGAATGTAAATGGATGGGACAAGAACAGATTAAATTGAGTGAGGTAACCCAGACCTGGAAGGATGAATGTCACATGTCATTTCTCAGTGGAGGCTCCCAGCTCCAAGTCTCCAGGTATATGTACATAGCCTGTAGTGATTGCAAAAAAAATGGGAATGTAAAATGGGACCATTGTCAGGATAGGAGAGTTAGGGAGCAAAGTAGAGAGGGGGACAGGGGGGTGCAAGTGATCAGATAGGGGAAATGGGGAAGGGGGCTCTTTATGGATGGAGGAAGGACAGAATACAGAAAAAGGGGAAAGTGGATAAATAACAACAAGGATGATTGAAAAGGCCACAAGGCAACACACTATTAGCTATCTCCCTAAAAAGAGGGGGACCCCCCCACACACACACACAAACAAAAACAAAAACACTCTATAGTGTCTTAGATAGGGTTTTACTGCTGTGAAGAGATACCATGACCAAGGCAACTCTTATAAGGACAAAAGTTAATTGGGCCTGGCTTACATGTTCAGAGGTTTAGTCAAGGTTCAGAGGTTATCATCAAGGTGGGAGCATGACAGAGTCCAGGCAGGCTTAGTACAGGAAGAGCTAAGAGTTCTACATTTTCATCTGAAGGCTGCTAGGAGAAGACTGGCTTCCATGTGGCTACGAGGAGGGGTTCACCCCCACAGTGACTTACTTCTTCCAACAAGGCTACACTACTCTTACAATGCCACACCTCCTAATAGTGTCACTCCCTGGGCCAAGGATATTCAAACCACCACATATAGTGGAACAAGGATGACACCAATAGACATGCCAAAGTGTGTGTGTGTGAAGCTCATGAGGCCTTAGCCCTACACAAAGAACTACAGGCCACTGAGAAAAACTGGAAGCAGATAAAATGGTCTTCCCCAGAGTCCATCAATTGCTTTCCAGTGTCAAGTGATCAGTCCCCAAAACATGTTTGTATTTAATATGTATATGTATGTGTGTGTGTGTGTGTGTGTGTGTGTGTGTATTCTAAATAGAACCTGCTCAGCCCATAAAATGTTTCTTGTATGTATATGCAAATATATGTATGTGTGTATATATATACATCACACACATATGTGTAACAATATACGTGTGTGTGTGTGTGTGTGTGTGTGTATCAACAATATTCAGTGAAAAAAGGGCCATGAATTTGAAGGAAAATTAGTGGGGTATATAGAAGGTTTGAAGAAGGAAAGGGAAGAGAGAAATGTAATTATTACAATCTCAAGATTAAAATTTAAAAAATGCAAAGAACACACTACATAGGAAAGCATTATAACTCAGCAGTGACATGTATACACATTGGAGCCCAGGTCTGCTACTGTCAGCTATGAATTTAGAAACATTATCTAATCTAATGTGACCCAATATAATCTCCATTTAGTGATACAGAAACTGACATCAATGTTCTTCCTCAGACCAAAAAAAAAAAAAAATGAATGATGGCTATAGAATGCATTATAGAAATATTTTTTTAAAAAATACCTTTGTTTGTTCTCTCTCTCTCTCTCTCTCTCTCTCTCTCTCTCTCTCTCTCTCTCTCTCTGTGTGTGTGTGTGTGTGTGTGTATCAACAATATTCAGTGAAAAAAGGGCCATGAATTTGAAGGAAAATTAGTGGGGTATATATAGAAGGTTTGGAGAAGGAAAGGGAAGAGAGAAATGTAATTATTACAATCTCAAGATTAAAATTTAAAAAATGCAAAGAACTACACACTACATAGGAAAGCATTATAACTCAGCAGTGACATGTATACACATTGGAGCCCAGGTCTGCTACTGTCAGCTATGAATTTAGAAACATTATCTAATCTAATGTGACCCAATATAATCTCCATTTAGTGATACAGAAACTGACATCAATGTTCTTCCTCAGACCAAAAAAAAAAAAAAAAATGAATGATGGCTATAGAATGCATTATAGAAATATTTTTTTAAAAAATACCTTTGTTTGATCTCTCTCTCTCTCTCTCTCTCTCTCTCTCTCTCTCTCTCTCTCTCTCTGCGTGTGTGTACGAGTGAGAGCACATATGCATGCATGTTTGTATGATGTGGGCTGGATACCATGCCATGGCATGCACGTATGTATATGTCAGAGGATTCGGCTGCCCAGTTGGTTCCTTCCTTCTACCCTTAGGTTGGTTCTGGAGGTCATACCCAGACTGTCTTGCCATGTTTGAACGGCTAGTATCTTTTCCTACTGAGTCATTTAACAGAGTTAACAGAAATAGTTTCTGCAGAACAACATGTGATGGCTCAAAAGCTCACCATGAGCACATACACACAAACCTTGGTAAAAAATCATACGTACCAAGAACTCACGTGGCTCCCACGGGGAGCAGAGCTAGAAGCAAAGGTACAAAGCCAGTCTTGATTTTAGAACCAATCTAATTTAATACAAACAACATCTATAGGAACAGGTGTTTTTTGTTGTTGTTTTTGTTTGCTTTCGTTTTCAGAACAAAGCATTAAACCGTGAAACACAAAAAAGGAAACACACAAAATCATGGATAGGAACATAAAAACAACACCAAGGCTCTTCACCCCAGGAAGAGAGCTTGGCCCTGAAGCCAGGTTCTTCCCTAACCCTTGTCTTGCTTTGACTGCGAGCCCAGCTGACAGTACCTTGAAGGTCCTGGTTCTGCCTCTTCAGGGTCTCCTGGGCCTCGGTGTTCTCCTCACAGGCTTGCCTGAGCATGAGGACCTCAGAGCTGAGAGCCTGGGACTCCTTCTGAGAGGCCTGCAGCAGCGCCTGGGCCTCCTCCTGCTTCTGCCTCCAGGCAACCAGAGCCTTGTCAGAGTGCTGCTGCTTCTGCCCTAGTACCGCTGCCACAGAGCGAGCCTTCCCCAGGTCAGAAAGGGCATCCCCCAGCTCCAGCTGGAGCCTGTGCCGGGCCCTCTCCAGGGAGGCATTCTTGGCATTGGACACCTCCATGGCTTCTGCAGCCTCTTGCAATCGAATCGCCAGCTTCTTCCTGGGGAGAAAGCCAAAGGGTTCGGTAACCGAGACCAATACAGGGCCAAAGCGGTCAGCACCTGGTCCACAGACTTGCTGTAACAATAAGGATCCCTGCAAAATGCATAAGGCATTATATTATCCCTTTACTTAAGATTACATATAATATACATAAGTCCATATGTATGTATGTATGTATGTATGTATGTATATATGTATGTATGTATAGTCAAAGAGAAAACTTCCCATCAGGGCTAACAATTCTCCTAAAAGTCATAGACCATGTAATAAAACCTCCAACACCAGTCATGAGAAGCAGCCATGCTTAGTGTTGTGAGTGTTGTCCAAGACACTCTCAAAGCATATAGTTTATTCATTTTGCCCTTGGTTACCTCACAGAGATTGAAGGTAAGTCCTTGTTTTAGCTTTGTTTTTACTGCTGTGAATAGACACCATGACCAAGGCAACTCTCATAAAGGCAACCATTTAATTGGGACTGGCTTACAGGTTCAGAGGTTAAATCCAGTATCATCATGTTGGGAAGCATGGCATTATACAGGCAGACTTGGTGCTGGAGGAGCCAAGAGTGCTATACTTGAACGGAAGGAAGCCAGGAGGAGTCTCTCTTCTGCAGGCAGCCAGGAGGAGGCTCCCTTCTGCACTGGATGGAGATTGAGCAAAGCCCATCTCACCATGACACACTTCTTTCAACAAGGCCACACCTACTCAAACAATGCCACAGCTAGTAATAGTGCCACTTTCCATGGGCCAAGCATATTCAAACCACCACAGTCTTTATTGCTGAGGGGCCATGAACTTTTGACGCAGGACCTAAGTGATCTGAGATGGATCTGACCTGAAGCCTTCTCTGTGAGAACTAGGTTTCATAATATAAGAAGGCATCATACAACCTTCTAAAGGGGGAAATAAATCAATAGTCCTACCTGCCATGATGCTACAATAATGATTAGCATGGCACATTATCCCCAAGGGATCAATAATGACATACATAACTTAGTGTAGCCAACAGCTCTCTAATTGGACTTAAGATCCACAGGAGGGACATTGTGCTTGATACTGGAAGCCTATTCAATTACCTATGGCTAGTGAAGTCATGGATTTTGAAGAAGAATCTACAATGGCGCTTTACTGGACCAAAATAATATCAAAATACATTCCAAGAATTTGTCCTTGTACTCACAGGTAGAAGTAATTTTCACCTCTCAGCAAAGAAACATCTTATTGCAACAGATGAAGAATATTAGAAAAAAATAACACAACCAATGAAAATTCAGAAGACAAGTGACTATGTAGCCAACTGATGCATCCATTACAGAACTCCTGCACAAAAGGCTCAGAGGTCACAGCGAAAGAGGGAGCAGAAAGATTTTAAGAGCCAGAAAAGTTGCTGTGAGGTTGTGTCTTCTACAAATATCAGAGAAGCTTCACCCATGAGGTCTCATCAACATTGCTGCATAAGAAGACCTGAATAAGGATGTAATAGATGCTAACATGGGAGGGAGAAATCTAGTCTAGCCTCAACCCTGACAAAGAACTGTAGAAAATTAAGGAATGGTGAGAGAGAGAGAAATAGTCATCCTACAGGAAGAGTCCTCCAATTGATTATCTAATGCCAAGTAGTCAGCCTTGAAATTTTATACATACCAAAAACATATGAACTGAGTAGGTTGCATGTATACATTTGGGAAGATACATACATGTATGCATACACACTTGTGCTATGTAGTACCTATGTACCACATTTTTATTATCCATTGAAAGACAATAAGATTATTTCCATTTTCTAGCTATTGTGAACTGAGAAGCAATGACCATGGCTGAGCAAGTATCTGTGGAGAGGGATAGAATATCCTTTGGCCATTACCAGGGCGTGGTGGTATAACTGGGTCATAGGGTAGTTGAATTAAGCTTCCTGAACACGCTACACCCGGATTTCCCCAGCAGAAGAGTTTGTGATTCGACCAACAGTCAATGAGGGTTTCCCTTTCCCCACATCCTTTCCAGAATTTGTTGTCTGTGGTTTTGTTGATATTTGCTATTCTTGTTGGGGGTAAGATAAAAAGTTGTTTTGATAGAACCAGAAGAAACAATATTGTTGTAATAATTTTACTGACAGAAAGTTACTAAGGATTCCTTAGGCGTGCTCAGTCCTGAAGGAGCTCTGTGGCTCTGCAGCTTCCAGGCACTTATAATGTAGCTGGTAAAGATGGCACAATTCTCTCTGTCTTCTTCCCATCCGCTCCAGTCCCCAGACTACAATTCATCCCAAATCCACCCATCCAGTGCCTACAGAGAAGATCCCACTGCTCGTAATGGTCCTCAGCTCCCTCACTGTTCCCTGCAGCTTCTCCTCCCGTGCAGTGCTTTATCAACCACCCTTCCCTGGCACTCCAGCCATTCAACACTCTTAGGAGTTCTAACTGATGAAATGTGTTTTCTGGCTTACATCTCCTGCAGGCTGCTGGCTCTCCTATTCTTCTTCTGCCATCGTATGTCTTAGATGAAAGAATGGACTATACAATAGCTTTCTCTGCTTTAATGTTGTTAAATGGAGAATGGTCCCCAGGAATCATCATGCACCACAAAACTAATCAGTATCAGCTAGACTTCTCTAGAGGAACAAAGCCAATAGAATGTATACGTAATTACAAGAGGGGATTTATTAGATTGGCTTATGGGACCAGAGCCCGGATAGGTCCATAATAGTCATCTGTAAGACAAAGAGCTGGAGAAACCAGCAGCAGCTCATATCAAAAGTTGGAAGCCTCAGAACAAGAAAGACAAAAGATGCAGTTCCAGTTTGGTTCAGAAGGCCTGAAAATCCCTGGAGAGTTACCAGTACAATTTTCCCTTTAAAGGTTGCACTCTGGTGTGCAGGAATACAGCAATAGAAAACCAAAGGCATACATAAATAAAGCCATGCATGTGCAAACTTCCCCTCATTCCAACTTCATGGTCTGCCCAGGACTCAGCCCACTGGAGACTGGTAAGGACATTTGAGACAGGTGTTCCCCATCCTGTCTGCTGTTGCGCCTTCCCAACATTTTTGAAGATATACCTAGAAGTGTGCTTTACCCATTTTGAGGAAACTCTTTTTCTAGTCAAGTTGACAGTCAAGACTGACTGTCATGCAAATCAACAGAGCAATGGAATAAACCCTTTGGTGATGGAGTTCTGAAGAATCCAGTCTGTAATGAATACATCCAGATAGACTCTGTGGTCTAATCACATACTGTACACTGGCATTCCAACTAGGTTATCTCACTTTTAGTCTTTCTTCTTCCTAAGAGGAGATTCTGATACATTACCTAACCTAAAACAGGAGTCTTGTAACATAATTACAAGCACTTGTGACTTCTTCACAAAACTGATCAATATCAGAAAATAGAAGCTTTGTTCTCATGCTGGTGTGCCTAGGACTTCAAGGTTCACTGGGTAGAACATGAAGCTTTAGAGTAACAATCTGCCTCTGTTGTCCTGACAATGTGCGTGAACACTTGTTACCAATTACTTATTTTGCTTTATGACTTGCTCGCCATAAGCCTGCATATGGAAGAGGTTGTGAGAAGTTTAGAAGCCAAATTCTTGTCTTGGAGAGTGTAGAACTCAGAGGCAGTAACTGCTGCTCAAGTGAGCTTGGTTCTGCTAAAACTACCGACTATGAGCATCCCAGCCTGGAAGTCAAAGCAGGTAGGTTTTCAACTTTCCAGTTCAAAAACAGGACTCTATAGATTTTTGTTTGGAACTGTTTAGCTCCCTGGGGCAATGAAGAGCAAGTGGCACACAGTGGTTTATTATATGATATTAAGATGACCTTAAAGCAAAAGAGGGTCTTCAGATGACCATGTTTGTCCATTATGTTTCCTCAATATTCACAATATTGTAGAAATAATTGCAACAAACAGAAAGTCATAAAACATTGTTCTCTAGACAACCTTAAGAAAATATCAGGGTCCTGATCCTGGAAAGGATTGGTCTAGCATTGGAGGGGAATATAAGGACAGAGAAAAAGGAGGGAGGTGATCGGAGAAGGGATGGAGAGAAGAAGGTTTATGGGACATATGGGGAGGGGGGATCCGGGAAAGGGGAAATCATTTGGAATGTAAACAAAGAATATAGAAAATAAAAATATTGAAAAAAAGAAAATATCAAAAAAAAAGTGAGACATGGATACGCTCACTTGAAGTCTTCAATCACTGGGAGGAAAAAGAAATCTCACTTAGAAGTGAATGACAGATATGGATACAAGGAGACATTTCAGGTCAATGTTCCACTTTTCTAGGGTCCAGGGTTTTGCAAACACCTACTGGATGTATTTTTAGTAACTGTCATTTCTAAGCCCGTTGTGAGCTACGGTGGATCACATGGCTCTCTTCTGGGACACAGCACAGCAGCTGTGCACAGCAACCCCACTCACAGGTCAGGTAAGGAACTGAAATAGCATTATTTCTGGCTGACGCCAAAGAGAAATGCATTGATCTGTCTTGTATCTTTGCAAGGTGTGCCTAACCAGGGGCACTTGCTTTTGAATAAATCTTTACTAATGATAAGCTAGAGTCAGTTTTGATGTCTTCTCTCAATTATGCATTCTCTCCACTTTTAAGCAAAGCGTCTCAGTACTCACCATAGTACTGAGTCTTCATTCTGCCAAGCTTCAAAATGTTATACTTTTAAAACAAACAAACAAACAAACAAACAAACAAACAAACACTACTTTAAACTTTCATGTTGTATTGGCTACAAAATCATAGGGATGGCTTGGAGACAGTTTGTTTTTCAAATTAAATTTTGTCCAGTAAGCCTAAATTTCAGATAACATCTTTAGCTATCCCTGTCTATCTTCACAAACACTTGGTATAATCCCTACCCCAGATACTCAGTGACTTTGATGATGAACACATATGTATGCATGGGCTCATTCCTAATAAAATCTAGGAATCGAATTGATAGCCCAGTTTTTTGAAGCAAAGCTGAAAGTCACATTTTCTATGAAGGCTTTTGTGCATGCCCCCCCAACCCCACCCCATCAAACAGAGCCTCTGTTCTGTTCACCCCTCCCCTCATTTATAGTCTCGAGTTTTACCTTGTGTTAGCATCTGTAGACCCTCTACAGTACCTGTTTCTTTCATTTAAGCTTTTATCTTGGGCACATTCATACACTCAGCGAGGATTTGTTACACATTCACCAGGAAGAGACACAGTCATTATTCTCTTCCTCCAAAGGTTATCAGCTCCAGGCTGAGGACACCCACCGAATGTTACATCCCCACCATACACACTGAGCGTTACATCCATACTTCATTCTCCACATGACTTTGGCTAGGGTCCAGTGTGGCTCAGCCTTGACCTCTTACTCTTCCTTGTATTACTCTTGAAGAAACTCAAACTCAGATTTGCCTCCCTGCAGGTCAGAGGTCAAAGTTTTCTCGGACTTTAAGAGGATATAGTTTTTAAAGGCACCCATTATTATTAACAATGACTATTTACTTATTTATCTATCTGTTTATTTATTGTGGATATAGTATAGGTGTGTATGCACATGTGTGATAGCATGTTCACCTTTGTATGCATGCCTGGAGGCCAAATCTTGACACTGGAGTCTTCCTTTATTGCTCTCCATCTTATTTCTTGAGATAAGGTCTCTCAGTGAACCCGAGGGTTGCTCTTTTGGCTAGCCTATCTGGCCACAAGCTCCCAGGTTTTGACTGTCTCTCCCTCATCTATTGAGGGAATTACATACAGGCCTGATTCACCATTCCTGGCTATCACATGGGTGTTGGGAATCCAAATTCTTGTCCTCCTCGTGTTTGCACAACAATCACTTTACCCACAAAACACTTGGTGGTGGCATCTTTTTAAGATTACATGAGCCTGCCACAATTCATGCTAAATATGACCCTAGTAAGATAAGAGCATAGAGAATATTTAGAACAAGAAGATAAGGAATAGTGAGTTTCTAATTTGCCATTAAAACAGGAAAGAAAGGTCTATTTGGGGAAATGTCAGCCTGTCTATGTGGACTGAAGTAATAGACAGGCCCAGGGCTGTGGGAATAGTGATGAGCAGAAAAGTAGCAAGCAGGGAATTTGCTATTATTCTGTAGCAACAGTTTCATTTAGCATTGTGGTCCTTACACCATGCTGAAGTAGAATCACTAAGATTTGACATGGGCTTTTCAACCTGTCAATAGGGAAAAGAAAGTATTTTATTTCACATATAAAACTCTGAAATGTTCAATTCTTCCAACTTTAAAACAGGGCTGCCCAATAGAATTTTAGGCAATGATGAAGATGTTCTATACCTGCATATGCTGTAACTACCAGCCACATGTGGCTAATACATACTCAGAGTGGATCTGTGTGATGTTTACATCTTTAAAAGTTGGACCTCTAGTTTCATTTAACTTGAATAAATATACACGAAGGTTAGAAAAACCTATATCAGAGTAGTTGCCCTTGTTTTGACTTGATAACAGAGCTAAGATTAAATGAGCATTTTAATCATTTAAATAGTGATCTAGCTAGCCAAATAGCATCATCCTGAGGGTCATAACCTTATATAATAGGAAGAACCACAATTTAGGTAGTCCTTGCATGTTGTGCCCTTTTTACTGATTGATAAGGGCATCTCTGTGGGCAGTTGTATGTCTGGGGGCACAAGGTCTCATTAATGGCAATCTCGGTCAGACTTTCTTGGACAGTAAATGAGGAGCAATAAATACAAGGTGAATCTGAGGAAACTTGGGTTCAAATTGTGGCTTTCCCTCTTCTATAATATGTGTCTATCAAAGCACTGGTCCAGGCCATCACACTATAAAGATAGAGGAGGCAAATGGCCTGCCCTAAAGAGTTAAAAAAAAACATTAAGAAATAAGCCAAAGCTTTTGACACATAAAAGTTCTAATCATTGAAAAACAAACCAGAAGGGTATAATGCAGTGTTTGGCTTCTCTACCTACTCTAAGTATTCCCTAAGGACTTTGGAGAAGGATTTTCAAGTAGTGGAGACTAGTCATAAAATCCTGATGCCCAGCTGATAAAGGCATGAGATGCAGACAGGAAGTCCTAGCAACTGAAGAGGAGCAAAGGTGGAGGATGGGGGAGCAGATAGAGGTGAGGTGCCAGGAGGATCCTGAAGTCAGACTAAGAGGGGTTTGGGCTTGTAGGGCAATCGGAAACCAGAGGGGTCTTCTAAAATAGAAACCAAGCCATGTGAGTATCTGCACATCCCTTTACTGTATAACTGACACAAGATGCATGACCCTGACAACTTAGCAGCCTTCTCTGTATTCTGATTTCATCACCCATAAGGTTATAATTCTACCCACGTTGAATGACCAACATACCAAGAGACAAACGAGGACTGAGGTATGAACTTGTAGAAACTGAAAAATTCACACATAATGTAGAAAACAAATAAGTGAAAAAGAAGACAGTAGTATAATATTTTTAAACAAAATATTTTCAAGTCTCTCCAGCATTAGAATGTACTGCATCTAGTAAGAGGGGGATTTTGAAGTCTTAACAGCAGTAACTGAATATGAACTAAGAATTAACTTTAAGTACCAGGGATCAAGGAATTCATCAACACTCTTAGGCAATATGTTTTCGCCTTAAAAATCATTTCAATGGTGTCACCTAATAATATTTCTGCTCATAGGAGAAATGGCTAATTTCTATAATGTATTGGCTGCTTAAAAATAATATTGCACGAACTCAGTCTTATTCATTTCATTTTAGTCTTCTATTTAATTGAATCTCATGGTGAGAAAGTCCCACCGAGCCTTGCTGTCCTTCTGTACAGGTAATAGTGCACAGCAGACACAGGTGCTTGGCCTGTGCTAAATCTTAGAATCTGTACAAGTGATATGGGTCACAGAAGAATGTCTATGTCAAAGTTTCTCACGGCGCACAGAAGAGAGACGTGCTTTGCCACATGGAGCCTAAAGTATCTTCCCTGGTTTGTAGAAGAGACTGAGGTTGACTGAAGAACTGTGAAAATAAAACAAACACTCACGGACAAGTTACTTATGAAATTGCTAGTTGTGCTACTCGGACCTCCTCTTTCAGCTGCCTCCTCTCGATTGCTGACTGAAGTTATGCATTTCCCCGAGAGATGTTTTACCGACGCATCCTTTTGTTTTTCCATTCTGCTTAGGAACTTGCCTACATGAAGATTCCATAAAAGATGTAAAATATGTTATTTCTCAGCAACTCCTTGTAAGTTACTGGCTTTGGGAACAGCCAAATGATTTCCATCTTCGTCTTAGGTTTACCTTTTTATTTTTTATTTATTTTATTTTTATTTTTTTGATATTTAGCAAAAACTTGTCTGGAACTCTCTGAAGGTTTCATGAAAGAACTCCATGAAGCTTTCAGCAGGCATGGTTCAAAAAGTGGTAATATCAGCTATTGTTTACTCAGAACTTTCTGTGCTCTAGGTACTGGTGTTTAAATCCTACAGCAAGAATTCTATAACTCATTTTCTTTTTTTTAAATTTATTTTTTATTGATATATTTTTTATTGACATTTCAAATGATTTCCCCTTTTCTGGGTCCCCACTCCCCCAAGTCCCATAAGCCCTCTTCTGTACCCCTGTTCTTCCATCCACCCCTTCCCACTTCCCTATTCTGGAATTCCCCTATACTCTTGCACTGAGTCTTTCCAGAACCAGGGGCCACTCCTCCATTCTTTTTGGACATCATTTAATATGTGGATTATGTCTTGGGTATTCAAAGTTTCTAGGCTAATATCA
This sequence comes from Apodemus sylvaticus, assembly GCF_947179515.1. Lineage (NCBI taxonomy): Eukaryota > Metazoa > Chordata > Mammalia > Rodentia > Muridae > Apodemus > Apodemus sylvaticus. The sequence goes on from NC_067486.1 coordinate 50,538,877, forward strand.
ACTTATCAATGAGTGCATACCATGATTGATCTTTTGAGACTGGGTTACCTCACTTAGTATGATGTTCTCCAGCTCCATCCATTTGTCTAAGAATTTCATGAATTCATTGCTTCTAATGGCTGAATAGTACTCCATTGTGTAAATATACCCCATTTTTTGTATCCATTCCTCCGTTGAAGGACACCGGGGTTCTTTCCACCTTCTGGCTACTACAAATAGGGCTGCTATGAACATAGTGGAGCACATGTCCTTATTGCATGCTGAAGAATCCTCTGGATATATGCCCAGGAGTGGTATAACAGGGTCCTCAGGAAGTGTCATGCCCAGTTTTCTGAGGAACAACCAGACTGATTTCCAAAGTGGTTGCACCATCTTGCAATCCCACCAACAGTGGAGGAGTGTTCCTCTTTCTCCACATCCTCGCCAACACCTGCTGTCTCCTGAGTTTTTGACCTTAGCCATTCTGACTGGTGTGAGGTGAAATCTCAGGGTTGTTTTGATTTGCATTTCCCTAATGATTAATGATGTTGAACATTTCTTAAGGTGTTTCTCAGCTCTCCGAAGTTCTTCATGTGAAAATTCTTTGTTTAGCTCCGTACCCCACTTTTTAATGGGGTTATTTGGTTCTCTGGGTTCTACCTTCTTGAGTTCTTTGTATATATTAGATATTAGCCCTCTGTTGGATTTAGGGTTGGTGAAGATCCTTTCCCAATCTGTTGGTTGACGTTTTGTCCTTTTGACAGTGTGCTTTGCCTTACAGAAACTTTGTAGATTTATGAGGTCCCATTTGTCAATTCTTGATCTTAGAGCGTAAGCTATTGGTGTTCTATTCAGGAACTTTTCCCCTGTGCCCATGTCCTCAAGGGTCTTCCCCAGTTTCTTTTCTATTAGTTTCAGTGTGTCAGGTTTTATGTGGAGGTCCTTGATCCATTTGGAGTTGAGCTTAGTACAAGGAAATAAGAATGGATCGATTCGCATTTTTCTGCATGCTAACCTCCAATTGAACCAGCACCATTTGTTGAAAAGACTATCTTTTTTCCACTGGATGCTTTCATCTCCTTTGTCGAAGACCAAGTGACCATAGGTGTGTTGGTTCATTTCTGGGTCTTCAATCCTATTCCATTGGTCCACTTGACATTGTACCAATACCATGCAGTTTTTATCACTATTGCTCTGTAGTAAAGTTTAAAGTCTGGGATACTGAATCCCCCTGAAGTTCGTTTACTGTTGAGAATAGTTTTAGCTATCCTGGGGTTTTTTGTTATTCCAGATGAATTTGAAAATTCTCTTTCCAGCTCTATGAAGAACTGGGTTGGGATTTTTATGGGGATAGCATTGATCTGTAGATTGCCTTTGGCAAGATGGCCATTTAAACTATATTAATCCTGCCAATCCACGAGCATAGAAGATTTTTCCATTTTCTGAGATCTTCTTCGATTTTCTTCTTCAGAGATCTGAAGTTCTTGTCATATAGGTCTTTCACTTGTTTGGTTAGAGTCACCCCAAGATACTTTATGCTGTTTGTAGCTATTGTGAAGGGAGTCATTTCCCTAATTTCTTTCTCAGTCTGCTTATCCTTTTAATATATAAAGGCTTGCATTGATTTTGGAGCCAGCCACTTTGCTGAAGTTGTTTATCAGCTGTAGGAGTTCTCTAGTAGAATTTTTAGGGTCACTTAAGTATACTATCATATCATCTGCACATAGTGATAGTTTGACTTCTTCCTTTCCAATTTGTATCCCTTTGACTTCTTAATGTTGTCTAATTGTTCTAGCTAGGACTTCAAGAGCTATATTGAAAAGATATGGAAAGAGGGGGCAGCCTTATCTAGTCCCTGATTTTAGTGGGATTGCTTCAAGTTTCTCTCCATTTAGTTTGATGTTGGCTACCAGTTTGCTGTATATTGCTTTTACTATGTTTAGATATGGGCCTTGAATTCCTGTTCTTTCCAAGACTTTTAGCATGAAAGGATGCTGAATTTTGTCAAATGCTTTTTCAGCATCTAATGAAATGATCATGTGGTTTTTTTTCTTTGAGTTTGTTTATGTAGTGGATAGCATTTATGGATTTCCTTATATTGAACCATCCCTGCATCCCTGGAATGAAGCCTATTTGATCATGGTGGATGATCGTTTTGATATGTTCTTTGATTCGGTGGGCAAGAATTTTATTTAGTATTTTTGCATCGATTTTCATAAGGGAAATTGGCCTGAAATTCTCTTTCTTAGTTGGATCTTTGTGTGGTTTTGGTATCAGCGTAATAGTGGCTTCGAAGAAGGAGTTGGGTAGTGTTCCTTCTGTTTCTATTTGGTGGAAAAGTTTGAAGAGTATTGGTGTTAAGTCTTCTTTGAAGGTCTGATAGAATTCTGCACTGAAACCATCTGGTCCTGTGCTTTTTTGGTAAGAAGGCTATCTATGACCCCTTCTATTTCTTTAGGGGTTATGGGTCTGTTTAGATGGTCTATTTGATCCTGGTTTAATTTTGGTAATTGATATCTGTCTAAGAAACAGTACATTTCCTCTAGATTCTCCAGTTCTGTTGAGTACAGGTTTTTGTAGTAGGATCTGATGATTTTTTGAATTTCCTCGGTTTCTGTTGTAATACCTCCGTTTTTCACTTCTAATTTTGTTAATTTGGATACTTTCTCTGTGCCCTTTGATTAGGCTGGCTAAGGGTTTATCTATCTTGTTGATTTTTTCAAAGAACCAGCTTTTGGTCTTATTGATTCTTTGTATGGTTCTCTTGGTTTCTACTTGATTGATTTCAGCCCTGAGTTTGATGATTTCCTGTCTTCTTCTCCTCCTGGGTGAATTAGCTTCTTCTTGTTCCAGGGCTTTCAGTTGTTCCATTAATCTTCTTGTGTATGCTCTATCGAATTTCTTTTTGGAGGCACTCAAAGCTATGAGTTTTCCTCTTAGCACTGCTTTCATTGTGTCCCATAGATTTGTATATGTTGTGCCTTCATTTTCATTAAATTCTAAGAAATCTTTGATTTCTTTCTTTATTTCTTCCTTGACCAAGTTATCATTGAGTAGAGTATTGTTCAGTTTCCATGTGTATGTGGACTTTCTGTTGTTTTATTTTTATTAAAGACCACTTTTACTCCATAGTGATCTGATAGGAGGCATGGGATTATTTCAATCTTATATTTGTTAAGGTCTGTCTTGTGACCAACTATATGATCTATTTTGGAGAAGGTACCATAAGGTGCTGAGAAAAAGGTATATTCTTTTGCTTTGGGATGAAAAGTTCTATATATATCTGTTAACTCCAATTGGTCCAAAGTTTCAATTAGTTTCACAGTCTCCCTGTTTAGTTTCTGTTTTCCTGATCGGTCCATTGGTGAGAGTGGAGTGTTGAAGACACCCACAATTATTGTGTTAGGTACAATGTGTACTTTGAACTTTAGAAAAGTTTCTTTTATGAATGAGGGCGCCCTTGTATTTGGGGCATAGATGTTCAGGATTGAGAGTTCTTCTTGTTGGATTTTTCCTTTGACCAGCAAGAAGTAACCTTCCATGTCTCTTTTGATGACATTAATTTGAAAGTCAATTTTATCTGAAATTAGAATGGCAACTCCGGCTTGTTTCCTGTGACCACTGGCTTGTAGAATTGTCTTCCAGTCTTTTACTCTAAGGTAGTTTTTGTCTTTGACACTGAGGTGTGTTTCCTGTATGCAGCAAAATGTAGGGTCCTGTTTCCTGATCCAGTCTGTTAGTCTATGTCTTTTTATTGGGGAATTGAGTCCATTGATGTTAAGAGATATTAAGGAGTAGTGGTTATTGCTTCCTATCATTTTTTATTTTAATTTTATACGTGTGGGTTTGATGAAAGAAGCTTAATATCCTGCTTTTTCCAGGTTATAGTTTCCCTCGTTGTAATGGTGTTTTCCCCCTATTATCCTTTGTAGGGCTGGGTTTGTGGAAAGATATTGTGTCAATTTGGTTTTGCCATGGAATCTCTTGGTTTCTCCATCTATAGTAATTGAGAGTTTCGCTGGGTATAGTAGTCTCAGCTGGCATTTGTATTCTCTTAGAGTCTGCATGAGCTCCGCCCAGGATCTTCTAGCTTTCATGGTCTCTGGTGAGAAATCTGGTGTAATTCTGATAGGTCTTCCTTTATATGCCTTTTTCTTTACTTGCCTTTTTTCTCTTACTGCCCTAAGTATTCTTTCTTTGTTTAGTACATTTGAGGTTTTGATTATTATGTGACAGGAGGTATTTCTGTTCTGGTCCAGTCTGTTTGGAGTTCTGTAGGCTTCTTGTATATTCATAGGCATTTCTCTCTTTAGGTTAGGGAAGTTTTCTTCCATAATTTTGTTGAAGATATTTGCTGGCCCTTTAAGTTGTAAATCTTCACTCTCATCAATACCTATAATCCTTAGATTTGGCTTTCTCATTGTGTCCTGGATCTCCTGGATGTTTTGGGTTACAAGCTTTTTGCATTTTGCATTTTCTTTAACTGTTGAGTCCATGGTTTCTATGATATCTTTGGCATCTGAGATTCTTTCTTCTATCTCTTGTATTCTGTTGTTGATATTTGCGTCTATGGTCCCTGATTTCTTCCCAAGGTTTTCTATATCCAAAGTTGTCTCCCTTTGTGCTTTCTTAGTTGTTTCTACATCTGTTTTTTTTTTAGATCCTGGAAGTTTTGGCTCAGTTCTGTCATTTGCTTGTTTGTGTTTTCCTCTAATTCTTTAAGAGATTTTTGTGTTTCCTCTTTCATGACTTCTGCGTGTTGATCAAAGTTCTCCTGTATTTCTTTATGCGATTTTTGCATTTCCTCCTTATTGGCTTTTGTATTCTCCTGAATTTCTTTCAGTAATTTTTTGTGTTTCCCTTGTAAGGGCTTCTAATTTTTGATCCATTTTCTCCTGAATTTCTTTAAGTATGTCCTTCATGTGTTCCTGTACCAGCATCATGACCAGTGATTTTAAATCCAAATCTTGTTTTTCTGGTGTGTTGGGGTATCCAGGACTTGCTATTGTTGGAGAATTGGGTTCAGATGCTGCCATAATGCCTTGGTTTCTGTTAGTAATGTTCCTACATTTGCCTTTAGCCATCTAGTTCTCCCAGGTGTTAGATGGTCTTATTGTCACTGGCTGGTGCTTCAACCTACTGTGGATCTTTAAGGTTATTTCTGCAACACTGGATGACTGGGTTTCCTCTGGCACAGATTACTGATATGCTGCCTTCCTCTTTTGTGCCTTTGGAGCCCTTCTCAGTCTTGCCTCAAGCAATGTTATACTTAGGTTGTCAAGGTTAACCAGGTGTTCTCTGTCTGCTCTATTATGGAGCGAAGATGGTGTGGTGGGGGTCACTCCCTCTGTTGATTCTCACATAGGACACAGGTCCTGTGATGGACTGGCTTGCAGATGAACTGCCTATGTGCTCAGTTCCTGATTGCAGGCAGACCCCTGGCAGTTTGCACCACCAGAGATCTAAAGCTCCGGGTGATACAGTACCTAGTGACCCTTTTCTTTCCTGGCAGGCAGCGAATATAGCTGCTGGGCTTCTCTCCTTCTGCAGCTCTCTCATTTTTCTAAGGAGGAATATCCACCTATTTAAATATGACTGAAACTCTCTCTCTCTCTCTCTCTCTCTCTCTCTCTCTGAAATTGATAAAGGTAGATTCAAATGAATGAAGTTCCTTAAAGAACACATGCTTTCTTCTTTGCCATTCTTTTTTACTAATATATTGCTCTGCTAAGTCTTGGCCGCCTATTTTTGAAATAACTACACTTTGGGGGACTAATTCATAAGAGAAGAGATGTGTCAGGTAGCTTTCTGTTATTTTAGCATCTGAAAGAAACAACTTAGACTGGCTAAAGGTTTTCTTTGACTCTGTTGTAGATGCTTTGGTTCATGATTGATTGGCCCAACTGCTCTGGGTGAAGGAACACACCATGACGGGAGCATAGAGTGAGAAAAACGGATGGCCTCATGCCCAAGAGCTGAAAGAGATGAAGAAGAAGTGGCCAAGGCCCCACATCCTCGTTGAGGCCATGCTTCCAGTGAATTGAAAATGTCTCACTAGGCCCCTACTTCTTGAAATTTCCATTGTAACCCAGTAGCACCAAGCTGCTGACAAACTCTTTAATAAATAGGTCTTTGAGGGACATTCTAGATCCAAAATTTAGTATTGTGTTCCATGCCATCAGGATGTGTGATCATTTCACAGCGGAAAAGATATTTAGCTTGTTCTCAGGGGTTCCCAAAGTCTCCACTGTATCAGCATCATTCTAATGAATAAACATGAATCTTCCCTGAGACTCAAGGTAAATTCTATAAAGAAGCATTCTAAGAACAAAAGATAGGCTAGGTATTTCCAATATTTAAGTGTAACAGAGACAAGCATAAACCTATCCTCATTCTGAATTGTTTGTCTAGCTTCCAGAGTACAAAGATAGGGGGTGGGTGTCCGAGAGCATGTAAAGTCTCACATCTTCAGTTTTGTTGGTTGCAGCCTACACAGTAACCTTTTCTGGTTGGTTTAACATGGTGTTTGCAGTTTCTCTGGGAAGAAATTATCCACTGCTGACATTTATTTATTTATGGAGTCTTCACTGAAACTTTAACAGCTGATGCATCACTCTAGCAAGGGATACATGAAGGGACTTTATCAACCATACATTACTGTTGGACATCTCAGGCCATTCTCTGAAATCTCCAGATTTTTTTTTCATGAATAAGCAATGCATGTGAAGTAAGCCAATATGAGCAATAACTAATCCACTTGAACCCCAATGGTTTCTCTCTCTCTCTCTCTCTCTCTCTCTCTCTCTCTCTCTCTGTGTGTGTGTGTGTGTGTGTGTGTGTGTGTGAAAAATGAAAGGGAAAAATTTTACCGCACATTTTCCCCTTGCTTATTTTATTGCTTATAGAATGGACATACTATGCTTATTAGAAATTGCATTAAAGTCTGAGCTAATAATGATCAAGAGCACATAACACAATTAGCACAATGTTATAAGCTCAGAATGTTTGCTTCCCACTCCTCTTACCACGAGTAAACTTTAAAGCATTGTTAGGAAGTGTTTGAGTTAAAACAGTAATTCGCTGCCTTTTGGTGCTATAGAGAGTTAACAATTGGTGAAGAAGACCCAAATTATCACATGTATTGTCTATTAATATAAAATGAGAGTGAGAAGTTTAAAATGAGCTCAGAAAGCAAGTGGGGAAGACAGCATCTGAGTAAGACACACCCTGTCCCCGTGATCATCTCTTCTGCATACATACACTTCTACTTCATGCATCAAACGCCTTCCTAAGAAATAAGGAAGTCATGGAAGAGGCCCATGGTACCAAATTTTAATATAATAATAAAAAAAGATAGATTCAAAAAGTTATCCCTCCTCTGAGTCTGAGCTTCTTTTAAAGAGAAGCCTTCTACTTTAGAAAAGAAAATTGATAAAGCCTTTAAATACAATATAGGGCCTGTAACAGTGATTCTAAGTGCCAAGCACATCATAATAGCTCTTGTTCTGTCCTGCTTGCACATTCAGAATCACTGGAACTATATTATCCAGGTGGTCAAATGACTGTGGGTACCACACTTCTGATTTATATTTACCCCACAGAGTTAATGTGGGTACCATACTTCCCCGAGCCCTGGGCAGCAAGAGAAGGAGCAAACCCCTTATGTGGGGCATGGAAACTGACACAGGATGTTGGCAGAGCTTCGTGTTGGTCAGAATCAACATCAGACAGAAATCAAAGGTTCAAAGTTGCATTTAGAATTTGTATATAAAGCCCCTAAGGCCTCCCTGGCATTCAAGCCAAGACCCAGATGTGAATTAAGCGTGGCCCATGTCTATGCGCACCTTGCATATATTAGGGCTGTTTTTTTTTTTCTTCAAGATTATACTGTTTCCTGGAATTGTGAGACTCTGGTATGAATCAGTTTAATGTTAGGTGTAACAGATATGGGCTATTTATAACACCCATTCCCCTAAACTTGAGCACCATTGTAACTTCTAGGCCAGTAGCCATAAACACAACTTCTAGACCTGAACCTTATAGTTCTGTATTTTCAACTTAGCATAATTCTTAGTTAAAGCCTAGGCTTTGGTGTACTCCAAAGATTGTTTATGCTGTTGTGAGAGTCAGCTATAACCAACATTAGTGATGACTTGATAGTTGATGGCCTTTGCCCATATCTCTCTGGCCTACGTAGAATAACCCAGGCAAGACTCCATTCCTTGGGTTGGAAGTAGTCAAGACAGGGAAGAAATCATAGGATTTCTATTTAGAATCAGCACTTATTTGGTAAAACCTAATCCTTCACAAATCCTTTTTTTTTAATTTTTTTTTATTTATTTTCTATATTCTTTGTTTACATTCTAAAAGCCTTCCCCTTTCCCAGTCCCCACCCCCCATATGTTCCATAAGTCCTCTTCTCTCCATCCATTCTCCTGTCTTTCCCCCTCCCTTTTCTCTGTCCTCGTACTCCCCTACTATGCTGGATCAAGCCTTTCCAGGATTAGGGCCCTCTTCTTCCTTCTTCATGGGAATCATTTGATATACTAATTGTATCTTCAGTATTCAGAGCTTCAGGGCTAATTAATATCCACTTATCAATGATTGCATTCCATGTGTATTCTTTTGCGATTGCATTACCTCGCTTAGGATGATATTTTCCAGTTCCATCCATTTGCCTAAAAAATTCATGAATTCATTGTTTTTAATTGCTGAATAGTACTCCATTGTGTATATGTACCACATTTTCTGTATCCATTCCTTCATTGAGGGATATCTGGGTTCTTTCCAGCTTCTGGCTATTATAAATAAGGCTGCTACGAACATAGTGGTGCATGTGTCCTTACTGCATGCTGGAGAATTCTCTGGATATATGCCCAGGAGAGGTATAGCAGGGTCCTCTGGAAGTGTCATGCCCAGTTTTCTGGATGCAGGGATGGTTCAATATAAGGAAATCCATCAATGCAATCCACTACATAAACAAACTCAAAAAAAACCCATATGATCATTTCATTAGATACTGAAAAGGCATTTGACAAAAATCAGCATCCTTTCATGCTAAAAGTCATGGAAAGAACAGGAATTCAAGGCCCATACCTGAACATAATTAAAGCAATATACAGCAAACCGATAGCCAACATCAAACTAAATGGAGAGAAACTTGAAGCAATCCCACTAAAATCAGGGACTAGACAAGGCTGCCCTCTCTCTCCATATCTTTTCAAAAATAGTGCTTGAAGTCCTAGCTAGAGCAATTAGACAACATTAGGAGGTCAAAAGTATACAAATTGGAAAGGAAGAAGTAAAATTATCACTATTTGCAGATGACATGATAGTATACTTAAGTAACCCAAGAAACTCCACCAGAGAACTCCTTCACAAATCCTAATACTGCCTTCTCAGATACTAGGCAGTGTCCATGGATTGGGCATCTTAAAAAGACCTTGGATCAGGCAGTGAAAATTAACAATAATTTATTAGATGTCTACCAACCATCAATGATGGTTGGTGATAGGATTTTTTGGCCACAACTTCAACATAATATGTTCCTCCAGCAGTGAGAACCTTGGCTCTGTGCATTGTTGTCAATGAGGCATTTGAGTTAGATCCTGCTCCATGGACAGATTTTGAGGAATAGAAATCATTTTTAAGTGCTTCCCTTATATATTGGCTATTTTTGTAGCTATAAGATCATGATCAAGGAACTGTATACAAAAAACTTATTTGGATATATTATTCCGGAGGGATAAGCGTCTGTTGTGGCAGCAAGAAGCAGGCATGAAACCAGAAGCAGAAAGCTGAGAGATCAAATTTTAAACAAAAGAGAGAGTAAACTGAAAATAGGAAGGTTTTTATACCCAAACCTTTCAAAGCAGTGCCAATACCTTCAGACCATGTGATCAAATACTGAGCTGGAGTTTTGGGAGTATTTTCATCCAAACTACTATACAACTGTTCATGATAAACATAACAGCAACTGTAGGTTTCAATAAGCCGGGACTTGGGTCATCTCATCCTCTAGTGCTGAATAACAGTAACACATCAACAGCAGAGTCACAGGGAATCTGGCTTTACAGTGCCATTAGGTACTGCAGTAAAGCAAATAACCACAGGATCAGAGATTTTTGCTTAGAGTTCTATAAAGTCAGGTACAAACTAAAGTAGATTATGAGGCCTATAATTATTAAAACCATTAATCTTTTAATAGACATACAATACTACACAGCGACACGTCTTAAGAACTTTTAGGCAATCCTTTGTCTACTCCCTCCTCTCAGTGTTGGGATCCTATTCAAGTTAAACCTGTGAGGGCTCTATGCATGCTGCCTCAGTTTCTGTGAGGTTATATGTGTGTCAGTCATAGTGAGTTTGGAAGACACTGTCGCGGGCATCACCATCACCCCTGGCTCTTACAATCTTTCCTCTTCTCTTTCCTCATTTGTCCTTAAGCCTTGAAGACAGGAGTCTATGAAGATGGCCCATTTAGGGATGAGTGCTCCAAAGACTCTCATTCTGCCTATTGTCCAGCTGTGAGTCTCTGTGTTAAGAAGCTTGAAGCACTGATCTTTGGGAATAACAAATATGTCATTAGTAGTCATTTTATCACTATGCTCCTTTAGCAGAATAATACTATTAGGTTTTTCCTTAGTCCCATGACTACCTATTTCTTCAGGTTCTTGGTCATTTTAATAGTGTCATATATGGGTTTGATCTTATGGAGTAGCCTACAATACAATTTTTAAAAAGAGGTTGGTTACTCCCATAACATTTATGCCACTATTGTACCAGCATATTTTGCTGGCAGGTCACAGAGTTTGCATATTGGTGATATTGGTGATTATTTTTCTCTCTGGTAGCATGCAGAACACCTTCTAACAAAATGAATGCTCACCACTATAGATGAGGCTTCTAGTGAGACACCAGCCCTACTTTTCTGTGTTCAGTGACATCAGTGTTACCTTTAGCAATGGGATCTTATCATCAGGTTGTAGAAAAACAAATCAATGGCCTTAGCAATTGATTGTGATGTTTGGGAATTCCAGGGTACCTCTTTGGCTAATGACTCTAAAAGATATGGCCAAATCCTGGTACTAGAGGTTTTACTTGGTAGCATAAAATGTCTAGTTAGGGCATTTTGTGTCTCTATTTATGTTCCTTTCATACATGTATATATTTTAGGAAGCATAAATTATGAAAATATCTATATAAGTTTTTACATTTGGAAGAGATAATTAACTCATAGTGCTGTTTATCTATGTAGAATACATGTATATATGTCTCTATATATTATCATTATAACTTTTAATAAATTATCTTGTAGCTATAACTGAAGAACAAAGGACAATAAATGTTTCTGTTAAAGAAAATAGAACTTTCAGGCGAGCATGGTTTCAGCTAATAAGCAAAATAACCTACGACAAAGTGAAAAGACAGCAAATATTATGGGTGAACTGTTGGGTGGAGAATTTAAACTGCTGTTGTAAGGAATCTTGACAAGCTTCAAGAGAACATCAAGAACCATTTACTCTTCTGACAGACAAATTTAACAGATAAAAGGAAGTAATTAGACAATCAGAAATCTTTGAACTGAAAAGTACTCTCAGCAAAATTAAAAAGTGTTACAAGACATTAATAGCCAAAATGTATCAAACAAAATAAAGAATTGCTGAGCTCAGAGGCAGTCTACTTGAAAACTCATAGTTGGGGGAGTCAAAGGAAAGAGATTGAAGTGGGTAAATGAACGCTTGAATACACTTTGAGCCAGTGTTAGAAGAACAGACATTTGAGTTATTCAGGCTCCAGAAGGACTTGAAAACGTGAAGGGTAGAAAGCCTATTTAAAGAACCAATAACATTTCCCCAACCAAGACAAGGCTATAAATATCCAGGTAAGGTTCAAATGTCACTGGTGAGATCTAGTAAACAAGCCTCCTCTAAGACATTTTATAATCAAGCTCTCAACTCTGTAAGATTCTCAAGACATCAAGAGAAAACACACCAAAGGTGTCCCAATTTGCCTGACAGCAGGCTTTCCCGAAACCTTATAGGTAAGAAGAGAGTAACACGAGATTTTCAAGTTACTGAAGAAAAAAAAAAAACCTGTCAAGCAGGAATACTGCACCCACTCAAACTATCCATTAAAATAAAGGATACATGAAGACATTTTTAGATAAATAAAAGTAAGAAAATTTATCCATTACACCTATTAGAATGGCTAACTGTAACTCTTCAATTTGAGGACTAATGTTTTTTAAATTAATTAATTGATTTCTTTTATGTTCTGCCCGAAATTTCCCCTTCCTCCTTTCCTCCCAGTCCTTCCTCCCGCCATACTTCTACATTTCTCTTTAGAAACAGAGAGGTCTCTCATGGATATCAACCAGCCCTGGCATACCAAGTTGCAGTAAGACTAGGTTTATATTCGTCTATTGATGCTAGAAGAGGCACTCAAGGAAGAGTAAAGAGTCCGAAAGGCTTGCATAAAAGTTAGAGACAGCTCCTGTCCTCCCATGAAGACCAAGTTACACAATGTGACATATGTGCAGACAGCCTATGTGCAGACAGTCCCATGCAGGGGTGGGGTTGTTCAGTCTCTTTGAGCCCTTATGGATCCATATTGGTTGATTATGTGGGTTTTCCTGTGGTGTTTGACCCTTTTGGTTCCTGCAAGCCTTCCTGTCCATCTTCTGCAGGATTTCCCAGGCTCTGATAAATATTTGGCTGTGTGTCTCTGCATCTGTTTCTATCAGCTGCTATTTGAAGCCTCTCTGATGATGGTTATGCTAAGTTCCTGTCTGCAAGTATAGTAGAATATCATTATCAGTATCAAGGGTGGGTTTCCTCTCATGGCATAGATCTCAAGTTGGACCACTCCATCAATTTATTCTTCATCTTTATCTCAGCATATCTTATAGGCAGGACAAATTGTAGACTGAAGATTTTGTGACCGGTTTGGTGTCCCTCAATTGGAAGTCTTATCACATTACAGGGAATGAGCATTATGGCTCTATCTTCCCCATTGCTAGAAATCTTAACTAGAGGCACTCTCATAGATTCCTGGGAATTTCCATTGCCCTAGATTTCTACCTTGACTCAGAGATGTACCTCCTTTCCAGTTGTCTCTCCCAGTACTCTCTTCCTCCATCCACCTCCTTATCCCTCCTGTTCCCATCTCAACCCTCACCCCCACATAGTACCTTTCCCGAATCTTCTCTACTATGTCTATTGGATATTCCCTTCTCAATGAAATTCATGTGTTCCCACTTTATCTCCCCTCGTTAATTAGTATGAGGATTATAAGATGGTTATCCTATACGTTATGGCTAATAGCCCTTATAAGTGAGCACATAGTATGTTTGTCTTTCTGCTCTGGTTTATCTCATTCACAATGATCTTTTTGAGTTCCATCCATTTGCCTGAAAATTTCATGATGTCATTGTTTTTAATGACTAGTAATATTCCATTGTGTAAATGTTGTATATTTTTGTATCCATTCTTCAGTGGAGGGACATTTAGAGTGTTTCCAATTTCAGGCTATTATGAATAAAGGTACAATGAACATAGATGAGCAAGTGTCCTTGTGGTATGGGCAGCATTCTTTAGGCATATTCCCAGAACTGATACAGCTGAGTCTTGAGGTAGACCTATTCCCAATTTTCAGGGAAACAATCAAGTTGCTTTCCAAAGCGGCAATACAAGTTTGCACTGCCACTAGCAATGGAAGAATATTTCCTTGCTCCACATCCTCACCAGCATGAGAAGTCTCTTGAGTTTCTGATCTTAGCCATTATGAGAGGTGTGAGTTGGAATTTCATTTTTTTGTTTGTGTTTACCTTAGGGCTAAGGATGTTGAACAGTTCTTTAAGTGCTTCTTGGCCATTAGAGATTCCTCTGTGAAGAGTCCTCTGTTTAGATTCAGCACAGATTTTTAATTGGGATATTTGACTTTTGGATGTCTAGTTTCTTGACTTCTTTATATAATTTGGATATCAGTCCTCTCTCAGATGTTGGGATGGTGAAGACCTTTTCCCATTCTGCCAGCTATTTGACCTATTGATAGTGTGCTTTGCCTTACAGAAAGAAGCTTTTCAGTTTCATGAGGTCACATTTATTAATTGTTGATCTTAGTGCCTGTATGATTGATGGCCTGTTGTCTCCTGTGCCAAGGCATTCAAGGCTATTTCAACTTTCTCTTCTATCAGGTTTAGTGTATCTGGCTTTATGTTGAGGTCTTTGACCCACTTTGACTTATGTTTTGTGCTGGATGATAGATATGTAACTATTTGCATTCTTCTACATATAAGACATCCAGTTATACCAGCAATACTTGTTGAAGATGCTTTCTTTTTTCCATTGTAAAAGTTTGGTTTCTTAATCAAAAATTAAGTATCCATAGGTATGTGGATTTATTTCTGTATCTTTGATTCAATTTCATTGATCAACCTGTCTGTTTTTATGCCAATACCATGCAGTTCATATTACTACTGCCCTGTAGTATAGCTTGAAATTAGGGATGATAATTCCTCCAGATGTTCTTTTAGTATTCAGAATTATTTTTTAGTTATCCTGGGTTTTTGTTTTTTCTATATAAAATTGAGTATTTTTCTTTCAAGGTCTGCAAAGAATTATATTGGCGTTTTGATGGGAAAATTGTATTATATCTGTAGATCCCTTTTGGTAAGATGGCCATGTTTGCTATGTTGATTAGTCTTAATAAGGAAGAACACAGCAGAAGGCATAACAGTTCACAAACACTCCGAACACTCCAGTGTGTTGAAACCATGATTATCCACTTAGACCTTTAAAATGAAACCTAAAGATAGGACTCAAAAGAATGACATCAGAACATTGAAAAACAAGTGATATAGAAAAGTGAAAAATATGGCATCAAAGTATTATAATGTGAGGAGCTAGAGTAAAAACGTAGATATTTTTAAAAATATTTTTAGCGTATGCTATGCAAAGCAAAAGGTTTCATTATGATATATTACATATATTATTACATATCACATATTATGATATGTATGATATATCACAATCTCATTTCCATATGTACTTTGATCATATTCACTCTCTCTCCTATCCTTTTCCTGACTTCTCTCCCATGCACCTCTTCTACTTCTACCTCTCTAATAGTCACTCATTAGCACACATAGCCTTCTCCAGGAGCTTCTGCACATGAGAGGAAGTGATGATTATGTGTGAGGCTTATTTCAGTTATCATTATGATCTCTACTTCTGCCCATGTTTTTTTCTAAAATAATATTGTTTGTTTTTTTTTCTATAGCTGAGCAATACACATATAAAGAGAAAGACAGAGAAGAGAGAGAGAGAGAGAGAGAGAGAGAGAGAGAGAGAGAGAGAGAGAGAGAGAGAGAGAGTACAGAAGGGCCACTTTCTCAGGTGGACTTTAAGATGTTGTACTTTTAATTTTTTTTTTTTAAGGAGCTGCCATACTGACTTACATAGTGGCTATACTAATTTAGACTCACTCACAATGTATAGGTCCCTGTCTATACTTTTGCAAGCACCGGCTGTGTTTTGTGTTTTTGATCACAGTCACTCTGAGACTGAGATGAAATCTCAATGTAGTTTTGATTTGCATTTCTGTGTCCTTGTACTTCTTCATTTGAAAAATGAATGTTAGGCTCGTTGTCCGTTATTAACAACTACAAGTTTTACAGCATATTCTGTTTAGTTCTTCATATACTCTACATGTTATTCCACTATTAGATCAATAGCTGGCAAAGGTTTTCTGTCCCATAAGCTACAGCTTTATTCTGATGTTTAATTTGTTTAGATTATTTTAATTTAGTGCAATTTTATCTATTAATTCACACTTTATTGTCCAAAGTTTTGGAAACCTATTAAAAAGTCTTTGATTTTCCTAGATCCTGAACTTTTCCTTAATTAGTATTAGTTCTTCCGTTAATGTCTTTGGTTCATCTTCCTTCCTCTATCCTTTCCTCCCTCCCCTCCTTCCATCCCTTCCCCTCTCCTTCTCTCTTTCTCTTTCTTTCTTGCCTTCTTCCATTCCTCCCTACCTCCCCTCTCTCTTTCTCTTTCTATCTCTATTTTTTCTTTTTTATGCAATATATTTTTTATTTACATTTCAAATGATTTCCCCTTTCCTTGATCCCCCTTCCCCGCAAGTCCCATAAGCCCTCTTCCCTCCCCCTGTTCCCAAATTCACCCCTTCCCACTTCCCTGTCCTGGTATTCCCCTACACTGCTGCATGGGGCCTTTCCAGGACCAGAGGCCTCTCCCTTCTTCTTGGGCTTTATTTGATATGTGAATTGTGTCTTGGGTATTCCAAGCTTCTAAGCTAATATCCACTTATCAGTGAATGCATACCATGAATGTTCTTTTGAGACTGGATTACCTCACTTATGATGATATTCACCAGTTCCATCCATTTGTCTAAGAATTTCATGAATTCATTGTTTTTAATGGCCAAATAGTACTCTATTGTGCATATATACCACATTTTCTGTATCCATTCATCCATTGAGGGACATCTGGGTTCTTTCCAGCTTCTGGCTATTATAAATAGGGCTGCTATGAACATAGTAGATCACGTATCCTTATTACATGCTGGGGAATCCTCAGGGTATATGTGCAGGAGTGGTATAGCAGGGTCCTCCGGTAGTATCATGCCCAGTTTTCTGAGGAACCAACAGACTGATTTCCAAAGTGGTTATACCAGCTTGCAACCCCAACAGTAGTGGAGAAGTCTTCCTCTTTCTCCATATCCTTGCCAGCACCTGAGTTTTTGATCTTAGCCATTCTGATCAGTGTGAGGTGAAATCTCAGGGTCCTTTTGATTTGCATTTCCCTGATGACTAAGGATGTTGAACATTTCTTTAGGTGCTTCTCAGCCATTCAATATTCCTTGGTAAAAATTCTTTGTTTAGCTCTGAATCCAATTTTTAATGGGGTTATTTGGCTCTCTGAACTCAACCTTCTTGAGTACTTTGTATATGTTGGATATAAGCCCTCTGTTGGATGTAGTGTTTGTAAAGATCTTTTCCCAATTTGTTTGTTGCGGTTTTGTCCTTTTGACAATGTCTTTTCCCTTACAGAAACAGTAATTTTATGAGGTCCCATTTGTCAATTCTTGATCTTAGAGCATAAGCTATTGGTGTTCTGTTCGGGAACTTTTCCCCTGTGCCCATGTCCTCAAGGGTCTTCCCAGTTTCTTTTCTATTAGTTTCAGTGTGTCTGGTTTTATGTGGATGTCCTTGATCCACTTGGACGTGAGCTTAGTACAAGTAGATAAGAATGGATCAATTTCCATTCTTCTACATGCTGACCTCCAGTTGAACCAGCACCATTTGTTGAAAAGGCTATCTTTTTTTCACTGGATGGTTGTAGCTCCTTTGTCAAAGACCAAGTGACCATAGGTGTATGGGTTCATTTCCAGGTCTTCAATTCTATTCCATTGATCTACTTGCCTGTCACTGTACCATTACCATGCAGTTTTTAACACGATTGCTCTGTAGTACTGCTTGAGGTCAGGGGTACTGATTCCCCCAGAAATTCTCTTACTGTTGAGGATAGTTTTAGCTATCCTGGGTTTTTTGTTATTCCAGATGAATTGGAGAATTGCTCTTTCTAACTCTATGGAGAATTGAGTTGGGATTTTGATGGGAATTGCATTGAATCTGCAGATTGCTTTTGGCAGGATGACCATTTTTACTATATTAATCCTGCCAATCCAAGAGCATGGAAGATTTTTCCATTTTCTGAGGTCTTCTTGGATTTCTTTATTCAAAGACTTGAAGTTGCTGCCATACAGATCTTTCACTTGTTTGGTTAGAGGCACAGCGAGATACTTTATATGGTTTGTGGCTATTGTGAAGGGTGTCCTTTCCATAATTCCTTTCTCCACGGTTTTTATCCTTTGAGTATAGGAAGGCTACTGATTTGCTTGAGTTGATTTTATATCCAGCTACTTTGCTGAAGTTGTTTATCAACTGTAGGAGTTCTCTCGTAGTTTTTTGGGTTGCTTAAGTATACTATCATATCATCTACAAATAGTGTTAATTTGTCTTTTTCCTTTTTAATTCATATCCCTTTGACCTCCTTATGTTGTCTAATTGTTCTAGCTAGAACTTCAAGTACTATATTGAATAAGTATGGAGAGAGAGGGCAGCTTTATCTAGTCCCTGACTTTAGTGGGATTGCTTCAAGTTTTTCTCCATTTAGTTTGATGTTGGCTACTGATTTTCTGTATATTGCTTTTATTATGTTTAGGTATGGGCCTTCAATTCCTGTTCTTTCCAAGACCTTTAACATGAAAGAATGCAGAATTTTGTCAAATGCTTTTTCAGCATCTAATGAAATGACCATGTGGGTTTTCTCTTTGAGTTTGTTTATGTAGTGGATTACATTGATGGATTTCCGATTATTGAACCATCCCTGAATCCTTGGGATGAAGCCTACTTGATCATGGTGGATGATCATTTCGATATGTTCTTGGATTCAGTTGGCAAGAGTTTTATTGAGTATTTTTGCATCAATATTCATAAGGGAAATTGGTCTAAAGTTCTCTTTTTTGTTGGATCTCTGTGTGGTTTTGAAATCAGTTAAATTGTGGCTTCATAGAATGAGTTGGGTAGTGTTCTTTCTGTTTCTATTCTGTGGAATAGTTTGAAGAGTATTGGTATTAGGTTTCCTTTGAAGATCTAATAGAAGTCTGCACTAAAACCATCTGGTCCTGTGCTTTTTTTGGTTGGGAGACTGCCAATGACTACTTCTATTTCTTTTGGGGTTATGCAACCATTTAGATGGTCTATCTGCTCCTGATTAAACTTTGGTACTTGGTATCTGTCTAGGAAATTGTCCATTTCCTCCAGATTTTCCAGTTGTGTTGAGTATAGGCTTTTGATTTTTTTTAATTTCCTCAGTTTCTGTTGTTATTTCTCCCTTTTCATTTCTGATTTTGTTAATTTGGATACTGTCTCTGGTTAGTCTGGCTAAAGGTTTATGTATCATGTTGATTTTCTCAAAGAACCGGCTCCTGGTTTTGTTGATTCTTTGTATAGGTCTTTTTGTCTCAACTTGGTTGATTTCAGCCCTGAGTTTGATGATTTCCTGCCTTCTACTCCTCTTGGCTGTATTAGCTTCTTTTTGTTTTAAAGCTTTCAGGTATGCTATTAAGCTGCTAGTGTATGCTCTCTCCAGCTTCTTTTTGTAGGCCCCCAGAGCTATGAGTTTTCCTCTTAGCACTGCTTTCATGGTGTCCCATAAATTTGGGTATATTGTGCCTTCATTTTCATTAAATTCTAAAAAGGTTTTGATTTCTTTCCTTATTTCTTCCTTGACCAAGATATCACTGAGTAGAACACTGTTCATCTTCCATGTGTATGTGGGCTTTCTGCTTTTTTTTGTTGCTATTGAAGGCCACCCTTATTCCATGGTGATCTGATAGGAGGCATGGAATTAGTTTGATCTTCTTATAGCTCTTGAGGTCTGTTTTGTGACCAATTATATGGTCAATTTTGGAGAACATACCATGAGGTGCTGAGAAGAAGGTATCTTCTTTTGATTTAAGATTAAATGTTCTATAGATATCTATTAAATCCATTTGGTCCAAAACTTCTGTTAGTTTTACTGTGTCTATGTTTAGTTTGTGTTTCCCTTTTGTGTCCATTGAAGAGAGTGTGGTATTGAAGTCTCCCACGGTTATTGTGTGGAATGCGATGTGTGCTTTAAGCTTTAGTAAGATTTCCTTTGTGAATGAGGGTGCCCTTGTATTTGGGGCATAGATGTTCAGAATTGAGAGTTCTTCCTGGTAGATTTTTCCTTTGATGATTATAAAATGTCCTTCTGTGCCTCTTTTGATGACTTTTGGTTAAAAGTCTATTTTATTGGATATTAGAATGGCTACTCTGGCTTGTTTCCTGGGACCATTTGCTTGGAAAACTGTTTTCTAGCCTTTTACTCTGAGCTAGTGTTTGTCTTTGACATTGAGATGCATTTCCTGTATGCAGCAAAATGTTGGGTCTTGTTTACAAATCTAGTCTATTATTCTGTGTCTTTTTATTGGAGAATTAAGTCCATTGATGTTAAGAGATATTAAGGAATAGTGATTGTTGTTTACTGCTATTTTTGATGCAATTTTTTGTTTGTATGATTATCTTTTTTGGGTTTGTTGAAAGATTACTTTCTTGCTTTTTCTTGTGTGTAGTTTCTCTCCTTTTGTTGGTGTTTTCCATTTATTACCCTTTGAAGGGCTTGCTTTCTAGAAAGATACTGTGTAAATTTGTTTTTGTCACAAAATACCTTGGTTTCTCCATCTATGGCAATTGAGAGATTTGTTGGATATAACAGTCTGGCTTGGCATTTGTGTTCCCTTAGGGTGTGCATGACATCTGCCCAGGCTCTTCTGGCTTTCATAGTCTCTGGTGAGAAGTCCGGTGTAATTCTGATAGGTCTATCTTTATATGTTACTTGACCTTTTCCTCTTACTGCTTTTAATATTCTTAGTACATTTGATGTTTTAAATATTATGTGATGGGAGGAATTTCTTTTCTGGTCAAATCTATTTGGAGTTCTGTGGGCTTCTTGTATGTTCATGGGCATCTCTTTCTTTAGGTTAGGGAAGTTTTCTTCTATAATTTTGTTGAAGACATTTACTGGCCCTTTAAGTTGGAAATCTTCACTCTCTTCTATACCTATAACCCTTAGGTTTGGTCTTCTCATTTTGTCCTGGATTTCCTGGATGTTTTGGGTCAGGAGCTTTTGCATTTTTCATTTTCTTTGACTGTTGTATCAATGCTTTCTCTGGTATCTTCTGTATCTGAGATTCTCTCTTCTTCCATGACTCCTGACTTCTTTCCTAGGTTTTCTATGTCCTGATATGTCTCCCTTTGTGATTTCATTATTGTTTCTACCTCCTTCTTTGGATTCTGGATGGCTTTGTTTAATCCCTTCACCTGTTTTGTTGTGTTTTCCCTTAGTTCTTCAAGGGCTTCTCCCTGCTTACTTGTATTCTCCTGTATTTCTTTAAGGGTGTTATTTATGTCGTTCTTGAAGCCCTCCATGAAGTCCTCCATCAGCATCATAAACTGTGATTTTAAATTCAAATCTTGCTTTCCTGGTGTGCTGGGGTATCCAGGACTTGCTGTTGCGGGAGAATTGGGTTCAGATGGTGTCATATTAGCTTGATTTCTGTTAGCAACGTTCCTATGTTTGCCTTTTGCCATCTGGTTATCTCTGGTGTTAGTTATGCTTGCTGTCATTGGCTGGTGCTTGGCCCTCCTGTGTGTCTGTAGGCCTATCTCAGCAACCCTGGGTGAACTGCTTTCCCCTGGCACAAATTCCTGTGGTGCTGCTGAATTCCTGGGTGCAGGTAGAGTCCTGGTGGGGTGTGTCCCAGGTGATCCTCTATTCTGGTGATCCCTGCCTACCAATCTGTTACACAGTCACAGGAGCAAAGATGGGGGCCAAGACCCACTCTCTTGTCATTGTAATTGGTTATGCAGTTCTGTGCCCCAGATCAACTCTGGATGCAGGCTGTGCTGGCTGCCTCCTCCATGCTGCTGGGTATATAGCTGGCTTCCTGAGCCTCTTGGAGATGGCATGCTGTGGCTGGGGATGCTCCGTATCTGGAGGCGGAAACTGGAAGGCTCCTGCTAGAGGCCTCTGGACAGGATCCTCTAATCAGCAGGGCTGGTCTCACCTGTGTAGGCTGCTTCCTCTGGGCTAGCTGCTGGGTGGATATCTTCCTTCCTGCACTACTTGGAGATGGTGCCAGAAGTTCTTCACCTGTGGCTGCACTCAGAACTTCTTACTGAGCCATCTGCATGCCATCCTTGAATCTTCTGGGACATCAGAAGTCTGGGAGATAAAAGTCAATGCCAAATTCAACCAGTGTAAGCAAGTCTCTTCTGCTTTAACCTCTATGAAGAAAGTGGCTTTAACAATCTGAATTTCTTCTTTGCACCTCCTTTCCTGGGCCATACATATCTGTGAAATCAATCCCTTCTGCTCTCTCTCTCTCTCTCTCTCTCTCTCTCTCTCTCTCTCTCTCTCTCTCTCTCTCTTGTTCTTTGTTTTTCTTTTTTGTCCAGAGAGAGAGAGAGGAATCTAGTTTGTCTACCATGTAAGGATATCCAGTTTTCCCAGAACCATTTGTTTTAAAGGCTGCCTTTCCCCTAATGTATATTTTGGCACCTCTGGAATTAGTTTTGAATATTCTATTTCATTCCATTGGTTTGTCTTCCTGTTTTGTACTAGTACCATTTGTTTTATGCCTCTATAAAAGAATTTAAGTTCACATATCATGGTAACTCCAGCACCACTCTTGTTCTGAATTGTTTTAGCTACTAGACCCTTTGATATTTCCCTATCATTCTTGACAACATTTCTATGTCTTTAGAATGTGAGGATTTCGCTAAAATTTAGGTTTGCTTTCAGAAATCAAGTAATTTCCATAACATTAACTCTATCAATACACGAATATGTGAGATCTTTACTATTTCCATTCTTCTATATTTTCTTCAGTACTTTTCCATTTTTGTTGTAGAAAACTTTAACAACTTTAGTTAAGTTTATATCAAGATATTTCCTTTTTAGGCTATTGTGGAGGACAATGTGGCCCTGACTTTTTTATTTTTCATCAAATTCATTGTGGTATGGAAAACCTACATTTTTGTGTGTGTGCTGATTTTATATATTTTTATTTTGAATAAAATATTTAACAGATCTAAGAGTCTTCTGAGGGAGTCTTTAGGCTCTTTTAAAAATAAAACTGTGGTAGTCACTTACAGAGCTTGCACCATACTGCACTGCTAAGTGTGCTGCTTTTCTGAATTCTAACACAAAAAGACTAATTTTCCTTTTATCTCTTTTTGTGGATGGAAGCCAACAGCAAAAGCATGTTTTTCTTGACTCTCTGGGTTTTCTGAACATTTCTCTGAAGACACCTTACCCTCTGTACTCCTGATTGCTGAATTAATTTGCTGATCATTCCTGTTTTCTTGGACCCTAACCACAAAGGTTTGGCTATCTCTTGTCCTCTTGGCAGGCTGCTTATGCTGGCAGATGCAGGTATCCACATTTGCTTGTCTTGCTGTTTTCTTTTCATGGTCTAACAGTCTGTATACTTAAAAGAAGAGGGCTGTGTCATCTGCCTATAGAGACATTTTGAATTCTTCCTTTCCAATTGAAGTCTACTATACTCGTTTAAACTGTTGAAAAGATTTCAAGTTCTCTCTGAATTAAGGTAGTAGATGTTCACTCCAGTGTCCTGTTTCTGATATTTTTCTTTGTTCTTTAAAGTTTTTTTATTTTGCTGAGATGTGATTTTTTTTAAAATTAGTTATATTCTTTATTTACATTTCAAATGTTGTTCCTTTTCCTGTTTACCCCTTCCCCTGAAAATCCCATAAGTCATCTCCCCTTCTCCAATCAACCCATTCCCGCTTCCCTGTCCTGGTATTCCTCTACACTATGACATCAAGTCTTTCCAGGACCAAGGGCCTCGCCTCCCATTGGTGTCTAACAAGACCATCCTCTGCTGCTGATGTTCCTGGAGCCATGGGTAAATCCATGGGTAACTCCATGTGTGCTCTTTGGTTGATGGTTTTGTCCCTGGGAGCTCTGGGAGTACTGGGTGACTCATATTATTGTTCCTCCTGTGGCGCTGCAAAACCCTTCAGCTCCTTGGATCCTTTCTCTAGCTCCTCCATTGGGGACCCTGTGCTCAGTTCATGGGTTGGTTGAGAGCGTCCCCCCTCTTTACTTGTTATGCACTAGGAGGAGCTCTATCCAGCCAGCACTTGTGGGCACCCACAATAGTTCCTGGGCTTTGTAACTGTATATAGGATGCATCCCTGGGTGGGGTAGTCTTTGGATGGCCTTTCCCTCAGACTCTGCTCAACCTTTTGTCTTCGTATCTCCTGTGGGTATTTATTTTTCCCCTTTCTACAAAGAACCCAAGGATCCATACTTTGTTCTTACTCCTTCTTGGGCATCATTTGATATGTGAATTGTGTCTTGGGTATTCCAAGCTTCTAGGCTAATATACACTTATCAGTGAGTGCATATAACGAGTGTTCTTTTGTGATTGGGTTACCTCACTCAGGATGATATTCTCCAGTTCCATCCATTTGTCTAAGAATTTCACATTGTTTCTGATTTTAGACTAAATAGTTTTGGTTTCATTTGGTTTGTCCAAATGAATATATAGCCTTTATTGCAGAAAGAGTCTTCTATTCCTAGGTTCTTCAGGGCTTTTATCATAAAGGAAAGTTGACCATTTCCAGAGTCTTTATGGCAACTAAACTATGGTAAACTAATTCTTTAATTATTGTTCTTTATTCTAGATGATTGCTACATTATGTTTATTTGTTTTCAAATGCTAAAACCCTCATGCATTCTCTATTTGAAACGAATATTTTTTTGCTTTAAACTCTTTATTAAATTTATTTTTTATTAAATTTATCTATTCACTTTACAATACCAGCCCTCCCTATCCTCCCAGTGCCCCCTCACATAAATCCTTCCCCCATTTTTCTTAGAAAGTGAAGCCCCTTCTAGGTATCAACTCTCCCATGCCTCCCTTCCAGCCCCTGCCCCCATCCTCCAACCACCTCATGTATCAGTTGCTCCAGAACTAGTCACATACTCTTCCACTTAGATCAACCAAGGCTGTCCACTTAGGGGTGCAGAATCCACAGGCATGCAGGTAGGCAATAGGCTCCAGTTTTTTGGGTGACCCATATGAAGACGGAGCTGCTCATCTGCTACATACATGCTAGGAGCCTAGATGCAGCCCATGTTCACACTTTGGTTGGTGATTCAGTCTCTGGGAGCCCCAAAGGGTCAAGGTTTGTTGACTGTTTGTCTTCCTGTGGAGTCTCTGTCTTCTTTGTGTCCCTCATTTTTTCTCCTAACTCTTCCATAAGACTCCACAAGCACCATATACTGTTTCACTATGAGTCTCTTCATCTCTTTCCATTGGCTATTGGGTGGAGCCTCTCAGAGGAGAGTTATGCTAGGTTCCTCTCTATCTCAAGCATAATGGACTATCATTACTAGAGTCCAGGATTGGTTCTTACCCATGGGATGGATCTAAATTTGGGGCAGTCATTAGTTGGCCATTTCCTCTGATTTTGCACTATCTTTGTCCCTGCATATCTTGTTAGTTTGTCACTGCACATCTTGTTGGCAAGATACATTTTATGTCAAAGGCTTTGTGAGTGGGTATCTGTCCTAATCCTTCTTTTGGGAGTCCTGCAGGAATACAGGAAGGGACCACTTTAGGGTACATATCCCCAACTGCTAGGAATCTCAACTAGAGTTGCCCTCTTAGACCTTCTGGGGCTTCTTCCATCCTAGGTCTCTGGCACATCCTAGAGATTGCCCGTCTCCCCTGCACTGGCTACATATGATTCTCCCCTGCATCCTTCCCCATCTTCTCATCCACCCAGTTCCCTCCTTCCATCTGACCTCCAATATTTGTTTTGTTTCCCCTTCTGAGAAAGATTCAATCATGCTCTCCTTTTCTCTCCTTGCTATTTGGCTTCTTTGAGTCTATTGATTATCATGGTTTATTATTTATTAGCTATACAGGACATGGTTATCATGGATATCATGTCCTTTATGAGTAATAAACACTTATAAGTGAGTACATACCATGCATGTAATTTTGGGGCTGGGTTACCTCACTCGGGATATTTTGTAGTTCAGTCCTTTTGCCTGCAAAATTCATAATGTCCCTGTTTTTAATGGCTAAGTAGTATTCCATTGTGTATATATACCACATTTTATATATCCATTCTTTAGCTGAGAGACATCTAGGCTGTTTCGAATTTCTGGCTATTATGAATACAGCTGCTATGAACATAGTAGAGTAAGTGTCTTTGTGGGATGTTGGGGCGTCTTTTGGATATATGTCTAGGAGTAGTATAGCCAGTTCTTGAGGTATAAGTATTCTCAGTCTTCTGAGAAACTGTGAAATTGAGTTCCAGGATAGTTGTACAAGTTCGCACTTGCACCAGCAGTGGAGGAGTGTTTTCCCTTCTCCACAACCTTGCTAGCATTTGGTATCCTTTGAGTTTTTTTTTTAAAAGTGTTTCTCCCTAACCTAGTTAACTTTTTTTCCTTTTTTTTAAAAATATTTTTATTTTCTATATTCTCTGTTTACATTCCAAATGATTTCCCCTTTCCAAGATCCCCCCTCCCCATATGTCCCATAAACCTTCTCTCCATCCATTCTCCAATCACCTCCCCCCCCCTTTTCTCTGTCCTTATATTCCCTTCCCATGCTAGATCAATCCTTTCCAGGATCAGGACCCTCTCCATACTTATACATGGGAGTCATTTGTTATGCAATTTGTGCTTTGGGTATTCAGGGCTTCTGGGCTAATTAATATCCACTTATCAGAGATTGCATTCCATGTGTATTCTTTTGTGATTGGGTTACCTCACTTAGGATGATATTTTCCAGATCAAACCACTTGCCTAAAAATCTTAGCCCTTTTAATGTGTGTAAGGGGCAATCTCAGAGCCATTTTGATGACTAAGGACACTGAACATTTTTTCAAGTGTTTCTTGGCTATTAAAGATTACTCTGTTGAGAAGTTTCTGTTTAACTCTGATCCCATATTTTAATTGGATTGATGTCTAACTTCTTGAGTTCTTTATATATATTAGATATTAGACCTTTTTCAGATGTAGGTTTAGTGAAGATCTTTTCTGAATCTCTAAGCTGTCATTTTTCCTGATGACAGTGTCCTTTGACTTACAGAAGCTTTTCAGTTTTGAGAGGTCCCATTTAATAATTTTTTAACCTTAGTGCCTGAGCCATTGGTATTCTGTTCAGGAAGTTCTCTCCTATACCGACAAGTTCAAAGCTTTTCCCCACTTTCTGTTCTATTAGATTAAGTGTTTCTGGTTTTATGTTGAGGACTTTGATCCATTTGAACTTGAGTTTTGTGCTGGATGAAAATATGGATATATTTGCATTCTACATGCAGATATTGAGTTAGACCAGCATCATTTGTTGAAATGCTTTCCCTTTGCCATTGTATAGTTTTGGTTTCTTTGTCAAAAATCAAGTGTTTAAAGGGGTGTGAGTTTATTTCTGGATCTTCAATTCCATTCCTTTGATCTAGCTGCTTTTACCAATACTGTGCAGTTTTTGTTGTTATTTCTCTGTAGTACAGTTTGAAGTCAGGGACAGTGATACCTTCAGAAGTTCTTTTTTGTTTAGGATTGCTTTAGCTAATCTGAATTTTTTTTCTATATAAAGTTGAGAATTATTCTTTCAAGATCTGTGAAGAATTGAGTTGGAATTTTGACAGGGATTGGTAAGGTGGCAGTTTTGATGTCAATCCTACCAATCTAGGAGAAAGGGAGAGCTTTCCACTTTCTGATATCTTCCTCAGTTTCTTTCTTAAGAGACATGAAGTTTTTGTCATACAGTTCTTTCGCTTGTTTTGTTAGTTACACCAAGGTATTTTATGTTATTTGTAGCTATTGTGAAGGATACTGTTTCCCTAACTTCTTTCTCAACCCACTTGTGTAGAGGGGGACTAATGATTTCTTTGAGTTAACTTTGTATCCAGCCACTTTGCTGAAGGTGTTTATCAGCTGTAGGAGTTCTCTGGTCAAATTTTTATGCTTATGTATACTATCTTATCATCTGCAAAAAGTGATACTTTGACTTCTTCCTTTCCAATTTACATCCTCTTGAACTCCTTTAGTTTTCTGATTGCTCTAGCTAGAACTTCAAGTACTATATTGAGTTGATTTAGGGAGAATAAACAGCCTTCTCTTGTTCTCAGTTGTAGTGGAATAATTTAAGTTTCTCTCCGTTAAATTTGATATTGGCTATTGGCTTGCTGTATATTACCTTTATTGTATTTAGGTTTGCCCTTTGTATTGCTTATCTCTCCAAGAATTTTATCATGAAGGGGTGTTTGATTTTATCAAATGCTTTTTCCTCATCTCGTGAGAAGATCATGTGTCTTTTTTTTTCTTTCAGTTTTTTATGTGGTGGATTGCATTGAAGGATTTTCATATACTAAACCTCTTCTGCATCCTTTGGATGAAGCTTGCTTGATAATGGTGGATGTTGTCTTTGATATGTTTTTTAATTCAGTTCGAAGTATTTTATTGAGTATTTTTGCATCAATATTCATAAGGAAATTTGGTCTGAAATTCTCTTTCTTTGTTGAGTCTTTGCGTGGTTTAGGTACCAGGATGTTTGTGGCCTCAGAGAATGAGTTTGACAATGTTTCTTCTGTTTCTATTTTGTGTAATAATTTTAGGAGTATTGACATTAGCTTTTCTTGGAAATTCTGGTAGAATTCTGAACTAAAACCATCTCACCAAGGAAAGTTTTGGTTGGGTGCTTTAATGACTACTTCTGTTTCCTTAGAGGTTATAGAACTATTCAGATAGTCTACCTATTCTTGTTTAGCTTTGATAATTGGTATCTGTCTAGAAAACCATCCATTTCATTTAGCTTTACCAACTTTGTGGAGTACAGGCTTTTGAAGTAAAATCTAATGAATTTTTTTTAATTTCCTCAGTATCTATTGCTATGTCTCCCCTTTCTCTTCTGATTTTGTTAATTTGCGTATTGACTCTCTGTATTTTAGTAAGTTTGGCTAAGGGTTTGTCTATCTTGTTGATTTTCTCAAAGAACCAGTTCTTAGGTTAGTTGATTCATTGTATTGTTCTATTAGTTTCTAATTTATTGATTTCAACCCTGAGTTTGATTATTTCCTGCCATCTACTCCTCCTTGTTGGGTTTACTTCTTTATTTTCCTATTGCCTTCAGATGTACTTTTAAGTTGTTAGTATGACAACTTTCCAACTTCTTTATGAGGGCATTTAGTACTGTGAACTCTACTCTTCATGCTTTCATGGTGTCCCCTATTTTGGATGTGTTGTGCCCTCATTTTCAGTGAATTCTAGAAAGTCTTTAATTTTTTTCTTAATTTCCTCCATGACCCAATGGTCACTGAGTAGAGAATTGTTCAGTTTCCATTAGTATTTAGGCTTTCTGTTGTAGCTCTTGTTACTGAACTATAGCTTTAATCCACGGTGATCTGATAACATGCCTGTAATTATTTCAGGCTTCTTGTATCTATAGAGGTTTGCTTTGCAGCTGATCATATGGTCAATCTTGAAGAATGTTCCATGAGGTGCTGAGAAGAAGGTATATTCTTTTCTGTTTTGGTGATGTAGTAGAAAATAGTTAAAATTTCAGTCTGGGGCTTCTTCCTCACATTAGAGCATTTATGTTCACAGATGAAAAAAATATTTTCTTTATATTTTTAAATATCCTTAGGCAGCACAATGACAGGGCAGCTGGCTGCCCTCCATGCTGTTACAATCTACTTTCCTATTGATAACCCCAGGTTATCAATACTTACTATTTACTATGTTCCACCTGGGCTTCTCTTCTGGCCCACATTCTCTTGGCCCTTGTTCTCTTTCTCCCTCCTACATGTTGTTCTTCTTCCATGGAAAATCCCTTTCTCCTTCCTTTTTGTGGTCATCTCTTTAAACATTTCTGCATAACTTCAACCCTACTTATGTCTCTTTTTTCCAGATATTGGCTTTTGACATCTTTATATATCAATCACAATTAAATGGGGTACAGGGCCACTTAGTATCTTATGTGTAGATTCTCTTGACTTTGGGGTAACTTGTCTTGAAACCCCCAAATTAAAATTAAAATACATGCCACATTAGGCTAACCCACTACATTTCCCCCCTTTCCCCAATTAAAAAGGCTTTTTCCTCTTAGATATAAATTGAACACAATTATAACAATTATGTAAATTATGAAGAATGACATATATTTATAACATCTAGTCCATTATATTTGCCAATTTAGATAAACTATTTTATCATCGTTCTTAACTTAATGAGCTTATAATTTTGTACCTCAATCATGTTTGGTTTTAATTTCTATTATAAATTGAAAAACATTTTTTAATCTAGTACATCTTTAATGTTAAACAAGTTGAGCTTAATTGTGAGACTATGACTCTCTAGTCTTCAACCTTGACAGATATTTAAGAATGACTATATATTTGAATATGTAAGAATGTTGCTTCCAAAATTTAAATAATTGGCAAAGACACTTGACTGCTGGGACAAACCTCAATATTCTTTATAATGTTGGTGCATCAATCTCCAGCCTTCTGGCCCAAAGCATTTGACAGACCTTAAGTGAAGTGGGAATTATGAAGGACTAGCTTACCCTGTGTTGGCAGAATTTAGCCATCAGTTATCCTGAATCTGTTGTCTTTTTTTTTTTTTTTTTTTTTTTTTTTTTGCACAGAATTTTATCTGTAGAGGAAATTAGGGCATTTCTTACACAGTGGCTAGCTTGCCACATTTGAAGCAACTCTATATGAGGTATTGATGTTCATCTTTTTCCTTGAAGTGGAATAGGGGGTATGGTCAAGAGCAGATATATCTCATAGTCAAAAGATCTATTAATAATGAAATATATTTTGTAGATCTCTAATCCTTTTGAAGACATCTATATATAGCATAACTGAATTGTAAAATATTGACCATTTTAGTATTTATTATTTGAATAACCTTGAAAATACTTTATTGCTAACTAAATTAGAATCTAGCATGAATAGTCTATCTGACTATTAACTTATATTATTTAAGCATCCTAAATATTTTATAATAAAAGTTATTGGAAGGACTTGATCTAAGCCTTGTATTTTCAAATGAGTTGTATAGGCACAATGCCTATCTAGGAGTAACAAAATTAATTTCAAATTTTGTATCATTATACAAAGATACAATGAAATCCTTAAGCCTGTATCAATATCTAAAATTTTGTACTAATGTAAGAAAATAAAACTTCAATTTTGCATCAAAATATAAAGATTACTACCAATGTAATATTATGGTTTTAAAATGTTTTGTTTAAGAGTAAATTTAATAATCTATCACCATTTATCTAGTTTTTATAATATTATATATCCCCCCTTTTCTCTTTTCAACTCTTCCCCTTACCTAAAAAAGAATGAAGGATAGTAAAGATAAAAGAAAAGAGAAATTTATGAGCCTAAGTTCTCTCTATAGTTTTAACCCTGTTCAAAACCATAATAATTTGTAAATTATCCCTTAAAATGACAATACTTTATAGTTCATTCAATTACTAAAATCAGATGCCCCAATTTAAGAGATTGGAATGATGACTCTTTTTATAATTGCTTCCTGCTGAATTGGGGTGAAGAATTCCTTTTTATTTTTTTTAAAAAGGGTAGAGCAAGAAAACTAGAAAAATTATTAGTCTTAAGAAAATTAGCTCTAACATTTGCTTGACCATCTGAAAGGGAGGATGAACCAAGGTCATAGGGGATTAGTAGACATTTCTGAAGTTGTTTTATAAGCAAATTTCGGGACTGCAGAGATGGCTCAGCAGTTAAGAGCACTGACTGCTCTTCTGAAGGTCCTGAGTTCAAATCCCAGTAACCACATGGTGGCTTACAGCTATCCATAACAAGATCTGACAGCCTCTTCTGGAGTGTCTGAAAGCAGCTACAGTGTATTCATATACATAAAAACAAAGAAATATCTCAGGGTTGTTTTGATTTGCATTTTCCTAATGATTAATGATGTTGAACATTTCTGAAGGTGCTTCTCAGCCATTTGAAATTCTTCAGGTGAAAATTCTTTGTTTAGTTCTGTGCCCTGTTTTTTAATAGGGTTATTTGGCTCTCTGGAGTTAACCTTCTTGAGTTCTTTGTATATATTGGATATTAGCCCTCTGTCAGATGTAGGGTTGGTGAAGATCTTTTCCCAATTTGTTGGTTGCTATTTTGTTCTTTTTGACAGTGTCCATTGCCTTACAGAAACTTTGTAATTTTATGAGGTCCCATTTGTCAATTCTTGATCTTAAAGCATAAGCTATTGCTGTTCTGTTCAGGAACTTTCCCCCTGTGCCCATGTCCTCAAGGGTCTTTCCCAGTTTCTTTTCTATTAGTTTCAGTGTGTCTGATTTTATGTGGAGGTCCTTGATCCACTTGGAGTTGAGCTTGTACAAGGAGATAAGAATGGATTGATTTGCATTCTTTTGCATGCTGACCTCCAGTTGAACCACCACCATTTCTTGAAAAGGCTATCTTTTTTCCACTGGATGGTTGAGATTTCACCTCACACCAGTCAGAATGGCTAAGATAAAAAAGGACACAGCAGGTGTTGGTGAGGATGTGGAGAAAGAGGAACATTCCTCCACTGCTGGTAGGGTTGCAAGCTTGTACAACCACTCTGGAAATCAGTCTGGCAGTTCCTCAGAAAACTGGGCATAACACTTCTAGAGGACCCTGTTATGCAACTCCTGGGCATATACCTAGAGGATTCCCTAGCATGCAATAAGGACACATGCTCCACTATGTTCATAGCAGCTTTATTTATAATAGCCAGAAGCTGGAAAGAACTAAGATGTCCCTCAATGGAAGAATGGATACAGAAAATGTGGTATATTTACACAATGGAATACTACTCAGCAATTAAAAACAAGGAATTCATGAAAGTTTTAGGTAAATGGTTGGAACTGGAAAATATCATCCTAAGTGAGGTAACCAACTCACAAAAGAATACACATGGGATGCAGTCACTGATAAGTGGATATTAATTAGCCCAGAAGCTCTGAGTACTCAAGACACAATTAACATATCAAAAGATTCCTAGGAAGAAGGAAGGAGAGGTCCCTGGTCCTGGAAAGGCTTGATCCAGCATTGTAGGGGACTACCAGAGCAGAGAAGTGGGAGGGAGGTGATTGGGGAATGGGCAGAGGGAAGAGGGCTTATGGGACTTATGAGGAGAGGGGGACTGGGAAAAGGGAAATCATTTGGAATGTAAACAAAGAATATAGAAAATAAAAAAAATGAATATTAAAAGCAACTCTGGAAACATCAGTTGCGATAGCATCAGGCAG
This sequence comes from Apodemus sylvaticus, assembly GCF_947179515.1. NCBI lineage: Eukaryota > Metazoa > Chordata > Mammalia > Rodentia > Muridae > Apodemus > Apodemus sylvaticus. Next base: position 50,571,793 of record NC_067486.1, read on the forward strand.
GAAGTTGGAACAGCAACTCATATCAGCATCCCCAAGGTTGCATCTTGTCTATCATTGGTGTTTTATTCTGTAATATATGAACATTACAACCAATATTTAGTACTATAAAGATATTTGTATGGATTATGCTAGGGGCATAGACCAGTTAAGGATGAGTTTTTGCCTCTTATTTGAGCTTGTAAAAGATAACTGTCTTTTTATGTGTTAGTTTGACCAATAACCAAATTGTAATAAATTTTCATTTATGCCATAGGAAAGGAATGCATGATGAATTTGAGGATTCTGTAGCCAAAAGTGTTATTGGCTATGTACAGCTGAAGTTTTGGGCTAGAGACATTTTTTATGTCTCAGCTAATTTTAGGGCTGTTCCCATGTAGAGGGATCAGCAAATCATGTTACCTGTCCTGTTTGGTTTTGACTTTTTCTTTCCTATCTGCAGTCAAGAAATCTTCCTCTATCATGTCTGATCCATATCACTTTGGAAGCCTTTTCTCCTTTCCTGTTATAAATTATATTAGGTAAATTTGAACCATAACATCTGTTAGTTTTGTTATTTCTGTTTAGTTTCTGTCTTGATGACCTGTCCATTGGCAAGGCTGGGGTGTTGAGGTCTCCCACTTTAATATGTGCAGTTGGATGTGTGATTTAAGTAAATTTTCTTTTACAAATGTGTGTGCCCTTGCATTTGAAGCACAGATGTTCAGATTTGAGATGTCCTCTTGGTGGAGTTTTCTGTTGATAAGTATAAAGTGTTCTTCCATGTCTCTTTTGGTTACTCTCAGTTGAAAGTCTATTTTATTAGATATTAGAATGGCTACTACAGCTTGTTTCTTGGGTCCATCTGCTTGGAAAACCTTTTTCTAGCTCTTTATACTGAGGTAATGAATATCATTGTTGCTGAAATGTGTTTCTTTCATATAGCAGAATGATGGATTCTGTTTATGCATCCATTCTATTAGCCTATATCTTTTTACTGTGGAATTGAGTCCATTGATATCGAGAGATATCAATGGCCAGTGACTGTTACTTCCTGTTCTTTTGATGGTGGTAGTTGAGTGTGTTGTGTGTGTTTCTCTTCTGTTGGTTTTAATGGTGTGAAATTATTTATTTCATGTGTTTTCCTTTTTTTTTTGCTATTTTGTAAGTTTATTAAAATAATAATTAAAAATGTGTTTGAAGATAAGCTATATAAAGGAAAATGCTCGTCCCATTTTTCTTTCTAGTATACTTTGTAGGGGTGGACTAATTGAAAGTTATTGTTTGAATTTGCTTTTGTAGTAGAATATCTTGGTTTCCTCCATAAATGATGATTGAAAATTTTTCTGTGTATAGTTTTCTGGGCTGACATCTGTGGTCTCCTAGGGGTCTGAAAATCCTCTGTCCAGGCCTTTCTAGCTATCAGAGTCTCAGATGAGAAAACAAATATAATTCTGATAGGTCTGCTTTCTATGTTGCTTGGTGTTTTATCCCTTTTAAAATGCTTTTAAATTTGTTTTTTTTTTGTCCTATATATTTAGTGTTTTCATTATTATGTGGCAGGAGAACTTTGTTTTCTGGTCCAATTTGTTTGGTGTTCTGTAAGCTTCTTTTACATTTATAGGCATATCTTTCTTTAGGTTAGTGAAATTTTCTTCTATGGGTTTGTTTAAGATGTTTTCTGGTCATTTGAACTGGAAATCATTATCATCTCGTTCTTCTTGTTCTTGTTCCTTTTCTTCTTTTTTTGTTCTCTTCCTCCCCCTCCTTCTTCCTCCTTTCTACCTCCTCCCTCTTCCTCCATACCTCCTCCCCTCTTCCTCCTCCCTATGCCCTCCTCCCCCTCTTTCTCCTCCCTATGACCTCCTCCCTCCTCCTTCTTCTCCTCCTCCTCCTCCTGCTCCTCCTCCTCCTCCTCCTTCTTCCTTCCTTCTATTCATGTGATTTTTAGGTCTGGTTCTTTCATAGTGTCTCAAATTTCCTCGATATTTTGTGTCACGAACATTTTAGATTTTGCATTTTCTTTGATATATTGATTTCTTCCATCTTATCTTCTATACTTGAGATTCTGTCTTTCATCTCCTGTATTTTGTTGGCAATACATACATCTGTAGTTCCTACTCTCTTTCCTAAATTTCCCTGTCCAGAATTGCCTCAGTTTGTGTTTTCTTTATTGCTTCCATTTCCATTTTCAGATATTGGACAGTTTTATTCATATCATTTATTTGTTTGATTACGTTTTCCTGTATTCCCTTATATTTATTTGCTTCCTCTTTCCATGCATATACTTGTTTGAATGGATTTTCCTGCATTTCCTTTAAGGGATTTACTCATGTTCTCTTTAAAGGCCTGTATCATCCTTATAGGAATGGATTTAAGGCCCTTTTGTGTGCTACAGTTTCATTAGAATATCAGGGTTTGTTGTGGCCAGATAGCTGGGCTCTAGTGGTGCCAAGTTCACCATCGTTTTGTTAATTGTGATCTTATACTGTCCTTTGGGCATCTGGTTTTTCCTGGTGCAACATTAACCTTCTTTTTATTTAATTTTAATTTATTTTTCTTATTTTCTTTATATCCAGCTCACTGCTGGGATACCTACTCCCATAATCTTTCTTCCATACACCTTCCCCTTCTCCTCTGAGTGGGTGGAGCTGCCTGGGTTGTGTCTTCCCACCCTGGCACTTCAAGTCTCTTCGAGGATAGGCACTTCCTCTTCCTCTGAGGCAAAACAAGGCAGCCGAGATAGTAAAAGATATCCCACATACAGGCAACAGCTTTTCAGATAGCCCCTATTCCAGTTGTTCAGGACCCACATGAATGTTAAGCTGCACATCTGCTACATATGAGCTGAGGGGCATAGGTATAGCCTGTGTATGTTCTTTGGTAGGTAGTTTAGACTCTGAGAGCCCCATGGGTCCAGGTTAGCTGACTCTGTTGGTCTTCCTGTGGAGTTGCTATCCCCTTCAAACCCCAAATCCTTCCTCCTACTTTTCTATAAGAGTCCTAAGCTCCAGCTACTATTTGACTGTGGGTGTCTGTGTCTGTCTGAGTCAGCTTCTGGGTCATGCCACTCAGAGGACAACCTTCTCCTGTCTGAAATCATAATAGAGTATCATCAATAGTGTTACAAATTGGTGCTTGCCCATGGGATAGGTCTCACGTTGGACCAGTTATTTGTTGGCCCTTCCATCAGTCTCTGCTCCCTCTTCCTTGTCTGCATTTCTTGTTGACAGAACAAATTTTGGATTGAAAGTTTTGTGTGTGTCTCCACTGGGGTTTTTGTCTGGTTACAGGAGGTGGCCTCTTCAAGTCCCATATCCCCTATGTAGTGAGTCACAGCTAAGGTCACCCCAATTGATTCTTGGGCAATTCCCTTACACCATGTCTTTGTCTCATCCTGGAGATTATCCCTATTTCTTCATTCCCATAAGTTGCAGATTTCCAATTACTTTCATGCCCATCTGGCCATTTCTCCCTTAAAAAATTGAGAGTGTGGTGTGAAAAGTCCTTACTGTTATTGCATAAATGCAGAAATATGTTCTTTGAATAAATTGTGTTGGAAAATTGGATAGCCACTCAACTAATACTGAAACTAAATCCATTTCTCTCACCAATTACAACATTTAACTCAATGTAGATTAAAGAATTAAATGTGCACTTGACATTCTGGAATTACTACAGGAAAACAAGGGAGAAATATATTTGGCTATTGGAATGGAGAGGATATTTTTGAAAATATTACAAAAGTACAAGCAATAAAAACAGACAAATAGAGTTTTATGAGATTAAAAAGGTTCTGAAGAGTATAGGATGCAATAAATAGTGTGACGGGTTCAATTACAGAAAGAGAGAAAATATTTTTAAATTATATGTCTAGTAAGACATTAATGAAATTAAAAATTCTATAGAAAAGCTATCAAATGTCTTAATTAAAATGAGAAACAAACTAACATGGGCATTTCTCACATGAGAATATATAGAAGTGAGGATCTATAAAAATGTATAGCATTACTAAATAAGGAAATGCAGTTCCATATCAGCAAACTCAGTAAGAATGTCTAACAAGGACAAGAACATCAACATCAAACTCTACAGATAACCAATGCTATGAAGATGTGGAGAAAGGGAAACCCTTTCTTACTCTGAGTTCAACCATTATGGGAAAACACTACAGTAGTTCATCAAAAAAAAAATTAACAGCAAAGGATATTTCATCCTACCACAAGGACACTGGCTCAACTATGTTCATAACAATTTTATTCTTCATAGCCAGAAGCTGGAAACAACCTAGATGGTGCCCAAACAAAGAATGGATAAAGAAAATGTACATTTGTACAATGCAGTATTACTCAGATTCTTAAAAAGATAACATCATGAAAATTGCAAGCAAATAGATGAAACTAGAAAAAAATCATAAGTGAGGTAACCCAGACCCAGAAAAACAAACATGGTATGTATTCACTTATAAGTGGATATTAGCTGTAAGGTAAAATCTAAACATGCTATAATCCACAGATCCAAAGAGGCGAGGCAACAAGGAGGGCTGAAGGTGGGGGACATGTAGATCTCCTTGGAAAGGGGGAATAGATTTTACAGGAGTACTGGGGACAGGTAGGAGTGGGAACTGGAGGGATCAGGTAGGGTGAGCAGAGGAAGAGAGTACTGGGAGACATAACTGGAATTAGGGAGGATTTGTGGGGCAAGGGAGAAACAGTATAATAGAAAGTCCTAGGAATCTATGAGAGTAACCCTATCAAAAACTCTTTAGGAATGAGAGAGATATGTAAGACTTGTAGTAGAGGATTAGGAATCTGACTTGGCCACAACACCTTCCACCTACAATTTGTTCTGCTTGCAAGAGTTGTTGGAGGAAGGTGGCACGGAAACTTGTGGGCATGGTTAACCAATGACTGGTTCAACCTGAGGCTTATGCCATGAGCCCACCACTGATACTACCTCGAGGGCAGGACCCCAAGGATGACTAGGCTTAGAGATCTAGGATCAAATGAAATACCACCAGTGAAAAAATTAACAGAACTGTCATATGCTACAGACAAAGGAAATGCAATCAGGACATTATACAGACATTTGTATTCACCTGCTTACTGTAGCACTATTTATAATAGCCAGGAAATGGAAAAAAATAAGTGTGTAGCAACATCATTAGTGGATAGCAGAATATGTTACCTATATATCTTGAAATATCATCTAGCCATGGGAAATTATAAAATCCTCTCATTTGTAGAAATCTAGGCTGAGCTGATGCTCAAATTAAGTGAAATAAACAAGGCACAGAGACACAAGAACTGCATGATCTTATCTTATGTAAAATATAAAGAGTCTCTTTCATAGAGTTCAAGAGTAGAATGATGGTACTCACAGGCTTTTAAGTAGGAGAGACACTGGGACAGTTTAATTACTATATCTAAGTTATATTTAGCAATAAGATGTTCTAGTGTGCTATTGCACAGTAGGATAGCTATTGATTACAGCTAATGAACTGTGTATTCTATAAGGCATGGAAAAAGGATTTCAAATATTTTCTCCATAAATAAATGTACTGTTGAGAAAATAGATATGCTTAACTTGATTTCAACATCACACAATGAATATATATACATTTAGGGCAAGAAAATGGTTCAGTTCATAAAGTGTTTGCTGTACAAACACGATGACCTTATTTTAGATCAGTATCATAATCACTAAGCGTGGCTCTTTAGATCTGAAGCTCATTGGGTTGGCAACCAAGCCAAATCACTGAGTTCAGTGGTCAGTGAGAGACTCTGTATAAAAAAAGATGGGATGGGAGAGTTAGTAAAGAAGACATCAAATGTCAGGCTATATACATGTACACATACACACATAGACACCAGCATGTACATTTTCACCCAAACACACACATACCATACAGATATATTCACAAAAGTAAGTTAATTCTAATAAATTAGATTGGTAAACTGTGTCATATTGTATATATTTAATTTTCCATGAACAATGAAAATTATTAAACTATTATTGAAACGGAAAAGAAAAACTACAAAAAACCCACAAGTATGCCAAGAAGTTTTCAAGAACTAATTCTAGATGACTTCTTTGAACATAAAATGTAAAACTTTTCATTCTGTAAGAGCATATATTCTGCATAAGACTTATTCAGGATGAATCCTCAGATAGAAAATGCTCCTACCTTTTCTTAATACCTGCTGTGGTATTAAGTTGTTTTCACAGGCTGCCATCTTTGCTGCCTGCCAGAGTAGAAAGGCAGCACCAGGTACTGAGATATCCTGAGTTTAAGATCTCTGGGGGTGTAAACCGCCAGGTGTCTGCCTCAGTCCAGGACCTGGGCAGATAGGCGGTTCGTCTGTGTGCAAACCAGTGCCCTATGCGGGGATCATCAGAGGGAGTGGCTCCCTGGCACCATCTTCACTCCCTGACAGAGAAGAAGGGCAGCACCAGGTACTGAGATATCCTGAGTTTAAAATCTCAGGGGTTGCAAACCATCGGGGGTCTGCCTGTGCCCAGGACCTGTACAATTCTACAAGTAAATGGTCTCAGGAAACAAGCCGGAGTTGCCATTCTAATATCAGATAAAATTGGCTTTCAACTTAAAATCATCAAAAGAGACATGGAAGAACACTTCTTGCTGGTCAAAGGAAAAATCCACCAAGAAGAACTCTCAATCCTGAACATCTATGCTCCAAATGCAAGGGTACCCTCATTCAAAAAGAAACTTTACTAAAGCTCAAAGCACACATTGCACCTAACACAATAATTGTGGGGGACTTCAACACCCCACTCTCCTCAATGGACTGATCGGTAAAACAGAAACTAAACAGAGGCACAGTGAAACTAATTGAAGCTTTGAGCCAATTGGATTTCACATATATGTGTGAATATATATATATATATATATATATATATAGAGAGAGAGAGAGAGAGAGAGAGAGAGAAAGAGAGAGAGAGAGAGAGAGAGAGAGAGAGAGAGAGAGAGAAAGAGAAAGAGAGAGAGAGAACATTTCATCCCAAAGCAAAAGAATATACCTTTTCCTCAGCACCTCATGATACCTTCTCCAAAATTGACCATATAATTGGTCACAAGACAGAGCTCAACAAATATAAGAAGATCAAAATAATCCCATGCCTCCTATCAGATCACTATGGAGTAAAAGTGATCTTCAATAGCAACAAAAACAACAGAAAGCCCACATACACATGGAAACTGAACAATACTCTACTCAATGATACCTTGGTCAAGGAAGAAATAAAGAAAGAAATCAAAGACTTTTTAGAATTTAATGAAAATGAAGGCATGACATACCTAAATCTATGGGACACAATGAAAGCAGTGCTAAGAGGAAAACTCATAGCCCTGAGTGCCTCCAAAAAGAAAGTGGAGAGAGCATACACTAGAAGCTTAACAGCACAACTGAAAGCCCTGGAACAAAAAGAAGCTAATTCATCCAGGAGAAGAATAAGACAGGAAATCATTAAAGTCAGGGCTGAAATCCATCAAGTGGAAACAAAGAGAACCATATAAAGAATCAACAAAACCAGTAGCTGGTTCTTTGAGAAAATCAACAAGATAGATAAACCCTTAGCCAGACTGACCAAAGGGCACAAAGACAGTATCCAAATTAGCAAAATTAGAAATGAGAAGGGAGATATAACAACAGAAACTGAGGAAATTTAAAAAATTATCAAATCCCACTACAAAAGCCTGTACTCAATACAACTGGAGAATCTGGAACAAATGGACAGTTTCTTACACAGATACCAAATACCAAAATTACTTCAAGATCAAATAGATCATCTAAACAGTCCCATAACCCCTAAAGAAATAGAAGGGGTCATAGAAAGCCTTCCAACCAAGAAAAGCACAGGACCAGATGGTTTTAGTGCAGAATTCTATCAGACCTTCAAAGAAGACTTAACACCAATACTCTTCATACTATTCCACAAAACTTAAACAGAAGGAACACTACCCAACTCATTTTATGAAGCCACAATTATGCTGATACCAAAACCACACAAAGATCCAACAAAGAACAGAGAACTTCAGGCCAATTTCCCTTATGAATATCAATGCAAAAAATACTCAATAATATTCTTGCCCACCGAATCAAAGAACACATCAAAAGGATCATCCACCATGAGCAAGTAGGCTTTATCCCAGGGATGCAGGGATGGTTCAATATATGGAAATCCATCAATGCTATCCATTACATAAACAAACTCGAATAAAAAAAACCACATGATTATTTCATTAGATGCTGAAAAAGCATTTGACAAAATTCAGCATCCTTTCATGCTAAAAGTCGTGGAATGAAGAGGAATTCAAGGCCCATATAAACATAGTAAAAGCAATATACAGCAAACCAGTAGCCAGCATCAAACTAAATGGAGAGAAACTTGAAGCAATCCCACTAAAATCAGGGACTAGACAAGGCTGCCCCTCTCTCCCCATATCTTTTCAAAACAGTTCTTGAAATCCTAGCTAGAGCAAATAGACAGCATAAGGAGGTCAAAGGGATAAAAATTGGAAAGGAAGAAGTCAAACTATCACTATTTGCAGATGATATGACAGTATACTTAAGTGACCCAAAAAACACTACCAGAGAACTCCTACAGCTGACAAACAACTTCAGCAAAGTGGCTGGTTACAAAATCAACTCAAGCAAATCAGTAGCCTTTATATACTCAAAGGCTAAGCAGACTGAGAAAGAAATTAGGGAAATGACACCCTTCACAATAGCTACAAACAACCTAAAGTATCTTGGTGTGACTCTAACCAAACAAGTGAAAGATCTATACAACAAGAACTTCAGATCTCTGAAGAAGGATATCGAAGAAGACCTCAGAAAATGGAAAAATCTTCCATACTTGTGGGTTGGCAGGATTAATATAGTTAAAATGGCCATCTTGCCAAAATCAATCTACAGATTCAATGCAATCCCAATCAAAATCCCAACTCAGGTCTTCATAGAGTTAGAAAGAACAATTCTCAAATTCATCTGGAATAACAAAAAACCCAGGATAGCTAAAACTATTCTCAACAGCAAAAAACTTCTGGGCAAATCAGTATCCCAGACCTTAAACATTACTACAGAGCAATGGTGATAAAAACTGCATGGTATTAGTACAATGACAGGCAAGTGGATCAATGGAATAGGATTGAAGACCCAGACATGAACCCACACACCTATGGTCACGTGATCTTCGACAAAGCAGCTGAAAGCATCCAATGTATAAAAGAGCCTTTTCAACAAATGTTGTTGGTTCAATTGGAGGTCAGCAGCATACAGAAGAATGCAAATTGATCCATTCTTATCTCCTTATACTAAGCTCAACTCCAAGTGGATCAAGGACCCCCACATAAAACCTGACACACTGAAACTAATAGAAAAGAAACTGGGTAAAACCCTTGAGGACATGGGCACAGGGGAAAAGTTCCTGAACAGAACACCAATAGCTTATGCTCTAAGATCAAGAATTGACAAATGGGATCTCATAAAATTACAAAGTTTCTGTAAGACAAAAGGACACTGTCAAAAGTACAAAATGGCAACCAACAGATTGGGAAAGGATCTTCACCAACCCTAAATCCGACAGAGGGCTAATATCCAATATATACAAAGAACTCAAGAAGTTACACTCAAGAGAACCAAATAACCCTATTAAAAATGGGGTATAGAGCTAAACAAAGAATTTTCACCTGAAGAACTTCAGATGGCTGAGAAGCACCTTAAAAAATGTTCAACCTCATTAATCATTAGGGAAATGCAAATCAAATGAACCCTGAGATTTCACCTCACACCAGGCAGAATGGCTAAGTTTAAAAACTCAGGAGACAGCAGGTGTTGGCGAGGATGTAGAGAAAGAGGAACTCTCCACTGCTGGTGGGGTTGCAAGATGGTACAACCACTTTGGAAATCAGTCTGGTGGTTCCTAAGTAAACTGGACATGACACTTTCGGAGGACCCTGCTATATCTCTCCTGGGCATATACCCCAAGGATTCCCTGGCATGCAATAAGGATACATGCTCCACTATGTTCATAGCAGCCTTATTTATAATAGCCCTAAGCTGGAAAGAACCCTGATGTCCCTCAATGGAGAAATGGATACAAAAAATTTGGTATATTTACACAATGGAATACTACTCAGCATTTAAAAACAATGAATTCATGAAATTTTTAGATAAATGTTTAGAATGAAACCTAAGTGAGGTAACCAAATCGAGAAAAAGAATACACATGGAATGCAATCACTGATAAGTGGATATAATTTGCCCAGAAGCTCTGAATTCTCAAGACACAATTACCATATCAAATGATACCCAAGAAGAGGGAAAGAGAAGGCCCTGGTTCTGAAAAGAGTTGATCCAGCATTGTAGGGGAGTACCAGGACACGGAAATGGGAGGGGGTGATTGGGAAATGGGCGGAGGGAAGAGGGCTTATGAGAGGGATGGGGGGGAGGAAATTAGGAAAGAGGAAAGCATTTGGAATGTAAACAGAGAATATAGACAATAAAACAAGAAAAAATATTTAAAAATTAAAAAACTGAAAGACGCTGTTAATGTAATGAATAAATAAACCACATCCCTGACATAAAAAAAAAAGATATTTTCACAGACCAATGAAAAAATTGAAGGTGAGTTTGACACCTTTAAACAATCAGAGTTTCTGAATGTTGCTAATGTAGAATGAAGTTTTGCAGCCCAACTTCCCAAACATAAAAAATTTAAAAGGTTGGATCTTAGGTATAATTTCAGGAAACTTAGAAACCTTGGCAGAGACATACCCAACCTTTCCCTATCACACTGAGTGAAAACAAAATTGAAGGTCTTTTGTGCAAATGAGCATGGGTTTGACAATGCCTACAACGCCCACAGAAGCCTGGAAAGAGAATCAGGTTCCCTGGGATGGAGTTACAGGCACTTGTATCTTGTCAAAATTGACTAGTGGGAATTGAATTTTGAACTTGAGAATTCTACAAGAACAGTACACTTTTTTGTTTTGTTTTGTTTTGTTTTTTTCAAGACAGGGTTTCTCTGTATAGCTCTGGCTGTCCTGGAACTTACTCTGTAGACCAGGCAGGCTTTGAATTCAGAAATCCACCTGCTTCTGCCTCCCAAGTGTTGGGATTAAAGGCGTGTACCACACTTTTAACTGCTGAGGCATTTCTCCAACCCCCCCAAATTCCAAAACTCTGAAGTCTTAAGATCAATTGAGATAACAAGATAACAGAAAGGATGCTCTGTCGTAATGCATCACACACATGAAACAGATTAGATGGGAACAATGGACCAGCAGATCCTGACCAGGAGAATGATGAGGATGATATAAAGAGGAAGAAGAATCTGGTCTATCAGAAGACTACAGAGAAGAGAATCAGGACTAAGAGGAGGCTGAGCTTGGGATGAAACAGGCTCAGAAATGGAGGGAGCACAACAGGAAACAGACCATTCAAGATGAGAGAAGCTACCTAGAATGATGTTGATAACAATGCCTATGCTAAAGGAGGGGGATAGTAGATGAGGAAGGAGGCCTTTGTGGGGAGAGAGGATGAAATGAGATGTTGAAGAAGAAAAGAGAGAAAATGGATAGAGCAGCCTCGGATGCCCTAACTAGTGTTTTTGGGTGTTCAGAATAATCTCATGCTTTTTAAAAAATGTGAACTATTATATAGACAATATGAGTAACTTGATTTTGGTTTGCTTACTTTTTGAGACAAGTTTTTTTTTTGATACAGCTCTGGGTGCTCTAGAACTTAATATTTAGACCAGGTTGGCCACAAACTCAGAGATATCTGCTTGCATCTGGAACTAAATGCATGTGCCTCCATATGTGGCTTATATACTTTTTATAGGAAAGTGTGGTTTTGCTGACTCTGTCTTTTTATTGTTCCAAATAGGCCTTATTAGAGAAAAATCAGAAAAGAATTTGAAGTAAAAGGGAATGAAATATCTTTTCCCAATTTGTTGGTTGCCAGTTTTGTCCTTTTGACAGTGTCCTTTGCCTTGCAGAAACTTTGTAGTTTTATGAGGTCCCATTTGTCAAATCTTGATCTTAGAGCATAAGCTATTGGTGTTCTGTTCAGGAAAATTTTCCCTGTGCCCATGTCTTCAAGGGTCTTCCCCAGTTTCTTTTCTATTAGTTTCAGTGTTTTATGTGGAGGACCTAACTGGTTTTATGTGGAGGACCTTGATCCACCCTGCATCCCACAGAGGGCTTATATCCAAGATAGACAAAGAACTCAAGAAGGTAGATTCCAGAGAGTCAAATAACCCTCTTAAAAATGGGGGTACAAAGATAAACACAGAATTTTCATCTGAGGAATATTGAATGGCTGAGAAGCACCTAAAGAAATGTTCAACATCCTTAGTCATCAGGGAAATGCAAATCCAAACAACCCTGAGATTTCACCTCACACCAGTCAGAATAACTAAGATCAAAAACTCAGGAGAAAACAGGTGCTGGGGAGGATGTGGAGAAAGAGGAACACTTTTCCACTGCTGGTGGGGTTGCAAGCTGGTACTACTACTCTGGAAATCAGTCTGGTTGTTCCTCAGAAAACTGGGCATGATACTACTGGAGGACCCCGCTATACCACTCCTGGGCATATACCCAGAGGATTCTCCAGCATGCAATAAGGACACATGCTCCATTATATTCATAGCAGCCCTCTTTATAATAACCAGAAGCTGGAAAGAACCCATGTGTCCCTCAATGGAGGAGTGGATACAGAAAATCTGGTATATTTACACAATGGAATACTACTCAGCTATTAAAAAACAATGAATTCATGAAATTCTTAGGCAAGTGGGTGGAACTGGAGAATGTCATCCTGAGTGAGGTGACCCAATCACAAAAGAACACACATGGTATGCACTCACTGATAAGTGGATATTAACCCAGAAGCTCAGAATACGCAAGAAACAATTCACATATCAAATGATGCCCAAGAAGAAGGAAGGAGAGGCTCTGGTCCTGGAAAGGCTCAGTGCAGCAGTGTAGGGGAATACCAGGACAGGGAAGTGGGAAGGGGTTGATTGGGGAACAGGGAGGGAAAAGGGCTTATGGGACTTTCGGGGGAGGTGGGATCCAGGAAAGGGGAAATCATTTGAAACATAAATAAAGAATATATCCAATAAAAAAAAATAAAAGGAAAGAAACCAGGAGAATGAAACAGAAATATAATGTTCTCTCTCTCTCTCTCTCTCTCTCTCTCTCTCTCTCTCTCTCCCTCCCTCCCTCCTCTCTCTCCTCTCTCTCCTCTCTCCTCTCTCTCTCCTCTCTCTCTCTCTCTCTCTCTCTCTCTCTCTCTCTCTCTCTCTCTCTCTCTCTCTCTCTCTCTCTCTCATGTGTGTGTGTGTGTTTTCTGAGGACTAGATCTGATAGAATCCATGTATACACACACACAATTTATTAAATCAGCTTATATTGAAATAGAATCTTATCTTAGACCTAGAGCCTTAGAACCCTGTAGCTATTCAATCCTTGAGTCAGGATGCTTCAAACTTTTGCAGTAGCTTTCTTAAACTGGAGAGGTTGACAGTCCTGTAGCTTCTCTGTCCACGAAGCTGGGTGCCTCTGAATCCCCAATCTGGTTTGGAAAACCTGGAGAGTTCCTAGAGTACCAGTGGGGCTTGAACCCTAGTCCACTAGATGAGCAACCAGTTCTCTTAACCACTGAGCCACAGCTATAACTCTTGCTTTTCATTCTTATTCCACTATACTCCCTTGTGCCCTAGGAAGTTTTGAGAACTTGTGGGCAACCAGGACTTTTAGTCTTATTCCTCAACAGTCTGAGCTAAAACAATGTATAAGACAGTATTTTCTGAGAGGCAGCTATGTGGATACTGCCATCAGTACAGTTCTCTGCCACCTGCTCTATTTACTGTGCATTCTTGACTGACACTGGATGAGATACTATTAGGAGGATATAGAAGAGAAGCTAAGAAGATCTACTGAGGGATCATCTGTGCTCCTACAACACCGGGGAACAATGCTTGCCGACAATGAATGATATATGCTCCAGTTAGGGTGTCTTCTCAAGTGATTTGAACTATGAAAAGTATTCATAATGCCTCTGAAGACTACTTACCATTTTATCCTGTAGTTTCAAAGCATTGCTCGATGAAGCTTTTAACTGGGATATATAAACAGTTACAATATAAGTCCATATTAAAATTAAGATGTATTTTCTTCTGAATGTCTTTTTAATGAAATAAATTGTACAAATGTTTCCTTGCGTAGTTATTAAATAAAATATGAGTATCCCAGTCAAACACAGTGAACAGCGACGTCCATTGCTTGATTTGCTCCAAGGCTCCGTATTTAAGACAATTAATTGCATTTTAAATCTGGACCACAGAAATGTGTCTCCTTTAATATGAATGTTGCTAGCTTTTTTTTTTAAAGTTTATGTCAGCAAATTAATTGAAACTATGCATCTATACTGGATTACATTGAAATCACTGAGTGTGAAAGTGCTGCTGCTGCTTTTTAGCGAAAATGTATGGCTTAGCATTTTAAAGTAAAAATTATGAAGTTATTTATGGAAAAACCAAACGTGCTGTAGAAACCACTAAAATAGAATATTTGAGATAAATTTAGTGGGGGGATTGGAACCTCCAAAAGATTATTTTTGACAAGTGAAATGCCTTGCTTTAGGCTTTCAGAATTTCCATTCTGCATTATGCCAAACAATACAAGACTTGATTTAGAAATAAAATCTATACGTTGACCTTCCTTTATGTTATACAATGAAAATGAGAAGTTCTTTGGCCTGTAAATGACACTGAATGCCTAAGACAAACTTTCAAACTTCAGTAGCTTCTGAGTTGAAAGTTCTCGAAAAGACTTTAAGGGTGAGGTGATATTTTGTACAAGTTTTCTACCTTTTAAAAAGGTGTTGTAGTGGGTGTATTATGCATTTCAAGAGTATCTGCTTATAAACTCTGAAGGTAATGCATTTGAACAACTGTATCTTGTACATAGCCATGATTGTTAAAATTAAAATAAAAATAATAAAGGATTTAACAGTAATATTCTCCATATATTTAACAAAATATCTATTAATACATTTTAAATAAAATATGTTTAAATTGGAATATAAGCTAGAAAATAGTTATGTTTTTCAAATTTACCCATTTTCTTTTTCTTTTTTTATTAGATATTTTCTTTATTTACGTTTCAAAATATTATCCCCTATCCTGGTTTCCCCTGCAAAAACCCCTCAGCCATCCCCTGTCCCCCTGCTCACCAACCCACCCCTCCCACTTTCCTGTCCTGGCATTCCCCTATACTGGGGCACCTAGCCTTCTCAGGACCAAGGACCCCACCTCCCTTTGGTGTCCAATGAGGCCATCCTCTGCTGCATATGCATCTGGAGCCATGGGTCCCTCCATGTGGACTCTTTGGTTGGTGGTTTAGTTCCTGGGAGCTCTGGGGGTACTGGTTGGTTGTTCCTCCTATGGGGCTGCAAATCCCTTCGGCTCCTTGGGTCCTTTCTCTAGCTCCTCCATTGGGGACCCTGTGCTCAGTTCAATGGTTAGTTAAGAGTGTCTCCCTTCGTATTTGGCAGGCACTGGCCGAGCCTCTCAGGAGATAGCTTTATCAGGCTCCTGTCAGGAAGCACTCCACAATTGTGTCTGGGTTTGGTAACTGTATATGGGATAGATCCCCAGATGCGGCAGTCTCTGGATGGTCTTTCCTTCAGTCTCTAGTCCACACTTTGTTTCTGTATCTCCTCCTGTGGGTAGTTTGTTCCCTCTTCTAAGAAGGACCAGAATACCCAAACTTTGGTCTTCCTTCTTCTTGAGCTTTGTTTGGTCTGTGAATTGTATTTTGGGTATTCTGGGCTTCTGGGCTAATAGCCACTTATCGCTGAGTGCATGTTTGTTCTTTTGTGATTGGGTTACCTCACGCAGGACGATATTTTCTAATTCCATCCATTTGCCTAAGAATTTCATGAATTCATTGTTTTTAATAGCTGAGTAGTACTCCCTTGTGTAAATGTAGCCAATTTTCTCTATCCATTCCTCTGTTGAGGGGCATCTGGGTTCTTTCCAGCTTCTGGCTATTATAAATAAGGCTGCTATGAACATAGTGGAGCATGTGTCTTTATTGCAGGTTGGAGAATCTTCTGGGTATGTGCCCAAAAGTGGTATAGCAGGGTTCCCTGGAAATACCATACCTAATTTCTGAGGAACTGCAAAACTGATTTCCAGAGTGGTTGTACCAGATTGCAACCCCACCAGCAGTGGAGGAGTATCCCTGCTAGCACCTGCTGTCACCTGAGTTTTTTTTTAATAAGTATATTTCATTTTTTTTCTTTTTTAAAATTTCATTCGATATATGTTTTATTTACATTTCAAATAATTTCCCCTTTTCTGGTCCCCCACTCCCCGAAAGTCACATAAGCCCCTTTCCCTCCCCCTGTTCTCCCACCCACCCCTTCCCACTTCCCTGTTCTGGTTTTGCCTTATACTGCTACACTGAGTCTTTCTAGAACCAGGGGCCACTCCTCTGTTCTTCTTGTACATCATTTGATGTGTGGATTATGTTTTGGGTATTCCAGTTTTCCGGGCTAATATTCACTTATTAGTGAGTGCATACCATGACTGATCTTTTGAGACTGGGTTACCTAACTTAGTATGATGTTCTCTCATTCTGACTGGTGTGAGGTGAAATCTCAGGGTCATTTTAATTTGTATTTCCCTGATGACTAAGGATGTTCAATTTTTCTTTAAATGCTTCTCAGCCATTCAGCATTTTTCAGTTGCAAATTCTTTGATTAGCTCTTCCCCAATTTTTAATAGGGTAATTTGGTTCTCTGGAGTCTAAATTCTTGAGTTCTTTATATATATTGGATATTAGCCCTTTATCAGATGGAGGGTTGGTAAAGATCTTTTTCCAATTTGTGGGTTGGCAACCAACAAATTTTGTCCTATTGACAGTGTCCTTTGCCTTACAGAAGCTTTGTAATTTTATGAGGTCCCATTTGTCTATTCTTGAACTTAGAGCATAAGATATTGGTGTTCTGTTCAGGAAATTTACCCCTGTGCCCATGTCCTCAAGGGTCTTCCCTAGTTTCTTTTCTATTAGTTTTGGTGTGTCTGGTTCTACGTGGTGGTCCTTGATCCACTTGGACTTGAGCTTAGTACAAGGAGATAAGAATGGATCAGTTTGCATTCTTTTGCATGCTGACCTCTAGTTGAACCAGCACCATTTGTTGAGAAGGTTATCTTTTTTCCACTGTATGGTTTTAGCCCCTTTGTCAAAGATGAAGTGACTGTAAGTATGTGGCTTCATTTCTGGGTCTTCAATTCTATTCCATTGATCTTCCTGCCTGTCACTGTACCAATACCATATAGTTTTATCACTATCGCTCTGTAGTAGAGCTTGAGGTCAGGGATGGTGATTCCCCAAAAGTTCTTTTGTTGTGGAGAATAGTTTTCACTATCCTGGGTTTTTGTTATTCCAAATGAATTTGCAGATTGCTCTTTCTAGCTCTATGAAGAATTGAGTTGAAATTTTGATGGAGATTGCATTGAATCTGTAGATTGCTTTTGGCAAAATGGCCATTTTAACTATATTAATCCTGCCAATCCATGAGCATGGGTGATCTTTCTATCTTCTGAGATCTTCTTTGATTTCCTTCTTCAGAGACTTAACCTTCTTGTCATACAGATATTTCACTTGTTTATTTAGAGTCACACAGAGGTATTTTATATTATTTGTGACTATTGTGAAGGGAGTTGTTTCTCTAATTTCATTCTCAGCCTTTTTATCCTTTGAGTACAGGAAGGCCACTGATTTGTTTGAGTTAATTTTATATCCAGCCACTTTACTGAGGTTGTTTATCAGGTTTAGGAGTTCTCTGGTAGAATTTTTGGGTCAGTTAAGTATACTATCATATCATCTGCAAATAGTGATAGTTTGACTTCTTCCTTTCCAGTTTGCATCCCCTTGACCTCTTTTCATTGTCTAATTGCTGTGGCTAGGATTTTGAGTACTATATTGAACAGGTAGGGAGAGATTGGGCAGCCTTGTCTAGTCCCTGATTTTAGTGGCATTGCTTCAAGTTTTTCTCTATTTAGTTTGATGTTGACTACTGATTTGCTGTATATTGCTTTTACTATGTTTAGGTGTGTGTCTTGAATTCCTGATCTTTCCAAGACTTTTATCATGAAGTGGCATTGGATTTTGTCAAGTGCTCTGTCAGCTTCTAATGAAGTGATTGTGTATGTGTTTTTTTCCTTTGAGTTTGTTTATAGTTTGTGGGTTATGTTGATGAATTTCCTTATATGGAACCATTCCTGCATTCCTGGGATGAAGCCTACTTGATCATGATAGATGATCATTTTGATGTGTTCTTGGATTCAGTTTGCAAGAATTTTATTATTTTTGTATCAATATACATAAGGGAAATTGGCCTAAACTTCTTCTTCTTTGTAGTGTCTTTGTGTGGTTTAGGTATCAGAGTAATTATGGCTTCATAGAATGAATTGGGTAGTGTTCTTTCTGTTTCTATTTTGTGGAATAATTTGGAGACTATTGATATTAAGTCTTCTTTGAAGGAATGATAGAACTCAGTATTAAACCCATCTGGTCCTCATCTTTTCTTCATTCAATGACTATTGATTACTGCTTCTATTTCATTAGTGATTATGGGACTGTTTAGATCATTTATCTGATCCTGATTTAACTTTGTTGCTTGGTATCTGTCTAGGAAATTATCTATTTCATCCAGATTTTCCAGTTTTGTTGAGTAAAGGCTTTTGTAGTAGGTTCTAGTTTCTGTTGTTATATCTCCCTTTTCATTTCTAATTTTGTTAATTTAGATCCTGTCTCTGTGTCCCCTGGTTAGTCTGATTAAGGGTTTATCTATCTTGTTGATTTTCCCAAAGAACCAGCTCCTAGATTGGTTGATTCTTTGTATAGATTTATTGTTGTTTTTGCTTAGTTGTTTTCAGCCCTGAATTTGATTATTTCCCGTGGTCTACTCCTCTTGGATGTATTTGCTTCATTTTGTTCTAGAGCTTTCAGATGTGTTGTCAAGCTGCTAGTGTATGCTCTCTCCAGATTCTTTTTAGAGACAATCAGAGCTATGAGGTTTCCTCTTAGGACTGCTTTCATTGTGTCCCATAGGTTTGGGTATGTTGTGGCTTCATTTTCAGTAAATTCTAAAAAGTCTTTAATTTTTGTATTTCTTTCTTGACCAAGTTATTATTGAATAGAGTGTTGTTCAGCTTCCATGTGTATGTGGGTTTTCTGTTTTTTGTTTGTTTGTTTGTTTGTTTTGCTATTGAAAACCAGTCTTAATCTCTAGTGATTTAATAGGAGGTAGATCTGATAGGAGGCAGGGGATTATTTCAATCTTCTTATGTCTGCTGAGTTTTGTTTTGTTCCCCATTATATAGTCAATTTTGGAGAAGGTACCATGAGGTGCTGAGAAGAAGATATATTCTTTTGATTTCGAGTGGAATGTTCTATAAATATCTGTTAGAGCCATTGGTCCATAACTTCAGTTAGTTTCACTGTATCTCTGTTAGTTTCTCTGTTTAGTTTCTGATTCCATGATTTGTCCACTTTTGGCAGTGGGGTGTTGAAGTCTCCTCCTATTATTGTGTGGGGTGCAGTGTGTGCTTTGAGATTTATTAAAGTTTCTTTTATGAATGTGGGTCCCCTTGGATCTGGAGCAGATGTTCAGAATTGAGAGTTCCTATGTCCTGAATGTTTCGGGTGGGTTCCTGTGAGTGGCCGTGGTGGTCCTACCTGTATTCACAGGCCTGTTCATAGTCCTGGGAGGCTAGCTATCTCTCTGAGCCACCTGGGTATGGAGCCCTGTGGCAGAGGATGGTCTCCAGCCACAGACAGAAACTGCCCAAGTTTATTTTTTTAGTTGACTATTTTTATTCTTTTTAACAATTTTTGGCTTAATAAAAGTTAGACAGACTCTCACATCTGATTTTAACTTTACTCTAATAGCAACATATTGCTTGTGAGATGTCTACAAAGAAATCAGGCTCTTATAGGTATATTGATGGGAAACAAAAGTACATTTTCATTATTTTGAAATAATTGTGTCCCAAATTTAACAAATCAAGTCATATCAAGAACACTTTTATTCTGCCCGTTAAAATTATTGGCCTATCTTAAACTGTTTAAAGTGGTATGTGTATGTGTGTATGTAGGTGTGTGTGTGTGTGTGTGTGTCTGTGTCTTAGTTGCTGGGGATCAAGTCCAAGGCCTTCTGTGTTCTAGCTAAGTGCTCTTCTGCTGTATAATACCCCCAATGAAAACACTGAAAAGATCCCTTACTATACATAATTTTGTAATATCATGAAGGGATGATTTGAAAAGTATGTGTTCACAGAATTATGGAAATTTTCTAAATGTTGACACATTTCATTATACAGTATAAAGGAAAGAGGAAACATACTGTTGCTCAGTTTACTTCATTCACACAATATTTCCGACACCAGATGTGTGTGTAGGATTTCTCTAACCTATAACAGCTGGGAACTTACAGCTTAACTCAGTTCTGACACAAGATACCTGACTATCACATTAGATGCCAGAGGTTGGTGATCCTGGCCTGTAAGCCTGGTCACATTTCACATGATTCTTGTTTATATTGCTACCTATGCAGTAGACTGATGGGCAATAAGCCAGACATTTCACACTCTACTCTAAGGGTTTTGTTTTGTTTTGTTTTGTTGTTTGTTTGTTTTGTTTTGTTTTTTTCTTCAGCAGCTTGTGAAACTCAGATAAGCATATTACTTTTAAGTATTGGGTTATTGTATAAGGCATTACAGAGTATACAGATGACTGGCCAAATGGGAGCCATGCCTAGGGCAAGAGACAGATGGTTCTGCCTTCTGCAGGAGCAACACTCCTTCAGAACAAGATCCGTCTAGGAAATCTCTAGAATGGAGTCATTTGGAAAAATATAGAAATCTCATCATGTTGGCATACATAACTTAATTGGCTACTGGTGAATGACTCAATATTCAGTTCCTAATCTCCAGGAGCCTGGTGGTAGTGCTAGAAATTCCCAACTTCATAGCATGCTTTGAGCAGCATTCTAGTATCCAGCTCTCCTGAAGTTATCTAGAGCCAACTATCCACACATTAGGAGAGGACAGGCAATCTTATCACTGCAGAGTTTTCAAAGGATTTAAGAGCTAGATACCAAGAATTAACTATCAATTGGACATGGATTCATCCTCATGTGTGCACACATACAACACACACATAACACACATAACACACATGCAACTCACTCACAACATACAATATTTATATATAATATATAATATACACAAACAATGCATACAACACATACATATAATATACACAGCATACATATAATAAGCACAAACACATATACAACACACACACATACATACATACATACATCACACAGGAAGTACCCTTGTCCTTTCCTGTCCTTGATTTCCTTTTCTGTGAATCCTGCTACACAAGATCAATTTGGGCTAGAAAACACAAAATGGACATTCTATAAATAAAAAAAACTCATACATTTTAAACATTTTGCTATTCTGAATACCATGAGGCAATCTCTCTGTCCCACACAGGACAGGACATGAATCATCCCTTTATCCAACATATTTATAGTGCTCATTCTATCAGCTCTTTAGTCATTAGGTAGAAAAAAAAAACATAATACATGTAGGGTTTGGTACTATCCAAGCTTTCAGACATCCACTAAAGAGTCAGGAGTATGTCCCTCCTAGATAAGAAGGGACCACTGGATCTTATTACAGATCAAAACATCACACACTATTTCAAAGTCATATGTTTTATTACCATTGAGCTCATCAAAACAATTCTTCAAGAGCCGAAGTTGTCAAGTTCATGGTGACATGTGCATGTTTTCTAAAATCTAATTTTTATCTAAATTCTGATTCTATAATTGGCCACCAACGCTGTCAGTTTTACTTTGAAGTGACAAGATTACTTTGTTCCTTCTAGAGGAAATATCTGCATAAGTGTAGTTTGTCAATTGTTCTTTCCATTTTAAGTGATACTTCCAGAAGAAAGCCACTCCCTTAGCTCAGACTTAATCACACATCCTATGTTAACAGGAAACAGAAGTTTGTATGCATACTTCTCCTGACACCCAGAACATGAAGAAGAAAAATGCACACAGTTTAGACAAAATAAATTTAACTTGTACTGCTTCATGAAGGACTTATAAGTAAAGCTACTTCTAATGCTGAGTACTTACAAGTGAATCCAGCAATTACAAGCACAGTGTAGTGCTAGGGTCTCACTGTATAATGAATGGCCTCCCAGTGATGTCCATACACATGGGCAAAAAACTCAGAAAAACAAGAAACATCTGTATTATAATGACATATAACCTCACAGACTCCTGGGTTTTGAGCATTGTTTAAAGTGAATCCCCGCTCCCCCCCCCCCATACATAAACAGCAGAGGACTGCCTGGTCTGGGCTCATTGAGAGAAGACACACCTAATCTTCCAGAGACTTGAGGCCCCAGTGAGTGGAGAGACCTAGCAGGGCAGGGGAGGAGGGTGTTATGGTGGGGACACACTCTTGGAGATGGGGGAGGAGGAATGGGATGTGGAACTCTGTAGAGGGTAGACCTCGAGGGGGATAATGACTGGACTGTAAAAATAAAAAAAAAAACCATTAAAGATCTTCAAAGACATGGAAAAAGCAATTCTCAAATTCATCTGGAAAGGCAAGAAACCCAGAATAGTGAAAACAATTCTTAACAATAAAAGAATGGCTAAGGGAATCACCATTCCTGACCTCAAGCTCTATGGCAGACCCATAGTGATAAAAACTGCATGGTATTGCTACAGAGACAAATAGGTTGATCAATAGAATAGAATTGAAGACCCAGAAATAAAACCATACATTTAAACACTCTTGATCTTTGACAAAGAAGCCAAAAACATACAATGGAAAAAAGAAAGCATTTTCAATAAATGGTGCTGGTCTAACTGACTGTCTATATGTAGAGAAATAAAAACAGACCCATATTTGTCACCTTGCACAAAGCTTAAGTCCAAGTATATCAAGGAGCTCAACATAAAACCAGATACAGTGAATCTAATAGAAGAGAAAGTGGGACAGAGCCTTGAACTCAGGGGCACAGGGGAAAATTATCTAAAGAGAACTCCAGTGGCTCACCCTCTAAGATAAAGAATTGATAAACTGGACCTCATGAAATTGGAAAACTTCTGTAATGCAAAGGACATAGTCAATAAGACAAATTGGCAACCTACAGATTGGGAAAAAAATCTTCATCAACCCCCACATCCCATAGAGGGCTAATATCCAAAATATATGAAGAACTCAAGAAGCTTACCACCAAAAAACCCCAAACAATCCAATAAAAAAAATGAGGTTTTTGTAAGGCAAAGGACAAATCAGCAACCAACAAATTGGGAAAAGATATTAACCAACCCTACATCAGATAGAGGGCTAATATCCAATATATACAAAGAACTCAAGAAGTTAGACCCCAGAAAACCAAATAACCCTATTAAAAAATGGGATACAGAGCTAAACAAAGAATTCTCACCTGAAGAACTTCAGATGTCTGAAAAGCATCTTAAAAAATGCTCGACTTCATTAGTCATTAGGGAAATGCAAATCAAAACAACCCTGAGATTTCACCTTACACCAGTCAGAATGGCTAAGATTAAAAATTCAGGAGACAGCAGGTGTTGGCGAGGATGTGGTGAAAGAGGAACTCCTCCACTGCTGGTGGGGTTGCAAATTGGTACAACCACTCTGGAAATCAGTCTGGCGGTTCCTCAGAAAACTGGGCACATCACTTCTGGAGGATCCTGCTATATCCCTCCTGGGCATATACCCAGAGGATTCACCAGCAGGTAATAAGGATACCTGCTCCACTATGTTCATAGCAGCCCTATTTATAATAGCCAGAAGCTGGAAAGAACCCAGGTATCCCTCAACAGAAGAATGGATGCAAAAAATGTGGTATATATACACAATGGAGTACTATTCAGTCATTAGAAAAAATAAATTCATAAAATTCTTAAACAAATGGATGGAGCTGAAGAACATCATACTAAGTGAGGTAACCCAGTCTCAAAAGATTAGTTATGTTATGTACTCACTAATAAGTGGATATTAGCCTAGAAATTTGGAATACCCAAAACATAATCCACACATCAAATGATGTACAAGAAGAACGGAGGAGTGGCCTGGTTCTGGAAAGACTCAGTGCAGTAATATAGGGCAAAACCTGAACAGGGAAGTGGGAAGGGGTGAATGGGAGAATGGGGAAGGAAGAGGGCTTATGGGACTTTCGGGGAGTGGGGGGCCAGAAAAGGGGAAATCATTTGAAATGTAAATAAAAAATATATTGAATAAAAAATATTAAAAAAAGAAAAAAAATGAGGTATA
This sequence comes from Apodemus sylvaticus, assembly GCF_947179515.1. Classification (NCBI taxonomy): domain Eukaryota; kingdom Metazoa; phylum Chordata; class Mammalia; order Rodentia; family Muridae; genus Apodemus; species Apodemus sylvaticus. The sequence goes on from NC_067486.1 coordinate 50,596,210, forward strand.
GAACTAAACTGAGAATTCATAACAGAGCACTCTTGAATGTCTGAGAAATACCTAAAGAAATGTTCAAAGTCCTCAGTGATTAGAGAAATGCAAATCAAAACGACCCTGAGATTCCAACCCTTACACCAATCAGAATGTCTAAGATCAAAACCTCAGGCAATAGCACATATTGGTAAGGATGTGGAGAAAGAAGAACACTCCCCCATTGCTGGTGGGAGTGCAAACTAGTAAAACAATTCTAGAAATCAATCTGGAAGTTCCTCAGAAAATTGGAAATAGATTTACTTCAAGATCCAGCAATACTACTTTTGGGAATATATCCAAAAGATGCCCCACCATGCCTCAGGGACACATGTTTCATTATGGTCATAGTGGCTTTGTTTGTGATAGTCAGAAGCTGGAAACAACCCAGATGTCCCAGGACAGAAGAATGGATACAGAAGATGTGGTTCATTTACATGATGGAATAATACTCAGCTATTAAGGAAAGGGAAACATGGGGTTGAAGAGGGGAACATGATCTGGTATTGGGTGAGGGTCAGCAGAGAGAATGGAAACAGGCAACCTAGGGAGCTAGGAGGTGGGAGACTCTGCAGATTGTACCAGAGATCTTGGAGGTGAGAGACTCTCAGGACTCAATTTGAGGGACCTTAGATGAAATGCCTTACAGTGGGGAGAGGGAACTTGTAGAGTCCACCTCCAGCAGAAAGTAAGGGCATCAAGTAAGGGATGGCCTTGCCTTCCCACAGTCAAACCTCTGACCTATAATTGTTCCTGTCTGAAAGAACTGCAGGGATGGAAATGGAGAGGAGCCTGAGGAAAAGGAGGTCCAGTGGCAGGCCCAAAGTAGGATCTAGCTCAAGGGGAGGTCCCAAGGCCTGACACTATTACTGAGGCTATAGAACACTCACAAAACAGGAACTCTCATGACTGCCCTCTGAAAGACCCAACAAGCAGCTGAGAGGCAGATGCAGATATTTGCACCCAACCAGTGGACAGAAGTAGCTGACCCCTGCTGTTGAACTAGGGAAAAGCTGGAAGAAGCTGAAGTGGAGGTTCCCCCTGTAGGGGGACCATCAGTCTCAATTAACCTAGACCCCCAGGATCTCTCAGACAGTTATCACCAACCAAGCAGCATACACCAGCTGATATGAGGCCCCCAACACATATATAGCAGATGACTTCCGGGTCTGGGTTCAGTCAGAGAAGATGCAACTAACCTCATGGGCTTGGAGGCCCCAGGGAGTTTAGAAGTCTGGTGGGGTGGGGGTGGGGTGGAAACATTCTTGTGGAGACAGAGGAGCATGGAAGAGGTAAGGGATGTGGAACAGTGAGAGGGCTGGCCCAGAGGAAAATAAAATCTGGAGTATAAAAAAAGAAAAAAATAATAATAAATAATAATAAATACAATTAAAAAATTGAAGGCCTACAATTTTAAGATCTCTGCGTTAAACATCACATTTAAATCACACAGAACACTATGTTTATATCATAGAAACAGTAACTGTTGGTAGCTTATTTGAATGTGTGTAGTATGGTCACCTCTGAAACCTGACATGAAATACAGAACAGGGCATGATAAAAAACATGGGTAGTAGCCACAGAAGATAATATAGTGCTAAACTCAATGAGGGGAGGGGAGGTATGGGTAATTGCAAGAATGACCACTGGGCTGTCTAACATTATTCTGCCAATGGACCACTATTTCTATATGCTACGTATAGGGTCAAGCTAGAGCTGCAATGAGTTATCACCATTTAAAACTTGTAAATCTGGAAGAGGAAGCTATGTTGGTACTAGTAAGTATACTAGAAGCTGTCTCATATTGTTAACATCTCATAACTGTTAATAGCCCCAAATGCTGGCCATTTCTATACAATGGCCACATTCTCATAGCACAGAAAACCAAGCTGGGGAATTGATAACAAGATTAATAAATAAAATTTTATCTTAATATGCTTATACTCATATATCAGTGCCTTACTAACCAGTGTCACAGAAGCTTCCTCCTCCAGCCAATAGGAGCAAATACAGAGATTCATAGCCAGAAAATATGCAGACTGAGAGACTGGAACACTCACCCCTAAATGAGATGTCTCCATCAAATTCCTAAACCCAGGGTTCAGGAAACTCTATGGACAAGGAGGTGGAAAGAGTTTAAGAGTCAGAAGGTATGGAGGACACCAAGGAAGCCAGGCCATCTCACCTCAGCACAGCTGATGCACATAGATACACAAAGATGCACATATATACACAAAGATGCACATATATACACACAGGGACTATGGTAGTAAACATATGGCTTGCAAGGGTCTCCACCAGATGGGGTCCTAGAGTTAAAAGGAGAAGTTACATATGTTCCCATCTCTAACCCAGAAGGCATCAATTGATAGCCTCTTGTAAATGAAAACTTGGTTTCCTCCAAGGATTTTCACTGGTGAGACAAACTACTCCTAAGGGCATGCCCATGCTCAGAAGTAGATGGCCAATAGAAAATGAACTCAACAGCATCTTTGGAGGTTGTTTGTGTCAATGTTGAGTCAGATCATTTTTATTTTTAACTTTACACTTTCTTTGTGCATACACCATGATTTCCAGTTTTGAGTTTTTATGGGATTCTTGTGTATGCAAATGTGTGTCTCTGTGAGTATATGTATTTCTAGTGCTTTTTCTTTAGATATTTTTCTTCTGAGTATTTTTGGTATTGTTCTTATTCTTAATTTTGGTTTTCTTTTATTTTGTTATTATTCCCTAGATACCTGTTTGTTTTCTAATGTGAGACAGAAGATGTAGGGATCCAGAAAGGAGGAGGTATGGGAAGGTACTGGGAGGCATAGGGGAACCTTATAGATATATTTTAGGAAAACTAATCGATTTTCAATAAAAAAATTCACATTAAGTTCACCCCCCCATATGTTAGAGTGAAAGAGGTGAAGAAAATGGAGCTATATCCTAAGCATAATTGTCAGCTCCCACCCACTCATTCCATTTATTCACCGACCAATTTCCTCATCATAAACGTGAGTAGAAAATTAATGGCAATAAGTAGGAGAAGCCACAGTGTCTTAAAGCATTTCATGCAGATTTAGTTCAGGACAGATGCACAGTTATTCTCTGGCTGTTAACATCTCAACTGTGGCATCTGCATACTTGCCACACTCGCAACAGCACAGAAAACCAAAGTGTGGAATTTCTAAGAAGACTTGGCATCCCAGCCAATATAACAAAATAAGAAGGTTCTTTGTGCCCTAGCTAGTGCTAAAATAGTTTCCTCTTCCAGATTTCCAAGTTCTTAATGTTGATAACTCATCCCGATTATAGCTTGACCTTAGATTTAGCATACAGAAAGAAGCATCTACTGGCAGAAATGTTAGACAGCTCAATGATTATTTTGTGTTTAAAACTCTGTTGATAACCAACAATTTATTGCATATTGCTGCTGGCCTGGGAATTGTATCTCTGAAAATATGATGCTAAACATAATTCTAACTATTTGCATACGTCTAGCCACATACTCTATGTAGTCCACAAACACACTGAGGCAGAAGTAAACTTAAATGTAAACTCAACGTAAACTGTGGCCAAAGATAAAGTTCAGGAATGGGAACGATCCACTGTAAATGACTGAACAGTTAAGACAAAAAGAAGCTGGTGATGAACTGAAAATACAATATATAAGTCCACAGAATGGGGAGATATCAATAATGGTTTGACAGGAAAGAATAAATTGTGAGACACTGTACTACTTCTAACCTATCAAATATATATGGCACTGCAATCAATGTGGGGCAAAGTTCTAGATGTGGCACATATCACAAATCGGTGACAAAACAAAGACCCCTGCCATCATAGTGATTCCATTCTTTCAAATAGAGATAAAAAAATCTTTATTATGCCTTGTTTCTAGTTTATGTGAAGTTAATAGACCCCATTTTTAAAAGGCATATTTAAAGTGAGTTACTATATTTAAATATTATCTTCTCCACAGGACTTATTTGCTCCAGATTTCCCTTTGATTAGCCCTCATCTCCAAGTCTCTAAAGAGTTAATGAATTGTTCCAAGGAGAGGGAAAAGTTAGGTCAGAAATGTAGGATACAGATGTGTTCAATGTGTGAGAGAAAAAGCAATAGAAATGCCTATCAGGGAATGGAGATTCAATCATCGAGGCCAATGGTTCTCAATCTTCCTAAAGCTGTGACACTTTAACACAATTTCTCATACTATGGTGACACCCAACCCTAAACAAATTTTACTAAAACTTCATAGCTACAATTTTGCTGCTTTTGTGAATTGTAATGTAAATATCTGATATTTAGGATATATGATATGTGACCCCACATGTTGTAAGGTCATTCTTAAAAGTTACTCAATGAGGGCTAAGTCTTAAAAAAAAAAAGTCTTACCTAGTAGGTGGGGTGGGTAGCCTCTATCATCCTTTGATCTGGACAGTTGTTTCTGCCAAATGCACAATATTTTTACTCTTGGCAGGTCCTCAAACAACAGAAATGTGACCTTTCCCAGAAAGTAGCATGCCAATGCTCTCTGTAGGGAAGACAAAGTTTCTGAGGATTAACCTGTGGGTTAGAAAAGTAGGTTTGCTCATTACTCAGCCCCAAGGAAAGAGTAAGGGGGTGAGAGGAAGGGACCCTCATTATTCCTTTTGCTGTAAAGATTTCAGTTTACACCAAAAAAGACACATTTTCTAAGTTGTAAAAGCACAACATACCCTAGGACCTGGGTTTATGAGAGGCTCAACCTGTCGGTTATAGGGAAGATATATAACTTTCTATGCACTAAGAGCCTCTGTGGAGATCTTTAGTCCTCTATACAAAAAGGTAAAAGAAAAAAACAAAAAGAACGAAAGAGCAGACACTAACAAGGTGTCCGATGTGGTTATTTTCTGATATTATACTGCATTCATTTCATGAGGGTATAGTGCCTGATTGGTCACAGTTTGTACAGTTGTGCATGCCACACACCAAAGGTTAAAAAAAGGTTACAAAATGAGGGAAGATAGGTACATAGAAGGGGAAGGAAGAAGAAGAGAGACAAACTGGAAGGTCATGATAATTGCTTTTTATGTTGCTCCTGGGACAAGATACCTAAGGAACATGATTTAATATGGGAAGGGTTTGGCTCTCAGTTTGAGGGTATAGTCCATTATGATGGGGAATATGTTGCGTCATAAGCAGGAAGCAGCTGGTTCTATAGAGTTCCTGGTCCAAAGGCAGAGATGATGCTGGTGCTCTGCTTGCTTTATTCAGGCTGGGGCACCAGTTGGTGGGAAGGTGCTGGCCATATTTAGTTTTCCCACCTCAGTTAGCCTAGTCGACTCCATGGACGTATTAAGAAGTTTATCTCCTAGATAATTCTCAATCCTGTCAAGCTGATATAAATATTAACCGTCATGAGATGTGAAGTGAAGTGATCAAATATTCTAATCCAACAGCTCTCAACCTGTAGGTTGTGACTCCTTTAGGGGTTGAATAACCTTTTCATAAGGGTCACCTTAGACCATTGGAAAACACAAATATTTAAATTGCAATTCATAATGGAAGCAAAATTACAGTTATGAAGTAGCAAATGTAAAAGTAGAATGAAAATAATTTTATGGTTGGAGGTTACCACAACAAGAAGAACTATATTAAAGAGTCACAGGCTTAGGAAGGTTAAGAACCAGTGCTCTGGACACTAATGGAGATTTTCAAACATTAGGTCCTTAGATTAGACTAAGAATTGCTATGTATAACATGAAAGATCCTGTTGACCGTTGAACTTGCTATAACTTGAGTTTTCTATGAATTTTATCATTTGCCCTATTTTTTTATTTCCTATTAATCTTACAAAATAAAGAATTTCCTTATGACCCAATATATTGTATATAATGTAGTATGATTATATTCACCTGCTTTCCTTACTTGTTTTACTCTTTTATATTGGTGAGAAATAACAAATGATGGATTTCCATCTCCAATAATTATATAGAATTTTTTAAATATCTTTCTACCGGCTTCTGGGCGGCCAGCAGGGAGAAGTCGGTGTGCTCCGGTGAATCCAGCCAGCCCCAGCAGGAGCCTTCTGGTGCCTGCTTTGGGATCTGAACAGCCTGGGCCACAGCACTAGGTCTCCAGGAAGTGCGGGAGACCTGGTGTGCACCCAGAGGCAGTCTGGGAGCTCACAGCACAGCTTGCTCCTGTGGCACAGAGCTTAGGTTCCAGTCCTGAGGCCTCTGGCGGTAGCCCTCAGACCTCTCTGCTTCCGGATCCAGATCAGCCTGGGTAGCTACACCACAACTCCAGGTCCTGCAAGAGGCAAGAGGGGCTTCCGGGCAGCCAGTGGGGAGAAGTCTGTGTGCTCCGGTGAATCCAGCAGGCCCCAGCGGGAGCCTTCAGGTGTCTGCTTCGGGGTCTGAACAGCCTGGGCAACAGCACCCTGTCTCCAGGCAGTGCAGGAGGTAAGCTGTGCACCAGAGGCCACCTGGGAAGGGGCAGCTTGCACTGGTGAGTCCAGCATTGACAAGACCAACTAACACCAATGAGAACTAGATGGCAAAAGGCAAATGCAGGAACGTCACTAACAGAAATCAAGGAAATATGGCAACATCTGAACCCAATTCTCCTTTACCAGCATGTCCTGGATACCCCATCACAGCAGTAAAACAAGATTTGGATTTAAAATCACTGGTCATGATGCTGGTACAGGAACACATGAAGGACATACTTAAAGAAATTCAGGAGAAAATGGATCAAAAGTTAGAAGCCCTTGCAAGGGAAACACAAAAATCATTGAAAGAAATCCAGGAGAATACAAAAGCCAATAATGAGGAAACGCAAAAAACACTTAAAGAAATACAAGAGAACTTTGGTCAACAGGCTGAGGTCATGAAAGAGGAAACACAAAAATCTCTTAAAAAATTACAGGAAAGCACAAACAAGCAAGTGAAGGAGCTAAGCAAAACCATCCAGGATCTAAAATCAGAAGTAGAAAGAACTAAGGAAACTCAAAGGGAGACAACTTTGGAGATAGAAAGCCTTGGGAAGAAATCAGTGGACATAGATGCAAATATCAACAACAGAATACAAGAGATAGAAGAAAGAATCTCAGATGCTGAAGATACCATAGAAACATGGACTCAAAAGTTAAAGAAAATGCAAAATGCAAAAAGCTTGTAACCCAAAATATCCAGGAAATCCAGGACACAATGAGAAGACCAAACCTAAGGATTATAGGCATAGATGAGAGTGAAGATTTACAACTTAAAGGGCCAGCAAATATCTTCAATAAAATTAGGGAAGAAAACTTCCCTAACCTAAAGAGAGAGATGCCCATGAATATACAAGAAGCCTACAGAACTCCAAACAGACTGGACCAGAACAGAAATACTTCCCGTCCCATAATAATCAAAACACCAAATGTACTAAACAAAGAAAGAATATTAAAGGCAGTAAGAGAAAAAGGCCAAGTAACATATAAAGGAAGACCTATCAGAATCACAGCAGACTTTTCACCTGAGACTGTGAAGGCTAGAAGATCCTGGGCAGATTTCATGCAGACTTTAAGAGAACACAAATGCCAGCCAAAACTACTATATCCAGCAAAACTCTCAATCACCATAGATGGAGAAACTAAGATATTCCATGACAAAACCAAGTTTACCCAATATCTATCCACAAACCCAGCCCTACAAAGGATAATAGGAGGAAAACACCAATACAAGGAGGGAAACTTCACCCTGGAAAAAACAAGATAGTAACCTTTCATCAAACCCAAAAGAAGTTAACCAATCAAATTTAAAAAATAACGTCAAAAATGACAGGAAGTAACAATCACTATTCCTTAATATCTCTTAACATCAATGGACTCAATGCCCCAATAAAAAGACATAGACTAACTGTCTGGATACATAAACAGGACCCTACATTTTGCTGCTTAGAGGAAACACACCTAAGGGTCAAAGACAAACACTGCCTTAGAGTAAAAGGCGGGAAGACAATTTTACAAGCAAATGGTCTCAGGAAACAAGCTGGAGTAGCCATTTTAATATCAGATGAAATTGACTTTCAACCCAAAGTCATCAAAAGAGACTCTGAGGGACACTTCTTGCTGGTCAAAGGAAAAATACAACAAGAAGAACTCTCAATTCTGAACATCTATGCTCCAAATGCAAGGGCACCCTCTTTTGTAAAAGAAACTTTATTAAAGCTCAAAGCACACTTTGCACCTAACACAATAATTGTGGGTGACTTCAACACTGCACTTTCCTCAATGGACCGATCAGGAAAACAGAAACTAAACAGGGACACAATGAAACTAATTGAAGCTTTGGACCAATTAGATTTAACAGATATATATATAGAACATTCTATCCTAAAGCAAAAGAATATACCTTTTTATCAGCACCTCATGGTACTTTCTCCAAAATCAACCATATAATTGGTCACAAGACAGACCTCAACAAATATAAGAAGATCGAACTAATCCCATGCCTCCTATCAGATTACTATGGAGTAAAAGTGGTCTTCAATAGCAACAAAAACAACAGAAAACTCACATACACGTGGAAACTGAACAATATTCTACTCAATGATACCTTGGTCAAGGAAGAAATAAAGAAAGAAATTAAAGACTTTTTAGAACACAATGAAAATGAAGACACAACATACCCAAATCTATGGGACACAATGAAAGCAGTGCTAAGAGGAAAACTCATAACCCTGAGTGCCTCCAAAAAGAAAATGGAGAGAGCATACATTACCAGCTTAATGACACACCTGAAAGCCCTGGAACAAAAAGAAGCTATTTCACCCAGGAGGAGTAGAAGGCAGGAAATCATCAAACTCAGGACTGAAATCAATCAAGTAGAAACAAAGAGAACCATACAAAGAATCAACAAAACCAGGAGCTAGTTCTTTGAGAAAATCAACAAGATAGATAAACCCTTAGCCAGACTGACCAAAGGGCACAGAGAAAGTATCCAAATTAACAAAATTAGAAATGAAAAGGGAGATATAATAACAGAAACTGGGGAAATCCAAAAAAATCATCAGATCCTACTACAAGAGCCTGTACTCAACACAACTGGAGAATCTGGAGGAAATGGACATTTTCCTTGACAGATACTAAATACCAAAATTAAATCAGGACCCAATAGATCATCTAAACAGTCCCATAAACCCTAAAGAAATAGAAGGGGTCATAGAAGTCTTCCAACCAAAAAAAGCACAGGACCAGATGGTTTCAGTGCAGAATTCTATCAGACCTTCAAAGAAGAGTTAACACCAATACTCTTCAAACTATTCCACAAAATAGAAACAGAAGGAACACTTCCCAATTCCTTCTACGAAGCCACAATTACGCTGATACCAAAACCACACAAAGATCCAACAAAGAAAGAGAACTTCAGACCAATTTCCCTTATTAACATCGATGCAAAAATACTCAAAATTCTTGCCAACCGAATCCAAGTACACATCAAAATGATCATCCACCATGATCAAGTAAGCTTTATCCCAGGAATGCAGGGTTGGTTCAATATACAGAAATCCATCAATGCAATCCACTACATAAACAAACTCAAAGAAAAAAACCACATGGTCATTTCATTGGATGCTGAAAAAGCATTTGACAAAATTCAGCATCCTTTCATGCTTAAAGTCTTGGAAAGAACAGGAAATCTAGGCCCATACCTAAACATCCTTAAAGCAATATACAGCAAACCGGTAGCCAGCATCCAACTAAATGGAGAGAAACTTGAAACAATACCACTAAAATCAGGCACTAGACAGGGCTGCCCCCTTTCTCCTTATCTTTTCAATATTGTACTTGACGTACTATCTCGGGCAATTCGACAACATAAGGAGGTCAAAGGGATACAAATTGGAAAGGAAGAAGTCAAACTATCATTATTTGCAGATGACTTGATAGTCTACCTAAGTGACCCAAGAAACTCAACTAGAGAACTCCTACAGTTGATAAACACTTCAGCAAAGTGGCAGGTCATAAAATCAACTCAAGCAAATCAGTGGCCTTCCTATACTCAAAGGATAAGCAGGCTGAGAAAGAAATTAGGGAAATGACCCCCTTCACAATAGCCACAAACAGTATAAAGTATCTTGGGGTGACTCTTACCAAACATGTGAAAGATCTGTATGACAAGAACTTCAAGACTCTGAAGAAGGAAATGGAAGAAGACCTCAAAAAATGGGAAAACCTCCCATGCTCATGGATGGGTAGAATCAATATAGTTAAAATGGCCATTTTGCCAAAAGCAATATACAGATTCAATGCAATATCCATCAAAATCCCAACTCAATTTTTCACAGAGTTAGAAAGAGCAATTATCAAATTCATCTGGAATAACAAAAAACCCAGGATAGCTAAAACTATTCTCAGCAACAAAAGAAATCTGGGGGAATCAGTATCCTTGACCTCAAGCAATACTACAGAGCAATAGTGTTAAAAACTGCATGGTATTGGTACAGTGACAGGCAGGAGGATCAATGGAACAGGATTGAAGATCCAGAAATGAACCCACACACCTATGGCCACTTGATCCTCGACAAAGAGGCTGAAAATATCCAATGGAAAAAAGATAGCCTTTTCAACAAATGGTGCTGGTTCAACTGGAGGTCAGCATGCAGAAGAATGCAAATTGTTCCATCCTTGTCTCCTCGTACTAAGCTCAACTCCAAATGGATCAAGGACCTCCACATAAAGCCAGACACTCTGAAGCTAATAGAAAAGAAACTGGGAAGACCCTTGAGGACATCGGTACAGGGAGAAAGTTTCTGAACAGAACACCAATAGCGTATGCTCTAAGATCAAGAATTGACAAATGGGACCTCATAACATTACAAACTTTCTGTAAGGCAAAGGACACCATCAAGAGGACCAATCGGCAACCAACAAATTGGGAAAAGATCTTCACCAATCCTACATCAGATAGAGGGCTAATATCCAATATATATAAAGAACTCAAGAAGTTAGACTCCAGAAAACCAAACAACCCTATTAAAAAATGAGGTACAGAGTTAAACAAAGAATTCTCACCTGAAGAACTTCGGATGGCGGAGAAGCATCTTAAAAAATGCTCAACTTCATTAGTCATTAGGGAAATGCAAATCAAAACAACCCTGAGATTTCACCTTACACCAGTCAGAATGGCTAAGATTAAAAATTCAGGAGACAGCAGGTGTTGGAGAGGGTGTGGAGAAAGAGGAACACTCCTCCACTGCTGGTGGGGTTGCAAATTGGTACAACCACTCTGGAAATCAGTCTGGCGGTTCCTCCGAAAACTGGGCACCTCACTTCCAGAAGATCCTGCTATACCACTCCTGGGCATATACCCAGAGGATTCCCCACCATGTAATAAGGATACATGCTCTACTATGTTCATAGCAGCCCTATTTATAATTGCCAGATGCTGGAAAGAACCCAGGTATCCCTCAACAGAAGAGTGGATGCAAAAAATGTGGTATATCTACACAATGGAGTACTATTCAGCCATTAGAAACAATGAATTCATGAAATTCTTAGGCAAATGGATGGAGCTAGAGAACATCATACTAAGTGAGGTAACCCATACTCAAAAGGTGAAACATGGTATGCACTCACTAATAAGTGGATATTAACCTAGAAAACTGGAATACTCAAAACATAATCTACACATCAAATGAGGCACAAGAAGAAAGGAAGAGTGACCCCTTGTTCTGGAAAGACTCAGTGAAGCAGTATAGGGCAAAACCAGAACGGGGAAGTGGGAAGGGGTGGGTGGGAGGACAGGGGGAGAGAAGTGTGCTTACGGGACTTGCGGGGAGTGGGGGGCTAGAAAAGGGGAAATCATTTGAAATGTTAATAAAAAATATATCGAATAAAAAAAATATCTTTCTACCTGTCTCTAGGTTGATGATAATGATGATACCAGTAGCAATAATAATGCCAGTAGTGAGCAGTATTTGGGTGTTTATTGCATTATCCACTTTTGTCTTGATTCTTTATGGGTTATATCTCAATTCATGGCAATATTCTTTTTAGTACTTCATTTATAGAGAAGACAGAGTGCTAGGAAGAGATAAAAAGACAACATCAGCAACAGTTTGGGAAGACAAGGAAAACGCTGATAGTGTGAAGTTAGGGATAGTTTCATGGTGTTAGTAACTACTAAGAAATAGCAATGACCAAAGGCCAGGAACGTTTAAAATGGATGCCCAGGTTAGCAAATGAACTGGGGGTATGTGCCCACACACACCCATGTAGAGGCCACTACAGGTTATTAGGATTTATAATTCTATGCCCTGCTGTCTTAAGACAGGCTCTCATTACTTCCACTACATTAGTTGGACAACAAGCTGTTTTATAGTCTTCTGGTCTCCATCCACTTAATGCATGGGTTATAGGTATACACAGCCATGTTAGCTTTTAAAAAATTAATATTTTATTTGGTCTTGTGAGTGTATTTTCACCATATCCAACTCTATTTCCCTTTTCTATCTCCCACCATATTTCCTGGGAACACCAACCCCTCTAGACTTCATAACCTCTTTCATTTTGCATTCCAATGAGTTCACCCATGTGTGAATGGGTATGGGGCCATCCACTGCAACATGTGTGTCTGACTTTTTATGTTGATTCAGGGAGCATAAACTCAGTCCCTGTGTTTCCGAAAATGTGTCTTGTACTTGAGCCATTCCTCTAGCCCCATTGGTGAAACATTTGAATCAGCAACATCAAATGAGGTACAAGAAGAACGAAGGAGCGACCCCTGGTTCTGGAAAGACTCAGTGTAGCAGTATAAGGCAAAACCAGAACAGGGAAGTGGGAAGGGGTGGGTGGGAGAACAGGGGGAGGGAAGGGGGCTTATGTGACTTTCGGGGACTGGGGGACCAGAAAAGGGGAAATCATTTGAAATGTAAATAAAAAATATATCGAATAAAAGAAAAAAAAACAAAAACAAACGAACAAAAAACCTTGCTTGGCCATGTCTCTACATTCAAGTGCTGTGCTGATAATTCTCATCTTTAAACATAGTATTTAAACATAGTATTCCAAATGCCTTAAGAAAGGCTCCTAATTTATACCTTCTTGTATCTTTAATGCAATGCTTGACATATTGTAGGAACTTAATAAATGCTTAAGACATTCAAATTATTACAGATTTAACGGGAGATTGACCATAATACCCACTGATATTTACTGAGATCATAGTCAAACTTTTGTCATAAACTCCAGCCCCCAGAGTTGCTTTCCTAACGTGGTTAGAATGTTCAAACCAGTTCAGGTGCGTGCTCATTGGGAAGCTGACAAGGGAATGCGATGCAGTTCTAGCTCACAGATGCTCCACGGTGCATACAGACTTTGTTGGTTGTGAACTCAGACCTGGCAGAGAGTCAATGACCTGCTTCCCATCCATCAGCTTCACAGAGGTTAGAGTATTAATGTTAATGACCAGGTATGCTCAATTACCCCCATGCTCTACTATCATCTAGAAAAATGCCATCATAGTGATAAATGAAACATTTCTAGGTAGTTTGCAGTTTCTAATTACATTTTGTGTGTTGAATACATTTTCTCTCACTTCAGAAAGTAACAGTTGGCGCCCTCTCTTTTCTCCTCGTAATAGCCCTTAAGATTTCAGATTGGCTTTGCTTTATGAGAGAGAAAACTGAGCATCAGAGGAACTAAATACCTTATGCAGATTCACACAGATAACTGACTGAATTGGATTTGACCATAAACAGACTGTACAGGTGCAAGCAAGGGCACAAATAGGATTAGGTCATAAATGCTTTACCGTGAGGTAACAGAGGCAAAGGATTCATTAACTTAACATCCTAGCTGACTTATTTTGTCATTAGATAAGCCAACTTGATGATGCTTCCAACAATAAATGATCAAATAACAGAGAAGGACAAACATACTCAGGTTTGAAAAGGTATCAGGGTTTATAGACCTGAATGTTTGCAGAGAGTGGAAAGGCCTATGCCTCTGTAAAACTACTAAGTCAATGGTGTGAAGAATGACAAGAGAAAGAAATCATAAGTTCCTCATTATCTAGAAAGGTCCTCTGGGCGTTACATTTCTGTGAGTGGTTAACATATGTGGGTAGGCAAACAGGGTACTTGATCCAAGCATTGCTCCTCATGGTGGATATCCACAGACAATGCTAACCACTGGCACAGTGCTTGCAACTGATAATGCATATTTTAAGTAGGACATTCAGGAGAGAGTAAAAATACTCCCCAAACAGAAGAGAGTTGTATGTTCAATTTGAAATTTAAGCAGGAAACATAGATACACACAAACACACCACACACACACACACACACACTCACACACACACACACAAAACAGCAAGTATTTTTTGATGCCAGAGAAGAGTTGGTTAATGGATTGAGGCACACTCATTCTAATGCTGCTTTTTAAAATGATGTCTAAAAATGTTGTGTCCCAGAAATGCAGGGCCAACAGGAATTCAAAATAATCAAGGTAATTTTGAGATTGCTTATCATTTCTAAATTGCCCTGGGTCTCTCTGTCAGTATAATATGCCTTTGTAAATGCTTTTGTTTCTATTGTACCAGTGAGCATTAATATTCTTGGCATCATAATTTGGAAAAGATGAAATAAACAATTCAAACAAAAGTTCAGCATAACATATATGCCTTAGAGAATGAACAGAACCAATTTGCACTACCAAAAATATTTAAGGCAGCAACAGAATATGGTCACACACATACATAAATATAATTAGAGTTTAGGCCCTTCTCTGCTGTTTAATTGTGTGACCTTAAACAAGTCATTGAACCTATGAACACTAGGAGGCATGTGCGGAAGTTAATGCTAGTAATTGGGTTCAAAGAGTATAAAAAGCTATGTAAATATTAATAAAATCCATTTTCTGCCTGAGAGATGCTTTCTATTTAAGCAAAGCTAAAAGACTACACAATTCAACATGAGGACTCTAAAAGTGCCATGGAAATTCAGGAACATGCAAAACGTTAATAGGAAAGGTTGAATTGAGAATTGTAGAGAAGAACATTATTTCACATAGCATGTAATATCGGTGAAAATGCATATCAGATGGATGGCAGGCATTTAAGCTGGCTGAAATGAAGGTCCATGTATCAAAGTAATGACATCTAAAACTACCAGGGAGGATTGAGAGTACTCACAGGCCATAGCAAACCCAGAGAGTAGAAGTTTCGAGTTCATTTTTAATCAGAGAAATAATTCACTGAAGTATGCATCAGAAGAATTAATCTGGGTGTTATGTTGGGTAAATTGGAACATGGATATGTAAGAAGCACATAAGGTACTTTAATAAACCGCTGAAATACTCTAAATTAAAGGTAAGGACAAGACCACATGGTAGTAGAAAGCAGAATGGGAGGAAGGGACCCACTGGTGTCACAATTAGAAGCAAAGAAATGCAGAGCACAGGAGGTAGGATGAGCCAGGCTGCCAGTGACGGAAGCCTTCAGAAATGCCAGCTTTGGAAGAAGGTAGCCATCTTGGTTTTACATACACTAGTTTGGGGGAATGGACAACATTGCATATCTTTCAGAAAACTTAAGAAAATTAAGGGCACTAAAGACAGACCACAGAGATCAAAGGGGAAGCTGGGCCATGAGGTATATACCTCATGGGAGAAAAGAGTCTATAAAACAGTTGGCCAATGGACTCTACTGTCCAGTAGGATGGCCTGTGTAGACCCCTGATTCTGTAACTTGTGAATGGCAGGAACCACACTGAGTGACACTTCATCATGGTAATTTATAAGAATATCTGCAGGTTTTATCTTGATCTCTTGGATCATTTGCTCTCAGTGTTGTGAATTATCATGTTTAAAGTTAGCTCTCCCGTGGCAGTCATGCTCTGAGAAAGGCCCTACAAAGCCTGTGGAGAAGCCACAGGGAGAATTAGCCAACCTAGTACAGCTGTTCTGTCTATCTCAGTCATGGATTTGATGTTTGAATGAAGTAACCTTCCACCGACCTGAGCCTCAATCACCACCTGTCTACAAACCTCATCATGCAACCCCACCCATGCCCCCAGAACCAAGAGACACAATTATAAACTTCAGTGACAAGCCTTTCAAGTGATCTGTTAACTAGATCACCACCTCTTGTCAGAGAGACAGCTAAAAGACAGATGCAAAGGCTTTCGTTTTCTCCCAAGATGCGTTCTCTAGTGTCTGAGGAAAGGTCTTAAGTATTGAGATTTGATTTTGTTTCTTGAAATGGGTGAATAATGGTTATGTGGAATAATATTTTATTCATAGAAACAGGATCAAAAGTAAGGAGTGCATGAGAAAAAAACCCAAATGCATAAGCTGAAGAGATAAGTTCTACTTAGTGGCTTTGATCTTATCAGGCCTTATTTATTGAAAGGAAATATTCAGAAAGGCAGGATTAGAATCCAAGGATGGATTTTGTATGAAATAAGGTAGGGAGTGGAATAGGAGAATAAACTTCTATAAGCAGCAGTGGGGTTTGCAGAATGTCAGAAAGTATTGGAATCCATGCCTAATGAGTATGAATTTACAATAAGCCTATCAAGAGCATTAAGATTTTCACAGCCCACTAACATTTGTACAAAGAAGAGTTTCTGAGAATGATTGGGAATCTCACCTGAGGATATGGAGAGTGGGGTCCTTTGGAGTCTCCGGTGGGCTGAGATAGTGACACACAAAGCCCTCAGGGCAAGAAATAAGGCAGTGCTCAGCACCTAGGGAGAGACAGAACCCATAGTAAGTGTGGAATATAAAAGAGATTGCCTAAGAGTTCATAGGGTTTATGAATGTTGAACATAGCTTGTTCAAACTTCCTGGGACCCAATTTGTTCTAATCTCAGATTTTGTTGGATTTGAGGATATTTGCACATGAACACTCAGATAACATCTCTAATCTAATCACGAAACTCACTTATGTTATATATATCGTTTTATATAATATACATATATAAATGTATATACACATATGCATGCACACACATATACATATATATAGTTAACAGAAGTTGAATAATTGTACTTTGAATAATTTTCTATGTAAAATATTTTATGATATAAAATTTTTCATACGTAGCATCATATTAGATACTGATTTCTTTTTCAAGTTTTTGACTATTTTTGACTGAAAAATTCCAGACTAAGAATGCTCAACTCATACTCTTAAAAATGTAAGGGACGAGAAACAAAAAAACTATGAACTCAATGTCCTCCAAAATTCATAAATTGAAAGGCACTCTACATTACTCAGCATTAGCAGGCAGATATTTTAAGAGGTCAACAAATCATGAATAGGAGTAGTGACATTTTAAAGAGGAACAGGGGACCGCTCAATCCATTTTCCCACCTTCCATAGAGGAGGCAGCAGAGGGACCTGCATTACAGGAGAGTCATCACAGACACTGAACCTTTGAGTACCTTCATCTTCTCCTTCACAGCCTCCAGAATCAGAAGAAATGCATTTCCAGTTGATAGATTCTCTGACATCAGGTGTCTTGTTACAACCATATAATAGCATTGGGGAAGATGCTAGCAAGAAGTGAAGGTATTGCTGTTAACAAACTGCATCACAGTTGCATCACATTTCTCCCAGATAGTTCCAAATTCTACCCATAAGGGGCCAAGGCTGCCACAACTAGCCATTTGTTTTGCTTAACATAAAGCAAACTTCTCTGCTGTGAGAAGTTAGCTGCTACTCATGGTCTAATATGAGCCATTGACAGGAGAGTTCCTTGGGCATAGGGTCAGAGAGTGAACAGATGAAGGCTACAGGGCATGTGATAAAATTTTCTTCTTGTGTTGGTTGGTTAAAGAGATGCCAGAGGATACAGAAGGAAATGTCCCCTTCTCTCAGAAAGGCTGTTTGTGTCTATCATTCATTCAGACAGGCTTTTTGAGTATCTGGGCTACCCTTGGGGAATGATCTCAACATAGAGTCATTCTTCAAGAAAGACAGAGCTACTGGCTTCAGTTTTCATCCTACTTACACCAGCACCAGAAGGCTTTGTGGGCAAAAGTGATTGGAATTCTAACAACACCAGAAGCCACTTTCAAGTCATACTGAAGTGATACTGAAGGGTCTTAACGCTGACTGCTAAGGTTAGGCATGATCTACACAGTTTCAGGAATTATAGCTTCCATTATCAAATATCTCACGTCAGCACTCTGATCTTTCCAGGTTCAAAAATCTAAAAGGAATGCACAGTGCTGGTCACCAGCTCAACTGGTCAAGATGTCACTCACTTGTAGGTGCAAGGCAGTCTTAAGTTGTTCCCAGTTGCATGTTTGACATTTTCCATATTACCCTCCAGCTCAGGTAAGCAGTCTGTGTATCAGGTCTAAGTGCAGAGAGGTTTTCGTGAAGCTTCCACATCTTGCTTATTTTTTCTTGGCTATTTTTAGCTAAGCTAAGCTGGTCTCCCTTGCTTCCTCTAGCCTCCCATTCAAATCTTACAGCTACTAGATGACAAGGGTTATTGTTTTTTCTACTAGGACTCACCTGATCCTTTGAAATTCCAGTTACTCTTCCAGAGCCTGTAACTGAGACTGCTGTAATAAATAAGTCTGTACTTTCTCTAAATAGTTTTAACATACTTATTCAAAATCTTCTTCATTTCTTAAATCACAAGTGAGAATACTAACATGACACTTTCCCAATCTGCAATGAAAAGAAAATAGAACATAGAGCTTGTGTGATTTTTTTCCCCAAAGCACTACAAAGATCAGAATTAGAATCTAGATGTCTTTTAGATCTCTGGGTATTTAATAACAGGCAACATCACTACAGCATGAAAGGAAAACTGAAGGAAAGAGCCCTCCCCTAAGGATGAGAAATCCTTCATACATGTATGGTGGCCATACTTTGGGGTTTGGTTTAGACATAATGTATTCTAGGACATTCAGTGGTAAGTAGTGAGACCTTATATGTTACAAAAAAAAAAAAAAAAAAAAAAGAAAGAAAGAAAATAAGAAAGTTCCATTCATTTACCTGTGAATCTCATAAAGTCATTGTTCTAAATAGCTGAGTAAATTTCCATTGTGTAAATATACCACATTTTCTGTATCCATTCCTCCATTTAGGGACAGCTGAGTTCTCTCCAGCTTCTGGTTATTATAAATAGGGCTGCTATGAACATAATGGAGCATGTGTCCTTGTTATATATTGCAGCATATTCTGGGTATAGGCCAAGGAATGGGATAGCTGGGTCCTCAGGTGCAATTTTCTGAGGAACTACCAGACTGATTTCCAGAGTGGTTGTACCAGATGACAATCCCACCAACAATGGAGGAGTGTTCCCCTTTCTCCACATCTTCACCAGCACCAGATGTCTCCTGAGTTTTTGAACTTTGAACCATTCTGACTGGTATGAGGTAGACTCTCAGGGTCATTTTGATTTGCATTTCCTTGATGACTGAGGATGTTGAACATTCCTTTAGGTGCCTCTTAGCTATTAGAGTTTCCTCATTGGAGAATTTTCTGTTTAGCTCTGTTCCCCCATTTTTAATAGGGCTATTTGGTTCTCTGGAATCTAACTTCTTGAGTTCTTTGTTTATATTGGATATTAGACCTCTGTTGGATGTAGGATTGGTAAAGATCTTTTCCCAAATTTGTTGGTTGTCATTTTGTCCTATTGACAGTGACTTCATGAAATTCAAAGGGAAATGGATAGAACTTAAAAATATGATCCTGAGTGAGGTAACCTAGTCCCCAAAGAATGCACATTGTATGCACTCACTGATAAGTGGATATTAGCTCCAAAGGTGGGTGTGGGTGGGTGGGTGTGGGTAGGTGGGTGTGGGTAGGTGGGTGTGGGTAGGTGGGTGTGGGTAGGTGGGTGTGGGTAGGTGGGTGTGAGTAGGTGGGTGTGGGTAGGTGGGTGTGGGTAGGTGGGTGTGGGTAGGTGGATGGGGGAGCACCCTCAAAGAGGCAGAGGGAGAGGGGATGGGATGGGGATTTCCAGAGGGAAGACCTGGAGAGAGGATAACATTTGAAATGTAAATAAAGAAAATATCCAGTAAAATAAAAAAAAGAAAAGAAATTATCTTTCATATTAAAAGAAAATATTTTTAAAGCAAAACTTTGAAATGTATATACAATACTAAACTAGAATTTATAATTTGTCAATTCAGATATCATTTGCTCAGCAACAACCTTATCAATAGAACTGATGCCAATTTCAAGAAAGTTGCTCAAGAGGCACAAAATTGTGCTGGTTAGGTTTTTGTTAACTTGACAGGAATTTGTATCATTTGTAAAGAGGAAATCTCAGTGAAGGAATATATTTGCTTTGTATTAGCCTATAGGAAAAGACTGTGGGGAATTTTCTTGAATAATGATGGATGGCGGGATGTTCTCAGTCCATTGGGTCTTTGGCATCACTGGGCAGATGATCTTGTTCTGTATAAAAAGTCGACCTGATTAAGCCAGTAAGCAGTGTCCTTCCGTGGTCTCTGTGTTTGCTTCTGCCTCTAAGTTCCTGACTCCTGGGTTCCTCCTGACTTCCCTCAGTAATGGGATATTGTGTGGAACTGTTAAGGGCCCTTCCTTAACCAAGATGCTTTCGGTCATGGTGTTTATCATAGCAATGGAAAGCAAACTTGGATACATATCAATTTAATATCACACACAGTTCTAAGAAACTCAGTACCCTAGTTTGCAACAGATTTCAACCTAGGAGACCTGTAGTAATGCTATAAGTAGAAGAAGTTAAAGATCATGAATGTTTGTAGTCATCTGATAACTAGAGCCAGAAAAAATACTAGAAAGTGAAAATAACCCCTACCTCTTTGAATATAGATGTGAATGCTCTAAAGAGCATCATTTCTTCAGCAGAGTAATATTGTTGAGTCTCATTAAACCACCTTCAGTAATCAACCATAGATTAGAACAAAAAAGGAGAAGCACTGAATCTACTTTAGAATATATTTTACTTTCCATTATATAAAAGTTTCAGGGTTTAGGGAAAACTAATTTCTGCCTTTGATCCTCTTTCTCTTCTTCATCTTCCTCCTCCTCTTCTTCCTCTTTTTGCTGCTGTTGTTTATGCTGCGTCTGGGAAGGAGAGATTCTCAGTGTTTATGAGCACTGGTCTTCTAGAGGACCCAGGTTCAATTCCCACTCCAGCCCAAGGATGTCCTCCTCTGGTTTCTGTGGGTACTACATGCATGTGATGCATAGATAAACATTCAGACAAACCTTCATTAACAAGGAATAAAATTAAAATCTCAAAATATGTTTATAATTCAAATAAAACAAATACAAGCACACATATAAACTTAACAGATATAATATTTAAAATAGGACCAGTTTCTGCACATTTCAGTTTAATCAATCTCTAATTATAAAACAAGATAATCTTTTAGGTTTGGGGTTGTTCTGTTATTTATTCAGTTTACAGGTATGTTAGATGGATTATGAGGGGCAACACAGAAAGCACAATCTCATGCGCAATACTGGACATTCTTTAAAAAGTTTAGTTAAGATACAATTGCATCATTTAACACTTTCTTCTAATCTCTCTCATGTGTTACAGATACCCTGTTCACTCTTGAAAACATAGCCTCTTTTTTCTTATAGTTTTGCACATGCACATGTGCATGCACACATGGCCAAATACATAAGTAAAGCTGGTTATATCCTTTTAATATTACTGGTATGTATATAAGGTCACAGCTGGCCATTTGGTGTTGGATAACCAATTGGGGGCTTATCTTTGGGGGAGGACCATTGCTCCTGTTTTTAGCATTCTGTAACTGCTGCAGTTTGTTGTCCACAAGCAAGGCTATGTGAGAGTCTCCCTTTCATGTTAGCATGGCTATTAGTGGTGTACTTCTTCAGGTGGTTTTAGGCAGGTATCAGAATGAAGTTTCTCTGTCATTTCTAGGAAACTGCAGTTTTCCTGGTTGTCTAGCTTTTACCATCTCTGCTCCTTCTTCCATGATGTTCCCTTTGGTGGTTTAAATGAAAATGGGCCCCATAGATTCATATATTTGAAAGCTTGGTCATTGAAAAGTGGTTACTTGAGAAAAATTAAGAGGTACGCCCTTGTTGGTATAGGTGTGGTCATGTTGGTGGAAGTATTTCACTGGGGGTGGGTTTGGGACTTTTGAAGGATCATTGAAAGATCAAGTCAGTCCCAGTGTCTGCCTTTCCTCTTGCTGCCTATGGATCCAGATGTAGGACTCTCAGTTAATTCTCCAACTCCATGTCTGCCTGCACACCATCATGATTTCCTCTGTGATGAAAATGGACTAAGCCTTTGAAAGTAAAAGCAAGCCCCAATTAAATGATTTTTTTAAAATAAGAGTTGATGTGGTCATGACATCTCTTCACAAAAATCGAACACCCACTAAGACATTCCCTGGGCCTTAGTTGTAGGAACTGTGCTATATATATATGTGTGTTATATATATATATGTGTGTTATATATATATATATATATATATATATATATATATATATATGTGTGTGTGTGTGTGTATGTATATGTATATGTATATGTACATACATGTATGTATGTATATATATATATATATATATATATATATATATATATATATATATAGGGACTAGGCACTCCCCATTTGGGTTCTATAATGATCTTTTTATTACAAAAGGAAGCTTTTTGATGAAGGGTAAGCATAACACCTGTCTATGGCAATAATTATTTAGAGTGTACTTAGGAATCATTCTGGTTCAGTGAAATGGTGGTAGTAGATACTCCTCAAAGATCTATGACCTCCGTAATCCCACATAGTTGACTAGTTTCTAGTACCAGGCATGATCTCCCTCCTGCTTAGTGTGCCTTAAGTCCAATTAGAGAGTTCTTGGTTATCACCAAGATTATCATACTTGGTATTTTCCCCTTAGGGGTATAATATTATACCACTGAGCTAAAATCCCAGGCTGTATTTTTCACTTCTTTATCTTCCTAAAAACCTTTGAGCTAACATTATTAAATGCTGCAGTGCCCTGCTGAGAAAATACGTAGAGGTATCATGACATGTTGTGGTGGTTCATAGGCAAGGCTGTTGACTGAAAACTAATTTCTTTTTTATTGGCTATTTTGTGTATATTCCAAAGGTTGTCCTTCCCAGTTTCCCCTATGGAAACTCCCTATTCCATCCCCCTCTCCCTGCCTCTGTGAGGGTGCTCCCCACCCACCTACCCACTCCTGCCTCATTGCCTTAGCATCCCCCTATGCTGGAGCATCAAGCCTCCACAGGACCAAGGGCCTCCCCTCCCATTGACAGCAACTAAGGCCATCCTCTCTTACATATGCAGTTGGAGCCGTGGGCCCCTCCACACGTTCTCTTTAGTTGGTGGTTTAGACCACAGAAGCTCTGGGGGGGGGGTCTGGTTGGTTGTTATTGTTGTTCTTCTTATAGGGTTACAATCCCCTTCAGCTCCTTCAGTCCTTCCCCTAAGTCTTCCATTGGGGTCTTTGTGCTCAGTCTGATGTTTGGCTGTGAGCATCCACACCTGGTCAGTCTCTGGCAGAAACTCTCAGGGAACAGTCATACCAGGCTCCTGTCAGTCAGCGCTTCTTGCCATCAGCAATAGTGTCTGGGTTTGGTGGCTGCAGATGGGATGGATCCCTAGGTGGGGCAGTCTCTGGATGGCCTTTCCTTTTTTTTGATCATATCATGTAAAGAATCTACCAGTTATGTAAGTAATATGTGACTGAGAAGGTATCAAGAAATTAAGCATGTCTTTTATCCCTAAAATACTATTATCTCCTTTCATTTAGTTATCATAGGATCCAATATATTTATTTCTAATAATATTATCATTGAACCAACCATTCACAAAATATATTTTAGAAATAATTTGGTGGGAATATTAAAAACTAAAATTACTAACATATACTAACTGTACAAATTAATAAGATGTTATGTGACATTTTAAAATAATTTTTTGAAATCATTAAAATTTGGGTTTTATGTAAATTGAAATTTTTTAGGTTTTGACTTTGTATAAGGCCAAAGTTTTAGAGATACACCTTTCAAATAGGAAAAAGACTTGAAGATTACTATTGTGTTTAAAAATAAAGTATATTCATATGAGAATGAGATTGATTTACTTGTTTAGCTCAGGCTATATCAGAAGATAAGTATAAAAGTTCTAAATTATTTCAAGCCATTGTAATATTGCTGAAATACTCATTTATCTCCAACATAATATTTTCTTTCTGGCTATATGTAAATACTATGAGTACAGGCATTTTTTAAATTTACTTCATATACTTTTAATTACTTTCTCACATGGTAATATAGTGTGACATAGTCAGATGGCCTAAAGCTTATTATAAATATCTGTGTGTTATGAAATACCATTTTGAAATCACACATAGCCATGGAACTTACTGATTTTCAGGATAATTGCTTTCTAATCATAAGGAAAAATAATCAGAAAAATTAAATTGCCAACACTGATTGCATACAGTGGGTCGTGCTCTATGCTCACCAGAGTACAGCAGCATTTAATAATGTTAGTGCAAAGGTTGTCAGGAAGATAAATGAGCGAAATACACAGCCTGGGATTTCTGCTCAGTGCCTCACTCATGGAAAAGATTCAACAAATAAGCTACGTAGTTTTAATTACCCTCAGAAGGAAATTTAAACTTAAAAAGTAATTTACTCTAGGGTCATGGATCCATGGGGTACTTTACCTTGGAAATTAATGTTATTTTCCCACATTTTCTACAGTTGGCTTAGGCTAAGGACATCTTGGCAGAGAATTTTATATCAAGTTACTGGTCTCCATCCATGGGTCTCAATACAGGTGAGCACAGGTGTCAGGTAAACACTGGAAGCTCTTCAGCTGGGGTTCAATGTTGGAGAACTTAACTGACACATTCTGAATACTTCCTGACTCTGAAAAAGGATAAAAATTAGAATTCCGAAGAAGAAAACTATTTTACTTAAATATTTTTAAACTTTAAAAATCACCAATGAATTGACCTCCATGAAAATTCATTAGTTCATTTACATATCGACATTCATCTCTAGCTATTAGAAGCAATGTTCATTTTCTTCTTTTTTTCTTTTTGTTTCTTTTTTTTCTTTTCTATATTCTTTGTTTACATTTCTAATGCTTTCCCCTTTCCTGGTTCCCCCTCCCCATCCTTCTCATAAGCCCTCTTCTCTCCGCCCATTTCCCAATCAGCCTCTTTTGAGTATTTGGTGTGGATCCTTCCAGACTTCTTCTTCTTCCAGGTGCTAAAATGTGTGTATTATGTAGCTATAGAAAAAAATTTTTTTTACTTATAATATTTCTAGTATTGTATAAATTTATATATATACAACTATAATGTATCCAATTCATATATCAGTATGTCTCTATGTTGCTTCAGTACAATTTCATTTACAATGAACTAAACATTTTATTCCATTTTTAGACATCCTGTAGTTTATTTTTGAATTACTATGAATAAGCCCAGAGTTTTGCCAACATTTACTTTTACAAATAATAATGCTTATATACATACCCACTCTGCCCAGAGTAGTTTCTGGGGGGTGGGAACTGCTGGGTTGTTCATAGATATGTGGGTCTTTAATAGTCATATGAGATTATGACTCACACAATCAGCATATTTATATGATTTTTCAGAAAATAGGTTAACATTTCATCGCTTTATTCTGACTTGGCTATGACACTAAATGAGCCCTCTGTGTGTCTTATAGACTTTCATTGTTCTTAGTATGTATTTTTTACATCTTCTGTAAGCATCTGTCTAACTTGTCTCACCTTTCACTGCGTCTTTTGTAAAGTGGCATTACTTTCACCAGTACATTTCTTTTAGGTTTTGGCTTCCTGGTGATTTGTTCAAGATTAATTAACCTGCCAGTTTCCTAAGAGTTATCACCATGACTTTTGTTAACTGTTTTAAAGGAGTACCAAGTTTAACAACTTCCTGGTAAAATACTAGCAAAGTCTTACCAAGAAGAGGTCTAATGGTAAACATAAGATCTACCCTTTGGATATATTTAAGTGCACAATGCAGTATTATTAACTATATACCTGCTGCCAGACAGCAACTCGCTAGAGCTTAATCATCTTCCACATCTGAAACGTTATACCCACTTAACAATCACTCCTCCTACCCCCCAGGAATTATATAATTTTATTTGTTGCAGTTTATTTTTCTCCATACTTCATAGCATGAGGCATTTGTCTTTATGTGAGTGGCTTGTGCTATTCCATTAGGCTATTTTATCTCTTCCAAGCACATCCCAAGTTCAACAGGTGCCCAGTATAATACCCATGAAGCCTCCCTGCCAGCAGGTCCAATGGCAAAACATCCACACAACTGAAAAAATCAGGGACTCAAAGCTCCTCACTAGACGGCCTTCCATTTTACTGCAGACCCCAATTATCAGTGTGCTCTGAGCTTTAACCTGACTGTATCTCATGCTCAGAGTTAATTATTTCTCTTCTTCAGTTTAATACAAATGAGTTGTAAATCCTTAGTGGTCAAAAAGAAATCTAATTAGAGGAAGACAAAGGGACAAGGTAAGAAAATCCATTTCACTGGCTCCTTGAGCTAAACCGCAGAAGAATCCACCTTCCCCTCAGTTCCTCGGGATCAAAAGAACCCCAATTAGCCTGAAACGAAATTTATTTGTTATCATGTTCTGCTACAGGTTTATGGTTTAATATTTATAAATTAAATTATACAATCAGCTGTCTTGGTACTAACAAAGCTATAGCTGGCAAAGGAGTATTTAAGTGTTGAAAGTGTCCCCCAGTCTTCACATGTAAGCTCATGTATTTTACATTGTATGGCACTGATACCATTGACTAATGGCTTCAAATTCCTAAAACTCACTTCTCCTATTCCCTCCCCTTCTCTTCTTACCTGTTGTGTCGTGTCCTCTAGATTATCTATAATGTCGTTTTTGCAGTGGTTATAATAAAGTCAATCAAATAGAAACTCTCTTCTTACCAAGCTTCTGGTTACTGTCTTGGGTCTAGAAACCTGTTACTAAGTGAAATGAGAGCACAGTTCCTCCCAGTGTTAAGACTTTCCCAGAATCACCCTTGTTCTGCTGCCTCTTGCTTCTCTCTTGAGCTTGCCCTTCCCATTTTCTCCCCCTCTCCTCTTCACATGTTCATGGCCGGCCTCTATTTCTCTACTCTCTCTCCCTCTCTGCTTTTCTCTGCTTCTGCTACCCTCTCAACTCCCCTGTTCATGCCCTAAATAAACTGTATTCTATACTGAAAAAAAAAAAGATTTTTCCCAGAATCCCTTGGCTGTTGAGAGGTGCTCGCTCACTTCCTCAGCTGCCCGGCCAGCTCCTCCCCAGGTTCTCAGCAGCCTCCTGGTTCATCTTTAACTCATCCTCCAGCTTGTGCTTCTCCCTCCAACATGTCATTTCTGGCTTTCCTCTTCTGCTCAAAGTTACCCTCCAAATGGCAGAAAGAAAGGCTGCTTAATTAAATGGATAGGTAGATTTTATACCCTGAAGGTGCTCACATCAACCACTTTCTATCAGAAAAAATGTAAAGTACGACATTCTGTGAATGATGCAGAGTTACAAAAGCATTTTAAAACAAACAGCCCCACACATATCAATGCGTTAACTAAATAATTTAGACATTAGTGATGGATGAGATTTCTACAGATTATGGATTATAATATATCATATATATTATGATATGAGAGAGAACTAATAATCACTTTGCAGGGAGGGGCAGCTTGTTTCTTTTGTGGAAGCTCTTCTCATGGGTGGTTAAGTCAATTTATTTATAGCTACTTCTCCATGAGACATAAAAATGTTCTTTGTAAATTCTTCACTCCTGGTATAACACCAGGAAATCTGTCTCCGCACAATAATCTATGAGTACTTGAAACCACTCCAGCGTCACTGGTCCTCTCAAGGTCCACAAAATGCATGAACATCTATCTACTCCCTCCTCTTGGTAGCATCTGGATTATAGCATGTCATGTTCTTATGCCCTACCATATTGGATAGAACAGCCCAGTTTCTAGATTAATGATGACAACTACTAAAAGTTTATAATGAAGTTAGATTAGTTATAGCATTATTTTTTGTCCATTTTTTCAGTAAATAAATAATTTAGAAGATATAACAGAAAGTGTCAGGAAAGACATAAAATTCGAAATGATAGGAGTGGGAGAATTTCTGAAAGATATATATATATATATGTATATATATATATACATATATATATATACATATATATATATATCTTGTATATATACATATATATATACATATATATATGTATATATATATGTATATATATATACATATATATATATACATATATACATATATATATGTATATATATATGTATATATATATACATATATATATACATATATATATATATATATATATATATATATAACCTGAAATCGGATGAATCAGAGATGATTGTGTCTCACAAAATTTTGATGTTGACATCTTAACCCTCAAGATACTAGAAGGCAGAACCTTTATCAGTGAATAAGTCAAACAGAGACCCACATGTAAGACCCTATTCTTTCTGCTCTGTGAAGATTCAGCAGGAACTTGTCAATCTATTAAAGATGACATGGGCTTGCATCAGAAATCACACGCTCCAGTGCTTGGATCTAGGAGTTCTCATTCTCCAGAACTGGAATACACAGGTCTGTTTTTGTGAATTGCCAAGACTATCCTAACATTTTTATAGCAGTTAAGTATAATGAGACAATGAGGAGAGAGAGAGGAGCAAATGACTGAGTATGAATGCTAGTGTGCATGTGTATATAAAAATAACCATAATTTCTTATTTTGAGGACTTGTGATACTCAGATGGTAAAGAACACAGTAATGGATAGAAACAGAAAGTTAGAAATGCAGAAACAGGCTCATTTGTCTGTTGACACTGGGTCTTGTTCTATAGTCCTGGCTTTCCTAGAACTCACTATGTAATTGAACTCAAAGAGATCTGCCTCCCTCCGCCACTTAAATACTGAGATTAAAGGCATGTGTCGATCAGAAATCTGCCTCCTGCCAGTCAGTTATGAGAGACTAGCCTCCATCTTGGTTCTCAGATGCAAGAGAGATCAGACAGCCTGAGGTACACAAACATAACCAGAGGCCAACATCGTGGGGGTCTAAGCCCGATGGGCGTTGGCCTGCACCCAGGCCCTGGGCTGTTCGGGAGCCATCAGTGTGCCAACCCAGCCAGGAGTTGTTTGCCCGGCCCAGTGTGCGCGCCGCCATTTTGGCTACAGGATGCCAGAGAGTTCTAGCAAGCAAAGCCCGCTAACAGGCATAGCCCGAGGCTAACATAGCAGAGGTCTAGGCCCCAACAGGCCCTGGACTGCCCCCCAAGACCTGGGTTGCCCGGTGGGCCATCTGTGTGCTAACCTGGCCAGGAGGTTGTTAGCCAGGCAGACTCTCCTAGCACTTTCAGGGGAGCACCCACACACCACCACCCTGACCACGTGACAGAACCAGTTAACACTCATAGCCCGAGAGGAACTTTCCTTGGACTTTGGCCTGCTTAGACTCAGGGCCTGAGCAACTAGGCTAGCCTTGTGTGCACCAACCCGGTGTGGAGATTGGCTGCCCAGCAGAGTGACCAGTACTCTGCAAAGGTCCTGCAGCATACACCATCAGCACTCCCTGAAGGAGCAAACAGGCACCATTTGGTTCACAAACACAATCTGGGGCAAGGCACACTAGAGCTGCAAGGGCACCCAAGAGGAGGACAGCACATCAGCAATCTGCGACAGGGAAAACCCAGCCATCCAGTGTTGCGGAAATAGCCCTAGAGCCTCACAGGAGGCTGAAACACCAGCCAGAGACAAGACCAACAAATGCCAGAGAACAAGATGGCAAAGGGCAAACACAGGAACACTACTAACAGAAATCTAGGCAATATGGTAGAGTCTGAACCAAACCCTCCCACATCAGCAAGTCCTGGTTATGCCAACACACCAGAAAAACAAGATTTGGATTTAAAATCACTGGTCATGATGCTGCTAGAAGAACACAAAAAGGGCATAAATGAATCTCTTAAAGAAATACAGGGGAACATGAATAAGCTAGAAACCTGTATAATGGAAACACAAAAATCACTTAAAATTCAGGAGAATAAGGCTCAAGAGATGGAAGTCAATAAAGAAGAACTTAAAGAAATGCAGGAGAACTTGAGTCAACAGGCAGAAGTCATGAAAGAGGAAACACAAAAATCTCTTAAAGAATTAAAGGAAAACACAAACAAATGATGGAACTGAGCAAAACCATCCTGAATCTAAAAACAGAAGTAGAAACAACTAAGAAATGACAAAGGGAGACAACTTTGGAGATAGAAAACCTCGAGAAGAAATCAGGGGCCATAGATGCAAATATCAACAACAGAATACAAGAGATGGAAGAAAGAATCTCAGATGCCGAAGATACCATAGAAACCATTGACTCAACAGTCAAAGAAAATGCAAAATGCAAAAAGCTTGTATACCAGAACATCCAGGAAATCCAGGACACAATGAGAAGACCAAACCTAAGGATTATAGATATAAATGAGAGTGAAGATTTATAACTGAAAGGGCCAGCAAATATCTTCAACAAAATTATGGACGAAAACTTTCCCAACTTAAAGAGAGAGATGCCCATGAATATAGAAGAAGCCTACCAAACTCCAAACAGACTGAACCTGAGCAGAAATACCTCCTGTCACATAATAATCAAAACCCCAAATACACTAAACAGAGAAAGAATATTAAAAGCACTAAGAGAAAAAGGCCAAGTAACATATAAAAGAAGACCTATCAGAATCACACCAGACTTCTCACCAGAGACCATGAAAGTTAGAAGATCCTGGGCAGATCTCATGCAGACTCTAAGAGAACATAAATGTCATCCAAGACTAACTACTATACCTAGCAAAACTCTCAGTCACCATAGATGGAGAAACCAAGATATTCCATGACAAAACCAAATTTATACAATATCTTTCCACAAACCCAGCTCTGCAAAGAATAATAGGAGGAAAACTCCAATACAAGGAGGGAAACTATACCCTGGAAAAAGCAAGATAGTTACCTTCTTTCATCAAACCCAAAAGAAGATAACCACTCAAATATAAAAAGAACATCAAAAATGACAGGAAGTAATAATCACTATTCCTTAATATCTCTTAACATCAATGGACTCAATTCCCCAATAAAAAGACATAGACTAACAGATTGGTAGGACCCTACATTTTGCTGCATACAGGAGACACACCTCAGTGTCAAAGACAAAAACTACCTTAGAGTAAAAGGCTGGAAGACAATTTTACAAGCCAATGGTATCGGGAAATGAGTCGGAGTAGCCATTCTAATATCAGATAAAATTGACTTTCAACCTAAAGTCATCAAAAGAGACACAGAAGGACACTTCTTGCTGGCCAAAGGAAAAATCCACCAAGAAGAACTTTCAATTCTGAACATCTATGCGCCAAATACAAGGGCACCCTTATTCGTAAAAGAAACTTTACTAAAGCTCAAAGCACACATTGCACCTAACACAATAATTGTGGGTGACTTCAACACTCCACTCTCCTCAATGAACTGATCAGGAAAACAGAAACTAAACAGGGACACAGTAAAACTAATTGAAGCTTTGGACCAATTGGATTTGACTGATATTTATAGAACATTTCACCCTAAAGCAAAAGAATATACCCTTTTCTCAGCACCTCATGGTACCTTCTCCAAAATCGACCATATAATTGGTCACAAGACAGACCTCAACAAATATAAGAAGATAGAACTAATCCCATGCCTCCTATCAGATCACTATGGAGTAAGAGTGGTTTTCAATAGCAACAAAAACAACAGAAAGCTCATATACACATGGAGGCTGAACAATACTCTTCTCAATGACACCTTGGCCAAAGAAGAAATAAAGAAAGAAATCAGAGACTTTTTAGAATTTAATGAAAGTGAAGGCACAACATACCCAAATCTTTGGGACACAATGAACACAGTGCTAAGAGGAAAACTCATAGTCCTGAGTGCCTCCAAAAAGAAAATGGAGAGAGCATACACTAGCAGTTTAACTACACACCTGAAAGCCCTGGAACAAAAAAAGGCAAATTTACCCAGGAGGAGTAGAAGACAGGAAATCATCAAACTCAGGGCTGAAATCAATCAAGTGGAAATAAAGAGAACCATACAAAAAAATCAATGAATCCAGGAGCTTGTTCTTTGAGAAAATCAACAAGATAGATAAACCCTTAGCCAGACTGAACAAAGAGCACAGAGAAAGTATCCAAATTAACAAAATTAGAAATGAAAAGGGGGATATAACAACAGAAACTGAGGAAATCCAAAAAACATCAGATCCTACTACAAAAGCCTATACTCAACACAACTGGAGAATCTGGAGGAAATGGACAATTTCCTAGACAGATACCAAATACCAAAATTAAATCAGGGCCAAATAGATCATCTAAACAGTCCCATAACCCCTAAAGAAATAGAAGGAGTCATAGAAAGTCTCCCAACCAAAAAAAAAAGCACAGGACCAGATGGTTTCAGTGCAGAATTCTATCAGACCTTCAAAGAAGATCTAACACCAATACTCTTCAAACTATTCCACAAAATAGAAACAGAAGGAACACTACCCAATTCCTTCTACGAAGCCACAATTACACTGATTTCAAAACCACACAAAGACCCAACAAAGAAAGAGAACTTCAGACCAATTTCCCTTATGAACATTGGAGCAAAAATACTCAATAAAATTCTTGCCAACCAAATCCAAGAACACATAAAAACGATTATCCACCATGATCAAGTAGGCTGTATCCCAGGGATGCAGGGTTGGTTCAATATACGGAAATCCATCAATGCAATTCACTACATAAACAAACTTAAAGAAAAAAACCATATGGTCATTTCATTGGATGCTGAAAAAGCATTTGACAAAATTCAGCATCCTTTCATGCTTAAAGTCTTGGAAAGAACAGGAATTCAAGGCCCATACCTAAACATAGTAAAAGCAATATACAGTAAACCGGTAGCCAACATCATACTAAATGGAGAGAAACTTGAAGCAATTCCACTAAAATCAGGGACTAGACAGGGCTGCCCCCTTTCTCCTTATCTTTTCAATATTGTACTTGAGGTACTAGCTTGGGCAATTAGACAACATAAGGAGGTCAAAGGGATACAAATTGGAAAGGAAGAAGTCAAACTATCATTATTTGCAGATGATATGATAGCCTACCTAAGTGACCCAAAAAACTCCACTAGAGAACTCCTACAGCTGATAAACAACTTCAGGAAAGTGGCAGGTTATAAAATCAACTCAAGAAAATCAGTAGCCTTCCTATACTCAAAGGATAAGCAGGCTGAGAAGGAAATTAGGGAAATGACACCCTTCACAATAGCCACAAACAGTAAAAAGTACCTTGGGGTGACTCTTACCAAACATGTGAAAGATCTGTATGACAAGAACTTCAAGACTCTGAAGAAGGAAATGGAAGAAGTTCTCAAAAAATGGAAAAACCTCCCATGCTCATGGATAGGCAGGATTAATATAGTTAAAATGGCCATTTTGCCAAAAGCAATATACAGATTCAATGCAATACCCATCAAAATCACAACTCAATTCTTCATAGAGTTAGAAAGAGCAATTCTCAAATTCATCTGGAATAACAAAAAACCCAAGATATCTAAAACTATTCTCAACACCAAAAGAAATTCTGGGGGAATCAGTATCTCTGACCTCAAGCAATACTACAGAGCAATAGTGTTAAAAACTGCATGGTATTGGTACAGTGACAGACAGGCGGATCTATGGAACAGGATTGAAGATCCAGAAATGAACCCACACACCTATGGCCACTTGATCCTCCACAAAGGGGCTGAAAACATTCAATGGAAAAAATAGCCTTTTCAACAAATGGTGCTGGTTCAACTAGAGGTCAGCATGCAGAAGAATGCAAATTGATCCATCCTTGTAAGCTCAAATCCAAATGGATCAAGGACCTCCACATAAAGCCAGACACTCTGAAGCTAATAGAATAGAAACTGGGGAAGACCCTTGAGGACATCTGTACAGGGGGAAAGTTTCTGAACAGATCACCAATAGCGTATGCTCTAAGATCAAGAACCGACAAATGGGACCTCATAAATTACAAAGTTTCTGTAAGGCAAAGGACACCATCAAAAGGACAAATCGGCAACCACCAAATTGGGAAAAGATATTCACCAATCCTACATCAGATAGAGGGCTAATATCCAATATATACAAAGAACTCAAGAAGTTAGACCCCAGAAAACCAAATAACCCTATTAAAAATGGGGTACAGAATTAAAGAAAGAATTTTCACCTGAAGAACTTTGGATGGCTGAGAAGCATCTTAAAAAATGCTCAACTTCATTAGTCATTAGGGAAATGCAAATCAAAACAACCCTGAGATTTCACCTTACACCAGTCAGAATGGCTAAGATTAAAAATTCAGGAGACAGCAGATGTTGGCAAGGATGTGGAGAAAGAGGAACACTCCTCCACTGCTGGTGGGTTGCAAGTTGGTACAACCATTCTGGAAATCAGTCTGGCGGTTCCTCAGAAAACTGGGCACCTCACTTACAGAAGATCCTGCTATACTATTCCTGAGCATATACCCAGAGGATTCCCCAGCATGTAATAAGGATACATGTTCTACTATGTTCATAGCAGCCCTATTTATAATTGCCAGAAGCTGGAAAGAACCCAGGTATCCCTCAACAGAAGAGTGGATGCAAAAAATGTTGTATATATACACAATGGAGTACTATTCAGCCATTAGAAACAATGAATTCATGAAATTCTTAGGCAAATGGATGGAGCTAGAGAACATCATACTAAGTGAGGTAACCCAGACTCAAAAGGTGAATCATGGTATGCACTCACTAATAAGTGGATATTAACCTAGAAAACTGGAATACCCAAAACATAATCCACACATCAAATGAGGTACAAGAAGAAAGGAGGAGTGGCCCCTTGTTCTGGAAAGTCTCAGTGAAGCAGTATAGGGCAAAACCAGAACAGGGAAGTGGGAAGGGGTGGGTGGGAGGACAGGGGGAGGGAAGGGGGCTGATGGGACTTTCGGGGAGTGGGGGGCCAGAAAAGGGGAAATCATTTGAAATGTAAATAAAAAATATATCAATAAACAAAACAAAAAAAAATGCAGAAACATTATAATGTCATATTTTACATAGACCACAACAAAATAAATTTATATGCCAAGAACAATATATATACAAATATAATAGAATGAAATAATATGCTCCTAAATTATTAGTATATAACTAACTTAAAATTATGTTCAAAACTTATAGAAATAAAAATAAATAATAATATAACTGGGACATTGCCAAGGTACCTGTGAGAAGGAAGTTTATAGCAATAAATGCACATGATCAATACAGAAAGGTACGAAATAGACATCACAACCATGGACCCTAATACCTTAATAAAGTGTGCACAAGCCAACCCCTAATTTAGCAGGAGAGAAAAATAAATGAATAAATAAATAAATAAATAGTGAGACAAAAATAAAACCAGAACAAAAAAAAAATTATACCAGAGACCAGTATTACAAAACGTTGCTGTTTTGAAATGATCAAAAAAAAAAAAACAATAAAAAATGCAAATATTTGGTTGGATTAACTATGAAAAAAAAGAGAAGACAAAAACTGAAGAATTATAATTATTACCAGAAAAAATTACAAAAAAGAAATGAAAATGGCTATGATGCTTAAACAGTATGCAAAAATATTCTGCCTTTAAAAATGTATCCTGTTACCTGACGGCTTTACAGAGGGATTCTCTTAAATGTTTAAAGGATTCATTCTGATTCTGAAAGAGCTTCAAAATAGTGGAATGAAAAGAAGCAAGCAAACTCCTCCCTGTTAGCATCGCCTGAGGACCAAACCATAAGCAGATACCGTGAAGATAGAAAGCCATTGATTTATAGTCTCGATGAGATGAACGTAGGTGAGAAAGTATCAGTGAAGCACTAACACTCAGTGACACACCAGGCTCATGCGCCACAGCTGAGTGAGAGGCAGCCCAGAGACTCAGGGATGGTTCAGCATAAACAAATCACTGAGGACACTAACAAACAAGAACAGAATGAGGTCGAAAACTGTGTGATCGCCATTGATCTATTGGAAACAACACAAAACAAAATACAAAAAGCAGTGAGATCTAACATCCACTCACAATTATTTTAAAGCCTCCAAGATAGGTGTCAACAGAGCATTTCTCATCATCCTTAGGTACTGGTGAGCGACTCACAGTGCTATGCTACAGGAGGGAGAGCAGACAGTGTTTCTTCCTGAGCTAGATAGAAGATGATTTCATTAATTTTATTTAAAATAGTTCTGGAAGTCTTAGCAAGAAAAATTAGACATGAGAAAGAGGGAGGGGGAATGTAAAATGAAAAGGAAAAAATAATTTGATTTTACTGGTTGTGAAACCTAAATATCATCACTAAGCTGCCCCAGAAGTTTTAAACGAATTCATTTAAGTCACAGGATATAAAATTAACCTTCAAAGAAGGTTTGTAAAAGCAGAAAAATAATGCCCCAATTAAAAAATCTTAAAACAGTGCTACTCATAATAGCTAAATAAAATAAAGTAAATATTTAGATATAAATTTAGCTAAAGAAGTAAAATAACTACCAAGAAAATTATAAGATAGAAGGAGAAAGCTCAGGCCTTAAAGAATTTGCTGTGCAAACAAGAGAACTTCAGTCCAAACCCCAGAACCCAGATTAATTTTTTAAAAAGGCAGATGTGGCGCGTGTGCGCACACACACACACACACACACACACACACACACAGAGGCTTCTAGAGCTGGGGGAGGGAGGGGAGAAACACACAGATTCCTGGGGCTTGATGGCCAGGCGGCTTAGCCTAGTTGATGAATTCCAGGCTAGAGAGAGAGCTTGTCTCAAAACAAATCACACTGCTCCACTCTATGTCCTTGCCTTTCCCTCAGACAGGAGCAATTCTGGGTTAAAATTTTGGAGATGGGTGGATGGCCCCATCCTTCAACTGGGAGCTGTGACTAACCACTGGAGATGGTCTCTACATATACATGTGCACTCCTGTTCCCACATAGACATATCTACACAGAGCATATACACATGTATACATCCCTAAGACATTTACAAAACACTTGTGAGAGAGCACAGAAAGGTGGAATAGTGTTTCATGGTTACAGAATATAAGAATTAATATTGTCAAAATGACCATACCAAACAGAGAGACCAATATACTTGGTGTAATTCCCATCAAAATATTAATGACTTTCTTAGCAGAAATAGAAAAACAAATTTAACTTTCACATGGAAGCAGAAAAGCCAATGGGATGATGAGGGTATACATGAGATGGAGACAGGAAGTATAATAATATCCACATCAAAGCTTAATGCAAAGCTACAAAAACCCAAAGAAGATACTACTGGCATACAAACACACAAGAAACCCGTGCCACATAATAGAAAACCCAGAATTTACACACATTCACACAGCCAAATGACTTTTGACACAGGGACTGAGAACAGACTGGAGGAAGGCTCATTTCTTTAGTAACTAATGTGAAAAAATGGTATTGAAACAGAAGAATGACATGTGTGGGAAACGATGGGATTTTTTGTTTTTGTTTTCATTTTGTGTATGTATGTGTGTGTGTGTGTGTGTGTGTGTGTGTGTGTGTGTGTGTCTTAGACTGGACCCCTAAACACAGGGAACAAAAGTCAAAATTAACAAATGGGATTGCATGAGATTGAAAAGTCCTGCACAGCAAGGGAAAGAAGAGAACTGAGACAAAACCTACAGTTTATCCAGAATACAAAGGACACTAAAAAGGCTGGGCCCGTGTGCAAAAGTACAATTAAACTAAATAGATACTTCTCAAAAGATGGCACACAATGGCCAACAAGAATATGAAAAAATGCTCCATATTACTAATCACCATGAAAATGCAAATCAAAACTATAATGAGATATCATCTCATCCTAGTGAGAATGAATATCATTATAAAGACAAAAGTAACAAATGCTGGCAAGGATGTGGACAAAGGGAAACTCTTTGTTAGACACAGTTAGTGGGAATGTAAATTCCTATTGCTGTTATGGAAGTCATAATGGGCATTCTGCAAAAAAGAGTGTATATATATCTATATATCTATATATATATGTGTGTGTATGTATATATATATGCATACATATGTAAATTCTGCAAAACTCTGAAAAATATATATGTAATAAAATTCAGCAATTCCACTACTGGGTATATATCCAAAGGACACAAAATCATTATAGCCCAAAGTTCCATTCTTATGTTACTACTGTGCTATTTTCAGTCAGTGAAATATGTAACCAGGGCAGATGCCCATAGTAGATGAGACTAAAGGCAGAGCAGGATACATAAATGATGGAATGAATAGTATTTGTCCATAAGAGGAATGAAATCCTATTCTAGCCAGACAAATGGAACTGGATCTCACTACGTTGGGTGAAATAAGGCAGGACCAGAAAAGGCAACAGCATGTGCTCCCCAGTGTCTGGAACTAGTGTTCCACAAGTTTATTCCCCTTGCTCTGCAAGACTTCTCAGTCTGGGGCAATCCCAGTTGTTAATTTTGACTTTTGTTCTCCATGTTTGGGGATCCAAGAGTCTCATAAAAGAAGGATGTGGAATAGTGGTTGCCACAGGCTAGGGCAGGTGGAGGGAGGTGTGAGGAGGGGAAGATATTCAGTGACAGGCATCAAAACAGAGCCGGAATTTTTACCATTTTCCTATAGTAGCACCAGGCCACTTGGAGATCAAAAGAGCTACACTTCAAAATGACAAGAAAAGTACAAAACTGTCAGGGCCTACAAATGGCACACATACGAAGGGCTGGACGTTGTTGTTACCTTCATTTAGTCATTACAGAGCATGCACGTGCATTGAATTACAATAATGCACCGGACCTCCATAAAGATGTATAGGTATTATAGGTATTATGTCATAAAAAAGAAAAAATATTGTGAATTGTGTATTACAAAGACAGACTACCGTCTAGCCTATGGTTGCTCACTGTGCATATGCATGGAGACAGACAGACAGACAGCCCACTGCTTCTCATCACATCAACTTGTTGGGCCAGCTTCAGGTTTGCTTTGACCATGGTGCTGAGTTTCTCCTCCTCTATGTGCTCCTGGGTCTGCTGCTGGGCCTCCTGAACAGCCTGCACGGCTCTGGTAAGCTTACTGACTTCCTCATTTAGAGAGAGCACCTCCTCAGTCAGGTTCCTGACCTGTGGGAAGACAACGAATCTGGAAAGCTGGGCAGAACACCAGGGATGTGTCTCTTTTATAGGCCAACATACTCAGGACGTCTCTAATGTCATCAATAACCATTTAGCCAAGCTCCTGACATTCTTTTCCCAACTCTAAATTCACTTTTCTTACATTGAAAAAAAAAAAGGATCCATTATCTGCCACGGTGAGAAAATGGAATATTCTGGTCAATAAATCTCAAAGTGTGGACTACTCTCAGAATAATACTATATCCCTAAAGGTAAGTTCACTTTCCTTTAAGTATTCAGGGGGGATGTGCTGATCATGCCTTGCCTCAGTGTCCCCAGAGGCTGGCAGTATAGCAAGGCTCCAACAGATATCACAGGCAAAGGAGAAGCCATCTATCTGTCCCCCTAGGGAGTGACACAAAGTCCTGCTGTTTAACCATCTGCTGAATTAGTTTCATCTTGGAGATTAGCTGCTTATGAAATGTTTCCTTCAGATGCCTCAATAAAGCCACTGCACAGGTAGGTGCAACCATTAAAACCACAGCTAAAGGGAAGGAGGCAGTTCTCAACCCGAAGGGTCTTATATGAGATGATGATTCATAACAGTGGCAAAGTTATAGTTTTGAAATAGCAATGGAATAATTTTATAATTGGTGATAATATTCCCCAACATGAGGAACTGTATAAAGAGTCCCAGCATTAGGAAGGGTAAGAACCACCGCCGGAACTGGAATTAAGGTTGTCTAAACTTGCTAGCTACAAGTTCAAACACATCTCAGAGTACCTTTCAGCAAAGGGCGTCCTGTTCATTCTTGTTCCAAAATGGAGTCCTACAGGTCCAATAGAAGTGTTTTGCCGTGTTGGCTTCCAAAGGCAGTTGTAGCTCATTTGTTAGAGTAAATGGGGTTCCATATTTTCAAACAGGAACTCTAAGTAGAGAAGATATAACTCACCAGACCCTTTACTAGGGGTCCTGGCTTCTGTCATTGCAAAATTGCTGGCCACTGTATTAATTAACTTAACAAAGTACTTGGGATACCCACACATGATTTGAGCGACGAATTCAGGCATCTTCGTCTTCCTTCAACCACAGAAAAAGTACCTTGTGCTCCGCCGCACACTTCTCCTTCTCTCACTTCGCCGATATTGTTTCCAGGTCATTGATTTCCTTTTTCAGCTCGAACATTCATCTTTCAGTTTCCGCCCCCTGGCAGTCAGCTCAGGATTTATCTCCTCTTCTTCCTCCACCCGCCCACCCGGATAACTCCTTGACTCTGGCCTCCAGCTGCATCTAGGATTTAATCAGCGGCTCGCAGCACTGTTCCTCAGCATTTACCAGGGTCCCTTGCTCCTGCCGTGATGAGGAGAAAATTGGTGCCAACAGCTGGAAGTAATTTATCAGCTGGGTGAAAGCGCTCCCGAACACAAAGCGAGGAGATAATTGCCTGCCCTCTGCCCAGGACTCTTTACCTACCTTTCCCAGGCAGCTGAAATAATATTCCTAGATGGTTGATCCTGTTGTTAAAAAGTAAAGGAGATGCGTGTGTTTGGAAGAGCCTTCCATCTTTCAGGCCCCTTCAATAGATTAGGTGACCTCTTCTAAGGCACTTAATAGAATCCTGTGGACTCAAGAAGCTGACACTCCTCCAGCCAACAGTGACATGCAGCTTAAGTCACAGTTGCAGGACAAATCATTGTGGGTACATATTTGAAGCCAATGCCTGCTCAGAATACAGTCTTTTAACAAAGTATTATTCCCCTAAGAGAATAGAATATTTATATAGCATTATTATAATTGCAGCAATCTACTGTCTAATATATATTAATAAACTGAGCTGAGGTGTATATTTTTACACAGAGATGAATTTCAAACGCGTCACCTGCGAGTCACCAGACTAGATTTCACTATTATTTCCGCTCAAAATCCTTGCCTTGAAGACTCTGCCTACAGCAAATCATCCAAGTTATACACATACCACACAGAATACACTTCTTTTATCCTGTCCTGTGCTTTGTTTGCTGATTTCACAGAGTGATCGATCTATTGTTCCTGTGTGGGAGACAAAATTAAAGATAAAGAAGCACCTTTATACAATTATGCTTTATGTATGCGTATTTGGGTGCATGCACACGTGAACACCCAAGACTGCGGAGGCCTTAACTCCTCTCAGAACTAGAGATAGGGTTGGTTGTAAACTACCCAAAATGAGAGGTGGAATTCGAACCCATGGTCCCTTCAAAAGTGGAAACAGTTCTTCTAAGTACCAAGCCACCCCTTCGGCACCCCAAATGTCATTTTGCTAGCAAGGACAATTTTCTAACTTTGACTCTGAATGGTTTCTTTAGAGGTTGTCCTTGTTTATTTCTTTGCTGCTGTGATCAGACACCCTGATGAAAAGCAATTGTTTTTTCTTGTATATGACAGAACATTATCAGGGCAAGCCACAGCAAGAGTTGGAAGCAGAAACAAAGGGAGAATGCAGCTTATTGGTTTGCTTGGTTTGCTTGCTTACAAGGACTATCTGCCTAGGGTGGCACTGCTTACTGTGGGATGCCCCTCCCCCATCAATCCGTAATCGAGGACACACCCCACAGATACACACACAGATCCCAATCTGCTGGAGGCCATCCCTCAGTTGAGGCTCCCTTGGTTCCAAGCAGTTCTGGTTTGGGTCAAGTTGAGAACAAGAAACCAGCACAGAGGTTATCGTCTGTGAGTCAGTTCTCAAAGGTTCTTTGTGAGCAAGGACTCCTTGCAATTTGGCTTCACATTCTTCTCCCATCTCTACAACTTATCCATCCTCTGCCATCCGATAGGTTGGGCAATTTGGTGCCTGTCCATGTAACTCACTCCAATGATGCTAATTGGACCAGAATAAAGTTTAAAAACCTTAGCTGTTTACAACTGCCTAGGTAACCGCTGGAGAGAGGGATAGAGTAACCATTATCCACTGTTGCTAAAAAACCAAGAAGAAAAATGCTGAATCGGAAATTACAGTGAAGATATTTGGGTATCATCTATGCAGTGAAAGCCTTCTGAAAAATATCAGTAATGTTTGATTTTTGCTTGTCCCAGATGGACATACAGAATGACTGTCTGTGACATTCCATTCAGAATGTGCACAGAACCTGCCACCAACTCTGAAAGGACAATACAGCACCCTCACAGAACCTTTCATCAAACACGATAGGGAGATTTGGGGATCTGCTTGTAGTTTAATTGTAGGAGGACTTAGTTTATGCAATTGCCTTCTTATAAGCTCTCAGTTTTAAATGGCACGAATCCGTTCAGTGCCTTTTGTATTTGGAATAAGTGAAGGAGGGCAAAACTATTTTTCTC
The DNA here is from genome assembly GCF_947179515.1 of Apodemus sylvaticus. NCBI lineage: Eukaryota > Metazoa > Chordata > Mammalia > Rodentia > Muridae > Apodemus > Apodemus sylvaticus. Next base: position 50,638,841 of record NC_067486.1, read on the forward strand.
CATTTGGCATTCAACCCTGTCCCTTTAAATACATTTTGAAATGCTTCATCATCTTGTCAACCTTTTCGTCATATGTATAATTCAACTTACATTAAATGTATAGGTATTTATATTTATAGTATAGCTCACTCACCTTGGCCTTGGTGAGCTCTGTCTGGAATCTTCTATGCCTCACTTTAATGATCTACCCCAAGCTTTTACCTGTTGTGTCTCTGTACAAGATGCATTTGTATGTGTCTTTCATACCACTTGGATTGCACAGGCCAATCCCCAATGACAGGAAGGATCATAGAGGCCAGGAGGCCAGGCTTCACCCAAGGCCTCACTTTGACAGTCAAGCATGTGGTCAGCTGTGATTTTATAGTATGTATAGATCATCAATTGGACTTGGACCAAGAACCTAGGATTCTCAGATAATGCTGGCATGCATTCACTTAATAATTCTAGAATCACCGGTATGTTAAGCAAGTCTTAGAAATGTAAGTACAGAGTCTTATGAATAATGTGCCCTGCTAGAAATTAGCAAATAGCAAAAAACTAATTTTGGTCAATCTAAGATAACAATATATTTTTGTTTTCATAAAGCTTCCTTTTTTTCACTTTTTTTGTAGAGAATATAAAGGTGGACAATTGTCTCCTGTCCTTAGGAGGTTTGGGACTCACAGCAATCCAGGAAGCCAGAGGGGAGTGACTTCATCATCACATGGGCATGAGTGACTAAACCAGGACTGTGGAGTCTGGAACATATGTATTACAAGTTTAAAGGGTTCTCATTGGCTGGTAATCAATATTAAGTAGTTGTTTAAGACAATGGTTTTTAACTCTGGTCAGACACCAGTCTCGACATAGATCATTCTGACCACGTGTTCTTCTTAATAAAGAATATCTAAGACTAGATACATTGTAGAGTTTTGTTTTGTTTTGTGCCCACAAATTTGATACAAAGTCAAGGTTAAGAACTGGTATTTAAGAATTCAATTCATTAGCAATAGTGATTTGGACTATGATAGTAAGATAAGCAAACAAACTAAAAACAAACAAACAAAAAGCAAAACAAAAACCAGAAGAACAAAGGCCCCAGGAAATGCATGGGGAAGGGATGTACTGTAATCCTGAAGAGCTTAGCCAGTACTTTCTAGGGAGCAAGTACAATCCTCTTTGTCCCTCTGCTCAAGGATGGTGCCTGAGATAAGAATTTAAATTTAAATGAAGTCACAAAATAAATAAAATGAGACAAAAATCGTGGTGTGCTTTTTCTTCCTGTGTTTGATGACCATATTTGGAATTTGAATGCACTTTAAATTTAAAATGGCTTTCCTTCCATTTCCCTCTCAACAGCTTGCTGTGGAAGCAGCAGCCTCCTTCCTGGAGCAGGGAGACAGCTTAGCTTTTTACTCCTTCCCACAAGAGTCTGATTTCTCCAAGGCTTTCTCAGGTTGTTTCCCTATCTTCAGCACAGCTGTCTCCTTTCTCACTCTCAGACTTAAGAGGCTGAATCCTGAAGGAAGACCTCACCCAAGGCTAGCTCTTCATACCTACGAAACTCCTTATGTTCCTCTGGATAAAATGAAGCTTATTCTTAACCCAAGAGTAAACAAAGCAAAGCAAGTTAATTTGGATGAAAAAGGTGTTATTTACATAATAAATATTCATAAGATGCACTTTGTTTTAGGAGTCACAGTACATTTTCATTAGTGCTCAAATAATGGGTTATTCAAGAGTTTGAGATTCTCATTTGATGCTGACAAAGTGTAAGCGTGGTTTTTAGGGTAATATAATCTGATGAGTTTCCATTATGACTATCTGTAACTAAAAGCTCAGCCCCAGAATGAGAACCATATAGGAAACTACAAACAGTAGTGTGAATGAATGCTCCGGATTGATTGTGAATGGAAGGAGCCCATCTCTGTATTTTAGGCTCCGTATTTTCATATCCACTAAACAGGCCAGACAGAGCGCTTCAAATATTTCCATTATTAAAAAAAGGAAGGCTGACCTTTTCTAGTTCCATCCATTTGCCTGCCAGACCCGGAAAGACAAACATGGTATGTATTCATTATAAGTGGGCATTAGCTGTGAAGGATAATCATGCTACAATCCACAGACACAGAGGCTAAGTAATGAGGATTCAAGATGGTGGATATGTGGATCTCCATGAAAAGAGAAAATAGAATAGATTTCATGGGTGACTGCGTATGGATGGGGATAAGAAAAAGTAGCACCAGGTTGGGGAATGGAAGGAGAGAGTACTGGGAGAGATGACTGGAACTGGGAAGCATATGAGGCTAATGTAGAAATCTAATGCAGTGGAGACTCCCTGAAGTCTATTAGAATGTCGCTAGCAAAGTCTAGTAAGGACTGTAGGTGCCAGAGAGGCAAAAGACAGGGTCCATGTTTGGGTTCATAGCAACCGAAGTGACAAATATGGACCCTGTCTGTATGGGTCTGAGCTAGGTCCCTGCATATACCTTATGGTTGTGTAGTTTGATGTTCTTATGGGACTCCCAACAATGGGAGAGGGGTAATCTCTGACTCTTTTGCCTCTGTTTGGAACCCTTTTCCTCCTACTAGCTTGCCATGTCCAGCTATGATCTCAGGGTTTGTACTTAGTCTTATTGTGTCTTGTTAGGCCATGTGCATTGAATATCCCTGGAAGGCCTGCTCTTATTTTTTTTTCCAGAAGGACACAGAGGAGGAATTGATCTGGGGAAAGAGGGAATATTGGGAGTGGAAGGAGGGAAAAGTGTATCTTTGTAACATATGAGAGATAAATAAAAGTTTAAAAAAAAGAGAGAAAAGAGAAGGGAAACTTTTAAAATGCCATTCACCCACAGAGAAAGATGTCAAGAAGACAAATGAGAGGAGATGAAATAAAAATATCCCTATTTCAGAGGGCTTTTGTCTCATTTTTGTCATGGTCCAACATCACCAGGGCTTCTGAGGTTCATATACTCTAATTGGTACAGAAACATGCAGGTAATGAACACTATAATTGAGTATTTTTTATGCTACTAATACATATCTTTTGGAGACTTGGGAGAAAATAGCATAGAAATTCATTGAAGAATATATACTAAATCCAAACAACAGAGATTCTCTTAGATAAATCATCCCTAAACATTTTTCTTACAATGCAAAATTTCGAAGCACATACAGAAAATGCAGAGATCCATGGATGGATGCCTACAGCAGCTGTAGTGGGGTGGTGGTGGTAGTGATCCCCCCAAAACAGACAGGAGCTAATCTAATACAACTCACAGCAGGGTCTTTATTCTATTTGGGGGAGCCTGAGCTATAGAATAGCTCTATTCTATAGCTCAGGCTCCCCCAAAGCACCAGTGTCACACAGGACAGTTTTGGTGGGGGTGGGAGCAATGAATATCTATAGGGGCAAGGCTTTATAGTAAGCAGCAAGCAGGGGGTCAGTATGCAAGCATCTAATTGGAAAGCTACTGTGGTCTTTAACATAATTGGCTGGTTCTGGGAGTCATATCATAAACTTACTTTCTTCTCCCTTCTGCATTGGTGGTCATTAGGCAGGGGGAGGGCAGCCGATTATCTTGTTGAGAGTGGAACCATGAGACATTAGTCTTGTTAGGAATTAGCCTAGAGACTGGAGTTAGGCTCCAGTTTTGTTGGGGATCAACTTGGAAACTAATGCTAGATATCAGCCTGTTAGTTTAGCTGCGTTCAAACATAGGCCAGGTTCTCGAAAATGGAGTCTAAACTTAAAAGATTTGGCCTCTCATAATAAATTTGATTAAAACACTTTGAGTAAGTTAAACATAATTAATTGAAGAATATTATAGATCTTTTGAATGGTGCAGAAATTGTGTGAGTGTGTGTGTGTGTGATTTGCAATAAGTAAAATTATAAATGAAAGATGAGAAATTGCAACTAATTTCTCAGGAAAAGAATGTATAAGCAATTACTACAAAAAAAAAGATGGGCCAAGACATTAGATAACAGTTTCCTAGTGATCTAGGATATATCAAGACAGAATCAAAAGTAATACAAAATATGAACACAGGAACAAAATAATAAGAATAAGAAACCAATAATAAAAGATACCACTACCATCAACAACAAAAACACAAAACCTAATTCTTGAACTCTGCCTCTACCAGACATTTAAACAAATGCCAATCCTCCCCAAATCTTTAAAAAAAAAAAAGCAGGAGTTATCACTTCCAAATTCCTTTTATGAACTCATAATTATCATGATATGGACAGATACAGACACTAAGAAAAAATTATCATGGGTCAATAATATTAAATGAAAGAGGACGTAAAAGTTCCAAAATACTTGAAAACCAAATTCAAGAGCATGTTAAAAGTATCACACAGTGCTCAGATTTATCTGTGGGATTCAAGAAGAGCTCAGCATAAGTAAATCAGTAATGTGATACACTGTTTTATGTTATTTTCACTGAGTACCATAAACTGGGAATAAAGAATTCATGTTTATTTAGCATATGCTTTTGGAAGGGTTGGTAAATCCAATAGCTGAGAGGGTGCCAACTGTTGATGAGGTCCTTCTGGTTGCATCAAAATATTGCAGAGAACTCTACATGGAGAGCCTGAACAAGTAAACCTATTTAGATCCTTCTACTTCTAAAGGCACTAACACCAAGGTCTAAGCCCCATTTTCATGGCTTCTAACCCTAATTTCCTTCCCAATGACCCCCACATCATAATAACAGCAATATGGCTTTTTAGATTAAGGAACCAACACATTAATTCTAAAGGATACATTTCAACTTCAGCAAGCCGGGCGGTGGTGGCGCATGTCGGTAATCCTAGCACTCTGGGAGGCAGAGGCAGGCAGATTTCTGAGTTCGAGATCAGCTTGGTCTACAGAGTGAGTTCCAGGACAGCCAGGGCTATACAGAGAAACCCTGTATCAAAAAAGAACCAAATCCAAATAACAAAAACAATGAATAAATAAATAAATAAATAAATAAATAAAAATAAACTTCAGCCAATATCCATAGAACCATCAAAAATATTTATTTAGGAAAATCCACAATTCTTTTATTACAAAGTCACCTGTAAAGAAGGTATAGAAAGAACGTTTCTCAACACAATAAAAGTCATGTATAGCAAGCCCACTGTCAATATGCACAAAAGTAAAATCTTGTTTTCTTTTAAGGACAGGAAGAAGGCATATCCACTCTCACTGTTCAATTAAACATAGTACTTGAAGTCTTATCTAGAAAACTAAGAAAGAAAAAGAAATAAAGAACATCCAAATTAGCTAATAAAGAACCCAAAATGATCTCTTTGCTAATGATACTAATATGTATAAAAGCCTAAAGAAAAAAAAAATCTAAAGATCAATAATAACTCAATTAGTCAAGTTTTAGGATTAAAAAACTCACCCTATAGTAACATTTTCAGATAGTAGCAATTAATATCCTAAAAAATAAATAAAAGAAAACTATGTGGGATGGCTAGTTTTAATTGTCAACTTGACACACAATCAGTTGGGAGGAGAGTCTCAATGAAAGATTGTCTACATCAGGTTGGCCTATAGGAGGCCAATTATCTTTATTGTGTTTGTTGAGGTTGTAAGACCCACTGTGGGTGGAACCATTCCCTAGGTTTGGGTTCAGATCAGTACAGTAGTCTAGAAGGTGAATTAAGCAGTAGATATGTGTGCATTTTTTCTCCTTCTTGCCTGGGAGTGTAATGTTACTAGTTGCTTTGGGTTTCTGTCTTGACTTCTCCACAATGATAGACTGTAACCTTTAAATGTAAACTAAAATAAACCCTTTGTACCTTTACTTGCTTTTTGAGAGAATAGTTTATTATAGAAACAGAAATTAAAGAACAAGAGCAACAACAAATACATGCCATTTCAAGTAGTATTGAAAGTTTAAATACTAAGAAATAAACTAAGTAAGGAGATGAAAAATTGTACATTAAACTATAGAAAATAAATAAGAAAAAATGAAAGAAAGCAAACAAATTGAAAAAGATCTTATTGAATGGAATTTTTAGTATCATTAAGATCTTTTTACTACCCAAAACAATCAATAGATAAACATGATCACTCTCATATGTCAAAATGATAGATTTTATTGAAATATTAAAAATAATCATAACATTTATATTACACACACACACACACACACACACACACACACACACACACACACACACACACACGGTCCTGACTTGCAAAAGCATTCTTAACAAACAAAGCTACTGGGATCACATTACCAAATTTCAAATCAAAGTGAAAATCAAAACAGTATCATATTGGCATAAAACTAGGCATGTATACCAATGAAGCAGAATATAGAACCCAGAAATAAATTCATGAGCAACTGAACCTTGACAAGTGTTACAAGATACACACTGCTGTTTGATTGCTGTGAAATGTATTTCAAAGTCAGTAATGCAATTTCTTTATCTTTGTTTGGTTTGTCCAAGAAGGCTTTGGCTATTTGGAATCTTTTATTGTCAATATAGATTTTAGGATCACATTTTATATTTTGGCATAGATAATATCTTCAACAAATGGTGTTGTAAAATTGGATATCCATGCACATTAGAGTAAATTGACTCTTATTAATGACATATTTTTAGCAACTACAATAATTGAAGACTGAAAATGAAAGAATCAAAACTGTGAAATTACTATAAGAAAAAAAATGGGATGATACTTCCTGACATTAACTTAAGCAATATTTTTAATGACCCTAAGCAAAATCAGGCAATATAAATGAAATGTCATCAAATTTAAATGCTATAAACACCAAAGGAAATAATCAATCAAGTTCTTGCCGCAAAGACAGATTATAAATATATAAGGTGATGGATATATTAATTAGGTTGATTGTAGTAAGTTTAAAAATCATCATATCTATTGAAATGCCAAATTATAACCACAATGATGTAACTTATATTCTCCAACATGGACAAAGAAAATACAATGCAAAGCATGTGGGAAAAAGAGAAATAATTAAGATTTAAAATGAATAAACTAGAAAACAAAGAAATAATAAAGAAAACCAAGAAATGCTTTATTAGCCTATAATATAAATGTGCACAGACAAGCAGAAAAGACGCAGAAACAATGCCAAACAGAAGCCTGCAGAAATACAGTAACCATGATCACATTCCAGGAACACCATTGTCCATGGACAATGGAAATATACCAGGGAAAGTATAGATAAAAAGTATAGATTTATAACTTATAATCTAGTACATTAGAAACTTTAGGGGCCACGTATGGCTAAGCAGGCAAAGTTTTTACTACATATCATGAGGACTAGGATTCAGATCTCCAGAACCCATGGAAATGGTGGGTGATGCTAGTTGCTATTTGTATTCCTAGTATTCAGAGTGTCTGAGCAAGGCATCCCATGGGCAAAGTGAACAGCTAGACTGGCCTAATCAGAGAAGCAAGAGACCCTGCTCCAATATACAAAGGGAGAGGAATACAGTAGACACCCTTATCACTGATTGAAGGATTATCATCAAATAAGTTGAGCCAATTAGTAAAACCTATAACAAAAGAAAACAGATCCAGTTGATTTGACTGGCAAATCCTACCACAGCAAGGACTAAATAATTGCAATGAACAGTGTGGCATGTGTTGAAAAGGGAACATTGTCCAGTTCTTTTATGAGATTAACATAACCTCCATCCAAAATCAGATGTTGTGACAGAAGTAAAGAACATTGCAGGCCAATTTTTTTCATGAATATTGATGCAAAAATCTGATGGTAGCACAAATACCAAGCCTGTCACCATAAAGGAAAAAGGTCAAACATTTTAAAAAGATCTATTAGTAGAATTCAACAACTTACAGATTGATTTGGCAAATTTATGATTGTCTTAATAGAATCAGATAAAATTCAAAGAACTTTCCCATGGAAATGTTAAATAAAATAAAATGGAAGGGATATCTTCTTCCTCCACGCTAAAACAACATTTATAAAAAGCTATAGAAAATACTACTCTTTAAAGGCAAACAAATGTTTGTCCCATTATCTGAAATAGGACAATGTTTTAATTTTTGTTTGAGGTCTGAAATGCCATGAGTTGGTGTGACTGTGACACAATGGGACTCTCATAGACCTCTATTGGGGAGCAGCCAGAAAAGGGGAAATCATTTGAAATGTAAATAAAAATATATCGAATAAATAAATAAAAAAGAAAAGAAAACATGCAATGTTGAAAGTGTATGTAACTTAAAACTTACTAATCCATGCCTCTGAGAGCTATCATTCCAAGAGTGTATTTTGGACCATCCATCAGAGCTTAGTGTTAGGGAGTGGACTACTCTGAGTAACACAGTCTTCAAGAAATATGCTTCTACATATGGAGACAGAATCAGCAAAATGCCATGGGAGAACAACTTGGATCAGAAAAAATTAACTGGAAGAAAGCTAAATTAACTTGATCTGGAAAATTAATAAATTTTGCAACACCCATAGAAGTTTTAAATCATAGGCAATTAAAATCAAGAATATACCCCTAGACTTATCAATACTGATATAATCTAAAGAACAGAATGAATATAAAAGATAAACTCCACAACAAATATATATGTGAACAGTATTATTTGCATGAAGACAAATGCCATGGAAACTCATGCTGTCTTTAAAGTTTGTCTGTTAATGTAGTAAAGTATACAACAGACATGATCATGCATGAAGTTTAAAATGATAAACATGTATCCAGCACCCAGAAAGGGAGGGAATGCAACAGGGATCAAAAAATATAAAGGGAATGTAATTGTTTCTGATTTTAAAAAGTCAGCAAATAATGTTAACATTTGATACATTGTGATAGTGACTCTAATAATTCACATGATAATATTTTTATATTTTGTATTTCATAAAATATTTCATACATAGTTTAGAGCATATAGATCATAATGAGATGATCTCATTAGAGATGAAGGCAGTGAGTTACAGAGAAATTAAGTCTAATCCAAATTAACACTTGGTCCTAGAAAACTCTTCCCCGGTCTCCAATTTTCATATTACATTGAACACTAATAAACACAAAAGACCCAGAGGTGCTGTCTCACTAATATCTTTGGTTCCTTTGGCTCTTACTTTCTTTGAGCAACTAGATGGGATTAACAAATTATCATTTAAGCAAGTTATAGCAAGTCCTATGGACGGCTTGCCACAAGAGAAACTACACAAAGACAGAATTCAGGTCTTAGGAGCTCACTTTTCTAAATTGTGTCAGGATGGATTAAACCAGAGAGAAAGTGAGGGAGGGAGGTAGAGAGAGAGAAGGAAGGAAGGGAAGTAAGGAAGGAGAGAGGAAAGGAACACACACACACACACACACACACACACACAGAATGTTAAACAATTGCTGCCTCTGTAGATTTTACTAGCCTTTTTGTGTGTGTGTGTGATTCTGTTAAGAGTAGACAAAAGCTTTACTGAAATGTCCAAATGTGGTAATAAATGTCCCTGGTGAACCTGGCTGAACTGAAGAAAAAAAGTAAGGATTGTGATTGCATGTCACCAAGAGTCATGGTTTCTAACCCATGGGAGGCAATAAAGTAGTCGGAACACCTCCTTGCTTTGAAGCAAACTTCCCTGCAGAATTGCCTGGGGGCTGTGTATGTAAAGCTGTTCAAGTCTGATGACTATAAATTGGGAGTCCCAGCACTTCCAGAGAGCCACACTTCTACACTGTAAACAACCCCTCCCTAAGGGAAGCCAGAAGCAGTGGAGGGGCTGGATGAATTATGCTTGTACTTAGTTGGATAAGGCAGGAAAGCCCTTGGCACTGTATCTTTTTGCCAACTATGACTTAAAAATATTTTAAGATTCAGAGGAGGCAGTGCTATTCAACAACCTATTCCAAGACTGGAAGGTAATACCACATTGGCTGAGCCACCAATTTCTCAAACAGAAGGGAAGTAGGGTAGCTATATGAGACTTTTATTCCAAAATCTTCTAGATTTTGATTCATAGCCATTGCTTATTGCTATGACTTGGACCAACGTGGAAAGTATTATATTAGCCTACAGAGTAACAGGTCTCCATATAGCATATTCTCCGTGCCTTGTCTGGGTCCATCTTTCTCCTTACCTCCGCTTCTTCCCCATCTCCCTGCTCCTCATCCCTCGTTATCCTCTCCATCTCCAGCTCGCCCTTTACACATCATGCCTGTTTTTCCTACCTTCCCCACCCTTGCCCTTGAAGCCTCCTCTCTGCCCAGTCTCATGGGCTCCTTCTGTTTTCTTGGGCTCCATACCTACACACTCCCAGAGAAACACATAATAGAGCATTAGAAGCTCAGATCCATGGGTATGCGAAAATGGATGAGTTTTGTTTTCCTGAGCCTAGATATTGACTTTATATCATATGTATCCCAGTTCCAACTGATTTTCCAACAAAGTTTGTTTTCAATGGCTGAATAAAATTGCACTGTTTGTATGCACCATGTTTTTATTATCTATTAATGTATCACAGACAACTTGCCATATTCCATTTCCTTCCTCTTGTAAATACACAGATGTGCAAGTATCTCTGTGGGAGGTCCTTTGAGTGTATTCCTAGGAGTGGTAAAGTAGTGGTCAAGGTAGTCATGACCTAGTTACTTTTTTCCAATTTACTAGAAACCTGTATACTGATTTGCATAGTGGGTGTACAAGTTTATACTCTACCAATCCTGAATAAGAGTTCCTTCCCCCTCTACACATCCTCACAAGCACTTATTCTCATTAGTTTTCTTGATGATAGCAATTCTAAAATTGGGTGAGCTGGAATCTTAAAAGAATTTTCATTTGCATTTCTCTGATTGCAAAAGATGTTAAACACTCTTTTAAAAAGCATGTTTTACATCTATATAGTGTGCATAAGCACACATGCCAAGGTAGAGGTTAGACAACAACTTGTGAGCTAGCTCTTTCCTTCCACCATGTAGGTCCCAGGTACTGACCTCTGTTTGTTCAACTTGAAAGCACAAACCTTGACCCACTGAACCATCTTACCAGCCTGGTTGGTGAACACTTTGTAAAGAATTTATTTGTCATTTGTAGTTCTTCCTTTGTGACCAGGAAGTCTGTTCATTTCATTAGCTTAATATCAAGTTGGTTGGTTGACTTTGTGATTGCTTTGAGATTTTTGTATTAATCCTCTCTCACACGTTTGGACAAGGATTCTCTTCCATTCTGTCAGCTTTCCCCTCACTCTGTTAGCAATTTTCTTTGCTATAAAGAAGCTTTTCAGTTCAAGAGATCTTTGGTTTTATTTCATGGACGTTTTAGAACAGCTCTATGAACCCTAAATTTTAAGCATTTTTGATTAATTTTTAATCAGATATTTTATTTATTTACTTTTCAAATGTTATCCCCCTTCCCTGTTTCCTCTCTGAAAACCCCCATCCCATCCTTCCTCACCCTGATTCTATGAGGGTGCTCCCCCACCCACCTACCCACTCACACCTTACCAGCCTAGCACTTCTCTACACTGGGGCATCAAGGCTTCACAGGACAAAGTGCCTTCCCGCCAACTGATGCCAGATAAGGCTCCTTCAGCTCCTTCAGTCCTTCCCCTAACCCCTCCATTGGGGTCTCTGTGCTCAGCCCAATGGTTGTCTATGGGCATCCAAGCATCCACATCTGTATTGGTCAGGCACTAGCAGAGCTTCTCAGGGGACAGCTGTATCATGCTCCTGTCAGCAAGTACTTCTTGGCATCAGCAATAGTGTCTGGGTTTGGTGACTGTATATGGGATGAATTCCCAGGTCAGGCAGTCTCTGGATGGCCTTTCTTTCAGTCTCTGCTCTACTCTTTGTCCCTGTATTTTCTTTAGACAGGAAAAATTCTGGGTTAAAATTTTGGAGATGGGTGGGGGGTTCCATCCCTCAACCAGGGGCCCATGCCTAACCTCTGGATATGGTCTCAAAATGTTCTCTCTCCCCTTTGTGGGGTATTTCAGATGATGTCATCCCCATGGGGTCCTGGGAGGCTCTTGCTTTCCTGGCATCTTGGACTTCCTGGTTGCTACCCTAAGTTCCCCATTTCCCATTCCTACACACCTCTGTTCAGTTTCCTGACCCTCTGTATATCTCCTCCATCTCCTTCCATACCTGATTCTTTCTCTCTTCCCCCCTCCTCTTCTATTCCTCCCAAGTCCCTCCCACTTGAGGATCCAGCCATACCACTCCTGGGCACCCAGAAGATGCTCCAACATGTAATAAGGACACATGGCTGTTCATAGCAGCCATATTTATAATAGCCAGAAGCTGGAAACAATCCAGATGTCCCTCAACAGAGGAATGGATACAGAAAATGTGGTACATTCACACAATGAAATACTACTTAGCTATTAAAAACAATGACTTCTTGAAATTCTCAGGCAAATGGATACATCTAGAAAATATCATCCTGAGTTAGATAACTCAGTCACAAAAGAAGGCACATGGTATGTATTCACTGATAAGTGCATATTAGACAAAGAGCATGGAATACCTATGATATAACTCACAGACTGCATAAAGCTCAGGAAGAAGGAAGACCAAAGAGAGGATGCTTCAATCTTATTTAGAATGGGAATTTTTAGCATTTTAAACATCTTATTCTTTTAAAGCTTCATAGATTTATTTGAGATATATGATCATCTTCATTCACTACTACATCCTCCATATCTCCCTACATCACCCCCCATCCTACCACTTCCAACTCTGTGTTCTCTTTTTTAAATTGTTATTAATAATCCTGAGTCCAATAAGTGCTGCCTACAAGTACAAGAGTATATGGACATCCTCTGTGGGCATGAGCATCCTACCAGTAGCCATGTGACCAAGATTTCTCCTCCCTTCATCAGCTACCAGTTGTCAATGTTTCCTCCAGGAGGGGTGGAGCCTCAGGAAACCCTCGTCATCCATGCAGGAATACTAACTGGCTTGACCCTGTGCATGATGTGTACAGGAAACTACAGCAGCTATAAGTTGATGCAGTCAACAGTCTTGTCATCTCTAGAAGTAGACATTTTACAGCCACACTACCTTCATTCTTCATGCACTCTCTTCTGTGATAGTCCCTGAGTCTTGGATGGTGGGAGGTTTACGAAGATGACCCATGTGAAATTAAACACTCAATATTATTTTTACTCATAATTTAACCATTTAGAGGCCTTGAGATTAACCATTAGACACTGATAAAAGAAGTTTCTCTTACCATACTTAAGGACAGCACAAAGCTATGGGTATAAACAAATATTTAGAAGCAGCGTGACAGCATGGTCATTCAGTAAAGCAACAAAAGGTTCTTCCCTAGAGCCTGTGAACTTCTGGCCGTGGACTTTGACAGGTTTGCAACAGTAACACACCTGAAATCTCTCCTGTGGAATAAGCCTCATTTCTATTTAGAAAGCAGTGAGTTACTCCTATAAGAACATGCCACTATCCCATGGATGAGAACATCTTCCCATTCAGGTAACTATTAGAGGTTGTGGCATACAGCCCAAGGTAAAAACCATTGATGCTTTTCTTACCTCGGAGCCTTATTGAATCTGTTAGAACCTGGCCAGGGGAAAAAGAGTTTTCTGGTTAGTTCAGGATTAATTTCTCTATCCTACTTCCAAAGTGAAAGCAGTCTTCAACAAGAGGATACTATCATCTAGTCATGATAGACAATCAAGAGTCATGGCCTGTGTTTGGATGTCTCTGGACATCCTCCTTGACCAATAATTATTAGGGAGGTTTCTTTCATTATATAAGTTTATATCCCAGAAATCATAAGTTTTAAAATCTAAAATGTACTATCTGACTGCTTATTAATAATGTCTCATAAATAAGGCTCATTTTTTTTAAATAAGCATGGTTTAAGTTTTAAGAAGGACTCAGGCATACAATGTTCTGGTAGGGATCCACAAACATTTTTTATATAGCCAGAGAACAAATATATGTAAGCTATGCAGGCCAAATAGAATCTCAGTAGAATATTCTTATTTGTTGAAACAGCTGCATAAATATATCAACAACTTTTTGCTTGTAGGTTACATTTTAAAACTAGAGCATGATATGACACAGGTTACTGCCTCTAACTTATAGAGTATACTTTATCCCAGGTATCCAGGACTATATATTTAGTTTCTTGAGAATAATTAGTAATAGCCACAGTGAAGCAAGGGCCGAGACACAGAGTTCATGGAAGCATTCTCTAGACGCTCTTCATTTTCTTTCCTTCTCTTTTTGCTTATTCACTCTATATCCTGCTCACATTCCCCCTCCCAGTCACTCCCTCCCATAATTCTTCCCCCACCTCCCTCTCCAATTCTCTAGACCACTCCTAGGTATCCCACCCTGGCACATCAAGTCTTTGTGTGAGTCCTTTCATACTGAGGCCAGACAAGGCCAACCCAGTTAGAAGAACACATCCAGCCTACAGCATTTCGGATAGCCCCTGCTCCGGGAGCCACACGAAGAGCCCCTGCACATCTGCTACATATCTGTGGGGAAGCCTAGGTCTAGCCTATCTATATGCCTTTTCACTCTTTGAGAGCCTCAAAGGTCGAGATTAGTTGATTCTGTTGGTCTTCCTGTGGCTTTTCTCCAGTCCCCCAAGCCTTCTAGAGGCCCTTCTTAAAACCTCTTACACAGAGGCTCACAAAGCAAGCAAGGCACCTGTCAACTAGCACAATCCCAAGAGCAAGCCCCTCCTCTCAATATGGCTTGATCAGCCCTAAGGGTGGATGACTTACTAAATGATTTGAATCCTACATGCCCAGGACTAAATGAGCAATATCTGAAGAAAATAGCAAGAATGAAAACTAAAATAACAATAAAAATTGTTCCTGGACACACAACATATCAAGAAACACCTCATGCTTCCTATAGAGTTTTTGCTCCATGAGTTCTCTGCCCCAGATACTCCAGTCTACTACAAATAAACTACTTCAGTCTGCAATCCATAGAACCAGAGATTAGGTGAAGAGTAAAGGACTGAGAGGACCGGTTGGATCAGCCTAGGAAGGGGAAATAGAATCTATAGTTGTGGATGGATGGGGAGTCTAGAATTGGAGTGTTAAATGGGGAAGATGAGAGAAGAATGAAATGAGAGAGGGAATGTGGGGGCAACTAAAATTAACGGCCACTGGAGGGGTAATATCAGACTTTATTACACTAGAGCCTTTCTAAGCCATATAATATATAACTAGCCATCTCTTATCACCAAATAAAGTATCCAGTACTGGGAATGTCTTATATATAATTGAATTGTTGGCCAAGATGGTCTCCTAGACTTTCTAAACTGAAACTCCATGACCAGATGAAAAGCAGAGTAATTATTATCTGTCTCCATGGACACAGACCATACTCAGGGAAACAAATCACGCTTAAGAAAAGGCCCTGCACCCAGCAATAAATGGCCAATTCAAAATGAGTTCCATGGCATTCCTAGCGGGTCTGTGTCTCATCATGCTTCGCCAGACAGAGCTTGCTTTCCTTTTTCTCTTAGCCTTAGATATCTTCTTAGTATTTATTATGGTTTCTAGTTTTGTGTTTTTATGGAATTTCTTTGTGTGTGCAAATGTGCTTCTCTCTGCATCTCTCTATTTCTTGAGCTTTGTCTTTAGTTCTTTTTATTCTGTTTGTTTTTATCTACTTGTAGATGCTTGTTTTATGCTAATGAGCTATAGAAAAAAATTGGTATGGATTTGGGTAGATGAGGAGCTCCTCAAAGTATTGAAGGAAGAGAAATCAGTAATCAGATACTATATAAATATTATATAAAATCTATTTACAATAAAAAATTTTGGTTCTTAGCTTCTTATTCAGATGCTGCTAGTGACAACCTGATATTGATTATTAAATGAGGCCAAATCTAGTTATTGGGAATTTCATGAAATATGTGAGTCTCCCAGGTCAAGTAGCATTTATTAATAAAAACTGAATTGATTGATTTAATTTTTTTGTGATTATTGGTGCTGACTAAAGTTGCTTAGTTATTCAGCTAGTTTAATTTTGTTCTGTAGAAGAGTACAGTTATATGGATCGGTGTACACAGGAAAACAATTAATTCAAGAATTTGATTCACCCTTTTCCTGCTTTGATTTGTTTACAGATAGCACCTTGGTCACTGGAAGGTTGAATCAGTTTTTATACCTTGGCATGAATTTACTTAGGTAATTATTTTTGAAATGTACATTTAGTCACAATTGAGGTTTAAGGGGCATTGAGTTCTTTCTTAAATGGAGCTTAAGTTCCTGCTTTGAACTGAGCCCTTATTCCTACAAATGAGAGTTAAGAAAATCTAACAGTACAAAGAATTCCCAGGTACTTTCTATCCACACTCATCGTTCCTAATTTTCACCAATTCAAGCTTGACATTTCCTTGTTACTTGAGTGTTCCCACACTGGTCCTGAGTATGGTCTGTGTCCATGGAGACAGATAATAATTACTCTGCTTTTCATCTGGTCATGGAGTTTCAGTTTAGAGAGTCTAGGATACAGTACACAGTTTAGTTGTATCGTAGATCAGATTAATTTACACTTATTGGAGTAGAAGGAGACAGAGACATCTCTTTCTACTACCAATAGGATACGTTTCACAAATTTTTAATAATAACAACAATAATTAGGATGAAAGAAACAACCCCTTGCAATATAGTACTTCCCATGTGTGTTTTCCTAGTGAATTAAAAACAACCTCATTTGTTTTGTCCCCTGCGTTATCAAGGTGGATAATGGCAGGAGAATGGGAAAGACAGGAAGACAAGCATCGATCATTCTCCAGTCTGGAGACACGTAAAGCAGAGGCACTAACTGTTGCTTCCAAGATTCTTTGTCTTGGTGATGCTAAGAAGGTGAATGGAGAGAAATGTACCTCCTCATGCTGATACAGGAACTTTCTCTACTTTCTTGTGCTTCACTCTGATTGGCTAGAGGAACTATAATTACACTTTTCCAGTTTGGGAAATAGAAAGCAAAGGTTCCTCTCCTGCCAAGTCACTCGTTAGCTTCTCTGCTTTCCCAGGCATGTTGAGAATTCAACAGCTTGCTTGGGTGGCACCTACCATCAACTACACATATTTCAGGGATTCAATTCAGGCTCCATATCTTTCCTCTGTATGTATTTCTTCCCTGTGTGGGTCTATTACCCTTTAATAGAGATTTAAGGGTCTTGCAGCTACATAAATGGTAGATTTAAGGGAAACTAATAATGGAACTCTGTCAACATATATCTCACCACCACCAAAACATATCGATTTCTGGTCTGGAGACTATCAAGCAAACAAATTACGAATGGCTAACACTCAAGAAGCAAGGAAAACAGAAGGAGGTGTGGAACCTAGAATGAGTAGATGATTACCTTTTTTTAAAACCATCATAAGCATCTGACTTGGAAAACCCTCATGTCATATTCTCATCTTTTCCAAGATGAGACTGCAGCTGCTGTAGAAACAAGAAACGATCCATTACATTTGAAAGGGAAAGATACATGGACTCCATGCCTCTACTGTCACCTGACTTATTACCCTCATTGCTGCACCCTGAGTTAAAAAGAGTTGGAATTTGGTATATTTTCCATGATAGGTCACAGGCTTTTACTTTTTCCTAGCCTGATGAAGCTCACATTATGCAGCATATATGGTAGGAATCTCTAAATGTGAATTTTTCCAGAATGACTTTAACAAGGAAGAACTGTAAGAAAGTATTTACTGAAGATGAAAAAAAGATCACCCTTTTTTCTGGAGTAGAAATGGCTCCTCTCACACCAATTTGCCAAACAAAGCCGAGCTTGGGGTTGGGGGTGGGGGTGATCAGAACACCAAAAGGAAGTGTCATCTACAAGGAAAATGGAAAGGGCTAACTAAATGGAGAATAAAAGACACAGAAAAATGGGCACGACTGCAGAACTGGTTTGCAATTTTGCTAGAAAGAACTGTGCTCCATTCGGCCTCGTTTCCTAAGATACATGATTCTCGTGTCTTAAGTTTGATTCTGTAATATGAGCATCTTTCCATCACCTCTTTGTTCTCAAAAGCACCCTGCTCCAGCTGACAGCTGCAGTCTGATAGAAGCCTTTGAAAGAAGCAGTGTGTCTGTCTTCCCAAGTCGTAGCGAAGAAGCTAGGGAGCACTGTCTATACAAAGGACTGCTGTGTCTACCTGTGTCTGGATCACACAGATAAACCTATGCCTTATTTCTACATCCAGTCCTTCTCATGGACTGAATCAGATCGCTTCTAACAAGGGGACAAGCAAAGGAGTATTCCCTGCCACCTGAAGTTCAACATACCCTTTCCCTTCAGAAACAGATGAGAACTTTGTTGATTTTTATCATGAAGCTTTCCTTATGACTTTGTCTTAGGACTTAGAAAAGAAAGAGAGAAAGAAGAAAAGCTGCTGAGATCTGAGCTGACTTGATGGAAGTCCAGATAGGTAACAGACATGCTCCAGAATAGAAGCAGCTAATTAGATTCCTTGTTACATGGAGCCAGTGTCCCTAGATGCATTCAGAAACCCAGCTGATGGGAAACAATGAGACAAAAACACACAGCCATGAATGAACATGAAGTGTTTGCATTGCAAAACCTCCAACTGCACCATCATTGTTTACCATATACTTTCCCAAAATAGGCCACAGGCTGTCAAGATTGGGGTCTTAATTACAGCAGGTTAATAAAAATGCAAGATACAGAGCCCCAGACACAGCGTCAGCAACATCTGGCCCTTCTCCCAACCATGGTTAGTGATCCGAAGTGCTTGTCACAGGGTCTCTCCTCTGAGCCCAATAGCTCCAGAGAACATTGGAATGTCAAAGGACAGGGCTGGGAGTCTTCAAATCCACAATGCAGTTCACACTAGTAAAGACTCATTTTGTGAATTAAACACATTTTATGCGCCCCACCCTCTCCCCCACCCCCCAAGCACCAAGACCACTGACTACTCAGAAGTATGTACCTGAAGAAATGGAGTCTCATCTCATGGAAACAAAAAGAGAGGAGGAAAAAAAGGAAAGGGACAAGGACAGAGACAGGAAGGGAGGGGAGGGAAGGGGAGAGGAGGGGAAGACTGGGGAAGGGAAGGAAAGGAGGGCCAGGTAATGGAAGGGAAGTAGTTTTCTTTCCCCTTTCAAGTCAATGGCAGAGGAATTCAATGTAAAATGTTAGACACATTTTTTTTAATTTTTAATTTTTATTTACTTATTTTTTGTTACTGGGGTTTTTCTCTTGTTTTGAGACAGGGTCATATGATGTAGATCACCTAGGCTTATCTTGAACTTGTGGCAATCCTCCTGTCTCTCCCCATGAGTGATGGGATCACTGTCATGTGACACCATACCAGGCTATTTGATTACATAGCATAAACTTCAGTGGGACATTCCAGTGGTGGTAACAAACATCCTGATATTAGCCTGATGAACCTGGGTTTTGAAACCCTTTGGGGTATACTTTTGTGTCTCAGTTCAAAAGCAGCCCTGCAGAAATCTTGAAGGCAGCACATTTAACTACTTTGACTTTTATTTGCTCTATAAAGAAGACAGTGAAGACAAACGAAGGCTCACACATCCAGCATTTTGCTGTCCAAGTCCTTTACACTTAGCCAAAAGACCAAGAAGCAACTGTCCCCGTCATCTAGGACAATACATAGGGATTATTCCAGAGAGATTTTGCTTAAGTTGAGTTAGCTAACTGCCCCAATGAAAAGTAAAGCAAAAAATATTTAAACTTATTTTTCATACATCTAAAAGGCAAAAAATACCCATCAAATAGTCATCTGAGTAATATCTTAAGAATTAATTTACATCCTTTTTTTCCTCTCAAAATCTGCCCTTATATGAAATGAACCAATAAATGTCTCCTGGAAAAAAAAAAAGGCATTCAGTAGAGCTGAAATAAAACGTACTTCATAATGTAGATTACCAAGAAATCTCATTCTTATCCGGCACTTTGTTCGCACAGGGATTTATGCCACTCACAAAATGAGATTCTATTGACTTCAGATTCATCATTAATATGTTTAGGATTTCCTAAAATAAAAAACGATAATAAACACTCTGCCACTTACAAATCTCTGAAAAGAATAATCTATTTTTCAAATACCTTCAAGTCTGTCAACTTTGTCTAATGCTGACATACACAGCAACAGGAAAACATTGGCTCCCACATTGCTCTCTACTTACAAACACACATCCTCCCTTCCCTGTGGCAAGTGAAAATGTACCTGACAGCCGTGCTTCCATTAGGAATCATTTCTACCTGTTAAGAGTGTTAGAGCTATAACTTATGACTGGAAAATAAAATGGCTTGAGAAAAGGAAATCATTTCTCACTTTTCCTATTTGTAGAAATCATTTGTCTTAGGTTATATTCTCCAGATCCTAGCGTCTAGAAGCAAAAATCTCAGAAGTCCATTCTGGCTTGAGATATTTACTTTGAGAGCAAGGGAAGCAAGTTAGTGTCCAGGAAGGAAAGGAAGCAGCAGCTCTGACAGCTGCAGGCTGATCTGTGAAGGGCCTGGGAGTGCCAATGTTTGCCCCACTAGCATCACAGTTGGGCCACTCTGCAGGCTAAGAATATCGAAAGTCCAGAGACGCAAGCAAGGAGGAAGCTTCCTGTTTGGCCACGGATAGTTCACAAACTAGAAACTATTAATGAGCCAATATTCAAATCATCTGAGAGACAGATCTAAGTTGAAAGAGATAAAGTAGGGAAGGAGAGGAAGAGGGAAGGGGAGGGAGAGGGAGGGAGAGGGAGGGAGAGAGAGAGAGAGGGAGGGAGAGACAGAGAGACAGAGAGACAGACAGAGGGAGAGAGAGATGAGACAGAGAGACAGAGAGAGACAGGGACAGAGACAGGGATATGGAATATCAAATAAACAAATAGACAATTAATACACAAATAGATATAATTTAATAGTACTTTGGTAGAGCATCAGGTTAGTGTGAAGTTTCTTTTCGGAATCTTTATCCACAAACTGTGTTGAAGGAAGTGGGGTGGGGCCTAGAAAGAAGAGAAGGAAGAGAAGGGGTGATGAAGACAGTGAAGAAGAAGGCCATAGGGAGGGGGTGACAGGAGGAAGGGGTAGCAGCATCTTGAGAGCTCTTTAAGTGACATTCTAATACTCTGTTGATGGAAGCAGAACTCCATCAAGGCTCTTACAAACAATAAGACAACGCCTACCAAACCTTCCCATATCCATTTTATGCCTCTTAACACAAAGCTTCTATTTCTGGTTCTTTTTCTGTGGGGAATATTCACACAACTGTTCAGAGATATTCAACAAAGCATTATAGCAGTTAATGTAAAACATAAGCAAACCTAAAACTAATTAGTACATGTTCCTCAGAGAAGACTTTTTATTCTGAAGGGAAATGTACACAAAGGAACCTCATAACCTTTTAAAGTCATGACAGAGAGACATATGATAAATGTGGAAAGATTGCCTGGTTTTATGTAAGAAATAAAAGTGGTTTCAAAACATATGGTTTATATAACATGATGCTGAGGGTGCAGTGTTCTTAAGTGCAGTTGTGTTGACTGATGCAAGCATTAAAATATACTGAGAGGCCAACGTGTGTTGAGAATTGTTATCTATCTCTGTGAATTTTATGTTACTAATTTTTTTTTATCTTTCTGTGTCATTTATGTTTCAGGCAACATTCATATATTACTTCTATAGTGTATAAAATAATAAATTTATTTTCTTCAACCCATGCTAAACCACAGTAGTGCACACTCTAAGATGTACATCAGTAGCAACAAGAGAATCCATTGGCACTATGGAAAAAACATAGCACACAAATCTTATTTATAATATTGTTCCTATCTAGATTCCAATGCTGAGTAGTGAATCACATTACATCTCCCTTTTAGATTTTTTATTTTCTCTTTTAAAACTATTTTGATTACATTTTACCTATTCATTGTATATGTGTACACATGTGTAGAGGTCAGAGGTCAACTTTCAAAAGTGAGCTCTGTCCTTCTAGGATGTGAGTCTCACAGACTGGGCTAGGTCATCAGATTTGTTGACAAATGCCCTCACCCTCTGAGCCGCCTGTTCCCCAGGGTTAGCAACTTTGGTTCAGTTGCTACGTTCAGTTGCTACTGAAAATCTCACTTTTCACATTACAGGGCAAGCTACTCTCTTCTTCATTTTTTCTCCCAAAATCTGTCTTTCATAAATAACCCGGATTTTTTCAGGGTAGTGTGGTTATTTAGGGTAAATTAATATTTGTCTGAGTTAGAAACTTGGAGGCGACTGTTTTCAGGAAATAGTTAAGGAAATTAACGAGTAAAATAAAATTAAACATATTTTAGACAATTCTATTGTGGTTCCAGAGAGCACAGTACATGCCCCGAAGGGTTAGTTTTTCACTGCAATTCTTTGCCCCAACTGCTCTCTGATCTCTTATGATCAGAAAAATTCCTCAGCTGGGAGCCATGCACGTATGTGGCTACTAACTAATAGAGTTCCCAAAAGCACTTTAGGAGCTATTAGAACCAGGCAAATGCACTATCTGAAGATTAGCAACGTCCAAATGCAATTGCTTCCATTTATATACCCCCCTCTTGAGGCCCGGAAATATCAGGCATGCTCCTGAGTTATGGCATTAGTGACTGAAAAATCCTGGAAATGTTAAGACTCTTCTCCATTACCTAACATGTCAATCAGGAGCCTCAAGTCGGCCTGAGATGGGGGTAGAAAAATACAGAAGGATGAGACCAGGCAGGGAGAGGATGTTACCTCATTTGAAGAACAGTTGGCACAGACTGTTGCTAAGTTGCCACAGGAGAATAGGAACCTAAGCTAGCCCGATTCTTTACTTTTCAATGATATTTTAGATGAAAACAGAAAACCTATTGGTTTCTGTATGAACCAAAAACTAATTGCTTTCTGTATGAACCAAAACCTGTATGAACCAAAAACATCAATTAAAAGGGTCTACTCAAAACGTGCTAATCTATACCTGGCTGTCCACCGCAGAGAAGTATTATATCTTTGTTGGGAACAAGGAAAGGAAACTTATTCTAAGTACTATCATTTTACTTTCAGACTCCATTTAATCATGGAAACTAAATTCAAGGTCCCAGGCCCTAGGGGAGATGCAGACTTCCCCATAACTGAACAGCTTTTGCTGTAAACATCTGAGTCTAGACATCTCAAGGACGGCTTCTCCATCTTGATGACAGAGTTAAACAAGTTCATGTTCCCAGGCCTAGGAATGAACACCTATCCCACTTCTCCAAATGTTTTCCTAATTGTGTATTAATATAGATATGTCAATATGAATATGAATGTCAAATAAGATAATTGTCTATTAATATAATAACGGTCAGTAATATAGAAATTGCTATTATCTAAACCAAAATACATACATTGCAAAACTATATACCCAATTGCCTTTTATGCCTTAATTTACTACATGCTCCTGGCCAACTTCTTTGTCTCCTTATCACTCTGAATTCTGGACCTAATGTCTAGGAGAATGAATTAAGGACATTGAAGCTAGGTGTCCTGGATACACCCCAGTCTCCAGTGGGTACTCCCTTGCTTAACCCATAATGTCAAATGCAATTGAATAACACTGACGCTCCCCCAATCAATTTGTTTTCCCATCCTTTAAAAATGTACCATCTTCCTTGGAGTCACGGTTCAGATTCTGAACTGGCCGCCTCCCCGAGTGCTCAAAAAATAAAACTTTAATTATTAAACTTCCATTTATGAAGGGAGTTTTCTTGGCTCCCATCCCAAGAGTATGAGTTCAGCTGTGATGATGTCAGCAACATGGACTCAGGATGCTTATATTTATTGTATCATATGTAAAAGTTTATACTGAATTCAAATTGCAGTATGTACATTGCTGCTTGGAAGAAGAGAGCACAGTGGCACTAACTGGGAAGACAGAGGTCTTACTTCTTAAATGAAGCTGCTATTCTTAGCTCCTGATCATGGCAACAATCAAGATAATGTGCAACATCTAGAAATGCATTGTTAATGACAAACTACTAGAGAAGATCAGTCATCAATAGGTCAGTAAATATGTATGCAATGCCTTCTTTTTTTTTATGTATGCAATGCCTTCTAAACAGGTAGCTTCTACATGCTGGAGGCTGCTGGTGAGCAAGTCAGGGGCATTTTCTGTTCTGATGAAGCTTATAGTGAGCTCAGTGCACAAAGCATTATGAAAGGAAATTCTAAGGACCTTAGGTTTTATATATATATATGTGTGTGTGTGTGTGTGTGTGTGTGTGTGTGTGTGTGTGTGTAAATAACAAGGACATGAAATTATTGTATCATACGTAAAAGTTTACACTGAATTCAAATTGCAGTATGTACGTTGCTACTTGGAAGAAGAAAGCACAATGGCACTAACTGGGAAGACAGAGGTCTTACTTCTGATACAATAATTTCATGATTCCCATGAAATTATAATAGAGTTGAAAATACCTACTCTCTGGTGACTTCATGGCCCAGGCATTATGCAGCACATCAGTCACATGTTAATGCTGATGTAAGCAAACTTGCTATATTGTAGTTGCAAACAAAGTTCTGTGCCCTTTGTCCCATTGGGGCAAATCAATCTTTACGCAGAGAGCTTGGCCTTTGGGGTCCTGAGCTGTTATGAGCTGATACCAACTCTTTTAGGTAGCAAATGGTTTATGTATTCAGTGTGCTGCATATAGTTTTTGTAAATTTCTGTGTTCTTTGATTGAATGTTTAGATTCAGACCTACACCATCTAGGTATATACAGCGCTACCTTCCACACATGAAGATCCCTTGTTTCTTGGTCACTAGTGAAGACAATACTGGCTTTGCATAGAATGGGGAGTTTTTCTATAGAATAAGCAGATTCTATACTTCAGATTTGGAAAGTGGACCACTGGAAAGGGAAAAGCGATTTCTTTAAGATCTTAGCTATTTTTCAAGTGCTCCAGAGGTATAAACACTTTTAATAAATGTGAGGCCCTACAGCAAATTAAATTCCAAGAAGGTTAGGAAAATAATTATCCTCTGCCCATAACATCCTCTGTGCTACATTGCACAGTAAATAATCTGAGTCAGTTTCCCTGCCTCAGAACACAAGTGCTAGAGTCTCTCCCTGTTCAAGTATCACTACTGCTCACCCCTCTCTTCAGCGTTGCACTCATTTATGTGCAGGGAAGCAGTCCTAGTTCAGAGCCTCTTGATTTCTTACACAGATTATTGCGCCAGCTTCCCATCTCCTTTTGTTTGCTCTTCCCTCACAGATGTCACTCAAACCCTCCCTCATCCGATGCCCAGATTAAGCAGCAGCACTGTGTCTTCTCCATTGCTCACTTCATAACTTTCTTTGGCCCCATTACCTCAAATTAGATCAAATCTGACATTCACCCTTTTTTCTAGGTGTTCCTTCTAAACATCCAATGCTTTACGTAGTCTATTTGACATCAGGTATTGTCCTCTGCCTTTGTACCGCCTTCTTAACTTTACCTACTGAAATGCTCTACCCCTTAAGATCTAGCCTTTACTCCTGACATCATCAGACCTTTCTACATTGGTAATGGTGACCTCTGCTCTTCTGATGACTTTAAGCTTTTCTTGTCCTTTTCTTTTTCTTTTCTTTTCTTTACTTTTCTTTTCTTTTCTTTTTTTCTTTTCTTTCTTTCTTTCTTTTTTTTTTTTGACAGGGTTTCTCTGTGTAGCCCTGTCTGTCCTGGAACTCACTCTGTACACCAGGCTAGCCTCGAACTCAGAAATATGCCTGCCTCTGCCTCCCAAGTGCTGGGATTAAAGGCATGTGCCACCACTGCCCGGCTGTATTTTTCATTGCATCTATATTATAGATACTAACTTTAAATACCATTTTACATTTAGTTGATTAACACATATTTCACTTTTACTACTTAAAGCAAACACTATTTATAGCAAATGCTTGTGATTTCTACAGATATTAACTGTCTGTCCTTCGCATATCACAGCAAGTTACTCAAGGCCTAACACCTTGACATCTCACAAAAGCCAGGAGGTGTTCTAATGTCCTAAACACAAGTTTCCTTCTACTGTGTACCCTCATAGTGCAATTCTGGAATTTTTGTTTCTTAAAAAAAAAAAGAACCACAGACATAAGAATATGTTTTCATTTTAATCCCAGGTGTGGGGATTGGGGCTGCTTCAGACTGACCACAGCAGGTGACTGTGCCTTGCCTCATGCTCTAGCACAGGCATGGTTTTGCCAGCTCCAGATAGTTTATGTGATTGCGTGATGTTTGGAATTCTGGAAACATTTCAGAGGCGATATAAATGCCAGAATCTCAATAGGCAGGTATGGTGGTTGTTGGTTATTTAGGGAGGTTGGTTGCAGTTTGCTCGCATGGTCAAAGAAAAACCAAAAGGAAAGAAATTATATTCGGAATCTCTCTCTCTCTCTCTCTCTCTCTCTCTCTCTGTGTGTGTGTGTGTGTGTGTGTGTGTGTGTGTGTGTGTTCCTATCTAGTGATAGAAGGTAAAACCAGTGGGGCTGATAAAGGGTGAGAAAAAGAAGAAACCACAGAGTAGCAAAGACTACTCTGGCCTATGTCCTCTGACAACACAACTTCTTACAATAGGGCAACATATAATGCCTGTTTTTCTCTGAGTAGTAGGTTTCAAAACCCTGCCAGTGTACGGAACTATTTAAATAAGGTATTACATATTCCTGTGGAAATTTTTAGTTACTCTGCCCTATTCTTCAGAGTCTGGCTCTACAAACCTATGGATATTTCTCTATTCTAAGAGCAACTTCCATGTGGCCTGTGTCAAACTTAGGAAGAGATTGATCTCTTGTACCTAGCCTTAGGAGTCACATGTTCATCAACCTCTGAAAAACTATGGCAGATATCCTGCTCCTTTAGTATGGTCAAGAGGAAGAAATTACTACTAACAATCTCTAAATAGGATTGCTTATTTGTTTTATAACTAAAAATGATAAAAATCTTGCTTCATGACATATTTCCAGTTATAACACAAACTCTCAGAAAAGCTCAGATGATGCTTTCTGAAATTTTCATTCTTTACCAATCTGAGGTTACTGAAGTCTAAGTTGCTAGGAAATTTCTAGGAAGTAGGTTAGAGACAAACACTGAGACATATTGGTTTGACTTCTGGGTTCTCAGCTGCCTTGCTCAACTCACTATACAACCAGTGAGAGTTGCTATTGTATAACAGTTTCCTCCAAATCGAAACATTCCATATTACAGGGTGCTCAGTAAGCAAGAAGATAAATAACTCAATATAACTTCAGAAAGTCCCTGAAGCTGATCAGAGTCACTACATCCCCCTCTTCCAGAGCAAGCAATAAAAACTGAGTTCCCTTCAGATAAAGGAAAGCAGAGCTGGGAAGAAAAACAAACACTCAGAGGAGAAAAGAAGAATCAGACCAGACCAGCTGAGCAGAAGAATCAGAAATAGGCCAAGCTGCCTAAGCGGTTTAGACTAGAGTCACTGCTCGAGTCACTTGGAAAGGATATTATCCAACCTGTTGTGCATTATCCAACCTGTTGTGCTCCCTTCAGGCTATGCTGTGTGATCCAGGTTTCCAGTTTTTGTGAGCGGCCACCCTTGCCATGGTAGGCCTTGGTGATGCAATCTTTAAATTATTTGTGCTCCTGTAAGTAAGTCTTTACCTACATTCGTCCAAATAATCCCAATAAAACTCATTGGTTCACCGAGATGGACTTTGGTGGTATTTGTACTTTTGGTACTTTTGATGTGGGTTCCCTATCTGGGGTGAGTAGATGTGTGTGTTGCATCTCCCAAGGATAAGATTTGTCATATAACAGTTGCAAATAACAAATAAAGCATAAACTTATATGTTTAAAGATAAAAACACTGAAGATGCAAGGTATGACTAGATTATAATATGTTAAAAGTATCTAATTTAGCACAATGAAAGAGCTCTCTTTGGAAGGGGTTGTTATTTACTTAATGTTAAGATGCTACCAAAGTTCAGAATATTTTAGAGACTTGTTTAGAATATTTGATTCCTGACTTGACCTGTGAAAAATTCATTCTGTATTATATCATTGTATGGATAAAATCAAAATTATTCAAGGCATAGCACAAAAATAAAGCAAATAATATGTCAGGCAGGTAAATATAATTTTGACTCAGTGCAGTTTGTTGATAAGTTTTAGAGCCAATGTTCTCTTGGGATTGGTAAATTATAAACTATTATGTAAATTCCAATTCTGTGAGGGACTTTCCAAGATAGCTGAATTATTGGCAGAAGGATAGATTTCCAAGATGACTAAAGAAGTGACAAAATTTGCATATTTAACTTGGGGGCATATCTGTTCAAAAACAATAATATACTTTACCATGACTTATGAATATTTGTAAGCATGTCATCATAAATTAATACTTGAAGATGTAAATTATTGATGTCTAAATTTGACATAAGTGAGAATGCTTCAAGTTTGAAATATGTGTGAACCAATCTTGTAATAGATTTATTCACAGAAATATACAAGGTCACTGTAAACTTGAAGACCAATATAATAATGAAAAGCTGATACTCAATATATGTTTTGTTTTAGTTTTAGGAACAGTGTGTGTGTGTTTTCATTTTATGCAGACCCAAGTATGAGTGTGAATGGACATCTGGGTGCACACTCTTGGAGTCTAGAGGAGGATGTCGTGTATCAAGCTCGCCCTACCATTCTCTGCTGTATTCCTGTGAGACTGGGACTCTCCCTGACTCTGGTACTAGGCTGGAAGCCAGCAAGTCCCAGTGAGCCACAGGGGTTGGGCTTATAAGTCTACATGGCAATGTTTGGCTTTTATGTGGGTTTTGGGATCCAAACTCAGGTCCTAATTCGTGTAAAACCTCTATTACCCACTGACCTATCTTTCCAGTCAACAACCAACAGTTTTAAAAATGAAAACACAGGAAACATTTTTGTATAAATTTTTTCTTAATATACACAGAGATAAATGGCCTGACATTTTGTATATGTGTATGAATATTGGGTCTGTTTAAGTTTTTCTGTACTTCTTTATATTTTTAAGGATTAGTCTTGATCAATTTTTTTTACAAAATTTCTTCTGATAACCTAAATCAACTCAAAGTATTTTTCCAAATTCAGGATGTTTTCCAGAAAGATCTGGGTGTTTCCCATTTGCCTGACCTGGATTTCTTTAAACCTGCTCATAGATAACCAAATTCTTACCTTTGCCTCCATTGTCTGCCTAGTATTTTTTTTCTCATTTTATCTTATCAGAACAGGAAATTATATCCATGTTGCTGGAGCAACCACGATGAGCAAAGATGAGGCATCGGGCTTCAAATCAACCAGAAATTAGAAACAATCACAGACAGGGCGGCCTCGGAACAATGTCTATGTCCCACTTTCTTTCCTGAAATTTGTATCTTGTCATCTTT
Organism: Apodemus sylvaticus; assembly: GCF_947179515.1. Taxonomy (NCBI): domain Eukaryota; kingdom Metazoa; phylum Chordata; class Mammalia; order Rodentia; family Muridae; genus Apodemus; species Apodemus sylvaticus. The sequence goes on from NC_067486.1 coordinate 50,668,184, forward strand.
CAAGTAGCAGATTTTTTTTAAGAGACAATTATCGGAACCCCAATCTGTCCTTCTACAGACCTTTAGCTCCATTGTTTTCTTTCTAATTGAAGAACTGCAGCTTTTATATCACACACCATTTATTAGAACACAGTGGTTTCTTTGTTGTTACTGTTTTCAATGAGCTCATGGTTGATTCATTACTTTTTTTTTCTTTTTGTAAAATCACCCCATCCTTTCTCCTAGGAAGCTCGTCGGCTACGGCTATTGAAGAGAACACTATCAATAGGATGCTTACACCTGTTAGGAATAATAACTATTTCCCAGAAGGTCTTGGTTTAATCTCAAGTGTAATAAGTAAACATGAGCGGGCACTGGGCGATGATAAAATCTGTGCCCTGTCAAGGACAGCAGAAGGTCATCGCCCTACCTCCTTCCTGACAGACTTGCTGAGATTCTGTAGAGTCCGTTAAAGCCTTTGGGCTATCCACACCTGCCACAGAAGTTTACTGTACTCCACAATTAGAGCAGGAGACATGAGACCTACAGATTCTGCCATGCTTCTATGTTTGCTCCCGAGGACAAAGCAACAGAATAGAATGCCTAGTCTCCTCCAACAAACTCTACCCTTCGCATAGCACAGGGAAAGATTTCAGAATATGGGGACATCATTGAGTACATTGATGAAACCATACACTGAAGCTAATTTACTAATAAGCAATGAAACACTGTCATAAATTACTTAAACTAACTGGTACTTGTCCAATTAAATGAACAAACTACATCTTGCAAGGTACTGGCCTTAAAGATTTATAGCAGTTGTTTATTTGCATGCTAATTTGCCAAATTTCATTAAGTGTCTCTAGGTCTATTCATTTGCCTCACCTTAATGACCCAGGCTTGTGTTTTCAACTCTCCATTCTTTTAGTCAAGTGTGTGGCATTTTAATCACCATAAGTCTCCTTGCACTTTGACAGTGGAGTCTACACACAAAGATGCAAATGTGCCAACAGACTGCGTTACAGATGATAGAGTAGGGCAGCTGATAGGAGAGTTAAGCTAGGATGCCACGGATGGTGCACACAAAGACCATCAGGAGAAATTGGACAGAGCCTTCCAGACCCATTCTCCATCTGCCAACAGAGTCAACTTACTGACATAGATCGTGGCAAGCAGAGATAATTCTTAAGTGAAAACAGACAAGGGTGGAGAATGAGTACGAATACTTTCTCAATGACATTTATGCAAGCTTGTATATGCAGAACGACAATGAATACCTAGCCAATGCCTTCTCTCCTGTATTCCTTTTGATCCAGAATAAGCATCCACTCTTAAATAATTGCTGGAATTTTATTGGCAGAACCAATGCAACATAGCTCTTATTATACTTCAAATATGTGGATGGTTGGAGAAGTAAAAATAGAAGAGAGATACACTAAGGACACACTCTAAGGAGAAAAAACATAACCACCATCAAAGCATGGTGGATAGAGCCATGTCTCCCGACTCTTTCTGAGGCTTGGCTTCCAAATGACTGCTCACCTCACACAGGGTAATGGCAGAGCCAAGAATCAGCGGCTCCCAAGTCAATCCTGGAGCACTCATGTGGTTATTTTGGTGACTTGAAGGCACTCAGGTGACTTGGCCATTTGCATCTTCCAACAGCCAAGATGGGTGAGGATTCACAAAAGCTGCATTACTGAAGTTCCCCTGCACAGCTGGCAGGCAGCTTCTCCACTGAAGAACTACTTCTCCTACAGAAACAGTTTGCTCTGTCCTTTCAGGAAAGGGTTAGAGGGAGTCTTCAATTTTCATGATACTCCTGCATCTTATTTGTCTATTTTTTTTTCTGAATTTCACAAGCCACCCCTTTTCTATTTAAGGGGAATATTTCAATCTGGAGGAAATAGTCAGTAACAACTGCTCCTTTAAATTCCTGACTCCTTTAGTTATATATAGAAACCCAAGATTATTTCCATAAAATAACACCTGATGAAATTATAATTAAAACCAGGAAGGCTTCTCCTATAGCTACTCAACTGCATTTAAGATTGAGATAAGAAAAGATACATTCTTACTATCATTACAATGAGTGTTAATAATACCAAAAATAGATCATCACCAATGAAAGTATCACTTAAAGGCTAACAAAGAATGATTTGCATTGAGTTTTGACTCTATTTCTTCTGGTTTATGTCAAGTTTTCTAATTTTCACGTAAGTGTGAATTGACAAACACTTGCATCAAGGATTTTCAAAGGAGCGATGGCAATCAAAAACTCATTGGAAAAGTGCCTTGGCAGCCAGGCAGCCAGGACTTGGTTTATACACACCATCAGCCACTTAGACATCCTTTCATAAATACATTGCACAAGTTGCTCAGAAATCACATTGCAAATGGCCTTAAGCCTGGCAGTAGCATTTGTTTCAATTTTAGGCACCCTCCATCAGCAAATGCTTTCTAGTCAGATCAGTATGTATCAACCTGCAGCTCCAGGATGCTGCTGAATACAAAGAACAAACAATGGAGAAGGAGAAGGAATTGAGGAAAGAAATTAGGAGGACAAGGAGAATGGTAGGATAAAGTGACAGCCAGTCTGGGTCTCCCTACCAAACATCTAAATGGGAGGAACCATGTTATTGTCAATAACAGATAAAAAATATCCTGGAGTACACTATGTAACAGACTCAAAGCCTTGCTCTACAAACTGTGGTCCTAAATCCAAGAGCACAGGCAGCATCTGGTAGCATGTTGCAGGCTCAGTTCAAAATGCAGTGAATCAGACTCAGTATTATTCCAGTCTGTATAATGATCTTCCACTGGGCATGTTTGGCCTTCTACATCAATCCAGGCAAGATGCTTGCTAAGTCAAATTAGAAAAACCTTCTACGTCGTGGCTATCTGATTGTCTTACTAACTCTCTACATTCCATGGATATTATTTTAGCCTAGCTTTAATATGAAATCTGTTAGACTGTTCCACTTTTTAACAAATATATAATAATTTTGCTTTGAGAATTTCACCCACTAGGGATGTTTGAAAAAAAACTGGAAACTGCCATTCTATAATCTTCAGAAATATATCAATTTAAATGAAGAAAAATTACATGGAGTATAGTGATCTTCCTAGAAGTCAAAGGTCCTCTAACTTCTCAAAATTTAATTAATTAATTAATTAACTTAATCTGTTTCTAATCTACGGCACTAACACCTTTGATTTCAAACTTGATTCATGTAGGGTTGGTGAAGATCTTTTCCCAATTTGTTGGTTGCGGATTTGTCCTTTTGATGGTGTCCTTTGCCTTACAGAAACTTTGTAACTTTCTGAGGTCCCATTTGTCTATTATTGATCTTACAGCATACACTATTGGTGTTCTGTTCAGGAACTTTCCCCCTGTACCGATGTCCTCAAGGGTCTTCCCAAGTTTCTTTTCTAGTAGCTTCAGAGTGTCTTTATGTGGAGGTCCTTGATCCTTTGGAGTTCAGCTTAGTACAAGGAGATAAGGATGGATCAATTCGTATTCTTCTGCATGCTGACCTCCAGTTGAACCAGCACCATTTGTTGAAAAGGTTATCTTTTTTCCACTGGATGTTTTCAGCTCCTTTGTGGAGGATTAAGTGGCCATAGGTGTATGGGGTCATTTCTGGATCTTCAATCCTATTCCATTGATCTGCCTGCCTGTCACTATACCAATACCATGCAGTTTTTAACACTATTGCTCTGTAGTATTGCTTGAGGTTCGGGATGCTGATTCCCCCAGAATTTCAAACTTGACTCATACTGTTAAAGTTATTTTAATTACTTACTATGCTGGGATTGAATCCAAGACCATATGCATGCTAGGTATATACTCCCACTGAGCTATCTCCAGGGCCCCAAACCTTTTTATACCTCTTAAAAATGTTCACTTTTAACTCTCCCTTTTCTTTGACTACAAATACCTACTTGTTTCGGCTCTATTTCAAGCTGGGCCCAATATCTGTCTTCTCCTCCAGTCTTCCTGAACAGTGTCTCCCTTATCATTTTAATTGGTGTCAGTGTAAAATTTTCTTTAACCCAATGAAGAATCAAGCTTGAAATCAAAAGTATTCGTGCAGTAAATTAGAAATCTGTATTGTTACCTTGTTCTGCTGCTGCTGCTGCTGCTGCTGCTGTCAAATCATAGGATCATTGGCGAGTAGCCTACTCTCTCTGGAATGCAGCAGTTTAATTCAGAGAATGTTCTAGAAGACTCTCTATAGTCCTTGCTCAGAACACTCATTATTTTTGTTCTCAGTGCAGTCTCTACCTCCTCACATGGAAAATAAGCTTGAAGAGCATCGTTTTGACTTAATTCTGTCAGAGTGAGCCCTTCTCTGGTGAGGTGTGGCAAAGACTCTGGGGGGTAACTGTATTCTCCTGGGTGAAGAAGGACCCCACACTTCAAAAGGCTTGTTGTTGTAGTGGGTTTTCTATAGACCCAAAGTAGAAATGAAGTTCGACTAAACACTCCCAGTTTCTGGAAATAGAGTGTGTCCCCAGATTTAACACATGAAGCAGGCTTGTCACATCTATCCTCTGTCCAGCAGAAAGAACACCACGGTAGTGATGATTCAGTTGTGAGTCACCCACTGTCTGACTTGTTATCTTGAGTCATTTCATCAGTGAGGGATCTATAAGCTGGATAGCAGGAGATTTTAGAATTATGTAGCAAAGGCATGTGGAACACATAAAGTGCTGAGCCTCCATCAGCAGCAATTCCAAGGAAATCACTCTGCCTGCAGCCATCAGATGAACACGTGCAGGAGCATGTGACTAACGTGGTCAGCATGTCGTCATTCCCTAAGTTCTCACAAGTGGCAATGAGACTGGAGGGATGGCTCAGCAGTGAAGCGTACTTGCTGCTTTTGCAGAAGACCCAGCTTCCATTTCTACAACCTACAGCTCACAAGCATCTGTAACTTTAGTTCCAGAGGATCCAGTGCCACCGTCTTCCCTCTGAGGGCACTACATGAACATGGTACACAATCACACAGGCAGCAAAGCATGCAAGTGCATAAAATAAGAATAAATATTTAAAAAGAAAAAAAATCGAGCTGGTGTCTTAGTTAGGGTTTTACTGTTGTGAACAGACATCATGACCAAAGCAACTCTTATAACAACATTTAATTAGGGCTGGCTTACAAGTTCAGGGGTTCAGTCCAGTATCATCAAGGAGGGAACATAGCAGCATCCAGGCAGGGATGGTACAGGAGGAGCTGAGAGTTCTACATCTTCATCTGAAGGCTGCTTGCAGAATACTGGCTTCCAGGCAGTTAGAATGAGGGCCTTAAAGCCCACACCCACAGTGACATACCTCCTCCAACAAGGCCACACCTACTCCAACAGGTCCATACCCTCTAATAGCACCACTCCCTGGGCCTAGCATATACAAACAATCACGTCTGGGAATGGAGATTTGTGGTCAGGTGTGTGGAATAGTGGAAAAACACTGGAAGGAGCACTCTGTAGAGTAAAACATCTTCTCAGTGAATGGATGAAACCAAAGATGAACAAGCTGCTGAGAAAGTGCTCAAATTAATCCTTCCATCACCATCTATCAAAAAAGGGGGAAGGAGGAAACTACACATGGTTGTCAACGCTTTATAAGTTAAATGGACCCTTACCTGTTTCAAGAGTAGCCTTACAGAAGACTTTGATTAATTCAGGGCCATAGTACCCTGCTAGAAAAATGAGGGAATAATGAACAGACAATAAATAAATAAATAAATAAATAATGAATGAATGAATGAATGAAATCAGTCAAAACATTTGATACCTGCCTTTCTCATCTGTAAAACACAATAATGAAGGATGGCAATGTCAAGAGAGTAGTGAGGGCTGCAGCGAGTCGGAGGATTTATACAGCACAGAGCTTGGCATTAGTAGCCAATAAATGTTAGCTCTCCTTTCACATCACCTCTTATCTTCAGTATTTATAGCTGTGTCACCTTGAAAATATTACTATCTTCCATGCACACTCCTTGGATAAGGCTATCCAAACAAAGCACCACGGTAAGCCCATGGCGGAAGATTGCATGAAGGATGCTTTGTTACTGCTGTTAAACTGTAAATATAGAAAGATTTTTTAAAATTGATTATTGTGCTGCTGTTGTATATGTGTGGTGTACGGCTATGTGAATGTGCAGGTGTGCGTGCCTATGAGCACATGCACACATGTACACACACAGTGAGAGAGAGAGAGAGAGAGAGAGGAAGTCAAGAAGGTATCTTCCTTGACTACTTTTTCCTTCTTAATTAATTTTCTATTGATTGTATATATGTTGTGTGTGTGACAGAGAAAGGAAGAGAAGAGAGGTGGGGGCAGAGGATAAGAGATGTTTATATATACATATATATATATATATACATGTGTGTATGTGTGTGTGTGTGTGTGTGTGTGTGTGTATGTGAGTAAAGTTGTGGTGTGTCAGATTACTTGAGGACAATTACTTTAGGAATGTGTCATCCCTTTCCAGTTTGAGTTTCTGGCATAGAATTCAGGTCATTAGACTTATATGTCATGTGCCTTTATCTACTGGGTCATCTTGCAGGCCCTGCACCTTATTTTACTGAACCCGAAGCTTTCCATTTGCCTTGACTGGCTTGCTAGCAAGTTCATGGGTTCTAACTGTGTTCCACAGCACTTCGAGTATAGGCGTGTTCAGCTGTGTCCAGTTTCTATGTGGTTTCTGTGGATTTAAACTTAGACTCCCTTACTTTTGCAGCAAGTACTATTACTCACCGAGCCGTCTCCTCAGTCTCTAAATAAGAAGATAAAGTACTTTGTGAGGAAGGACATCATTTAACTTGAGAGAAATGCACTGGGGAGGAAATGGGGGGCATTTTTCTATATGGTATATATAGTGAATGGCTGAGGATGCTGCTAGCATTTAGAAGCTGGCATCCAAGGATGCCAAACAGGTAAAGAATATAGAAACACTGTCACTGTATGGAATTATCCTATCTTAGCTGGCAGTTGTGGGGCAAGTGGAGCTGTGTCACCAGACAGAGAAACTAGTAAGGTTGAGCAGATTGAGGAATCCTGTCAATTCTTTCTCATAATTGAGAACAGTGGGCATTTGAATCTTCTCCTGTCCAGAATCTCGTCCTGGAGCATGTGACCGTTACAACCCACTAAGAGGTCCATAAGAACTGGTCACATAGCTTAGAACCTAAAGCTCTCCATACTAATGAGGTATCTCGATGGGCCCGCCTTGAGGCTTTAGGCAATAAGCTTCCCTTTATGGACATTCCTTCCTGCAGAAGCTATTTAATCACTAGACCACCCTGAGTAAGGCCTAAGTGCTCTTTTCCACCATGAATAAACACTTTGTTCAAGCTGGGAATGTCTCTCGCCTCCAGGGCAACCATAGGGAAAAACCTTTGCTACCAACCCTCTCAGCCTGTCTCCTGCAGAAAGCCCTCCTGTGCTCATGACACTCACCCTGAGCTAAGCCAGACCCCTCCTCGACCTGCCTTAGCCCTGGCCTTGGGCTCATCTCAGGCCTGAGGGGTCCCATTTCTCAACTCCTCAAGGTTCCCAGCCGTGTCTGGGTGTCCATGAGTTTGAGAACCACAGTCACGCTCCTATCCTGAGCCATTTCTCACCTGAAGAAACATGGGCTGTGGTCCCCATCTTAGGCTAAGTTCCACCTCCGCCGAACAGTGGTCATGGGAACCGGTAGCCTAGCACCCCTGTGTTTCATCTCTCTGATCAGAGACCCTGCACCCCAGCGGTAAGGCAGAACACAGAACCACACCAGTCACCTCTCCATTGAGAAACACGTATTTTCTCAATCTTATCTCCTGTAGAGGGCTCAGAAAGATGAAGCCAACTGATGAAAGTGGCAGAATAAGTTAGCATTGACGCTGGAACTAAACTTTGAATCGATCACACTACAGGGACTTCCAGTTCTTTGCAATTGCCATCAACAGGGAAAAACAAAGCTATACTCTATAACAGTGGCGGCACTTGCTGCTCAAAGGCATAAGCTTCCCAAGAGAATCTGAAAGTGTGCTTTCTTGCTCCTTATCTTGAAAAGATCAAGAAAAAGAATGTTTCTTTTCCATGAATAATAATATATTAGCTTTCTTCACTATCTCTGTTACAGTGACTGGTTGGTCCCCTAGAAGACACTATTAAAGACATGAAGGGCTCATTCTCCTCCCATGGGCTCAGTCATTTATAAAGATTAAGACCTTTTTTTCTACTTGTCTTATAATCATAGCATGTCATGCATGCATGTCAGGGTGAATGTCTAAGAAATCACGACACTTCCAGTCATCTCTAATCATAATGGCAAGAAACAGCTCAATTACTTCTGATGAACTACATTCAAGCTCAACTCACGCTAGTCTATTTTTACATTTGTAGAGCATCTAATGGTTGCAGGTCCCTGTGATAGATGCTGGCACACTTAGATGACTCAGACACAGCACTTGGCCTCCAGGTACTTAAGTCATGAGGGAATAAGAAAATCTAAGTAGATCATTTCAATGTGTTGTAGCTAGTATTATGACAGCAGGGGAATTACAGGTTTATAGAGTAAACCTAAGTATGAAATTGACTTTGATTAGGTGTGTAAGTACTTTGAATGATACAGATACACCAGCTTCCTAAAGCTAACAAGACGAACAAAGTTAATTATAATCAAAAGGAATATATGCAAGCACCAATGTGTATATTTGCCTGTTTCAAATGTGTACATCTTATTTAGGATGAATGCAAAGTAAGATTATCTTGAGAATTGCCTAAATACGACTTGTGTGCCTTTTAGATGATATTGAAGTTCTTTAGCCATCAGTTGCCTCAGTTGGGAAGCATGCAATACCCATGGTATCTAGCGCTGGACATTGTCAGAAAGGAGTAAAATAATATCTATGAAATCTGTGTAAGTCGTATGAGTGACAGTGAGATTAACCCTTCACCATACCACTCCCTTTCCAGGAACACTGTATGTCTGAACTCATTATAGTTGAAAGGATAATTTGACTCATTTTGCAATTGGAGTATTAGTGAAAGTGACATCTATCCCAAGCAGCTGTGGTGGGTATCCTTCCCTCACAATTTCTTTGTTTGTGCAGCAGCCTTGGGGACTGTGTCTCCCAAATGGCATTAACTACACATGGGAATACAGCTGTACAATCTATATAGGACTTGGTTTAAATGGGAAACAAAGTTTTTTGTCTTTGCTAAGGTTTTAATGCATTTCTGCTTCATGGCCTATATAACACTGACTAATTCATGAAACAGATGAATTGCTATTCTGAGGTGTACTGAGATAGGTAAATGGTTTCACTATCTGGTGGCCTTGAGGTATTTATTGCATTTCAGCGAAGTCACCGCTCAGTGGTCTTTAGGGTGTTCATAGGACTCTTCGGAGTCAGACATGGCAGGTCCTGCCTGAACTCCCACCACTTTGGAGACTAAAGCAGAAGGATCATGAGTTCAGGGTCAACATAGGTACATAATACGTTTGAGGCCATTTTGAGGATTCAACAAGCTGAAGCTAGCCTGAGCTACATAATGGCTCTTCCCTAAAGTGAGCAAAACAACAAAACCAAAATCTCTGTTCAGCAGGCCTTACATAATCTATCTTCTATTTCCAATCTTTGTCTCCCTTCATTAAACATTAATGTTAGCCTGCATTTCTGAAATGTGTTCTCAGCTGTCACCATGTGCCTATTCCACTAAAATCGATACTCTACACAGATGATGGATGCCTATGTGACAATTTTATTCCTATCAGGAGCCAGCAGCTTTAAAAGTGTCTTAGCCATTCAACCAAGATGTTGGTCACCAATGAAAAGCTTTCTGGCTTCTGCGGAGGAGATTGTTACTTATGGGGAATTACCAAAATGTATACTCCAAGTAAATGAACTCTTAACATTGTCTGGTTTATCATAACTAAAGGCCTTTCAAACCCTTATCAAAGTAGCCACTCTTTTTCTTATAAGATTTTATTGTCTGTATGCTTGGTAGTTGAAAAATATAGTATGTTATTAAAAATATATTATTACAAGATCTTAGAATGCTCTTGAAATGTCAGCTTACCTGTTCTGCAAGCTGACTTGAATAAGAATTAACAGATGGTTTACCTCCTTGAGTAACTTGCAGGCATTGACACTTATGAAAAATAGCTTTATTAAAATCTAGTCATAAGAAAAGAAAAAATGAAAACAGGAAGAAAGAAAGGGGGGATGGGCAAAAATACAATTAAAATGCATTTCATTATAATCAAATGCTTTATACACAATCTGTTTATAGGATACATAAATTTGAGCTTCATGAAACGGTCTTTCATACTCAGTAAAGTGACTATAGAAGAAATGACCATGCAGGGGACATAACTGGCAGAGCACTTGCCTAGTGTGTAAAATGTCTAGTGTTTGATCCCTATTACCATATAAACCTGGGAGAGTGGTACACATCTGTAATTCCAGAACTTGGGAGGTAGAGGTAGAGGCAGGAGGATCAGAAATTGAAGGTTATCTCTGGCTGTATAGAGAATTTGAGGCTAGTCTGTAGTGCATGATATCTGTCTTACAAAGCAGAAGAAAGAAAGAAGGAAAGGAAGAAAGAAAGAAAGAAAGAAAGAAAGAAAGAAAGAAAGAAAGAAAGAAAGAAAGAAAGAAAGAAAGAAAGAAAGAAAGAAAGAAAGAAAGGAGGGAAGGAAGAAAGGAAGGAAGAAAGGAAGAAAGGAAGGAAGGAAGAGAAAAGAAAGTCATGAACTACAGTAAGAGCTGATGAACATTTACAGAAATTGGAGTCCTAATACACTGTTAGTAGGCGTGAAAAACAATGTAACCACTCTAGAAAACAGTTTACAATTACTTACAAATTAGGACTACAGTTACTATAGACACAAGTCTTCCCTTAGATATAGAAAAGAAGAAATAAAAATGTGTTTATATAAAATCACACATTATTCATAATAGTAAAAATTAGAGGTCTATTAATAAAATATGCAAATAATAGTAAAAGAAGTCCATTAATGGATGGATAGATAAACAAGATGTGGCATCTTTATACCATAAGCCTCAAAACAGACTGATGGAAAAGCATCTCTGAAACTTGAATAACTATACCAGGAGAGAGAAGATGTGAAAGGCCATCTATAGCATTGCATTTTTATGCACATGAAACAAGTTTTATCATAGCCATGAGGGACTAGGGAAAAAGAACATGGGAAGTAATTACTAAAGGATACAGGACTTCTTTGGGAATGATCACTAAGACAAAATTAAATGTAGAGATGAGGGAAGTAGAGAAAAGTTGATCGATTGGCACTGAGTTCAATAATTCAGGTGACTTCAGACAATAATTAGGGACTGAACATTTCAAAAACATAGGCATTTATTTTTAACCATAAAAGTTACAAATGTTTAAGAAAATGCGTGTAGCACGATTTGAACTCTATTTTGATAAACAATCAAGGCTCTCACTCTGACTGGATTGAGTCATGCCCAAAGCACCCTCTAACCAAGCCAGTCAGAGCATTAAGAGACATGGTAAATTAAGAAAGAGAAGAGCCATCTTGACTGAGAAGCTGTAGTGATTCTCCAGTCTGGTGGTCTAGAGGGAATAAAGGCGAGAAGGTGAAAAACTAGTTAGTACAAGTGCAAACATGCATCCTCTCTGCTTCCTGACCCCTACTGTGGCACCTGTTGGTGAGTGGTCCAAAGTTTCTAAAAGAAAGCAATCTAAGCCAACCAAGGAAAGCAAACCAGTGAGCAGCCTTCTTTAGTTCCTGCCTCCAGTGTTTCTATGCTGGCTTCTCTCAATGATGACTTATAATCTGTTAGTTAAAATCAACCCCTTCCTGGCTTTTATCACAATAACAGCAAACTTGAGCAGTATTTAAGTTGGTCAGTAGAGGTTTTTTTGCTACCACGACAAAAATGTATGAATAATTAAAATAGTACAAGAGACGTGAGGTCTTTCTTTGTTGTAACTCTTACAATGTATTTGGGAAACATTTGAATTGCTTTGGTGAGGGGACGCAGATTGGAAAAGTCCTATTTAGGATGATGTAAGCGAGCAATTCTGATGGACATGGAGAAGAGGAGAATGCGGATAGGGATATGGGCAGTAACAATTGTACTCATGAGGTCTCTAAGAGGAAGAAGGACTTGGTCAGCTATTGTACTAGGAACTATTCAGATTATGTTGTGGCAGAACATGTGAATATTTGTACATGTCCTGGGACTTTCTGTAAGGCTGAGTTTAGAGATAATAGACTAATTAATTTTTTTTGCCAATTTATTTTTTTATTCGATATAATTTATTTACATTTCAAATGATTTCCCCTTTTCTAGCCCCCCCCCACTCCCCGAAAGTCCCGTAAGCCCCCTTCTCTTCCCCTGTCCTCCCTCCCACCCCTTCCCACTTCCCCGTTCTGGTTTTGCCTAATACAGTTTCACTGAGTCTTTCCAGAACCAGGGGCCACTCCTCCTTTCTTCTTGTATCTCATTTGATGTGTGGATTATGTTTTGGGTATTCAAGTTTTCTAGGTTAATAACCACTTATTAGTGAGTGCATACCATGATTCACCTTTTGAGTCTGGGTTACCTCACTTAGTATGATGTTCTCTAGCTCCATCCATTTGCCTAAGAATTTCATGAATTCATTGTTTCTAATGGCTGAATAGTACTCCATTGTATAGATATACCACATTTTTTGCATCCACTCTTCTGTTGAGGGATACCTGGGTTCTTTCCAGCATCTGGCAATTATAAATAGGGCTGCTATGAACATAGTAGAGCATGTATCCTTATTACATGGTGGGGAATCCTCTGGGTATATGCCCAGGAGTGGTATAGCAGGATCTTCTGGAAGTGAGGTGCCCAGTTTTCAGAGGAACCGCCAGACTGATTTCCAGAGTGGTTGTACCAACTTGCAACCCCACCAGCAGTGGAGGAGTGTCCCTCTTTCTCCACAGCCTCTCCAACACCTGCTGTCTCCTGAATTTTTAATCTTAGCCATTCTGACTGGTGTAAGATGAAATCTTAGGGTTGTTTTGATTTGCATTTCCCTAATGACTAATGAAGTTGAGCATTTTTTAAGATGCTTCTCTGCCATCCGAAGTTCTTCAGGTGAGAATTCTTTGTTTAACTCTGTACCCCATTTTTAATAGGGTTGTTCGGTTTTCTGGAATCTAACTTCTTGAGTTCTTTATATATATTGGATATTAGCCCTCTATCTGATGTAGGATTGGTGAAGATCTTTTCCCAATTTGTTGGTTGCCGATCTGTCCTCTTGATGGTGTCCTTTGCCTTACAGAAACTCTGTAACCTTATGAGGTCCCATTTGTCAATTCTTGCTCTTAGAGCATACGCTGTTGGTGTTCTGTTCAGAAACTTTCTCCCTGTACCGATGTGCTCAAGGGTCTTCCTCAGTTTCTTTTCTATTAGCTTCAGAGTGTCTGGCTTTATGTGGAGGTCCTTGATCCATTTGGATTTGAGCTTAGTACAAGGAGACAAGGATGGATCAATTCCCATTCTTCTGCATGCTGACCTCCAGTTGAACCAGCACCATTTGTTGAAAAGGCTATCTTTTTTCCATTGGATGTTTTCAGCCTCTTTGTCGAGGATCAAGTGGCCATAGGTGTGTGGGTTCATTTCTGGATCTTCAATCCTGTTCCATTGATCCTCCTGCCTGTCACTGTACCAATACCATGCAGTTTTTAACACTATTGCTCTGTAGTATTGCTTGAGGTCAGGGATACTGATTCCCCCAGATTTTCTTTTGTTGCTGAGAATAGTTTTAGCTATCCTGGGTTTTTTGTTGTTCCAGATGAATTTGATAATTGCTCTTTCTAACTCTGTGAAGAATTGAGTTGGGATTTTGATGGGTATTGCATTGAATCTGTATAGTGCTTTAGGCAAAATGGCCATTTTAACTATATTGATTCTACCGATCCATGAGCATGGGAGGTTTTCCCATTTTTTGAGGTCTTCTTCCATTTCCTTCTTCAGAGTCTTGAAGTTCTTGTCATACAGATCTTTCACATGTTTGGTAAGAGTCACCCCAAGATACTTTATACTGTTTGTGGCTATTGTGAAGGGGGTCATTTCCCTAATTTCTTTCCCAGCCTGCTTATCCTTTGAGTATAGGAAGGCCACTGATTTGCTGGAGTTGATTTTATAACCTGCCACTTTGCTGAAGTTGTTTATCAGCTGTAGGAGCTCTCTAGTGGAGTTCTTTGGGTCACTTAGGTAGACGATCATGTCGTCTGCAAATAATGATAGTTTGACTTCTTCCTTTCCAATTTGTATCCCTTTGACTTCCTTATGTTGTCGAATTGCCCGAGCTAGTACCTCAAGTACAATATTGAAAAGATAAGGAGAAAGGGGGCAGCCTTGTCTGGTCCCTGATTTCAGTGGGATTGCTTCAAGTTTCTCTCCATTTAGTTTGATGCTGGCTACCGGTTTGCTGTATATTGCTTTTACTATGTTTAGGTATGGGCCTTGAATTCCTGTTCTCTCCAAGACTTTAAGCATGAAGGGATGCTGAAATTTGTCAAATGCTTTTTCAGCATCCAATGAAATGACCATGTGGTTTTGTTCTTTGAGTTTGTTTATATAGTGGATTGTATTGATGGATTTCCGTATGTTGAACCAACCCTGCATTCCCGGGATAAAGCCCACTTGATCATGGTGGATGATCGTTTTGATGTGTTCTTGGATTCGGTTGGCAAGAATTTTATTGAGTATTTTTGCATCTATGTTCATAAGGGAAATTGGTCTGAAGTTCTCTTTCTTTGTTGGATCTTTGTGTGGCTTTGGTATCAGCGTAATTGTGGCTTCGTAGAAGGAATTGGGTAGTGTTCCTTCTGTTTCTATTTTGTGGAATAGTTTGAAGAGTATTGGTGTTAACTCTTCTTTGAAGGTCTGATAGAATTCTGCACTGAAACCATCTGGTCCTGTGCTTTTTTTGGTTGGAAGACTTTCTATGACTCCTTCTATTTCTTTAGGCATTATGGGACTGTTTAGATGGTCTAGTTGGTCCTGATTTAATTTTGGTATTTGGTATCTGTCAAGGAAATTGTCCATTTCCTCCAGATTCTCCAGTTGTGTTGAGTATAGGCTCTTGTAGTAGGATATGATGATTTTTTGGATTTCCTCAGTTTCCGTTGTTATATCTCCCTTTTCATTTCTAAGTTTGTTAATTTGGATACTTTCTCTGTGCCCTTTGGTCAGTCTGGCTAAGGGTTTATCTATCTTGTTGATTTTCTCAAAGAACCAGCTCCTGGTTTTGTTGATTTTTTGTATGGTTCTCTTTGTTTCTACTTGATTGATTTCGGCCCTGAGTTTGATGATTTCCTGCCTTCTACTCCTCCTGGGCGAAATAGCTTCTTTTTGTTCTAGGGCTTTCAGGTGTGTCATTAAGCTGGTAATGTATGCTCTCTCCATTTTCTTTTTGGAGGCACTCAGGGCTATGAGGTTTCCTCTTAGCACTGCTTTCATTGTGTCCCATAGATTTGGGTATGTTGTGTTTTCATTTTCATTGTGTTCTAAAAAGTCTTTAATTTCTTTCTTTATTTCTTCCTTGACCAAGGTATCATTGAGTAGAGTATTGTTCAGTTTGCACGTGTATGTGGGTTTTCTGTTGTTTCTGTTGCTATTGAAGACCACTTTTACTCCATAGTGATCAGATAGGAGGCATGGGATTAGTTCTATCTTCTTATATTTGTTGAGGTCTGTCTTGTGACCAATTATATGGTCGATTTTGGAGAAGGTACCATGAGGTGCTGAGGAAAAGGTATATTCTTTTGTTTTAGGATAGAATGTTCTATATATATCTGTTAAATCTAATTGGTCCAAAGCTTCAATTAATTTCATTGTGTCCCTGTTTAGTTTCTGTTTTCCTGATCGGTCCATTGAGGAAAGTGCAGTGTTGAAGTCACCCACAATTATTGTGTTAGGTGCAATGTGTGCTTTTAGTTTTAATAAAGTTTCTTTTACGAAAGAGTGTGCCCTTGCATTTGGGGCATAGATGTTCAGGATTGACAGTTCTTCTTTTTGTATTTTTCCTTTGACCAGCAAGAAGTGTCCCTCAGGGTCCCTTTTGATGACTTTGGGTTGAAAGGCAATTTTATCTGATATTAAAATGGCTACTCCAGCTTGTTTCCTGAGACCATTTGCTTGTAAAATTGTCTTCCAGCCTTTTACTCTAAGGTAGTGTTTGTCTTTGACCCTGAGGTGTGTTTCCTGTAAGCAGCAAAATGTAGGGTCCTGTTTACGTATCCAGTCAGTTAGTCTGTGTCTTTTTATTGGGGCATTAAGTCCATTGATGTTAAGAGATATTAAGGAATAGTGATTGTTACTTCCTATCATTTTTGACGTTATTTTTTAAATTTGAATGCTTATCTTCTTTTGGGTTTGATGAAAGGTTACTATCTTGCTTTTTCCAGGGTGAAGTTTCCCTCCTTGCATTGGTGTTGTCCTCCTATTATCCTTTTTAGGGCCGGGTTTGTGGATAGATATTGGGTAAACTTGGTTTTGTCATGAAATATCTTAGTTTCTCCATCTATGGTGATTGAGAGTTTTGCTGGATATAGTAGTTTTGGTTGGCATTTGTGTTCTCTTAGAGTCTGCATGAGATCTGCCCAGGACCTTCTAGCCTTCATAGTCTCAGGTGAAAAGTCTGCTGTGATTCTGATAGGTCTTCCTTTATATGTTACTTGGCCTTTTTCTCTTACTGCCTTTAGTATTCTTTCTTTGTTTAGAACATTTGGTGTTTTGATTATTATGTGACGGGAAGTATTTCTGTTCTGGTCCAGTCTGTTTGGAGTTCTGTAGGCTTCTTGTATATTCATGGGCATCTCTCTCTTTAGGTTAGGGAAGTTTTCTTCCATAATTTTATTGAAGATATTTGCTGGTCCTTTAAGTTGTAAATCTTCACTCTCACCTATGCCTATAATCCTTAGGTTTGGTCTTCTCATTGTGTCCTGGATTTCCTGGATATTTTGGGTTACAAGCTTTTTGCATTTTGCATTTTCTTTAACTGTTGAGTCCATGGTTTCTATGGAATCTTCAGCATCTGAGATTCTTTCTTCTATCTCTTGTATTCTGTTGTTGATGTTTGCATCTCTGTCCCCGGATTTCTTCCCAAGGCTTTCTATCTCCAAAGTTGTCTCCCTTTGAGTTTTCTTAGTTGTTTCTACTTCTGATTTTAGATCCTGGATGGTTTTGCTTAGCTCCTTCACTTGCATGTTTGTGTTTTCCTGTAATTCTTTAAGAGATTTTTGTGTTTCCTTTTTCATGACCTCAGCCTGTTGACCAAAGTTCTCCTGTATTTCTTTAAGAGATTTTTGTGTTTCGTCTTTCATGACCTCAGCCTGTTGACCAAAGTTCTCCTGTATTTCTTTAAGTGTTTTTTGCATTTCCTCCTTGTTGGCTTTTGTATTCTCCTGGATTTCTTTCAATGATTTTTGTGTTTCCCTTGCAAGGGCTTCTAACTTTTGATCCATTTTCTCCTGAATTTCTTTAAGTATGTCCTTCATGTGTTCCTGTACCAGCATCATGACCAGTAAATTTAAATCGAAATCTTGTTTTACTGGTGTGATGGGGTATCCAGGACATGTTGGTAGAGGAGAATTGGGTTCAGATGTTGCCATATTGCCTTGATTTCTGTTAGTGACGTTCCTGCGTTTGCCTTTTGCCATCTAGTTCTCACTGGTGTTAGTTTGTCTTGTCAGTGCTGGACTCACCAGTGCAAGCTGCCCCTTCCCAGTTGGCCTCTGGTGCACAGCTTACCTCCTGCACTGCTTGTAGACAGGGTGCTGCTGCCCAGGCTGTTCAGATCCCAAAGCAGGCACCCGAAGGCTCCTGCTGGGGCCAGCTGGATTCACTGGAGCACACTGACTTCTCCCAGCTGGCCTCCCGGAAGCCCAGCTAGCCACTTGCAGGACTTGGAGATGTCGTGCTGCCGCCCAGGCTGATCTGGATCCAGAAACGGAGGGAGTAGAGCTGAGGGCTGCTGCCTGAGGCCTTGCCCCAGATTGTGTCTGTGGAGCAGATGGAGCCCGTGTGCACACCCAGGGAGTGCCGATGGTGTATGCTGCTGTGATCTCCCCTGTGTTCCGCTCACTCAGCTGGGCAGCCGATCCGCCAACCGGGCTGTCGCACACAAGGTTAGCCTGGCCGCCCAGTCCCTGAGTCCAGGCAAAAGCCTGGGAGGCCAAGGTCCGAGCAAAGTTCCCCTAGGGCTATGACTGTTAATTGGGTCCGCTAGGTGACTAGGATGGCAGGGCATGCGCGCCCGCGCTCCCTGAAAGCGCCGGGAGAGTCTGCTGTGCTAACAATCCCCTGGGCGGGTTGACTCACAGATGGCCCACCAAGCCGCCCAGTCCTTGGGGTCAGTCCTGTGCCTTTTGGGACCTCGACCCTCGCTTTGTTAGCCTCAGGCTATGCCTGTTACAGTTCTGCCCGCCAGAGCTCTCTGTCGTCCTGCAGGCAAAATGGCGGTGGCACGCGCGCAGGCCTGGGCAAAAAAACCCCTGGCTGGGTTGGCACCCCCCCGATGGCCCCCCCACCTGCCCAGGGCCTGGGTGCAGGCCAACGCCCGTCGGGCTTAGACCACCGCAGTGTTGGCCTCGGATTATGTTTGTGTACCTCAGTCTGTCCGATCCCCGGAGTCAGGAACCAAGATGGATGCACCTATCCTGACTGGTGGGAGGCCGAGTTCTGAAGTGGCTTCCGTGCAGGAAAGGCGCTGCACAACCGCAGCTGCTTGCCGCCCGGCTGGTCAGCGAAGGTCAGTGGTCGTGGGTGCAGGGCCTAACTGGTCCCTGTGTCGCCCTGGCTCCACTGCTGATGGCCCTTCAGCTGGACCAGCTACTGCTGCACTCGACTAATTAATTTTGTGGGGAAAATTTCAAAGCAGCCCAGACACATATTTTGCTGGCTCCTTTCATGGTAGTATTCTATGAGAATTCTGAGCAAAAAAACTAAGGGCTGGAAAAAATGTGATTTGAAAAGAAGAGTATATAAAGTTATAGACAAGGAAAGTGTGGCTACTAAAAACAATCTAAGAACTTCAAACAGTGACTATTGAACGATATTTGGGGGATATCTTAGGAATTTGTCTGAATTCTACCTACCGCGTATTCAAGCATGTGAAGGTTTTGAAAATTCATTTGAAGTAATTTGTTTCATAAAATAAAGTTCCCAGAAAAAGAAAGTCCATAGCTATGTTATAATTACACAAGGCCGAATGGCTGAACTTCATGATTATGGAGAGTTGAATGTTGCAGATGAGAGCCAAATTAACTTTGGGTTATTTTTAATCCCTTTGAAAGCCATCCAGGTAAGGACAGATGCTGTAATTCATGTGTGCAGCAGCCATGTCATTCCAGAAGACAGATTTCACAGCACTCTTCGTCATCCGTGAACGAGATCAAGTCAGTTAAAAGTCCAGAATGAATAATGAAGGAGGCCCCAGGCCCTACTCCCAGATGGGAGCTATAGTTGCTTAAGGGCTTCTGGAGGGGAGAGTAGCTTTTCTTTCAGGAAAGAACACCAGACCTTGTTTGTGAAACACTAGTTTCAGGATATGAACACTAGACTATTCCCTAGTGGTTACAGAAAAACTCACATGCATTTGGGCAGCACTACTGGGATCCAGTAGCTCAGTGAATAGCTACATCCACACATAGAGATATACATATATATACACATCATATACATGAAAATATACATATGAATGACATAAAGGTGTGAAAGATATGTTTGGGGGCCCAGAAGTCTCCTGGGAGGGATAAGGGGTAGGTATGGTGAAGATATTTCATACACATATATGAAAGTTTCTTATAAGAGAGAGGTCATACGTATCAGAACTGCAAATGTAGAGCTGCCCAAGTTTATTGGAGTCCAGGTGATTCTATCATGTGCCTCAGATGCTAGATATTGAACTTTAGGGTTTGATGTGCAATATGTTAGATTTGGGTCTTTCTTTGGTCTGAAATTTTTCAGCTGGCCATGTAACCATTTCTGTATTTTGGGATGTGAATGCTTATTCTGCATAATTGTATATTGAAAGTACGTAACTTATTTTTTGTATGGTATAAGAATTCAGTTAAAATATGGCCTTGAGTCTCAGAAGAGAGTTTGGACTTTTGAATACTATTAGGACTATTAGAGACTATGAAGACTTTTATATACAAACTAAGTGCATTTTTAATGAGAGAAAAATGAGACTTTAGGGGACAACACTGGAATGTTGTGATGTAAGGTGTTGTGTAACATGCTTAGACATAAAGTTGATAAAAAATGGAGTTCTGATTAATATCATCAACTTGACTGGATTTAAAAGAATCACAGAAACACACATGATGATTCTAGAAGTTTGTAGCCAAAATGGTTTATCTAAGAAGGGAAGAATCACCCTAAATCTTCCTCCTGTTCCCATCCTCCAGCCTTGCCACCTCCCCCAACAGAGAAAAATTATCTCATTGTGGAAGCTATAGAGTGTCATAGTGTGTCCCACAGCATACCCTTTTGTCACGTATCTTTATTTGCAAATTGCAATGACTCATTAGTCCAGTAGGAGGCCTCTGGCTTCTGCTACTTTGTTGATACTGGAACCTCACTGGGACTCGTCTACCATATCCTATTGTTGCCCTATTTCACAGAGATCCTGTAATTTTAGATCTGTAGGACCAGCTCCTTTGTACATTTTAACAGTTCATCTCATATCCTCAGAGCTGGCTCACCTGTACCCCCCTAAACACAAACACACACACACACACACACACACACACACACACATCATCAGGGTCAGCTCTACTGTGCTGCCCTGGTGAGGTGCAGAGCTTGTTCTCCTGAGTGCTGTAGCAGGTAAGGGGCAGGGCCAGATCTGCTCTGATGACCTCAGAGCCAACTCTCTTGACTACCATAGGTGCAAGGATAAGTATTATGTTTTTGATGCATCCTTCTGAAGAGTTTCTTCACTACATTTATGTGATTGCCATGCCTTAACTATAAATAAGATTATATAAGTTTTAATAGTAATGACAAAACCACAATTTTCCTCATACATGCATACACACACACACACACACACACACACACACACACACACACGCACACGCACAGAATTTTAGCTGTTCCTTCTTAACATTTCCCTGGACCACTTCTAAGAGTTAGGGTGATGAAAGAATCATTATATGTGCCGAGACAGAAAATTACATAAAATCCCTAAGCAATAACCCTGAGGAGAAGGCGTAACTTTAAAATTTTCAAATGCCTATTTTTAATGATGGTCCTTAAACATTTTAAGCCCACAACCCACCAGAGAAAGGAGAAAAGAAAGGATATGGGAGAAGTTGGCCTGTTTAGAACTCCTGACTGGTTTGTTTGTATGTTTGTTTGTTTGTTTGTTTTGAAGTTGGCAATTCAGTTAAAAATATAAGCAGAGGCAGCTTGATCCAGTCGCAAATACTTCATGGATACACCAGCAGTCCAGAATGATAGAGCCAGGAAAGCAAACATGAATCAGCAGTGGTGGTACTACCCAGCAGAGACAGCCAGGCCTCAGCATCAGCAGGAGCGTCCAGGAGGAATACCAGAATTTTTTGGTTGTGGCTCTCTTAGGGAAGCAAAGATCAGCAAAGATGAGAGACCCGTAAGCATTGCACAGATATCTCTATAAGCAAGCGCAGCTCAGTCTCCATCACCATTCATCAAGTGCTATTTCTACCCTCCAAATACCATGTGTCCGCCATAGTTCTTGCCCCAGCATGTCTGTCTCAGCTGGCATCCCTCTGCAATCAGCCCAAGTCCTCGGAAGCGGCAAGAAACTGCAGCACACCTCCACCTCTCTTTCTGGAATCCCAACAAGTGCAGCTCAAATGTGCACTGTAAGGTGGACCAATACATGCATGCTGTTAGCAAAGAATCCTTCATCACATGTCCTTTTACATGCTTGCTTTAGCAGAACATCCTTTCTCCTGTGTCTGCTTCAGTGAAACGTTCCTTCACGTGTCTGCCTTAGTCTTTCACATGTGTCTGCTTTAACGAAACAGTCCTTCACATGTTTGTTCCAACAAAACACCACCCAACACAATTGACTTTCTAAAGAATCCTTAAAGTTTCCACTTCAAGCAGGTATAGTTAAACAGATAATTATATAATGTTATTAGAAGTATAATTTTCTTTTTGAGAGCTATTGAAAAATTCGTGCCAGCTTATAAATTTACAAGTGTTTGATTTGTTAACTAAAATCAATATATGACCACACCTTTGTACAATCCACTTTCCTATTTTACTGTTAGTTCATTCACAGTGATAATGACCTAAGCCCTTAGTTACTATAATTTTTTTTCATGATGCAAAACCCTATTTGGGGGCTGGAGACATAGCTAAATTGTAAAGATCATGTGTTGCTCTCACAAAAGATATTGATTTGGCTCCCATATTGTGGCTTACAATCATTCCAGGAACTTTGACACTTTCTGAACTCCAAGAGCAAGTGCATGGTGATCATACATACATAGAGGCAAAAAATTATATACATAAAATAACATTTAAAATAAAACATAAGAAAGTATGTGGAAAATCAAAATCAGAGCCAGAGTGCCCAGTCATTGCCAAAATCTACCTGCTCAAAATGAATGTTTTGAAACAAAAAATCTGGTGGTTTTAAGTTCAGAATCCAGTGAATCAGAATCAATAGTCCTTTCTGCACTGGAAGAGACTTTAAATCATCTAACCCAATGTGAACATATTTAAACAGAAGAAGTCAAATATAGTGTGATTGGTCTAAGTGGACTGAACAGTGAGTGGCTGTGTGATAAGTAACAATTGCATCATGCTTCCCCAAGAAAGAAGCAGCCAGAGTGAGTTCTTTTAAGCTTTGGGAACATTCAAATGGCTAATATAGGTAATAACAGTGTTCAGAAATAGCTTCTCACATCGAAAGACTTAATATGTCCTTTCTCAGTGTGGAGGACGTGACTTCGAGTCTATTTTTATCTATGAACAAAAGAGACCTAGATTCTCTGTATAGTATCTCACCTTGATCTTTAACAAAAAATAGTACTGAATATTGGAGGAAATTTTTTTACTCATTCTAGAGCTAGATAATAAATATAGACAGTACTAGTGTACTTGGATTTATCCTGGAGCTTTACATTACATACTATAATATATGTTGTTGGTTTGCTGGTCAGAAAATAATAGTGGCTGTCATGTTACAAACAAATTTCTTCACTTCCACCATATGTTGTCACAACTAAAAACTAGTATAAATTCATTAATAAATGATCATGACACATTTGGGACAGATCAGCTTTTATTACTTCCTACTAGAGAATAGTGTGCTTTATTATACATTTTGTTGTATGGTTGTTTTCCTTGGATCTAAATCAGACTCACAAAAAACTTAGGAAGCTCATCAAACTGACAAGACTTGCAGGACCTCTCCTCAGGGGTGAGATATTAATAAGAGAAAGGGGTCTTCTCTAGCACAGCTACCTATGAACTGTATAACGGTTTTTGAGTCCTCATCCATGCTTGGTGGGTTTTTGGGTGGTACAGGTGCCTGAGCCACGTATGCTTTTAGTTAGCAACTTGGAGAGAAAGGGTTTATTTCACTCACAGTTTCATTTAACAACTCATCGTCAAAAGCAGTGAGGGCAGGAACCTGGAAGCAGGAGGTGATGCAGAGGCCATGGAGGGATGCTGCTTACTAAGTTGCTCCCCATGGCTTGCTCAGCTTGCTTCCTTAAGGAACCCAGGACCACTAGCCCAGGGATGGCACCTCACAATAGTCTAGGCCCTCCTCTATTAATCACTAATTAAGAAAATGCTTTACAGGTCTGTCTACAACCTCATCTTGTAGAGGCATTTTTTTTTTCAACTGAAGGTCCCTCCTCTCGGATGACTTTAGCTTATGCCAAGATGACATATTATCCTGCATATGCACCCACAAATAATCCCTCACTTGTGCTCCTAAAAGCGAGACCTGAAAACCCACTGATACACCAAGCTAGACTTGTGTGAAATAATTCTATTGCTCTGTTATCGGTAGCCTATGTGGCATAAATAGATGTTTATATATGCCTCTGGAGGAAAGGCATGCAACACTTTCTCATACATGGATATAAGGTACTCTGATCATACCCACTCTTTTCCTATTACTTCCATTTATATGCCTGCTCTTGACAGCCCTCTTACAATTCCCTAATGTCCTCTTCTACTTTCATTTCTTTTTCCTTCATTTCTATATATAAAATAATTTTACAGCACTGGAGATTGAAACCAGGGCTTTGCACATAACATCGCCAGCTCTACACCCTTTCTAACATAAACATATCTAAAATCATATTTTTACTGTGTTCCCAAATGGTTTATGAAATCCTTACTAACAAACATCAGGATTCTGTTAATGAACCCATAGTCAGAGTGAAACAATGCATGGATTTTAATTAGAATTTGATCATAGATTTTAATATGCAGAGTGATCTTAACTAGGACAGATAACATTTAGTTAGTGTAGTTGTTCTCAAACATTAATGTGTATTCAATTAGTCCTGGCATCTAGTAGAAGATCTTAGGGCTATGTTCAGTACAGTGAGTTCTGTTTTAGGGCTCTCAGGGATTACTAAAATACTCTGATAATTCTGACATACAGAAATGTTTGAGAACAGTCTTTGTTTCAACAGTCTTCAGCCTTACCTGCCTATTGGGATCACTGACAACTTGTAACAAGTGCTGATGTCTGCATCACACCAGCAGAAAACTGTTTTGCTTTGTCCAGTGAGACCAGTGCTTTCAGGCACTTAAGTGACCACCCAGGGAATTGGATGTACAGCCAAGTTTTTGAATTGCCATTGGGCAATGGTAGCTAGGTTTGACAAGAACATTTATGAGTCAAGGAGATTAAAAGAACATTATACAGCATCATCTGAAAACAGATGACATCATCGAGAAAAATCATTATTTTCCAACTTTATTATTTTATTCAAGTTAGGTCTCATCTATGAATATTCAGATATAAGAAAGATGAAGGTGGACTGGAAAGATGGCTCAGTGGTTAAGAGTTGTCACTGCTCTTCAGGAGGACCTGAGTTTGGTTCCCAGCACTCAAATAGGGTAGCTCATAGCTGCCTGTGACTTGCTCTGATACATTTGTCTCTGGATCCATGAGCATTGCACCCACATGTGCACATTTGCACACACAGATGCACACATGTGCACTGAGATATGAAAATAAATCTGGAAGGAAGACCAGTATTTTCAACTTAAAATCCTTCTCTAAAGAGAGGTTATGATATTCACATTAAATTGAGACTGTTATAGAGGAGTATGGTATTATTTTGAGATATTCATATTTCACTGATATATTGGGCCAAATTTACTGTGTGCTTGAAATGTGAAAAGCCTGATTCATTCTCTCTTTCTCTCTTTCTCTCTCTGTCTCCTTCCCTCCCTCTCTCTCTGCATGTGTATGTATGTGTGTGCATGTGTATGTGTATGTGTGTGTGTGTGTGTGTGTGTGTGTGTGTGTGTATCACATACCATAGTAAAACAGCCAGGCAATGCTAAATCCCTGCCTGTAAGGGCTTCATTATCATAAGAGTAAATGATACATAGCTATAATTCCATGTCAGTGAAACAAGGAAGAGACACAGACATAAAATATAATGAAAATTTGTAATTAGAAAGAACCCTTGTGTAAGGCATTACCAGATGAGATTTCTAAAAGAGAGCAAGCACATTCACTATGAAATTGAAGAATGAGAAGAATGTGAGAGGCAAACATGGGAGAGCAAGACAATCTGAGACAGAGAGTCCTAGGATGTGAACGAACAGAGGTGAAATCATTCACGGTATTGTCACAGAAGAGGTTATAAACCTGCAAGATTGGAGTGTGAAGTCAGAGAGAAGGCAGGTAATAGACAAATCAGTCATTTCTGGTCATGTAAGACTTCTGATGTTGCTTTGGGGTGTTCATTAACAGGGAAATATTCAAGGATTGCGGCAGAGATGTAGTATGATAGAATTTATGCTTCAGGACAATTAGTTTTCTAGAAGTAATTGACAAAACAGACCAGTGTGAGAAGAACATACAAGTACAGGCATAGTGACCTTGGGACAGGACACTGATATAAAAGAAGGTGAAGGTGTAAATCAGTATTGGGAAAGAGGGAAAATGCCAAGAGACATGACCAACACTTTTCCAGTTGAAAGAGCAGAGTGGAGAGCAGAACACTGAGCACAGACGGAATGTCAGCAGGATGGTGAGACTTGGGGGAGAGAATACCTGAGTTTAGCCATACAGACAGTATTTGGTGAACATAGACTTGGAGATCAAAAAGGAAGTAAAGGCCAAAATCCCATGTTAGGCTTGGGTGGCTTTCCACTGAGAACCCTCTTCATCATTCACCTAATGCCTTCAACTCCTTAAATGATCAATTGTGAATAATCACAAAACCCCCCAGAAGGAAGACCCAAAATTACTAAATAGAGATGGCTATGTTCATACATCCTAGAGAAGAGCCAGGGCAGCTGGCTATATTTCAGGAATGGCGAATAAAGGATGCTAGAACACAGCATGCAGATGACAGGAGCCCTATGTGGATGTAGGCTCGGCATGGTGGCATAGACAGGGATCACAGTGTAGTGTAGCTGTGGATTTCTAGTTCTCCACCGAGAGCATGGTACATTGCCAGAAAACAGACAACAGGAAAACCCAGTAACTATTATCTTTTCTATAGACAAGTGGCATGCATTGTCTTATAGAAAAGAATTCCAGTCTTGATGAGCACTTAACCAAGCTTGGATCATTATTTGGGGGTTCACAGCATTGTCTTACCCTAGCAAAGGCACATGACATCCTCCCTCAGAAAACAAACCTCTCCTGTTGTGTACTCCTGACATCCAAAGCCAAAGATGCTTCAGAACAGAACCATTTATGTAATGCCCCTTACTAGAAGAAAAGGTTGAATAACATGTCAGGAACTGTTGATCTTGGTCATGGAAACTGACATGATCATTCTTTAGGACTTAAGGACCAATTGTCCCACCTCTTCGTAGGCCACAACCTTTAGGTATCCTGATTGCACAAACCTCTTTCTTGTTTCTTGATTAGCATTGTGGGTAATTAACATTGTAACTCAGCAACAAAACTTATTTTTATATGATCTATGTTGGTGTTGTCTCCCAAGTTCCACTATTAGTTTCATAAACAAGTGCAATCTAGACCACTGAGGTAAACACAGCCATCACTTAACATCAGTTGTAGCTGAAGAAATTGAGAGGCTATACATCTTTGCCTCTCCAGATCAATACCCAGTGGTCTCCTTAAATTAAGATTTCCCCATCCTGACAACTACATCCTAAAATTGGAGGAGTCTTCTGTCACTCTAGATGAATAGGAGGGGTCATTGGAATAAAAAGTAGCTGAAAATATAACAAAGCATGGCAACTGCAAAGGGACATTATACAATTCCCAGGGACAGAGCACAGCATGAAGGAAACATGTCTGAGATACAAATTAATAGGATAATCTTATAACCAATAAAATACTGCTTAAAAGTAAAACATTAATAAAAATGATGGTGGCGCATGCCTGTAATCCCAGCACCTGGGAGGCAGAGGAAGGCAGATTTCTGAGTTTGAGGCCAGCCTGGTCTACAGAGTGAGTTCCACGACTGCCAAGATTACACAGAGAAACCCTGTCTTGAAAAACCAATAAATAAATAAATAAATAAATAAATAAATAAATAAATAAATAAATAAAGGGCCTAATGAAAGATTAGCACATGGTTAAAAAAAAACATAAACTGAAAGCTTGGCATTGTAGGAGTAAGACAAGAAGTTCTAAAACAGATCAGAGCAAAACAAAAGTCTACACTTTAAATTGGGACTCTTTACATTGCCCAATTTGAAGGAAATGGAAGAAAGAGGAAGAAATAAAAAATTTCTTATCTCCATGCCTGTGGATGGAGGTTTTAGACACTCTGGCCACAGCCCCTGAGTATGCCTGCCCTGGAGAGGTGGCTTCACAAATGTGAGTTTTTGAAGATAAACAATTGTGACAATATTTTAGATATGCTAAATACATCAAAGAGAGAGAACAGCAGTTCAGAAATGAATAAGAGAATGACATTATTAGATAGACACCACAATACAAACAATTATACATGAACAAGTTTTAAAAACTAAGGGCATGGCTACATTTCTGAGACTCCAGTGTCACTTTAGCAAGAATATACATTTTCATCTTAGGGATGGAAGAAGGATGTGTGTGTGTGTGTGTGTGTGTGTGTGTGTGTGTGTGTGTGTGTGTGTCTGTGTGCATGTGTGTGTCAGTGTGTGTGTGATAAAAGATAAAATTGGGATAAAATCATCTCAATGTAGGTAGAAAAAACCTTTGAGAAGATTGAACCGCATTTGTGATAAATATTTGTTGCAAATCGGGGTATTAGAATCAGCTCTAAACCCAATAAAGAATATATAAAAAAAAACACACAATCAAGCTTGTACTAAATTTGGAACAACTAAAATTGTTTTTTGCAAGATCTGAAATACAGTAAGAATGTCACCTTTATAATTCTTATTCAGATCATAGTCAAAGCTATTAGGCCAAAAAAGGAAATAAAAGTATACAAATTGGAAAAGAAGAATTCAAATTACTCCTGCCTGCAGATGTTATTTCTCTATACAGATAAAATCATCAATAATAACAAAATTAGTAAAGTTGCAGGATAGCACACAGAGGGTATGGAGAAATCTAGAAGCGTTATTTCTGGTTTCATAATCCCAGAAGCTGCTGCTTCTTCTAAGGAAGAAAATTCGACATACTTACCCAGCTATGAACCCTGTGATCTAAAATAATGACCAATCTGGCAAGATAAGGACCTAGATTCAATAGTGGCACAGATGTAATGGGAGTAACTAACCAATTTCTCTTTGGGCTGATCTATAGGAGGAAATTCATGTTTGGTATTGTTACTCTGGTCAAGAACTCCTGGCTGTAGGTCTCTAGGGTAGAGCCTATCACTGTATGTTGATAAATAGACACACTATCAATCTGCTTTCTAAACAGTTTTGGCTATACTCATAGATTAGGAGAGCTTTCAGTTCAATAAGAGAGGCTTCTTTCTACAGTGGGTGGCAGTTAATATAGAGAATCACAACTGATGAGAGTGTAGAGAATTCAAGTCTGTGGAGGGTTTAATCATAAATGGGATGAATATATCATGTCTCCTTCCCACAACATTCAGGAAGCATTGAGGAAGTAAGGACAGAAAGGTTGTAAGAATTAGAGGCTGGAGAGGTCTACCATGAAAGAGAATCAAGGCAGGAAACATTCTAGCAAGGCTCAGGGTAAGGTCCATGAGGCCCCACTCCTGGGTGAGGAGATATTGGCAGTTAATAGTTTCTGGGGAGGAAGACTCAGTACTTTTCAGGGTTGTGGATCTTGGTGGACTGGACCAGTAGATGGTCCAGTGGATGCTCGTATACCCATCCTCATATGAGCATCACTTGTTGGACTCAATACAGAATGAAGAAGCCACAAATTAACTACTTACCTGAAATTACTTGCTTGTTTATTTACAACATCAGAACATACATTGAAGAAATGACAGTATCCATGATAAAAAGTACTGAGAAAAAATAGATTATATGGAACTAAATCAACCTTCCACATCTTACTATATATTAAAATGGATTCAAAATATATCAGTGACCTAAATGTAAGACTTAAAATTTTAAAATCATAATAGTAAAGTAGGGAAATACTGAGACATTGTATGAGTAGTTGTTCAACTAATATACTAAAGTCACTGGTAGCAAAAGTTGACATAGACAAATAAGACTATTATAAACAAAGAAATCTCTGCAAAGGAGTCGGTTAAATGAAGAAAGAAGTGACCTGGAATATTGGGAGGGGGGAATCTACTATTTATATAACTATGGATAAAACCAGTAAACACACACACATACATACACACACACACATATACACACATATATATACACATGTATGTATGTATGTATATCATGCATTGATATATATATATACATATATATACACTTATAAAATGTGATCTGAATAGACAATTCTTAAAAGGCATTTTTATGATTAAAAGGTTATGAAAAGTACTTCATATCAATAATCAGAGAAGTGCAAATGAAAACCACAATGAACTATTATATTACCTCATTTACAATGTCTAGCATCAAGAGGATACATTTTAACAGGAAAGTCAAGGTGAGAATATAGAGAATGAAGAACTTTTATGCACTGGGATAAGTTGGTGGGAATGTCAATTAGTACAGCCAACTACGGAGTATAGTACAGAAACTTCAACAACTCAAAGCCAGAACTAGGATGCAATTCAGAAATTTCATTACTGTCACAGGCCACCAGGAGAGAGAGATCTCCCAGCAGTGCTTTCACTTCTAAGCACAGAGGTGAGACCTCTACCTTCTCTCTGGAGGGGACCTGCTAGGAGCACAAAGGGCACAAGATCAGTGGAGCAGCTGGGATGGAAGTCTCCCCACTGCCATTTGCACGAGGGAGCCAGGAAACTCCACAACCTTCTGTGCATAGCCTGCCAGGAGAGAGAAATCTCCTAGCAGTGCTTTCACTTCTGAGCTCAGAGGAGTAAGAACTCAGGCTTACAGGCCCACAGGAAGAACAAACTCCAGCCAGAGACAATACCAACTAGCACCAGAGATAACTGGATGGCGAAGGCAAGCACAAGAACTCTACCAACAGAAATCAAGGCCACATGGCAACATCAAAACCCAGTTCTCCCACCACAGCAAGTCCCGGATACCCCAACACACCAGAAAAGCAAGATTTAGATTTAAAATCATATCTCATGATGCTGATAGAAGGCTTCAAGAAAGACTTAAGTAACTCCCTTAAAGAAATACAGGAGAGCATTGGTCAACAGGTAAAAGCCCTTAAACAGGAAACATAAAAATCCCTTAAAGAAATACAGGATCGTTGGGCAATAGGCAGAAGCCCTTAAAGAAGAAACACAAAAATTCCTTAAAGAATTACAGGAAAACACAAACAAACAAGTGATGGAACTGAACAAAATCATCCAAGATCTAAAAGTGGACGTAGAGACAATAAAGAAATCACAAAGTGAGACATCTCTGGAGATAGAAAACCTTGGAAAGAATTCAGGAGTCATAGATACAAGCATCAACAACAGAATACAAGAGATAGAAGAAAGAACCTTAAGATACCATAGAAAACATTGACTCAAAAGTCAAAGAAAATGAAAAATGCACAAAACTGGTAACCCAAAACATCCAGGAACTCCAGGACACAATGAGAAGACCAAACCTAAGGATTATTGGTATAGACGAGAGAGAGAGAGAGAGAGAGAGAGAGAGAGAGAGAGAGAGAGAGAGAGAGAGAGAGAGAGAGAGAGAGAAGAGAGAGAGAAAGAGAGAGAGAGAGAGGATTTAAATCTTTTTTTAAAATTTTATTTGATATATTTTTTATTTACATTTCAAATGATTTCCCCTTTTCTGGTTCCCCACTCCCTGAAAGTCACATAAGCCCCCTTCCCTCCCTCTGTTCTTCCACCTATCCCTTGCCACTTCCCTGTTCTGGTTTTGTCTTATACTGCTACACTGGGTCTTTCCAGAACTAGGGGCCACTCCTCCGTTCTTCTTGTACCTCATTTGAAGTATGGATTATGTTTTGCATATTCCAGTTTTACAAGCTAATATCCACTTATTAGTGAGTGCATACCATGATTGATCTTTTGAAACTGGGTTACCTCACTTAGTAAGATGTTCTCCAGCTTCTTACATTTGCCTAAGAATTTCATGAATTCATTGTTTTTAATGGCTGAATAGTACTCCATTGTGTAGATATACCACATTTTTTGCATCCATTCTTCTGTTGAGGGATACCTGTGTTCTTTCCAGCTTCTGGCTATTATAAATAGGGCTGCTATGAACATAGTGGAACATGTATCCTTATTACATGCTGGGGAATCCTCTGGGTATATGCCCAGGAGTGGTATAGCAGGATCTTTCGGAAGTGACATGCCCAGTTTTCCGAGGGACTGCCAGACTGATTTCCAGAGTGGTTGTACTAATTTGCAACCCCAGCAGTGGAGGAGTGTTCCTCTTTCTCCACATCCTCGCCAACATCTGCTGTCTCCTGAGTTTTTAATCTTAGCCATTCTGACTGGTGTAAGGTGAAATCTCAGGGTTGTTTTGATTTGCATTTCCCTGATGACTAGTGAAGTTGAGCATTTTTTAAGATGTTTCTCCACCATCCGAAGTTCTTCAGGTGAGATTTTTTGTTTAGCTCTGTACCCCATTTTTAATAGGGTTATTTGGTTTTCTGGGGTCTAACTTCTTGAATTCTTTGTATATATTGGATATTAGCCCTCTATCTGATGTAGGATTGGTGAAGATCTTTTCCCAAATTGTTGGTTGCCAATTTGTCCTTTTGATGGTGTCCTTTGCTTTACAGAAACTTTGTAATTTTATGAGGTCCCATTTGTCAATTCTTGATCTTAGAGCATAAGCTATTGGTGTTCTGTTCAGGAACTTTCCCCCTGTACCGATGTCCTCAAGGGTCTTCCCCAGTTTCTTTTCTATTAGCTTCAGAGTGTCTGGCTTTATATGAAGGTCCTTGATCCATTTGGAGTTGAGCTTAGTACGAGGAGACAAGGATGGATCAATTCGCATTCTTCTGCATGCTGACCACATCTTAAAGGCCCAGTAAATATCTTCAATAAAATTGTAGAAGGAAACTGCCCTAATCTAGAGAAAGAGATGCCCATGAACATATGAGAAGCCTTCAGAACTTCAAACAGACTGGACCAGAACAGAAAGTCCTCCTGGTACATAATAATCAAAATACCAAATTCACTAAAACAAAAAAGAATATTAAAAGCAGTAAGAGAAAAAGGGCAAGTAACTTATGAAGGCAGACCAATCAGAATTACACCAGACCTTTCACCCGAAATGATGAAAGCTAGAAGATCCCGGTCAGACCTCACACAGACCCTAAGAGAACACAAATGCCAGCCCAGGCTAACCCAGCAAAGCTCTCAATCATCATACATGGAGAAACCAAGATATTCCATGATAAAACCAAGTTACACAATATCTGTTCACAAAAACAGCAAAACACTAACACAAGGAGGGAAACCACACCCTAGAAAAAGCAAGAAAGTAATCTTCCAATAAACCTAAAAGAAGATATATACACACACACATGAAAATAACATCAAAAATAACAGGAAGCAACAATCACTATTCATGAATATCTCTTAACAATGGAAAAGACATCCTAATAAAAAGACATAGACTAATGAAATATTTCCCATGTAAATCTTCTATTTTATCAGAAAAATGTTCGTAATTCCCCTTTTAATTTAGTAATTTTTTATGCCTACCATTTTATCTGCATCATTTTTCATGATAATCTTCAATTTTAATGTCTTTCTATATATTTCCTCTATTTTATCAGAAATGTTTTCAATGTAAATATTTGATTTTTTCACAAATGTTTCTAATTCCACCTTTAATCAATTTAGAAAGAGTTTTTATATCTACCATTTATATGTAAAATTTTCCATGAAATAGTCCATTTTTATGTGTTTGTATATATATTTATTGAATTTTACCAGAAATATTTTCCATGTAAATCTTCAATTCTATCTGAAATGTTTATAATTCCACCTTCAATCAACTTAGAATTATCTTTATGACTATCATTGTATCTGTATAATTTCTATGATAATCTTTAATTTTAACCTGTTTTTCTATATATTTCTTCAATTTTATCAGAAATATTTAGCAATATTTAGCAATGTTTTACATCTCTATCACTTTACTCTTTAATTTTCCATGAAATTTGTCAATTTTAACATGTTTGGCTATGTATCTCTTCTATTTTATTGGAAAATTTCCATGTAAATCTTCAATTTTATCATAAAGTGTTTTTACTTTCCTTTCCAATTAAACAAACAGAAATTTCATTAGTAATTAAACTTTCCTAGTAAGTGCTGCATTATTACAAGAGCAGAGATGTGGAATAATGCACAGCAACCAGTAATGAACACAGGAGGAGACGTGCTGTGTACACACCGTGCAGTACCATCAGCTGCAGTAAAGAGTGGAATCTGTCATTTTCAATAACATGGAAGGAAGGAACTGTAAGACACATGTACGTGAAATAAGCCAGGCACAAAGGACAAATTCCATGCGTTCTCACTCACAGAAGGAAAAAAAATGTAGAATAGAAAAATAGGAAAAAAATAGAACAGAGGTAAGGAAGAATTAGAAAAGATGTGAGTGGCAGGATAGACAGAGGTTGGATGGTGGGTACCTGATGTCCAGTTACAAGAAGAATGAATTCCTGTATTCATTATCAGAGAAATACGATTACAATCAGCTTGGGGTGGTTGTGGACACTGTTAACCCCAATACCCTAGAGGCAGAGGCACGTAGATCTATCTGTTAGTTTGAGGTCAACCTGGTCTACATAGAGAGTTTCAGGCCAACCAGAACTATATAATGAAACCCTGTCTCCAAAAACAAAATATAGAAACCAAACCAAACAAACAAACCAAAAATGTTTATTATAGTCTAAAGTTTTGTTATTTATGCAAAAAAAAACTAGAAAGAGCCTAAATCCTCCTAAAACACAAAAATGATAACTATATAAGAGGATGAAAATGTTAGTGACCCTGACTTGATTATTATCTGTTGTATATATGTACCAAAGTATCACTCCATATGTATATAGGCACATAAATATTTTAATTTAAAATAAAAGGAAACAAACTTATAGATATGTAGATGATGGTGTGTAGATTGATAGATAGTTAATAGCTGATGATATTGTCATGACTGAGGAACTTTTGTGAATGATCTAAAACCACAATAGTATGACTGTACTCCAAATCAGGACACAAAAATAAATATTAGAAAAAGAAAATATCAAGGAATCATTAAATCTATGGAATTCCTACTGTTTTTATCCAAAATTAACACATATGCAACTGGTACAAAGCCTACTTTAGGCTGTTCAAATATACTCAAACTTGGATTATTGAGAAGTTAGACAGGAAAAAAGAAACCATTTAAATAGAAGAGAAGCAAAGTTCTGTACTAATTAGTTTTAATAGGAGGTATCATTAGGAACAAATTAATCATTTCATCTTTAAAATTATATATGCTATCTTTATCTGCAAAAGCCTTATAATCTACAATGAAAAGGTAACCCAACTGTGGATCTGAGATGCCATACCCATGAAGAAATAAGGAACTTCAGAAGGCATTAATTATGGCGTAGGAGTGGAGGATAAAGATAAGTCTAGAACATTTGCCACACTGGATGGCAAAGATTGTGCCCACGACTGCAGGATTAAGTCAAAGACTTCAGGAGTTAACATGAAGAAGCAGGCCAACATCGAGCAAAGGTGAACAATTTCAGCATCACTAACAGTGATGGCAAGAAACCAGAATGCATCAAACATGCTTACTAAATGAGAGTCTTAAGATATAGAAGCAAAATATAAATTGTTCACTATGGGAAGATACTACTCAGCTTACAATTTCAAAACTATAAAGGCAGAGTCAAGCATTTCTCATTTCTCTTTTCCGCTAATGGTACCACAGGGTAACCAAATACTACTCCAAATATGAAATGAAAAATGATGACAAGTACGGCATCATCGTTTACAACCAAATTGAATTAATAGAATGTTCCTTAATTACAGACGGATGCCAGCATTGTAGAGAGACAAACAAATTATGAGTATTCTTGGCTGAAAACTCACAATCAAGACAAGGTTTCAAGATCTATCATCCAGTTTCTAAAAACTGCATGAATCATAGAAATGCTGCATGCTCTTATGTGAAATAAGAAAAATCCATACAACTTTGTGTTCAGAGATTAACTTGTAAGGGGAAACACGGTGAGGGATATTGTACATTTAAAACAAGTTGAGACAACTTAGTGGCTATTTTCCTTTTAAGCCAAGAATTGTGTTTCATCTTTGGAGTTCTTCTAAACAATATCAGGTATGGGTGACATATGCTCACAGTCCAAGCAGGTGGAGAGACAGGGTCTGGATTCCTGAGTTTGCTGGACAGTGCTGGACTGCTGGGTTTATCTATGTGGTGTGTTACTACAGACCAGTGTGATGTCTTGTCTTAAAGGGCTAAAACTGTTGTGCTCTGACCATGCATATATAAGTACCTATACACATACACAAACACATACACACAATTTGAGGCAAACATCAACAACTACAATGTTAAAAACTGTAACTGCTTCCTGATTCAAAGATATGAAATGGTATTTAAAAGTTTGAGACAACTGGAACTGGGAATAGTAGCTTAATAGTTGATATTAAGTAATTTTAACTATGAGACAATGGTAATATGATCATTTTGAAAATATGAGTCTAATTTTCAGAAACCTGTACTAAAATATGTATGAGTGAAATTATATGAAACCTAAGATTTGCTTCTTGTGAATATTACACAAAAGAGTGAGAAATAAGCAAGAATTCTTGGTTTTTGTAATAAAAGCAGTTTTTATAAGTGGAGAAGCAATGAGAATAAATACTAAGACAGTTGCTGTACAGGTATTAGTAATATGGTGCCACAAGAGGTACTTGCATGGTACGAAGACTAGCTATTCTTGGGTGTCAAGCTTGTCATTTGGAATGAACTATAGTCCAGAATGGAGGTAACATCTGTGAGATATTTATTGCTTCATTTGAAGCAGACGGATCCATTTCTAGTTCAGACCACTGAGGTAGGAAGAAACCTGCCTCTGATCTGGACCTTGAGGGGGGAAGACACACCTTTAATTTGGTCCACACATTCTGCTAGAACCATGCCTAAGGCCATGGAAGAAGGAAGCGTCTGCTCTTTGCCTGTTTGCCCACCTTGCTAGCACATTGATTCCTTTACTGGAAGACCAGCTGAAGCATCCAGCCTTGGAAACTGAGCAACTACTAGATTCTTGAACTTTCTTCTCATAACTAGTCATTGGTGAATTAGCTGGACTACAGCATGAATATCATTCTAATAAACCTTCATTTATGTATGTGTGTTATAAATATATACTACAGATTATATATTTATTATATATTGTGTATTATATATTTATTGTATATCATGTATTATGTATGATGTATTATATATTGCATATTAAATGTAGATAGATAGATAGATAGATAGATAGATAGATAGATAGATAGATAGATAGATAGATAGATAGATAGATAGATATGGAGAGAGGTTCATTATATAAATTTTGTTATTATGAAAAGCCTCACCTAATACACATGGCCTTTCCATCAAGACCCTCACTTCATTCTGTATTAATGTGCCCTTTTCTCTGACTTGGCATCTTGACTGTACATCCAAAATGAGCCATTCTCCTATGACTGTTCATTCACACTGCTTTGCTTTCTGTTCAATATGCTTTAAAATACATCTGGTTGTTGATTGCCTTTGCTCCACTCTAAACAAATCAGAAAAGAATCTTATTTTCAGAGATGTCCTCTGTATAAGAATGCTCTCTCATACCAAATGTCAGCCACAAAAAGCTAAAAGTTCTTCCTTGCAGTCCTCCTTTATATCTGTCATGTCTCACAAAAAATATTAACTTCCACACTGTGGTATATTTTAGATTCTTTTCTATTGGTGTGACAAAACACCACGACCAGGATGATGTGTGTGTGTGTGTGTGTGTGTGTGTGCATGTGTGTGTGTGTGTCTGCTTATGGTTTCACAGGATTAGAATCTATAGTAGTGGAGCAAAGGCATGATGACAAAGGAACAAATAACGCATTTCTTGATCCACAACCACAAGGCAGAGTGCACACTGGGGATCACAGGCTCACCCCTAGTGGCATGCCTCCTCTAACAAGGTGTCATCCCCTAATTCTTTTCAAAGAGTTCCAGCAACTGGGGATCAAGTAGTCAAATACACCGCCTCTGGGCACCATTTTCATTCAAACCATCACAGTGTATTTTTTTAAGTATTAAAATACGTAAATGTTACTATAGTTCATATACATGAATGACTATGCTATGCATATGTACCTATCACTGATGGTGTTGCAATTAAAAAAAACAAAACAAAAATGAAACACACATATTGGCATGAAATCTGAGAAGCAGAAAGCAGTGTGCTGCTGGAGATGAGGGAAATCAATGCACGAACTCTGGAAGGCCAACAGTGGCTCCTTATATCACAGAAGAACCACTTGGTCCAGCTAGAAATGAAATAAGACACCCACACAGGTATTACATACCAAGGTCACAGCATTGCTCTATGTCCACCAACTGGACATAAACAAAACATATATCAGGGAACTCTAGTACCAGTAATTACCCAGATTTAGACTATGAATTGAAGTGGAAATTTCTGAATGTGTCATGCAATGCTGTCTTCAAGCAAATTTCTGTGATGTTTTGCTGAAGCAGACTCACTCATGTGATGTTTTGCTGAAGTAGACCCTGCTGGACCATGAAAGGCAGTCTGTGTTCTGGTTGAGCTAGGTTTAAACCTCTGCTACCCAGTGGATTCAATCCAAGAGGGACAGAAGGCTGTTTGCGCATGCTCCCAGACGCTAGGCTCATGACACCAGGAGACCCTCAACTCCATAACTGCCTGCATACCGGACCAAGGACTCGCCTGTACACAGGAACTTGCTGCGCGTGGGAGCACGCCTTCCCTGTCTGCCCCTTTCTCCTTCTCCTGGGGCTGACTGAGCTGTCCTCAGTCCCTTCTCAGCTCTTCCACAGTATCCAGCGATGCCTGCCCTGCCCAAGCCAGCAAGCTCTGGCAAGACACAGTTTTTCCCTGACTCCCCTTTTCCCCACTTCACTCGCACTACAATCTGCCTCAGGGACCTGCAAGACCCTTGAGAGGACGCAGAATGTTTGGAGACAGTATAAGTAGGACCCAACAGACAGTGACAGAGGCTTGCATTGCTAGCTGTGCAGTGCTCCACTTTGCTCGCTCTCATCTTCACTGATCTTTACTACGCTTAGAAAGGCAAGGCAGGTTTTCTGAGGAACCGCCCGACTGATTTCCAGAGTGGTTGTACCATCTTGCAATCCCACCAGCAGTGGAGCAATGTTCCTCTTTATCCACATCCTCGCCAACACCTGCTGTCTCCTGAGTTTTTAACCTTAGTCATTCTGACTGGTGTGAGATGAAATCTCAGTGTTGTTTTGATTTGCATTTCCCTAATGACTAATGATGTTGAGCATTTCTTAAGGTGCTTCTCGGCCACCCAAATTTCTTCAGGTGAAAATTCTTTGTTTACATCTGTACCCCATTTTTAATAGGGTTATTTGGTTCCCTGGGGTCTAACTTCTTGAGTTCTTTGTATATATTGGATATTAGCCCTCTATCAGATGCAGGATTGGTGAAGATCTTTTCCCAATTTGTTAGTTGCCGTTTTGTCCTTTTGACCGTGTCCTTTGCCTTACAGAAACTTTGTAATTTTATAAAGTCCCATTTGTCAATTCTTGTTCTTAGCGCATAAGTTATTGGTGTTCTGTTCAGGAACTTTTCCCCTGTGCCCATGTCCTCAAGGGTCTTCCCCAGTTTCTTTTCTGTTAGTTTCAGTGTGTCTGGTTTTATGTGGAGGTCCTTGATCCACTTGGAGTTGAGCTTAGTACAGGGAGATAAAAATGGATCAATTTGCATTCTTCTGCATGCTGACCTCCAGTTGAACCAGCACCATTTGTTGAAAAGGCTATCTTTTTTCCACTGGATGTTTTCTGCTCCTTTGTCGAAGATCAAGTGAGCATAGGTGTGTGGATTCATTTCTGGGACTTCAATTCTATTCCATTGGTCCACTTGCCTGTTACTGTGCCAATACCTTGCAATTTTTAACACTATTGCTCTGTAGTATTGCTTGAGGTCTGGGATACTGACTCCCGCAGAAGTTCTTTTCCTGTTGAGAATAGTTTTAGCTATCCTGATTTTTTTTTTTATTCCAGATGAATTTGAGAATTGCTTTTTCTAACTCTGTGAGGAACTGAGTTGGGATTTTGATGGGGATTGCGTTGAATCTGTATATTGCTTTAGGCAAGATGGCCATTTTAACTATATTAATCCTGCCAATCCAAGAGCATGGAAGATTTTTCCATTTTCAGAGGATTTCCTGGCATGCAATAAGGACACATGCTACATTATGTTTATATCAGTCTTGTTTATAATAGCCAGAAGCTGGAAAGAACCCAGATGTCCCTCAGTGGAGGAATGGATACAGAAAATGTGGTATATTTATACAATGAGATACTACTCAGCAATTAAAATCAATGAATTGATAAAAATTTTTAGGCAAATGGTTGGAACTGGAAAATATCATCCTAAGTGAGGTAACCCAATCACAAAAGAATACACATGGAATGCAATCTCTGATAAGTGGATATTAACTAGCCCAGAAGCTAAGAATACCCAAGACACAATTAGCATAACAAATGACTCCCATGAAGAAGTAAGGAGAGGGTCCTGATCCTGGAAAGGCTTGATCCCAGCATTGTAGGAGAGTACCAGGACAGAGAAAAAGGAGGGAGGTGATTGGAGATTGGGTGGAGAGAAGAAGGCTTATGTGACATATGGGGGGGGGGGACCGGGAAAGGGGAAATCATTTGAAATGTAAACAAAGAATATAGAAAAGAAAAGGAAAGGAAAGGAAAGGAAAGGAAAGGAAAGGAAAGGAAAGGAAAGGAAAGGAAAGGAAAGGAAAGGAAAGAAAAGAAAAGAAAAGAAAAGAAAAGAAAAGAAAAGAAAAGAAAAGAAAAAAAAGAAAAAAAAAGAAAAGAAAAGAAAAGGCATGGCAGAGACCTTCTGCCAGAACTGGTTCTGATCGCTCCTGCTGACTCTTGTCAATTCAACTGAGGCCTGGATTGCTTCTGCTGGATTGTGAGGCCACTGCTGATTCATGTTTGGTGATACTTTTGAACTGGACTGTTGGTGTCATGATAACAAAGATTGGAATCGCCCCCAAAGAACCACTTCTTCCTTCTGAAATCTAAAAATAAAATTTTATTTATTTATACTCCAAAAGTTGCTCCCCTTCCTGGTTCTCTCTCTCTGAGTTATTCATGCCCCTCCTCTGTCTCCCCACCTCTGAGAGCATCTCTCCCACATGCCCACCCATCCTCACCTCACCCCCCAGCAGCATCCTTTCTCCCTGGGGCATCCGGTTTCCACAGGATTAAGCACATCCTCTCTCACTGAGGCCATACAAGGCTGTCCACTGCTAACCCATGTGCAAGGGGCCACAGACCAGCCCACGTATCTTCCTTGTTTGTTTTTTTTTTGTTTGTTTGTTTTTTTGTTTGTTTGTTTTGGCTTAGTCTCTGGGAGCTCTGAAGGAACCAGGTTAAGCAGGTATACAGCCCCATTGTCCTATTACCCATCTCTTCTCCTATTACCTCCCCCACCCTTGGATGGTATACTAGAAGGGGAGTCAAAGCATTTGAGAACACTTATTAAAGAAGGTTTTAGAAAATCTAAGCCTACAGTGAACTGTTAGGCAAAAGTTTTCATTAGAAAAAAGGAGGTCAACCTAACAAGGGGCTGCACTGCTATGGGAAACTGCTAGCCCTTTCATAGCAAGCAGGATTAGAACTCTTGTTTAATGGTTACAGAGTTTTAATTTAGGAAGATGAGAATATTCTAGAGACAGATGGCAATGGCTACATAACAATGTTGGGTGCACTAAATTCCATTTTATGATAGTCAAATTTTTAAATTTCATGTTATACATATACATATATACATATACATTACCTGATGAAAGACTTGCTCATTCCTATGGTTTTCTACTTACAAGGTCACTGTAGACACCATTATTGGTAAAATGCTTCAAACCTCTTAGGCATGAAAGGAAGAGCACCGATTTTACAAGTGGAAGTGGTTTTATCCCTGTGGAGTTTCTTAATTTGCTTTTGAAATTCCAGGGACCTCTGTTCACTCTTCCATTGTGTTAGTTGTCACACTGAACGGTAATTTGCTCCTGTCTGTTACTGTACCCAATAATCTATGTGTTAAAGGCAAACTATGATTAGGTCAATCCCAATTCACCCAAATTTAGCAAATTCACTGGCTTTATCAACTATCATTTAAGGACTTCATCTTCTACTGTGATAGGGGGGCATTACACCAGCACGATAGGTGATTGGGAAAATACTTTCTAGGAACAACAATAGAAGGGCTATGTTATTATTCTCATCATGTATTAAAATAGAAGAAGTCAGACAAACTGCAAAGAACAATTGGCAGGTCTGGAAGCAGAGGTCGGAATGGAAGTATAAACTATCTCTTAGTAAAGTCTTCCTTTCTGTGACATCAGCCTCAAGTCTTCTCTGGAATTCTGTCTAAACTTCAGGTTTCCAAAGTGCATGATGGCTCTAACGAGCTTACAGCACCCGAATTTCTCATCAGGAAGAAATCCCAAGATGTCTATGGCTTTCTGTGAGAAGAGAAACAGATGGCCGGCTGTGCCTCCCCTTGCCTGGTGGCTCCAGGAGATACCTCACCCTGCCATGTGTCACACAAGCCTGCACTAGACTGTGGCTGCAGGACTGAGAGGCAGAACAGGCCCAGAGACAGCTGGGCTCAAAGCAATGCAAATTGGTCACTTTGGCACTTGTCCACCAGCAGGCTGCTTAGTGCTTTAAAGGGGAATTAAGAAAGCTTAGGACTTGGCTTGTTCAGTGTCCAGTAACTTCAAAACTTTCCTTCAACACCCCGCTTCCTCTCTTGTCCTTTCCAACCACAGGTCACTAACTGGCCACAGGAGGTTCATTATTTTGTCTTTTAAAATTATGGCAGCTAGCATGGAATCTTCTGTGTCACTGTCTCTGGGATTACTTGTGTGGTTATCCTGGTTTTGTTATAGAACCTGCTAATTTCAGAGACCAGTGAAAGAAATTAGATTTTAATTAATTAAGTAATAATTAATTCCCTGAGACAGCTCCTATGTAG
The DNA here is from genome assembly GCF_947179515.1 of Apodemus sylvaticus. Taxonomy (NCBI): domain Eukaryota; kingdom Metazoa; phylum Chordata; class Mammalia; order Rodentia; family Muridae; genus Apodemus; species Apodemus sylvaticus. The sequence goes on from NC_067486.1 coordinate 50,711,169, forward strand.
CCAAGGCTGCCTTCAGATTTACTACACAGTGGAGTCTTGCTTTGAACTCCCAATCTTCCTCCCTGTTGCTAGGATTATAGTCCTAGGCACTACATATGGCTAAAGAAAGAATGTGTACAAGAAAATCCTTGTCACCACAGAACTGTATCCGTAATGGAATCAATGCATGTGATAAAAATGTGATCCTATGCATTCCAGGAAAAAAAATCATTCTAGTGGTTAATTAAGTGTATTAACTTAGTACTATTAGTTTGCTAAATGTCCACAGTATCAAATTGCCTTCCAAATTTATATCTCTGTACAGATGAATACAGCTCTTAGAATATAACAAAAGTTTCCTTGTACAGCTGACAGTATTTATCACAGAAATTACAACTGATCAAACTGCAGAGAAGTGTCTGTGTCATGCTAAGTCATAGATAGGACACCTAACTTCAGACTGCTATCCCCAGGCTCAAGAACATCATGGAAGAGGAGAAGGTGAACCACCCAGTACCCCCAGAGCTCCCAGGGACTAAACCACTGACCAAAGAGTACACATGGAGGGACCCATGGCACCAGCTGCATAGGATGGCCTTGTTGAACATAGAAGGGAGGAGAGGCTCTTGGTCCTGTGAAGGCTAGGTGCCCCAGTATAGGGGAATGCCAGGACAGGGAAGCAGTAGTGGGTGGATTGGTGAGGGGGGTGATGGGGATTTTCTGGGGGGAAACCAGGAAAGGGGACAACATTTGAAATGTAAATAAAGAATATATCTAATAAAAAAAGCCATAGTTGAGAAAGACGGCAGGGATATGACAGTGAAGCTACACTCCATTCATTAATTCATAGCACCTGTGGTTTCCTGCACAAGACCAGGACACGATCAAGACAGTCACCATTCAACAGCGAGGGGGACAAGTTCACCCATTCTTCACACCCTTAGCTGAGGAGCTATCGGCTTCTCAGGAGGAAGAATTGTCCATCTTTAAGGATGTAAGTTGGTCTGGAGAGACGGCTCAGTGGTTAAGAGCACTGACTGTTCTCCCAGAGGTCCTGGGTTCAATTCCCAGAAACCACATGGTGGCTCACAACCATCTGTACTGAGCATCCGATGCCTTTTTCTGCTGTGTCTAAAGACGGTGACCCACAAATATGAAATAAATATGTCTGGAGCGACCAGGGCTGGACTGATCGGGGCTGGGGAAAGAAAAGAAAAAGACCGTAAGTCATCCACACCACCTTGGGCGATCCTATCCCCTGGCTTTAGAGGTAGCACAAGTTGAACTTAAAGGTTTTAGAAAAAATATATAAGCAACCAAAGAAATCAGAAGATGGGGAAGCTGGAAAGGGGCTGAGAAATGTCAGGAGGAGCTGGGAGAGGAGTAAGGAGTAAATATGATTTTAAAATACACCTTATCCATGTATGAAATTCTTAAAGAATTAATAAAATATTATATTGAATTTTAAAGAATATGTATCAAGAAACTGAAAAAAAAACCCTCCTATTATTTGCCTAGCAATTTCAGTTCTGGGACACTAGCATAAATAGAACCTTATAATAGAAAAAGTACTTATAATATTCACCAGAGGGAGTGAAGGGGGAGTGTCTTGAGACTCAGAAGAGAAGAGTGCAGTAAGCAATAGATCAAATAATATTGAGTGTCCACTTAAATGTTTATTAAGAGTTTGTGATGACATTTGAAGTGTTTATAAGATGAAATTGAAAATGCCAAGTCTGCAAGACGTACAGGGCATATAACACGATTATAAACTAAAGAAAACTAGCATGATGATTCTACAAAGTAACACCACATTAATTGACGTAGAAAGGCTCAGCACTGTCGCTTGCAGCATTCCCAGGTAAGGAATCCTGGACTGCATAAATATGGAAAGAGCAGGCTGAGCACGGCATTTGGGCATCGCTGCTTTCTTCCTCTGACCACGTACATAATATGACCTGATGCTTCAATCTCCAGCCACTGCTGTTTCCCTGCCATAATTAACCAGAACATGCAATCGTGGGCTAAATAAATACTTTCTCCCATAAAAAATAGCTAAAATCTCAAATGGGTAAAGACAGAAAAGACTTTAAATATATACCTGAAATAAGACTGTGTCAATGAACTGACATTTCTACTTTACCACAGCTCCAAAGCCATTCAGGAATATATATATATATATTAGAAAAAAGCATGAGGCATTTGAGGAAACAATTGACTAATTTTACTTTGCCTTTAGAGTTTACAAAATATTTATTTTTTTAAAAAAAATCAAAACAACATCTATAATCCAGACCCAAACATCTGCAGCTTTTTTGTCATCTATTAGCTTGTGTGTCACTGGTTAAAGTGCCTGTGCTGACTTACTTTTACTTCGATTTGACACCAGCTAGAGTCAGTGGGAGAGGAAGGAGACTCAGCTGAGCAAAGGCCTTTGTGAGTCTGCTGCAGGCAAGCTGTAATGCATTTCAGTGGTTGATACGGGTAGGGCCAGCCCATTGTGGGTGGGGCTGCCTCTGGATTAGAGATCCTGGGTTCTACAGAAAAGCAGGTCGAATATGCCAGGGAAAGCAAGCATGTAAGCAGCTTCCCCTCCATGGCCTCTGCATCTGCTCCTGCCTCCAGGTTCCTACCCTCTTGAGTCCCTGCCCCGACTTCCAGGATGAACAGTAATTTGGAAGCATAAACCCTTTCTCCTCAGGTGGTGTGGCCATGGTGTTTCATCAAAACACTGGAAATCCTAAATGTGACAGTATGCCAAGAAAATATCAGCCTGGCCCAATCCAGAAGCAGGTTCAACTGATACAGTTTAAATCATTGGGGAGGGGGTAAAAATCAGATAATACTTGTTGGCAAAACTTTGAAACCAGGTACTTCTTGGCCTACATTTATGACAGGTCCAGAGGACAAAAACATTTTGTAAAGTTAAAAGTAGTAAAGACCTGAGCATCATAGCTAGAAAGCAGCCAGCCCTGGGGTCAGTTCCTAAGGAGCATCAGCTGCACATCTCTGTCTCTCCTCACCTTTTCTCACAGGAGGCCAAGTCCATCGTTCACGTGAACCATTAATTAGTTACTTTGTTAACATTGGGCTGCTGTAGGTCTAAGACTTCCTGGGAAATATACACAGAAGGAAGCTAAGGTGGCTGTCCACAGTACACCAAGCATTTGGCAGATTCACTTTAACCTCTCACTACCCAGAACCTGCTCCCTAAAACATTTTCTGAGTTAGTTTTCTCTTTGTGTTGATCACTGAATGAAGTGGAGATCTGTTCTCTGGAACCATAAAAGTAAGCAACAAAGTAATCAGGCTATAGGGTTATGCATAGCAACTGTCAGGAAACAAGCCAGACATCTATCAGGAGTTAAATAGGTTAATAAACTGTGCCCCCGCCGTGTGCGTGTGTGTTCAAAAAATGGTAAATGGTTTTGTGGGTGGCTGGGAGTTTCCTTCCCTCCACCTTGCTAATGGGGTGGCCACATCAGCCACCTCCTTGCAGTTAGAAGTCTCAATTATGGTCATCCCCATAGACTCCTGAGAGCCTCCCTGAACCAGAGATGCCCCACCGTGGATTTTCTTTCTCTTTACCAGCCCTCTCAACACCTCCAACTCTCCCACACCAGATCCCCACCTCAGTTCCTGCTCCAATCCACCTCTTATTCAGGTCTCTCCTGTCATCCACCTCCAATGTCTATTTTATTTCCCCTTTTGAATGATACTCAAGTATGCTCCCTTGGGCCCTCCTTGTTACTCAGGTTTTTTTTTTTTTTGTGTGTGTGTGTGTGTGTGTGTGTGTGTGTGTGTGTGTGTAGGTTGTAGCCTAGTTATCCTGTGTTTTATAGCTAATGTGAGTACATACCTTAAGTGTCTTTCTGGGACTGTGTTACCTCACTCAACATGATATTTTCTAGTTCCATCCATTTGCCTGCAAATTGCATGATGTCTTTGTTTTTAATAGTTGAGTAGTATTTCTTTATGTAAATGAACCACATATTTTTTTTATCCATTCTTCAGTGGAGGGACACCTAGGTTGTTTCCAATTTCTGACTATTACAAATAAAGCTGTTATGAACATAGTTGAGCAAATGTCCTTGTGTAGCATACTTTGGGTATATGCAAAGGAGTAGTATAGCTGGGCCTTGAGGTAAATATGTTCCCAGTTTTCTGAGAAACCATCAAATTGATTTACAATGTTTGTACCAGTTTGCACACCCACCAGCAATGGAGGGGTTTTCGCCTTGCTCCATATCCTTGCCAGCCTGCTGTCACTTATATTGTTTATCTTAGCCATTCTATTTTATGTAAGACAGAATCTCAGCGTCATTTTGATTTGCACTTCTCCGATGACTAAGGATATTTAACATTTCTTTAAGTGCTTCTCAAATATTCAAGATTCCTCAGTTGAGAATTCTCTGTCTAGCTCTGTACCCCATTTCTGAATTGGGTGATTTGGTTTGTTGGTGTTTAATTTCTTGAGTTCTTTACATATTTTAGATATTTGCCCTCTGTCAGATGTACAGTTGATGAAGATCTTTTGCATTCTGTAGGCTGCCGATTTGTTTTTTTGCCTTACAGAAGCTTTTCAGTTTCATGAGGCCTTGCTGTTGATTGTTCTACGATCAACATTGGGGTTCTGTTCAGAAAGTTGTCTTCTTTGCCAATGCAGTCAATGCTATTCTCCCCTTTTTCTTCTATTAGATTTGGTGTATCTGGTTTTATGTTGATGTCCTAGATCCACTTGGACTTGAGTTTTGTGCAGGGTGATAGATATGAACCATTTGTTGAAGATGCTCTGCCCCAACTCTATCGTTTTGGGTTTTTTGTCAAAAATCAAGTGCCCATAGGCTTATCACAGAACTCATGAAGCTCAAGAAGAAACACCAAAGTGTGGGTGCTTCAGTCCTTCTTAGAAGGGATAACAAAATACTCATGGGAGCAAATATGGAGACAAAGTATAGAGCAGAAACTGAAGGAAACACCATCCAGAGACTGCCCCACCTGGGAATCCATACCATATACAGTCACCAAATGCAGACACTATTGTGGATGCCAAGAAGTGCATGCTGACAGGAGCCTGATATAGCTGTCTCCTGAGAGGCTCTGCCAGAGCCTGACATATACAGAGGCAGATGCTTGCAGCCAACCATTGAACTGATCATGGGGTCTCCAATGGAAGAATTAGAGAAAGGACTGAAGGAGCTGAAGGGGTTTGTAGCCCCATAGGAGGAACAACAATATCAACCAACCAGAGCTCCCAGGGTCTAAACCATCAACCAAGGAGTACACATGGAGTAACCCATGGCTCCAACCACATATGTAGCAGAGGATGGCCTTGTTGGGCATCAGTGGGAGAAGAGACCCTTGGTCCTGTGAAGGCTTGATGTCCCAGTGTAGGAGAATGCAAGGGCAGGGAGGCAGGAGTAGGTAGGTGGGTGGAGGCACATCCTCATAGAAACAGGAGAAGGGGGCATGGGATAGAGGGTTTGGGGGGAGATCGGGAAAGGGGATAAATAAATAAAATATCTAATTTTTTTACAAAAAAAAGGAGGAGGGGAGAATTAATCAGTGAGTCCTGCTGAGTCATGTGGTTCCTTCCCAAGCCATGCAAGCCAGGAAACTAGAACAGAGGAACAGAGCTGCCAGAGGTGATCTTCCCTGGGCCCTTCTAAAAGGTTTCTAGCTGCCTCAGAAAGCTTAAGCTGAGAGGGACAGGGAGTCCCTGCTGTGCAAAGGGCAGGCTGCTTGGAGGAAGGCAGAGAGAGAGAGAGAGGCAGACAGTAGAGGTTGTTGCCTCCAACAAGCAGATAATCAAGGACTGAGATAAATGAAATTTGATTTAATTGTTTTTCGGGATGGAAGGGAGTATAATGGTAATTGTTTAAATATTCTTAAATATGTATGGAATAAAGAAATTCAGGCTTTAAATCTCAAATGTAGGAAATAAAGGCAAGGAGGGAGAAAAGAAGGAATGAGAAAAATGCATTAAAAGAAATTTTTAAAAGCCTATGCCAGGGTAGCCCTTAGGATCTTCAAGCATGGTCCACATGGAATTTCTGGGATTGTTCAATCTGCTATGACAAAATTAGAGCCTGGAAATAGGCTTATACAGTAAGTAGAAGGGAAATTAATTAAAGTTAAATAGAAAGATGAATAAATACTTTGAAGCTTTTGATCTTATAGGTCAAGAGCAGGGGGTTAGTTGAAAAAAACTTATCTCAGACAGATAAAGAAACTAATGCTAATTCAAGTTACATAAAGAAAGAGAAATACATACCCACAGAGATATTAATCATAGAAAGGAGGATTTAAGTATACATAGATGAATAAATAATTGAGGCTTTTGATCTTAACTTGTAGGTCCAAAAGCAGAGGATAGGGAGCCTAACCTTATCTCAGACAGTAGAAACTTAGGCATTAATCTCACTATTAAAAATTAATCAAGAAAGAAAAAAACAGGAGATAGTGGAGGAGTACTATCTCAATAGAAAATATTTGCTCAGATTGTTTTAACTGATTTGAATTGTTTTAATTATCAAAATGAAGATGATTGTTAAGTTTGGTGGTATTAATGATATTAAAATTCCTCTGAATGAGAGATCGAGCTATTAAATTAAATTTGTCTATACCTTTAATTATTTCAAGTTACTGGACCAAGAACATGCTATTTTGGGAGAGAGACTCTGTATTTGTGTTGACAGGAAAGAAGAAAAGGATTTGGGCTCTTTCCAGAATGATATGAATCAGATAGGACAGGGAAAGACCCCTTGAAGATCTTGGCTACCAAAGAGAAAAATTTGAGAAAATCAAACAGGATAGGTAACTTGATCTGCTGATTCCTTGATATGGGAATAGCCCTACAACTGGCTTAGACGTAAAATGTCTCTAGCCAAAACTTCATCTGAAATTAGACAAATCTTTTGGTTGTATAATCCTCAAGATTCATCACATGGCATGAATAAAGATTTATTACAATTAGTTATGGATCAAATTAACTCATAAAAAAGACAGTTGTCTTTTACCTGCTCAAACAAGGAGCAAAAATTCGTTCTTAACTGACCTATACATCATGCATAATCCATAAGAATATCTTTTTTTAATTCCATATATTCTTTATTTACATTTCAATTGATTTTTCCCTTTCTGAATCCCCTCTCCCCGAAAGCCCCAAATTTTTCATTGTGAGATTCATATATTGCAGAATGTACAGCTCTAGCATGATTCTTCCTCAAGGATGCTGATATGACCTGTTATGATGCCAATATTTTCTGTTCCAGCCCCTGCCTCCTGAAGCTATTTCCAGAGAATTTCTTCCAAACACCTCCAGGAATAGTTGATGATTCCAGATGACCTCTCTTCACCCAACCTTTCAGATAGATCCAATCAAAACTTCAGTCAAATCCTGAGCCTTCTAAACATACAGAGGCTAGATAACAGACGCTAAAGCTATTTTTATTAAGTCTAACTAAAGTTTCTAATTTTCCTACCCCTCCTCACCCCTTTAAAGAATTTTCATCAACCCTATTCAGCAGGAAGAATTTATGGAGACTTGTCATCCCAATCCCTTGGGTTTAGGTATCTGGTTAGGGTAATTTTATAAATTATACATAGGTTGTCATTTAAGGGATAATTTGAAAATATTCATAATTTTGAACAGGAAGGAAATAGATGGAATTGATTACTAAAATTATTCCTAAAGCATTGTATAGCCACAATTTTACATTTGTAGAAATCTTTATAATTTATGCAAATTGAAGTTATAATTTTAAATTGGTACAGAATTTAATAGTTTGATACATATTTAAGGTTTTCATTGGTATAAATTTCCTATATTGATACAAAAATTCAAATTGAAATTGTTACTCTGAAATAGGCATTATGCCTATATAACTCATTTAAGAATACAAGGCTTAGACCCAGTCCTAATAATTGTTATTGCAAACTGTTTAAGGTGATTAAATAACACAAGCTAAGGGCCAGATAGTAAACTCATGTTAGATTCTGATTTAATTATAATGAAATGCTTTTAATATTATTCAAATAGAAATAGCTAAACTAGTCAAGGTTTAACAATTCAGATACACTTTATATACATAGTCTAAGCAACATCAAAAATCTACAGAATGACATTTAATATTAATTCATTATTAAAGATCATTTGATTAGAGACATGTGCTTCTAACAGTAACCTCTTCAAGGTTCAAAGAAGAAATTGAGCATCAAAATCTTCAAATGGAGTTGCTCCAGTTATAGCAAGATAGTCACTGGACAAAAAATGCCCTATTCAACAACAGACAAAAAACTTTAAGGAAAGGACACACTGTATGCTAGCCTCAGGGAGGTGTGGAAGTATCCAACCATTAAACTAGGAAGGGATATCAAAAATAACCTGCATGTGTTACTCTGTGTGTATCTTTCATTCACTAATGTGTATATCTTTCATTCACTAATCCAGAGCTCTTGGTGGCTGCAGAGGAACCATGCAAGCGCCACTAGGAGCTTGGGCTTTTTCAGCATCTAATGAGATGATCTCCTGTTTTTTCTTTCAGTTTCTTTATATGGTGGATTCCATTGATGGAATATCACAAAGACTGAACTATCCCTGCGTCCCTGGATGAAGCCTACTTGATCATGTTGGTTTTTATGTGCTTTTGGATTTGGTTTGTGAGTATTTTATTGAGTATGTTTGCATCAATTTTCACAAGGGAAATTGGTCTGAAGTTCTCTCTTCTTTTGTTGAGTCTTTGTGTGGTTTAGGTATTTGGGTGATGGTGGCCTCTCATAGAATGAGTTTGGCAATGTTCTTATTGTTTCTATTTTGTGGAACAGTTCGAGGAATATTGGTGATGGCTCTTCTTTGAAAGTCTGGTGGAAATCTGCCCTAAAACCATCTGTTCCTGGACCTTTATTGGTTGGGAGACTTTTAATGACTATTTCTATTTCCTTAGGGGTTATAGGATTATATAAATAATTTAACTTTGGTAAATGGTATCTATCTAGAAAATCATCCATTTCCTTTAGATTTTTCCAGTTTTGTGAAGTACAGGCTTTTGTAATATGACTTTTGAAATTCTTTGAATTTCCTCAGTGCCATTATGTCTTCCTTCTCATTTTTGATATTGTTAATTTGCATATTGTCTCTCTTGATTAGTTTGGCTATGGTTTCATCTATCTTGTTGATTTTCTCAAGGAACCAGCTTTTGGGTTCCTTAATTCTTTGTACTGTTCTTTTGTTTTTAATTAATTGTTCTAGAACTTTCAGGGGTAGTTTTAAATTGCTAATGTGAGAACTCTTCAATTTCTTTCTGAAGGCCCTTAGTGCTGTCAAGTTCCTCCTTGCACGTCCATAAAAGACATTACTAAAGCTTGAATCACACATCAAACCACACACATTGATAGTGGGAGACTTCAAAACCTAATTCTCGTCAATGAACAAATCTTCAAACTAAACAGAGAAATAATGAAACTAACAGATATTCCGAATCAAATAGATTAAACAGATGTCTAAACATATTTCATCCAAACACAAAAGAATAAGCTTTCTTCTCAGCAGCTTATGGAATCTTCTCCAAATTTGATTTCTTCCTTTCTATGTTGTATCTCCTTGATCTCCTTTAGTGGCCTTTATTGCTCTACTGTAGATTCTTATGTCTTTATTTTTTGAGAAATACCTGATTTCTTTGTCCACATTTTGATCGTTTTATTTTATTACAATTAAAGTGTTCCTTATATATTTAGAGTATTAGTGCCTATCAATACCCTAAATACTCTTATCAATATAGTATCTTCTCCAAGCCTGGTGTTTGGTTCTTCACTATTTAGTTTTGCACACAACAGCAAATTAATACTTGTGGTACTGGGCAAGAGGTTGAGCATTCCAAAAGGCATGGGCTCCTTGGTCTCTCATCTATCCTCCTGGAGTTTCCACATCAATTGGATAGTAAAAATGGTGCATTGAGTAGAGAGAAGGGAATAGAGAGTAGAAGAATGAGCTCGAGACGGGGAGATGTAGTCATCACTGGCAGTAATAAGAAGGGATTTTAAATTAATTTTTGAAATTGTAGTTACATAATTTCTCCCTTCCCTTTCCTCCCTCTAGCCCTCACATGCACCCTGCTTGCATCAATTTACTCTTTCAAGTTCATGGGCTATTTTAAAAATAATTGTTATTATGCAGACATGTCTAAGAACTAAAGGAATTTGAAGAAGTATCCAAGGGGACTGTGGAATTGTGTCTCAGCTAGACCTGGAATAAACACCAGACTTTACTGAGAGCAAAGGTGAGAAGGAGTCTCTGTAGCTTCATAGAAGCTAAGTGAGTACAGAAGTGGGTGGCTCATCACTGCAGTTCATTCAGGGGTAACATCACCTGCTGTGATTCCCTATACTCAGTCATACAGAGTATAAACACATCCTCACAGTTTAGAATATCTGGGCATAAATTCCTGGGCATGCTTTCCTACATGCTTTTTCAGAATACTCTAATGGTATTTCCTTAGCTAACAAATGGTCTTTTTTAGAGACCCCCAAATGATAATAGCACTGAAAACAAAGAGATTAACTGTATCTACTTTGAGCCACCAGATGTCAGACTTTGCAAAGCAATCTATCTGTGTAGCCCAAAGCCTGAAATGAAGGCATTCAAGACAGGCACATCTTTCCTAGAGTAGTCATATAGGGTTTTGATGCTTTTCTATACTAGTCATCATAGATGCTCCATAACTGGTTTCTATATTAGATTCTTGTGTCAGATGCTCTGCATAATGTCCAGATTCACATTTAGAGTCTTAGAATTGACAGTGCCTATCCATGGGAGACCAAAAATAACCTTGCCCAAGTTTAGGTAGAGGGCAAGCAAGTAGACTCTTAGCTATTATTATGTATTATTATCACCAGTTACACAGAATGATTAAAATAATTGTACAATATTAACATTACTCATCTGCTGAATGCTGAGGTGAGAACAAGTTGCCCAAGTTCTACCATATTAGAGCAAAAGCAATGGTTCTCAACCTGTGGGTCACAACCCCTTTGGGAGTTGAATGACCCTTTCACAGGGGTCACCTAGGACCATCCAAAAACACAGATATTTACATTATGATCCATAACAGTAGCAAAATTACAGTTATGAGGTAGCAATGAAATGGATGAAGGTCACCAAAACATAAGGAACTGTATGAAAAGGTTGCATCATTAGGAACCACTGCATTAAACTATTTGTAATCTAAACAAAATGAATGAGAGAACTGTTGGCATCAATTTGATATATGGGTCTGTAACCTCAGCTCAGATCCAGTCACATGCTCGCATTGTTATCTTCAGTGGCTTATCTTAAACACAACCAAGTCAGCCTACTATCTCTTTGCAATAACCTCCCACAGACCTAAAATAAAATTCTGATTCTGTTTGTCATGGCACATAAGTTGCCACAACCTGGCCCCTCCACATCTGCCTCCATTGCCTTGTGTACTATATTACCCAAGGCCATAGTTTATCTCAAATGCATTCCTTCCTGGAGCCTTGTGTGCTTAGCATCCCTTTATCTTGGATTTTCATTCTTGGGAATTTTTTCCTAATTATTCATTCATTCATTCATTCATTCATTCATTCATTCTTGTGTCTTGAAAACCTACTTCCTTTTCTGAGAGAAATTTCCTGGCCATTCTAGCCAAAATCCTAGAATCCAAAAGCCTAGAATCCTATCAAATCCCATTCTCTCTTCTCTTCTCCACTCATTTTCCTTTACAGATACACCTCGCTCTATATTTTTAACTTGTCTTCTTTTTAATGAGGTTTGTCTGCATGAGTTTACTGTATTTGCATCATTCCTACCCTTTACCCTGCCCCCTCCAATTGCTGCTAAGTTTTCCTCTGTCTTCCATGTTGTGTAACCTCATGAATGCAGGGACTGGGCTGCATATTCAGAACTCTACCTGGGCTTAAATAACAGTGCCTGCTGTATACATACTATACATACCACTCCTACATCAAACATTTGTTGAATGAATGCATGAGAATCAGATTGGCTTACAGTATAACTTGTTTTCCTATTCAGCTCATGCTACTATAATTATCCTCATCAGCTCTTACAACTCAGGGATATTTGGGAGTCATCACCTTTCCCATATGCCGACACTTACTATCCTGTCAATGTCGTTTGGTTCTTCCCACTACACGCCATGACAAGCTAGGGGAGCTTCTTCCAGGGTCAGTGTTTTGTAGCATTTTTGTTCCTTAGTGTGTTTCACAATGAACAGGAACATTAGACCTGTGGGAACAGTGACAATTGGTACCCTCTGGAGCTATGGTTCTCAATCTTCTAATGCTGCAACTGTGTAATACAGCTCCTCATATTGTGGTAATTCCAAACCACAAAATTATTTGTGTTGCTACTTCACAACTGTGATTTTGCTACAGTCATGAATCGTTATGTCAATATCTGTGGTTCCTTGGGGTCTCAGCAGATCCCTGTGAGAAGTTCTCCAACTCCACTGTGAGTCTCATCCTAAAGATTGAGAACCAGTCCTCTAAAGCTATAGTCCCTATGAATGCCTTCACTGCCAGGAACCCTCCCAGGCTTTCCAGCAGACCTAGGAAATGGAGATTCCTTAGCTCTCACCTGGTCACTTATACAGCTTTGGGTGTAGGATGAGTGAAATCCTTGGCTGTAAGACTTGACAGCTTCCTAAAGAGCTTCCGCTGTCTGAGGCTTGCAGCTTCCCTTCCCTGGCTCATTACAAACTTTCTTCTGCTTCTGTCTCAGGCCTTTGTTCTCCCTTCTACTCCCACTAGTTCTGCTGCCCTCCTTGCCCTGCCCAGTTGCCCTCAGACTCTTCAGATATTTCAGTGCCCCTGAACCTGACTGTCTTCTGTTTCCCAAGCTTGCCATTCTGACTGCACGGTTATCTCAGCCGCTGCTTCCTCTTCGATTCCTTTTCTGTGTTACTAGCTCGGCCCACGTAACTGAAATACAAGTTAGAGGGGGGAAAAAAAGACACCAAGGGAAAGCCTTTTATTGGGCTTTCCACACATCAGCACCTGCGAGGGCAGCATCGGGGAATCAGCAGGCTACTTCAATAGCCAGAGAACAAATGTATAGACCAATCAGAACTTTATCTAGCACCAATCATAGCAGCACCCCTAGCATGCCACCAGAGGACATGCTCCCTTCTGGCCCTAGGGAGAAATAGTTGCCAGGTTTTCTAGAGTGTTCCAGGGCTTGTGGATAGCAGAACACCTGGTCCAAACTGTTTCAAAAGTCCTGGCTGAAACCTGTTCCATCAGGGCAAGGACAATCAGCTTTGATAGTTAACATAGTTTCCCCGAGGCAAGCATGGAGTATTCCAGATGGCTGGTGATTTACCATCACAGGCAATCTGGCTGTTTTGCTGATGGTTCTTTTTCTTGAGATGGCCAGAGAGGCAGGGGAAGTCTACCAATTACTAATTAGGAAGTCAAATTGTTCCATTCTCTGGGGGTTTATTTGTTTGCAGGGAATTGCACATGAGAATATGCTCACAATAAAAATTTAAATATGCTAACAGAGTCTAACAGTATTCTAACAATGCCCAATACCTCGCTAGTCCTTCTGGAAGAAGTCACTCCTGCTATCTCTGTCTCCAAGATGGTCTATTCTTCCATAAATTATTTATTTCCCCTCATTGTCATGGACACTAACTGTACAGTCATTCTTCAATAATTTCCTTCAAATGTTCCTGCTTCATATTGTCCTGACCATCATATCAGATTAATCATCCCAATACTACACACACACACACACATACACACACACACACACACACACACACACACACACACACACCATACATACACACACACACACACACACCTCCAAGTAAAGAAACCCTGAGAATAAATTCTCTAGGTTGACTCTAAACAAATCCATACTTGCTGTTATCCTCCTTCTGATGCTAATTGGCCTGTTCCTGGCCTTGTGGATTATTTCTCCTTCAGAAGATAGATACCCTCCATCCCTGGGCTCTGTCTGGTTAAACTGTCTTCCTGTGCTTCATATTCTGTCTCCCTTTTTATAAGATTCCTTCTATGGACTACACACTAGTATGCATCTTTATGTATCCTTACTTTGTCATTTTTGTTTGCAACAGCCAGGAGCTGCTAGCCATTTAAGGCCCTAAACTTATAGATGAATAAATGTGTGCATGCGCGTGTGTGTGCGTGCACGCGCATGTGCACACACACACACACACACACACACACACACACACAGTTCTGTTTCTTATTTGCTGGCTTCTTGTTCTTTTTTTTTTCCTTTTCTTTAACTTTCTTTCCTTTTCTTCTTCTCTTTGAAGGTGTGGCAGCACATTCCTGTAATTCCCGCACTTCCGAGGTGAAATCTGAAGGATTTTATGTTTGAGGCTGGTCTGTCTTTCATAGCATGACTCTCTCTCAAATAGAACAGACAAAACCTTCGAACAAATAAGCCTTTATTTATTTACTCTTTTTTCTCACCCTGCCTTCCTCTTTCCTTTCACATTGTTTAATCAGGAAATGCTTCAGAATTTTAATCAATACCAAGACTAGCAATTGCTTTATGGGTTGGTGTTAGAGCCTGGTATGCTAGGCAAATGTCAAAAGCGCAGAGCACTTCAAGGCTTCGGAAGGAAATCAGTAAAATCAGCACATGGGCATTGTATGGCTCGGCCCAGAGACTCGGGATGCTTCTGTAGATTTCCTTGTGAGTTTTGCAGTGGCTTCCTGCCATTCATTCTTGGCACAGAAGGTATTTGTGAAATTGGGTTTTAAAATCCAAGTTCTTTCTCTGCCATGGGATTTCTAGTTATGTAAAGCTACTTAAAAAGCACTTTTTCCCCATAAGAAAAGTAATCTCCACTGAGACACAGGGAGGTCATGTGCCTCAGCAGCAGCAGCAGTAACCGCAGTGAGTAAATTAGGTAGTGCCTGCCTACTTGGTTTATTATAGAAAGAAATGTAGGATATGAGAAAGCATTTTAAATATGTAAAATGCAATAAAATATAAAGCATTTCAGTGGCTTTAGGGGGTGGTCTTCCTAATGGGAAGAGAACGAAATGAAAAATTTACTAAGCATTTTTCTGAAACTGACCAAGGTCGGAACTTTTTGGACAATACACATGAGTAGTTTTAATTAGTGATGAGGTTGGTTAAGATTTGGTAGGAGGGTGTTGGTGATCCAACAATATTAAGGCCAGAAGGATGACTCAGTGGACAAAGAGCTTGCTGTTCAAATCTAAAGAACTAAAGCTGGACACTGGAATATGCATCGGTAAGGTAATCCCAGCAGTCCTAAAAATACACAGTAATAAACAACAATGAGACACTGTTTCTCAAACAAGGTAGAAGGAATGACTGACTCTTGAGGTTGACATCTGACCCCCACACACTCACATGGCATGCACACATTCTTTCTCTCTGTCTCTCTGTCTCTCTCTGTCTCTGTCTCTCTCTCTCTCTCTCTCTCTCTCTCTCTCTCACACACACACACACACACACAGACCGTATATATACAATGTTTTTTTTTTTTAATTAACAGTATTTTCTACTTCAGTATAAGAGATGTTCTTTGGTATTCTGGATTTTGCTTCATATACATGAACTCAGGACTAAGTTTACCATTACTAAAAATTTAAATATACTATACCAAAAGATGTCTAAGGAGGTATACCACAGAGATACCTGCATATCCATGTTTATTGCAGCACTATCACAAGATAGGAACTTTTCCCTTAACCATAAACAGATGGGAAAGTAATCAAGATATGATACACATAATAGTGCTTTATTTAGTCATTAAAAATGAATAAACATATTTGTTCTCCAGTGTATGGAACTGGAGAGTATGTCAAGACTTACAAAGGCAAATATGTGTTCTCCCTCTCATATGTAGAAAGTAAACTTAGAAATACATGATAGGTGACCTGATATAATGATGAAATGCAAAAACAGAAAGGGTCCTATGAACAGGGAGGACAAATTCTCAAGGGGTTGGGAAAGGGAGCAAGAGAGCATAAGGGGAGAATGAAGGGGCGAAGCCAGTTCTACTGGAACTGTCTCTAACCCCAGCATATGGGAGGCAGAGGCCGGAGGTGCTCTGACAGTGGGAGGCCATATTGTTCTATATAAGGTTCTGTGTCAGTGAAGGCTACATAGTATCAAAAGTAAAATGAAAAGAAAGAAGGATGGAAGGGAGAGATGGAGAGAGGAGGAGGAAGGAGTGAGAAGAGGGACTGAATGAAGGAAGAAAACACAAAAGGAAGAAAAGGAAAAAGGAAAAAGGAAAATAGGAGCCCTTTTCGTTGCCTATATGCAGAACCTAGATGTAAATGGTCCGAAAGTAGAAAAGGGTCTATCTGTATGGAGGTGGGAGTTCAGTAGGAAGATGGAGCAAGAGAGGGTGTTCGGGCTAATGTGAGCAAATTACAATGCTAGACATGCATGAATGTCACAAACAAACCACTGCTTTTATGTTTACTAAAATTAATAAAATATGTAGATGTATTCAAAATTATTTTAATGCAAAATCAGAAGAATTGTCACTTTTCAGGGATTTGGCTTCACTAAATGTGCTCATGATTTACCCGAATGACTGCATTTCCTAATACCCAAGAGATGCATGAATGAGAAATGTAGCTGATTAGGTTTTTATCAGGATTCTAATTTGCAAGTTCTCCATCTCCAGATCAGAATTTCCCCCACTCTGGCTTCAATAACTGGCATCCAAGCTTGCTTCCAAATTTGGATATAAAAAGTATTATTTTGGAATGGGATTGCAAAGAAAACAGATGGATCAAAAGAGCTTGGCTTATATATATTGATCCTATGAGTAAATAGGAAATCCTAGCTATTTTCTATGCTTCTGTTTTGATTGACATTAGACTGGGTGAAAATAAAACAGTTATTTACTAACATAAAAGAAATAGTATTGCCTAACCAGACTCAGTTGGTTCCATATATTTCTCCTTTATTAACTTTCTCTTGTCCTATACAGTTCAAACCTAAGAATACTTTAAAATTTATTGCATGATAAATAAAATGCAGACATGGGACATATGGATATGATTCATATTTTTCACATTATTTGTAAGAGTTCTAGGCTTTCACACCAAACAATGCATCGTTTCTTTGTTTTTCTTAATCTAAATGGAATATGAGAATAATCCAATAGGCACAAACAAGTCATCTACAGAAAGTAAGCCTGAACAGCTCACTGTGTCAACTACACTGTACCATGTACATGTACAGTGTACCATGTACAGTCCCATGTTTTGGGATTTTGTTTGTTTCATTTGTCCTCAAAGATCCGAGTGAAGGAAATTAATACATAGTTTATGAAATTCATATATTTATGTATATATGTATATATGTATATCTATGTGTGTGTACATAGACATAAACATTTAGATCTCCTGTATGTAAGTCTTTGAGATAAGTAAAAGAATTGTACAAACAATAATTTCCTTGGAAGTGTTCTGCATTATGGAGTATGTTATCAAAAGACTTCAATGGCTAGACCAAAGCTATGAATATCCAGTAATAAACTGAAATGCATACAAAAGGAATTATATATAATGACTAATAGAATTCCATGATACCAAAAGAGAGAAATCAAATTCAAGATTGTAGTAATTACAAAGAAAACTTTTTATAGTTTAATATTAAGCCATTGTCTATCTTCACATGCCCTTTGATTTGCAAAATTAGCAGAAAGCATGCACCATCAAATTGAAAAAGCAAAATTACAACGATGAGATATCTAACTGCTCAATAAGTTGGCATATAAGAAATTGGTTTTAAGTTCCATTGAAGTTTATTTTATTTTGCACACCAACTTCTCTGATGCAATAATCCATAAGAAGTGCATTAATCTGTTGTAGAAATAAAGTCAGTTAATTAAAACATTGCCAGTAGGTTAAAATGGGTGCTCAATGGCAGAGCATTTGCCTATCAAAGGGAGCTTCTACATTTGACTCCCAGCATATAAAAAGGCAGCAAATAAATAAAATTAGAGAGATAGAAGACAAAATGTTTAGCAAGTTAAGTGTGATTAAAGTTGAGGGTATGTACATCCAACGTTTAGGATTGGATGTGGGAGTCAAAGCTAAGAGAAGCAGCCTTCTGTTTCTGCATGCTTGAGGGATTCTGACTTTGCACTGTAGTTAAATACATTCAGAAATGTCAAAAGTAACCTAGATAGTTAATCCTCACTGTCAACCTTCTGCGTGTTAAGAGCCAACAGGAAAACAGATTGTTCTGGTCGTTTGTTTGAGTTTATGGTCATTAGGTTAATTGAGGTGGGAAGATTCACTGTAATTACGGACAGTACCATTCCATAGGTTGTGGTGATCATTTGAATTCAGTGCTTCCTGACTATGGACCCCACATCACATGGCCAGCCACCTCCTGCTTCTGCCTGGCTAATCTTTCTTGTGGTGATAGAGTATTCCCCTGAAGCTGTTACACGAACTAATTTATTGTTCTTTAAATTGCTTTGGTAACCTATTTGGTTGCAGAGACAAGACTAAGAACTACTGCAGTCTATTTTCAAGATATTGGAGACTTGAAGTGAGATGACTTGCTTCTTGAGGACAGCAGTGCAGAGAGCCCAACCAACAGAAACCAGAACAGCACACGCCTCTCTAAGAAGATCTGAAACAATATTTTAAAATTTATGTTCATATATTATAGGACTGGAGCACTTTGATGGTCTTTC
Organism: Apodemus sylvaticus; assembly: GCF_947179515.1. Classification (NCBI taxonomy): domain Eukaryota; kingdom Metazoa; phylum Chordata; class Mammalia; order Rodentia; family Muridae; genus Apodemus; species Apodemus sylvaticus. The sequence goes on from NC_067486.1 coordinate 50,729,873, forward strand.
AATGGAGTGGCAGAAAGATGAAAACCAAGACTTTGAATATTTTGCTAATTGTTCTGTGTTTTCCCCCACCTTCTTACTCCCTATGAGCAGTCAGAGCGGAGTCTCCATGTCTTAGACAATGAAGTCAATGACTTTTCATCATGTTGGAGAAATACTCACTTAATAGCTTTTTCTTAGGCTCACTAATGGCTGTTATGGTGACAACGATGTTGCATGCTACTTTTGATGTTGAGAGTCACTGTAGCACCCGACTCTCCTCTGTGATTTAGAATTCAGAATCACAGCTGGTTCTGATTGTCAACATAATGAAAGTTAAATAATTCTGATGCAACCCTCTTCTCAGAAAAGGGCCCACTGATCACTTGGCCAGGAAGCCATGCTTTCAGATTCTGCTCTCACTTTGATGACCAACCACATTTGCTCATCCAAAGCATGAAGGGACTGCCTTTATCTACATGCATGAAACTTCAGAAAGTGGTCCACACTCACGGAAAGGGCTGAATTCAAACTATTTATGTTGCTCTAAGGTTCTCATACCTTATGATCTCCTTTGAGCTAGTAGAAATCAAAGAAAGATCAAATACATGAGACGGCATCATCACTGCAAAGGAAGGCCAAGGGCTTAAGAACGCCACAGCCCCTTAGGTTTCAGCTGCCTGCTGACATGTGCCTGACACACTAATGCTCTCTGGAACCAAATGAGCATATAGTAAAGCATTGATGAAGTCCTTTCTTTCTTCCTCTTCATCTTCTTTTCCTCAAAGCCACACCCTGTACCTATTAGGCCACATTCCCTTCATCTGGTTGCCTAGCAATTCTTGTTATGTATCTTATGGCCTTATTTGTTGGATTCCCAGGAGCTGCTATGATTAGCTAATGCTGTGAGCTTTGATGGTGATCATTTTGGAATATGAAGCCACCAAGAAAACATTGGAGCCTGATGTGTGCACTGTGGTTCTAATGGTTTCATGAATGATGGGGAGAGATTTCTTTTACATGATAGCTATAGTAATCCCCTCACAAAACATCATGAATTTTCCAAGTAGCTTCTTCACACTTGGCATATATTCCCGATCTAAAGAGAAAAGAATTCTAAGATGTCAGGTTTCACATTTACTCTCGATGAAATACAGGTGTGTTTTTCTATTGAAGTTTTATGCCGGAAAAGAGAACCATAACGTGTTGCATGAGGGATACAGACTGAATCAATTTATATAAGAAGGAGAGATGCCAGAATGCGCTGGTATTAGAGGCCTGTGCATTGCATGGATTTATTCAAACTTCCATTGTCTGCATTTGAAATCAGACACAAGGGAAAGGATATGGTTCATTTATAGTTACTAAAATATCATTGAAACGGTACAGGATAAAAGAGATTTGCCTATTTGCTCTAATCATAAGATGGTAGTTTCTAGGCCCATTTCCCTGCTCTAAATATAACAAGTAACTAACTAATGGTTGACAATTTCATCCTTTTAAGAATCATTGTATAATAATAGCTATAGAATAGATTTTTTGTGTGTGTGTCAGACAGTATAGCAGATGTTTCATGTAATAAGAGCAGACATCTGCAGGGGGCATTATCTGGGCCAGCCTCCAGTCCCAGCACTACCAATGCATTCTTTCACTCTGAAGTACAAGCTAATTGTCCCTGTAACCATAGGAGGCCCATACTATATTGCCTGCATTTTATTTGGAAGGAGTCAGAGGTTTCAAGAGATGAGGCAGCTGTGAGGCCATGCTCTGTCACAATGCCTGTGTGTCCTCTGTGACATGAAGAAAACTTAGATTAAAGATTCTCCCTTTTCATTTTGTAGGGCATCTACTTACTGCAAACCATATCCTGAAAGGCACAATAGGCTACAGTGAGGATGTGAGGGGGAGCCTTGGATTGCCTCTTTCTTTTTTCGATGATTGTGACCTTTTTCCTGATACACAGGAAGACACTTCTAAAGGTTTATAAACACACAGAAGAGGCTTGAATATGTCTGAGGAGAGATCAGAGCGGATTTCAGAAAATAGACTAGTAACACTCCCAGGTTTACCAGGACTTCCCTGTCATATAATGCTGGCTTGACTTATTTTACTTATAAGGGAATGTGGAAGAGGACAGATCTGAATTCTTGTTAAGAAGTGACTTCTAACTGAAGCTGACAGAACAGGGTTAGGCCAATATCAGGACCTGAGATTCCCTCTACAGCCCTAGGGTATCTGCTAAGTGCTTTCACATCTGACACACACAGCTTTTTAAGACACTGAGAATACAAAAACTTGCCTACAGGGATTTTGGTAACCAATTATTAGGCATTTGAGAAGATGGAGGCCTTGCCTCGGCAAATTAGGAGCTCCATATTTAGGTCACATAGAGAAGGAAATATCTGATATGGTTCACTCGATCAGAATTGTGTCTTCCAAAATGATATGAAACAGGGTAATTAAGTAACAAATATTAATATCTTGATTAGTAGGGGGGAGTTTCTACCATCAAACAGTTTGTGTCCTCCTTTCTCAAAAGTTTCTTAATAACTTTGTATGTGATGCATGTGTGTGCATATACATGCATGTGTGTGCTTGTGTGTGTGTGTGTGTGTGTGTGTGTGTGTACTTACACATGCATGCATGTAAGCTTGAATGGGTGCTGGTTCCTTGGATAGATCCCAACTCCTTGTGTATGCTAGGAAAATTTTTCTGCTGCTTAGATACAAGCCCAGTCTTTCCTAATGTTCTTTCTGTAACCATTTCTCAATTTGTAAACACTGAAAGGAAACTATTGTCCCATTTCACCGAGGTAGGGAAGGAAGGCTTCTGTCAAGGCTCTCACATTCTTCAGACTCTTAATCCATTTCTTGAAAGTAGGACCTTTCCACATTGTATTCAGTCCCTTCAGACAGGACCTTCCCACAGATTCTTCAATCCTTTCAATATTATATTTCAGGGTGCCTTATTCTTTCTTCATAATGAGGTAGAGTATTTCTAACATTTCTTCCTCAATGCTGATTTTCCCATCTTACTATATTACTCTCCTCCCTAGTGCCTCTGCTGATGTTTACAAACGTGGCCCCTGTGCTATGGGGGAGGGGAAACCTGGAGACAGCAAGCAGGGATCTGGGACAGTGAGGCCTTCCAGCACTGAGGTAGGACAAGCTAAATACAATAAACTGCCTTCAAATCAACCTTCTACGCCCAAAATGCTGTGCCTGCTATTTTTCTTCTGATTTATTTTAAAAACCAGAGTTGTAACCACACTGCAATCATAAATCATGCAAATTACTGTGGAAGAGCTAGTAGTTTTGGAAAATTTTGTTCAGAAGAGTGTAACACATCCAGAGGCCTAATCAAATTGTTTTAGACACAATCAAGAAAAGGAAAGCACATAGACTGAGAGAAAATGTATGCTGTATCAGATAAAGGAATTGTGCCCAGAAGGTAAAAGGAGCCCCTACAATTCAACAATGAAAAGCAATAAATAACCCAACTAAAAATGAGCAAAGAGCTTGTGAAATGTTCTTATCTAAAGGAAACGCAGCGACTAAAACTGGAGCAGAGACTGAAGGAAAGGCCATCCAGAGACTGCCCCACCTAGGGATCCATCCTTTGTGCAGACACCAAATCCCAACACTATTGCTAATGCTAAGATGTGCTTGCAGACAGGAGCCTAGCATGGCTGTCCTCTGAGAGGCTCTGCCAGTATCTGACTAAGACAGATGCAGGTTCTCACAGCCAACCCTTAGACTCATCTTGGAGACTCCGATGGAAGAGTTAGGAGAAGGACTGAAGGAGCCGAAGGGGATTACTACCCCATAGGAAGAGCAACAGTATCAACTAACTGGACCTCTCAGAGCTCCCAGGGACTAAGCCACCAACCAAAGAACATACAAGGGCCAGTCTGTGGTCCCTGCTACATATGCAGCAGAGGATTGCCTTACCTGGCATCAGTGGGATGTGCTTGCTCCTGTGGAGGCTTGATGCTGCAGAAAAGAGGGATGCTAGAGGGATGAGGTAGGAGTGGGTGAGTGGGTGGGGGAGCACCCTCTAAGAGGCAAGAGGGAGGGGGAGGGGGAGGGGCTCCTGGGGAGGAACCAGGAAGAGGAACAACATCTGAAATGTAAATAAATTATTTAATTAATAAAACAAAATAAAAAGAAATGTCTGTCTTCAGAGAGTATATAAATGTCAATAAATACATGAAAAGATGTTTGATGGTATTAGCTACCTAGGAAATGCAAATATCACACTGCTATCCTGCTTTATGGTTAGGGAATCTTATTCAGTGCATAAAGTGCCTGCTGTGCAAGCATAAGGACCTATGTTTGGTTCTCCAGTAGCTACACAAAAAATGTGGACATGGTGGAGGAGTCATGTGCTCCCCCCACAAGAAGGGCCCTGGGGCTGTTCAGATATCCAGACAGCAAATCAATAAACTCCAGGTTCAGTGAGAAACTGAACTGTCTCAAAAAATTAATGTGGAGAGCCACAAAAGACTGTTAATATTGACTTCAGAATCCAAATATGAACATATGGGTGTGTGTGTCCACTTATGTTTTTATATACACACATTATATATTAGACCATATACTACATATTATGTATTTACTACATATTGCACATTACACATTATATATTACATGTTACATATTACTTATTATATGTACCTCAACATGCACAAGAATTACTGTGATAAAAAGATAATAGCATTTGTTGGTTGTGGATACACTAAAGTTGTAATGTACATTGCTTGGTGGAATGGAAAATGATGCTTCCACTTTTAAAAAAAACACAACACCTCTGTATTTCTCAAAATGCTAAACATAGAGTTCCCACATGACCCAATGACACTGCTCCCACATACATACACAGGCAATATGAAAACATGCAATCTATAAAACTTCCTTGTGCTTACTATTGCTTATAATAGGCCAAGTATGGAAAGAACCTAAGTGGGTACTGACTGGGTCCATGAGCAAAGATGTTTATATCCATGTAGTAGAACAAAAGGAATACAGTATTTACATGTACCATAGTATCAGTGAACTTCAAAAATCAGTATGCTGAATAAAAGTAACCAGACACTCTCAGAGGACAGCCTACCATGCTTTTGTCTGAAAGCACATCTACACACCACCAATAATGTCAAGGTTTGGTGTCTACTTATGGAATGGATCTCATGGTGGACTGGTCTCTGGATGGTCCTCCCTTCAGCCTCTGCTCCATTTTTGTCATTTCCTTTAGACAGGGACAATTCAGGGTTAAGAAATTTTAGATAAGCAAATAGCCCTATCCCTCTACCTCATAGGTGGTCCATAGTTCCTGCTACATATATACCTGAGGATTGCCTCATCTAGCATCAGTGGGATGAGAAGAATTTGGTCCTGTGGAGGTTTAATGACCAAGAGAAGGGAGTTTCTAGAGGGGGAGGCAGAGAGGGTGGGTGGGGAGCATCTTTTTAGAGGCAAAGGGGAGGGCATGGGGGGCTTCATGAAGGAGAGACCAAGATGGGAGGTAACATTTGAAATGTAAACAAATAAAATGAGTAATTAAAGAAAATAAAACCAATATAGAAAAAAATAGTAACCAGACACAAAGGTGTACACGTATGATATTTATAAGCAATGGATAGAAACAGAAAGTAGATAAGTCAGTGGCTGGGAAGAAGAGAAATGATTGCCAGTGGCCGTGCTGGGGATGTGGCAAACAGCCTCAAGTTACGTTATGATTGGAAAATCATTTAAATACATCAAAATCTTTTAAAAGAATGATTTTCCATTGATGTATTTTGAGACAAATTTCCACTTTAACCCAGGCTGTCCTGTACCTTCTGGTTCTCCTGCCTTGTCATCTGAATTGTTTGAATTATAGGTGTATGTCACCATTCTTGGATGAAGTAAATATTGTAAACAGATAAAATACATGGCATTTAGATGTTAGATCAATAAATCGGTGGGGTTTATTAAGTTGACACAAACAGTGGTGGGGCTTTTATCTTTTTTAATGGATGCTGTTGACAAGCTAAATGTCTCAAGAGTCATTTGAAATAAAACCATATTTTAGCTTTAATTTCTATTTTGAAAATATGCAAACACAAAAGTACAATTTATAAATATTTAACAATTACATACTAGATTGAATGACTAATATTTTTAAACAGCTATCATGTCTCTCTACCTTCACAACTATCATCTATCCATCATCCTATTGACTTAACTTTTTGTTCAACTATTTATTGCAAGTAATAATTATCATGATTCGTTTTTGTGGTACTAGGGATCAGACCTAGGCCTTCATGAATGACACATTCGGCTCCTGAGCTATATCCCAAGCCTACTAACATGATTCTTGATTCTTAACTACTACAAATACCTCCTAAAATAAAGCCATCCTAATAGATAGAGGCTATTTATTTTCTTATAATATTTTATCACATGTGTAAAATTAACAAAAAATTTCTTTAATAACCCCTAATTTTGATATAACTTGTTTACATTCATGTTTCCTCAGGTGTCCTAAAAATGTCTTTATGTCTCTTTTTGAAAGCAGAACAATTTTTACTTTACTTTTACTACTGAACACAAGGCAAGTTCCTGTAGAAAGGTATAAATTGGTCCCTAGCAAGTTTCACTATTAAAGACCATTTTTAAATTTGAATTTGACCTTTTCTTGTTACTTATGTTCCTAATGATCTGAACCAACTTCCTTCTTTAACTCCTTTCATTAGCTAAATCTACCTACAAGAATAATTTATATATATAGATATTGTCTGATGGGAAGGCATATTAAATCACAGTTTACAAAAGTAGCATCCAGAATTTTATAACCACAGTGGCAATGACTTGTACAATAAATTTTTCATATACAAAGACAACATGAGGGAAGCAGCTATGTATTTTTATGATGTGATTTGTTATGGAACATTTTATTATGGTGACAGAAAGCTAAATAATAATGAAAATTGGTAGCAAAACGCAGGGTCCTTACTATGAGTATAGCTAATAATGCCATTTGGAAGTATTTGGACTGATTCATGGGAGCACTCTGAAAAATGTTGGCATATTATTAACCACTGAGAATTTTATAAGCAGAGATTAGTGCTTTATTCTGGCAACCACAAGAGATCCAGAATTCAGATAGAAATGTGAGCAACAGAGACTACACTGATCCATTTTCAGGTTGGAGAACTGGACGAGAGGCCACGCACTTTATACTTTACTAGTTGACTTGACTACGTGTTATCCACAACATGAGAGGTTGCAAACTAAATTTGTGAAGATGCCAAGCAAACTGGGTTTTCTTATCTAATTGATGAAATTTCCAGACAATATTAAGATTATACCATTGTTTATACTGAGTGCTTTGGGGGCCAAAATCACTGCAAGAACCAACCAGAAAGAAGAGAGTAGAAAGACTGGAAATTTGAGCTATAGTTGAAAAGGAAATGTGTTTGAAGGTGCTTCCAAAAATGATGCAGTTCTAAAGAGAATAATCACTAGAAAGAATTCAAGAGTCTTCCACAGGAATGATAGAAAAGATGTATTCAATGAATCTAGAGAACCAGCGAGACTCTACCCAATGCAGGCTCAATTCAGTAAACCTATAAACTTACTCCAAACATTATCCCTTATAGAGAGAGTCCTGGGGTAACTTGCTTCCATGAGCTAGTCTAGTGAATTATTTTAAGGTGATATGGTTTTGCATAAGTGGTTACCAGAACACTGTTGTTCAACTATGCCCATATATAGTTCCCATTGGTTACGGATTTTTATTAGCATCATGTGAGGCTCCCTTTGCAACTATGCAGAGCACAAAATACAGGAATAGTGAGGGTTCCAGCAAAGAATTTCACAGGAAAGCCTGGGAAACCATGTCCTATGTGGCATGCTCAGAGTTCTTGGAAGTTTCCCATGACAAAGTGATTAATACTGAAGCTGTGTGAACAATACAGATGACTTCAGAAAGTAGGGGGTATGAAAGGCTTACAATGCCAAGGAATGCTATAGGAAATTAATGTTTCTAGCTTGAGAATAGGCAGCGTGAATCAACCAACAAAGGTGAATGGGAGGCGTCCTCAAGTGCTTAGAAACACATATTCTACAACAAGGCACCCTAGATATCAGCTATGAAGTCTTAAGTATAAATGTTTGCTGTACTGGGTTTCAGCCTTGTGTTTTTCTTATGATTGCTTCTTATGTCTCTCATCCCTTTGGAATGGGAATGAGGTGTTTGCTTGTTTTATTATATTTTAATTTAAAATGGTGAGGATGCCATAATTTAATGTTTAACCTTTGCTAATGGTTATCAAACATATCAAACTTTTGTTTTTAACTCCTAAATTTTTTGACGGGGTTCTCAGTGAAGAGCTTAGTTTGAGCACTGAGTAGAGACTCTGGATTGGACTTTTAAGCAGTGCTACAATAGTTTGGGCCTGAGGAACTTTTCCCTGTGAGATGAACACAGATCTATGGGGAAGAGGTGGAGGGCTGAATGCTATAATTTGGGTATGGAGTGTCCCCCAAAGCATCTGATGACAAAGCTATGCTAAAAGCTTGCTTGCCCTTCTGTGTTACTATTAGAAAATCATAGAAACCTTAGGATGCAGGAGCTAAGGAAAGAAAGTTGGTGCTGGAGGGGTAAGCCCTTAGAGGGCATATTAAGAAAGCCCAACACTTCTCAACCTTCCTAATGCTGCAACCCTTTAATACAGCTCCTCATGTCACAGTGACCACCAACCATAAAATTATTTTTGTTACTACTTCATAACTGTAATTTTGTTACTGTTATGAGTTGTAGCTTAAATATTTTTGGAGATAGATCGAGGTTTCCCAAACGGGGTCTCGACCCACAAGTTGATAACCACTGTACAAAGAGCCCAGTGATTATGTTTCCTCTCTTCTCTCTTGTTGGTCAGCAGGAGGCAAACATATCTTCCCTGCAACTTTCTTCTGCTGTGAAGTGAGAGAACAGATCTTGAGGTCAGACTCCATCTTAGAGAACCTGACCTAAATTTGAACTGGAGTTAACTAGCGAGCAGACACCTGGTACTGGTTTCCAGGTTGCAAGCCCCTGACACGCTTCCTAACATCCACCAATCAGGAGGAAAGCAGAAGGTAAATTTATGGTTTGGGTCCTAGCAGCAGCCAATTACGTTAAAGGGCAACAAAATTCCATAATAGCCCTGAATCAGATGTGTGCCAGGCTAGAAAGCACCTCACTCGCTTCTCATTTCCTATAAAACCTTGTCCTGCTGAGAGCTTGGGGTTTGTCCTCCTGCTCTGCTTTGTGAGAGATGCCAGTGTGGCTCAAGCTTGAGTTTGTAATAAAGAGACCCTAGTGCGATGGCATTAGAGTTGGCTCCTTGGTGATCTTTTGGGATTCACAAAACAGGCACAGCAAAGTATTGTGGCCCAATGAAATAGGCTCTTGTAACTATCTATTGAAACCTTTGCAGTCATTAGCCAATTACACACCCTCTCCCCTTGAGTGTGCTTTGATTATCTTAGGTATTTTACAAAAGGAAAAGCTGGCTAATTTTAGACTGGTTAAGTGGTTTTTTACAAGTGGTTCAATCAGTTTATCAAAAGAGTTGACTTAGGCATCTGCAACAGTGATTTCAACCTCCACTCCTGGCTCTATACTGACTGGAGGAAATGTACCCATCACAGGACTGAGTAGGGCAACAGGTGGACTCTCAGGAGGAAATGATCCTGTGTCTTATCTCCACCACATGGTGTTTTTCTTGAAGTGATTCTTGGAGTCTTGTAGGCATGCAGGCTGGGTTTTTTTTTTCCCCCTTTCAGTTTCTTTTCCTTTTTGCTTCTGGTCAAGTTAGCACACACCTCAGAGACTGCACATTCTGTCTGCTGAAGATAATTCCAATGATGTGAATCACCACTTCCCGTTGCACAGGCATCTTGTCAGTATTTGAAAGTCATGCCTCAAACTGATTTGTTCTTCTTCTGGAGCAAGAAAATAGCAGTGAATCATTTTAGGTTGACATTATGCTTCTTCTAATGTAACAAAGCATCTACATGTCATGTTAGAATAGGGATCTGTTTGCTTTTTAATCCTTAAAAGACTCCAGCATCTTCCCTGAAACTCTGGGCTTCTGCTTTTCAGTCTAGACCTACCATTATAAGGTGTCAATGTTCTTTTTTTTTTTTTTACTCCATCTTCTCACTTAGCTCTCATGTCATTTGAGGATGATGGACAGCATGAGTTATCCCCATTTAACAGGTGAGCAAACTGAGGCCTCAGTAAAATGAAATAGTCTCTGCTGTAAATACAGAGAGGCTCTGTGAACACAAAGGAACACACAGTGACTGTGAACTCCAGGCTCTGGGATAAATGCTGACAATGGAACTTTCTTCATCTGGCCTGAGTTCAAAGCCATGAACTCCATAGCCTTTTAGTCCTAGAGGATAAGCAATTTTGTATTACTTTCATCTTTTGGCTGCCAGTTTATTTCTATAAGGAAGGATTGTAGACAAAAAAATTAATTAAAAATTATATTGCAGTAATTTAATTGTTTGCAGAGCCAATCCTACTAAATGAATCATTCATTTATCTCTAATACTTGGCCACATTTTTTTGTTCTCCTCGACATGGCTATCACCAGGTTGTCTTAGTTACTTAACTACCTGTGATGTGCCTCTGCATGGCCACTTCTAACCTCAGGGATTGTTCCGTTATTGTATTTGATTTGATGGATTATAATTAACTACACGGAAATACAATCATGCCAAAGAAATCCAGTGACTACAAACTGGGAACCGATCCAAGACTGGTTGGTTTGTGATGGAAACACAATGTCCTACATAACTGGCTTGAATTATAATTGGTCACATTAAAGTCTAATGTTGTCTAATTCTGAGTACCAGAACGACATTGCGTTTTTATGGTGCACCGCTGACTAATTTTGGAATTAAGACACACAGTAACCTGATGCTAACTCACACTGTAAATCTGACTTCCAAATTCCCAATTAGCTGAAGTTGGGCATGCAGCCTGGATGTACAAAAGGAGTGAGGAGTAACATTTATTTAGAGGTTTTAATTTAGAATCTGTCCTTCTCCTTCAGTGTTGTTCACTGTGAGCCTTTAGCCTTCCCTGTGAGTACCAAGAAATTGTGAGTTACAGAATCCTTTACTGAGCATCTTCTCTTTATTTTTGGCTGAGAGATCCTGCTGTTCTGGGGACCTCATTCTGCTGGTCAAGTTCTATTGAGAAAGTCTGAGAGGCCCAGTCACAAATTCTCATTCTCCAGCCTTTTCTACATCATTTCCTGACGGTCTTCAAACCTCACACATCACATAGATAATACTCCTCCCACTTCTGTGTATGCACTGCAAACTAAGAGGTTAGAGAAGGAGCTGTGATGAGTGTTGTCCTGGGGGTTCTATTGAAATCGTAGCTTCTGAAAGACAAGACCTGTAGTGGAAGAGAGCGGTACTACTGTGAAGCCATCCCAATTTTCCCTCAAGTACTATGTTCCTACATGGAATACTTTGAGATCCTCATTGTAGCAGTCAGTACCCAATTAATGTTCCACAACTGGTCCCCGTGACTGCGGTGGCACGATTTTGTTACCCGCCCCAACGTCTTATATCTTTGAATGGGAGACACATATATAGTCTTTAGACTTTGATATGCCTAAAACAGCTCAGTGTTTGGGCACTTCCTAACCTCCACATAGGTAATCCATCCCCTCCAATATTCCTGAGTTATTATTTATTAAAATCTATATTTTATCTTTGGTGCCCTAAACCCAGACGTGTAGCCATCTTGGGCCTTCCATGATCCCTGGCTCCTAAATGTCTCTCCTCTTTCTCAGGCATGGTGGCTCTCCCTTTTTGTTCCTTTCTCAGTCCTTTGTTGTGTCTCCCTGCCCAGCCATTGCCCACCTCCAACTTTATTTACCAATTAAAACCAACTGGGGGCAGAGTTTCCTCAGTGCCTTATGTGTGGACATCAGGATTCACACGGAGGTTAGCAAGTGACCCAGCCAATGAGCTGTGTTAGACATTTCAAAATATAAAGACTATATGTGCGTCTCTCATATAAAACATTGGGGTGGGTAGCAGCAATACACTGTCACCCCTGAATCAATTGAGTAACATTATTTGGGTACAGCAACACCTCATCTGCTCACAGTCAGACATTCATGGAAGCTGCTTGCACACTAAGCAGTGAACTTAGACACAGAACTGATGGTCCCTCCTATCTTTATTTCCAGTTTGTGGGAGTAAAATAGATTGATGTCAGAGGCTATCACAAATCTTACCATTAAACACCATGGCTGGTAGGAAGTGCAGGGTAGCCTCAGTTCTGTGGAAGACTACATCTTCTCCGAGCTCTGACAGATCCACTCTTCTCAAAAGGATGCCCTAAAGAGGGCAGAACTAACATCGAACTGAGAGGATTAAAAGAAAAGGCAAATATGGCATTCTAACTCATGACTATTTAGATACAAGCATAAGATTTGTAAGCATTTAAACATTACTAATATTAGTAGACATTGGAATAGATAAAAATAGTACATTGTAAAGAGAGATGTGAACATTTCACAGAAGAGTTTAAAAATAAATGATGGAAAATGTCATGCCCTTATGACAGAGGCATGTAGAGAATAATGTTTTAGAACAGTGGTGGATTCCATTGAGATACTTGAATAGATTAACATAGGGGAAGCTACAGCCAGGAAGTCAATTGTATGCACACATTTGTGAATTGATTGTATTGTTCTTCTGTTTCCTATGTAAAACTTCTTCATGGTTTGCACTCAAAATGAGGAAATATCTTTAAAAAAAAAAAAACTCATTGAAGACTTACAAAATAAGTTTTATATGTATGAGTGTTCTTCTGTATGGGTACCATGTGTGACTGGTGCCCCAAAGGCCAGGAGCAGGTGTCAGAGCCCCTGAAATTGGAGTTAGTTGCTATGTAAGTGCTTAGAATTAAACTCAGGTCCTCTACCAAAGCAGCAAGTGTTCTTAGCTGCTGCACCATCTCTCCAGCCCAAGGACTATTTTCGTACTGTTAATTACAAAGATGAAATGAGAAAGATAATTGATCCAAATCATTATGGCCAAATTAATTAAAACTAATTAAAGCAAGCTTTTTTTTTTTTATTTGTGTACACTGGCTGCCTCCCCCTACAGTGGGTTTGAGAGATCATCCTTCGATGTGAGGATAACAAGGATTTTATAGCTCAAGGTGAGAGGGTTTCCAAATGGGGGGACTTGGTAGGCAAAATAGGCGGGTTATAAGAGCAGAACAAAAGTATGAACATTAGCTCTAATGACCTCTCGAAAGAAAGACATGGCTGCAAGGTGGACATAACAATGTAGTCCTAACCACAGATAGTCATAACAAATTAAACATAGGTGGTCATAGAACCTTTTGAAACAAAGGTAGGGTTTCAAGATGGTTATTTTTATATTGCCTATATTTAATTTATTTTTTTCCTTAAAATATAATTACATCATTTCTTCTCTCCATCTCCTCCCCTCAAACCTTCCCAATCCCCTTTCTTTCAAATTCATGGCCTCTTTTGAATATACCAGAAAGGAATTAATCACAGGACCAAAGACCGCTCCTCCCATTGATGCCTGACAGGGCCATCCTCTGCTATATATGCAGCTTCTTTGGTTGATGATTTATTTCCTGGGAGCTCTGGGGGGTCTGATTGGTTGATATTGTTCTTCTTCCTATGGGTTGCAAACCCCTTCATCTCCTTCAGTCCTTTCTCTAACTCCTCCATTGGGGACCCCGCATTCACACTCAATCCAATAGTTGGCTGCAAGCATCCTCTTCTGTATTTGTCAGGCTCTGGCAGAGCCTCTTAGGAGACAACTATATCAAGCTCCTGTCAGCAAGCACCAACAGTGTCCCAGGTTTGGTGTCTTGTATATGAGATGGATCCCCAGGTGGGGCAGTCTCTGGATGGCCTTTCTCTGCTCCATATTTTGTCTCCTCATTTCCTCCCTTATAATCAAAGACATGAGTGCCAATTCTGGAATATGCAATAGAGAAACAATTGTAATAAAGGATACAAGTAGGGGCATAGACCAATTCTTGGGAAACAGAGGTTTAATCATAACAGGAATGAATTGTCCTCTGTTACTATAAAATGCCTCTAGAGCTTAAGATGGAAGGAGGCTGGCTCTTCAGTACATGTGTGTGCACAGATGAGCTATCTTTCCAGTCCCGGGACTCTCTTTCTGCATGTGTGTGCACAAAATCTGAACGAAGTATACTAAAGAAATAGATATATGTCAGGAGAGTGGAACTGAGAGAGAAGAAAAATGTTGTCTCATTCAATTCCATCCTATGTCTCTGTACTGTTTTTCTTTGCTTCTTAATGCTCAGAGGTTTAAGTAGTTATGAGAAGATCCATGGATATAAAGGAGAACACATGAAGACAGACATTGCACAGCTGGGTAAATATCCTTCCAAGTTTGGAGCACTTGGCATATTTAAAAGTATATGTGCAGTAGAATATATGTGAGCAGGCACAAGCTAGTTGGAAATGGCGGGTTCCAGAAGTAGGAAGAACCTGACAACCACTAAAATAACAGCTAGATGATGTCCAAAAAATGCTTCCTCCCAAATAAGGATCAGTATCCTCCTTCCTTAGCTTCCTCCATCATTCAGGAATCCCAAATGTCCTGCTGGTCTTGTTTAGTTTCAAATTGTACATATGGTATCAGAGTTCCACAGAATAAAATTCTTGCCAATGATGCATATCAACACGTGCAATAGAAAGCAAAGAGCCCGAATCTCCAAAGGAAGTTAACAAACGAAGCCAAATAACAAGGACATGTATTATACTCAAGAGAGGGAATCAGAGGTGAAGGCACAGTGGAAAGTGTTTTTTTTTCTTTTTTTTGGAAGGAAGAACTAATTTATATTTTGAGAGGAAATTATGTTAGGAGCATGACTTTTGTTGTAGTTGGCCACTGAGAACCTTTTTCTGCTACTGCCTGTATTTATGAGAGAGAAGCATAAGAGCTGTCACTTCTCAAAGCATCTAGGAGCTTGAAAAGGTTCTCTGAGTGATTGAGTTCTGGAAATCATGGCCATGCTTCCCAATGGGGTCACCATATAACCCATCATCTCAAGAAGGGTATTTCAGGTATGTTGGGACAACCGTAAAAACAAAAGGTGTTTCTGATTATTAAAATCAGGACAGTTAGCATGAGCTAAAATCAAGAGAAATGTGAATACACCACTGATAAAATAAGTTTTGATTTCTGGGAATGAACATATATATATGTATATATGTATGTATGTATGTATATATGTATGTATGTACATATGTATGTATGTATGTATGTATATATAAGTATGTATGAGTATGTGAGTGTACATGTGTGCACATACTTTTGAAGACCTAAGGGAACCCTTCAGTGCCATTACTCTGGGATCAACCACTGTGTGTGTGTGTGTGTGTGTGTGTGTGTGTGTGCTTGTGACAGAATGTCTCTTTGTCCCAGGGCTCATCAGGTAGGCTAGCTGACTGTCCAGTGAACTCAAAGATCCAGTTTTCTCTGCCTCCATGGCATTGGGTTTACAAGCATGCACCACATTTTCTATACCCCATTTTCTTTTCTTCCTGCTTTTAAACATGGAGTGTGGGAATTAACCTGCGGTCCAAATGCTCACAGGATTCCTAGTTACTTTTCAGTTACTGTGATAAGACATTGTGTCCAAGGAAACATATTAAAGAAAGTATTTCATTTTGGCTTATAGTTTCTGAAGGTCAGAGTCCATGAAGATATAGCAAAGACAGGAAGGAAGACCAGGTAGAAGGCAGCTACAGGAACAGCTGAAAGCTTTTGTCTTGATTTGTGAATAGGACAGAAAGAGAGAGAGAGAGAGAGAGAGAGAGAGAGAGAGAGAGAGAGAGAGAGAGGAGACTGAGGGTAATGGATTACATTCTTTCAAATCTCAAAACCCACCCCTCCCCCCAGGCACATATTTCCTCTAACAGGCCACACCTCCTAATCCTTCCCAAACAGTTTCACCAACTGGAGACCAAGTATTCAAATATGTGACTCTATGGGGACCATTCTCATTCAAATCACCATATAAGCAAATCACCATGTAAGTGAACACTTTATTGACTAACCTATCTCCTTAGCCTTAGACCAACCATTTCTATATGGACAATAAGGTACCACTTTCTAATAACTACAAAGCCTGCATTCCTTGTGCTCATGTTTCACAAAGCATTTAGACAAGAGCATGATTATGAGAAAGAGATTCTCAGAGAGACATTAGATATTCTCACTTTTATATATCACTTAGCACAGAGATCAGCCAAAAAGATCATCCTGTTCTAGAGTTGGTGCTTTCAGGGCCAGAGCACTACAAACACAACTCTGGTTTTTGATGGCATGCTTCCAATGCCAATGTATTTTAGTAACCTACTCAAAAAGAGCAGGATACGAGGAGGCCAGTCATCCCATGATAATGTTTTACATATCCCCATGAGTAGGATCATGCTGATCAAAACTCACTTAATCTTGATAGGAAATAATTTTGGGGACAAATTGCCCTCAACCACTTACTTTTAGGACTAGACTCTGCAGTTATTTTGATAATAAAATTTCTAGAGCCAGCAAGATGGTTCAGCCACTAAAGTTACCCACAGACAAATCTGATGATTGAGTTTGATTCCCAGATCCAAATATTAGAGAGATAAATTCTTTCAACCTGTTCTCTGACTGCCACATGTAACCCCCCCATTAAATAAATGTAATAGTAAAAACAATACCTACCTTGAAAACTATTTTTGTGCTAGCTGTATATCCTGTGGTATATATACATATACACATATACACATATACACATATACACATATACACATATACACATATACACATATACACATATACACATATACACATATACACATATACACATATACACATATACACATACACATACACATACATATACATATATTCCCAAAAAGGTACTCAAATAATGATAGTATTACTCATGGGGTGAAAAGCACAGACTCTCAATACCTTAATACAAAATGCCTGTTAGCTTCCCAGTTCCCCTCCTTTCTCCCTAATAATGATATGTGCCTTGTCTCCTTATCACAAAGGATGAGGCCCCAGGTTAATGCCAGGATGCTTCCAGGGACAAACAGGCTATGGAGCTGATTGTTGCATGGGAAATTCCTCTTAAAACCATTGGAAACATATTTCTCTTTAGAACATTGCATTTCCATAATTAACATCTGCAGACTCACATCAAATATCTACTCTTCTCTGTCAGTGGAGACCTGGAGTTGCCAAAATTAGCACTGTCTCCATCTTTCAATCCCTTTGCTGTCAAACTAAAGCTTATCTTAGTTAGGGTAACTATTGTGATAAAACACCATGACTAAAAGCAACTTGGAGAGGAAAGAGTTTTTTTCATTAAGGTTTCAATAAAACAGTGTATCCTCAAAATCGGGGAGGGCAAGAATACAAGCAGTGCGGGAACCTGGAGGCAGACACCAATGTAGAAGCCATAGAGCTCCTGCTTAATAGCTTGCTACATGGCTTGCTCAGCTTGTTTTCTATAGAACCCAGGACTATTTTGGAAGCGATGGCGCTACCCACAGTGGACTGAGCCTCCCTCAGCAATCACTTACAAAGAAACTGCCCTCCAGTCAGCTCTTATGGAGGCATTTTCTCACTTGAGGTTTCTTCACTTCAGATAACACTAGCTTGTGTCAAGTTAACATAAAACTAGCAGGAGAAAAAACAATGCTCATCCAATCTCCCATTCTACATGTATTGATTGGCTGCCTATAAACATACACTGGAGTCACGGTATATACAATAGGCAGAATCAATTCTTTGTCTTTTCAGAGTACTAGATTGGGCTGAAGGTAGGCATGTGGCAGTATTGAATTATGGTTATATATTTTTTTATACAGGCATGTCTTTTCTTCTGGGGATAGGTGAAACAAGTCACAGGGGTGGTCCAAATGAAGGACGATATTACTTTTATCATTGGTGGAACAGCATATGAAAGCCACAAAAGGTGGCATAGCTAACAGTTGGAAGGTACAGTCCTTTAAGAAGGTTAAGCCATGGTGGCAGGAATGTGAGGCAGCTGGTTGCTTTGCATCTGTAGCCAGAGCAGAGGGAGGGAGAGGGAGAAGGAGAGAGAGAGGGAGGGGGAGAGGGGGGAGGGGGAAAGAGAGAGAGAGAGGGAGAAAGAGAGGGAGAGTTAGGGGAGGGGGAGGGGGAAAGGGAGAGGGAGAGGGAGAAAGAGAGGGAGACAGAGAGGTAGGGGAGGGGGAGGGGGAGAGGAAGAGGGAGGGGGAGGGGGAGGGGGACGCTAGTACTCATCTTTCTTCTCTATCCAACCTGGATCCCCAGCTATGGAACAGTGCCATGTACATTGAGGTAGATCTTCCTACCATAGTTAACCTCATCTAGAACTTCTCCCTCACCGACCTCACAGACACATCCAGAAATTGGTGTAGTTCTTGTCAAGCTGACAGTATATCAATTTTCAAAGTACTGTGGACATGGGAGGTGGAAAAGGAAAGGGAAGAGGTGAGCATGTGTAGCCACAACTTCCAACTCATTGTTCTGAGCAGAAACTGTGGGCAGAATTCATTTCCCAATGAGAGGAACTTAGGATGTTCTTCCATAGGCTCCTGCTCACCGTCATCAGTTCTTACCAGTTCAATGGGAGTGTGTTTCTCCTGAGCTTGCACACTTTCATAGTCTCACGTCCATGGTTAATCTGGAGTCTTTATGTAAATTAAACCTGAAGGTTCTCACTGACATTGTGATACAAATCATATGGTTCTTTGTTTCTGCTGATTCTGAACCCACGATCAGGCAGAATCTCATGTCATAGAGTACACAGTGAAGCAAGATAGCTCATCTAATGGCAACCAGGAAGCAGTAACAGAGAGGACTTGTTTAGATGCTGATAGACTTCACAAACACACATTCCCAGTGACTTCCTCCTTCAACCAGTTCCAATCTCTAACTACCTCCTAATGATGGAATATGAGTATAAATAAGTCAATGGATTAATCCACTGATAGAGGGGGAAGCTTTATAGTGCCATCAACTTTCAATAATTGTATCTATGGATAAGGACAAAATATTTAATACCTCCTCCTTTTAGGGGTTAAATTTAATATTTGAACCATAACATAGGTTAGTCAGTGAAAGTACTAATAGGGGGAATCATGAGGATAAGAGAAGCAATAAGAGTCCATAGAAAGAGAAAAGGATTGCTTATGTCCTAAATAATTCCCCCTTTGATAGTATCTACTGAGACTTACAGCAAGTCCCACCTTTGATTTCTGTACCATTTCTCATCAATTTCTAGCCCTTTCCCTTAACTTTAAATAATTTTGACAACTCCTAATATTTGCCATTAAAACATTTTTTAACTAAAATGATTTATTTCAGCCTTTCACAGGCCCCTGTTTCTTTCTTTTTTTATTTACATTGCAAATGATTTCCCCTTTTCTGGGTCCCCACTCCTCGCAAGTCCCATAAGCCCTCTTCCGTCCTCCTATTCTTCCATCCACCCCTTCCCACTTCCCTGTTTCTTATTTTATCTCTTAAGATGGCTTAAAGATTGTATTTAAAAGTCAGCATGTTGTCTGGTTCACTGTTAACTACTCTTATTTCTATTCAGTATTAACTACTCTTATTTCTATGTAGAAAATGTTTGTATACTCTCTGTTCCCGGTGTCCAATAAGTTGGCGAATGACTTTGCATTGTAAATTGCTTAGGGAGTGAGGGACATGCGAGCCGTAGCGCGGGACGTTTTCACAGGGAAGTCTTCGTCTGTTTTCTGTTGTGATAATTAAGTAACACAGACTGGGAAATTATATAATAGAAGGGCTCATTTACTTCAGGGTTCTGGAAACTGAGAGCTTAAGCTCAAGGTGCCTGCATCTTGTCCATCTCTTGAGGGCTTGCTGGTTCTTTAAATGGCAGCGGGGAGCTTATCAAAAGTCTCCCCAAGTGTGTCAGAGACAGCCTGCTGCTTTTATAAGTAAGACATGCCCCTAATAAATCATGAATCCATGAGTGGAATCTGCTCATAAGGCCACTGCTCTCATCAATGAGTCACTTTGGAAATATCTCTTCTCAAAACACCAGTAATAATTTGGGGATTAAGTTTCCAACACATGAACACTAGGGGACACATTTAAATCATAGTGGAAGAGAACAGGGGAAATCGGCAAAATAATGGTTGTACCTTGGCAGAAGGATTAAAGACAAGGGGATCATCTGTTTGGATTGTTATCTCTCCAGGGAGGTCCCACTCTTCCTAGTTCTTACCCTGCTGGCTAGAGCAATCTCATCTCTTTTAACCAGAAATAAATAATACATTTTAGATGGGGAAGAGTGCCTTTGTGTCTTAGGATTTAATGCCTTAACAATAAGCAGAAGCGGTATTGAGAGCTATTAAGTAAATTGTTGAGAATTAAGTTATTTTCATTTTAGGAACCCCTATGGGTTTTTCAAGATGGCCTCATTATAACTGATTAGATTCCCTTGAGGTCTTCATCAAGGTACTTTATTATGTGTGTTTATTTTCAAACTTCCCATTGCTGGGAAACCAAAATGCATGTAATAAGAAAAATATTAATATTCCTCCAAGTAAACAAACACAGAGCATCTATTGACAAAGCTTCTTCTGTTATTAAAACTGAAGACAAAGTGCCTATAAATAAGAATGTATTCCTTGGGATTTCTACAGAGGAAGGAGAATTATCAGACACTTGAACTAGTCCAAACACACATGGACTACATGCCTTGAAGTGACAAACAGAGTGTACTTGAATGGTAAAATCTGGTGAATATAACAACTCTAGGTACCTGTTACATGATGTTCCTAATTAGAAATACTACACAGACAAGCCTGATGCCTCCCAATCATGCTAATCTATAATTCCATTACCACCTTCACTCAGAAAGGTTAACCGACTCAAAGCTCATAAGTATTTCATGTATATGCACAAGTTACCACCATTTCTGTAGCTATAAGGTATGCATTGTATTTATTTATAGAAGCTTAGATGTATATAGATGCAGAAGCTAAAGGTGGGTTTATCTCTTTTTAAGAAGAATGCTAAAATGTCAAATTGAATTACAAATCAAGAGCATGGCACAAATTATTTTTTGAAAGTCTCCCTTTAACGGGTAATTAGTATTGGGATTTTAGGTCTCCAGGCAATGTAGTTTATACTCTAAAATTCTGGCCTCCTTCCAAGCTCTTTTCTTCTTCCCAGCCCAGTGTCTTGGTTTTTCCTGTGAGGCCCCTTATAAACCATACATCTCCCAGAAGCATTTCCTGATGGGGATTTTCAGTCTGTTCACCACCCATGCTCTGGAACGCCTGACTCTACTGCTCTCTGCTGGATCTCTCCACTTTTCTTTCTCTTTCCTCATTTGCTGACTAGAGGCCCACTCGAATTACAGTTATGGATATAAGTATCATTTAACTACTGCATGATGCAATATTTCTTACACTAAACGTATACTCAGTTAAAAATTCTTTGATATGTCTTGGTCATCATTGAATGAGAAGTGAAAATGTAGATGTATAATGAATATATAAAAATCAACTGCTTGACTATATGAAAAAGACTGAAATGGGTAGGAAAAATTATACAAGTTGCTTAATTTTGATTAAAATACATGTCAAGAAAGGCAAACTCTTTTATCCCAACATCTGTGGATCCTTGTAACTTTACAGTTAAAATTTCTTTAATATTTATTATCCCAGGATACCATGATTTACGGATCATTATATCATGGGGAAATAAATAATTGAGTGTCTTGCATTTACTGTTAATGGCAGTGTAGCTGTACTGAAGGCTTTCAAAGGATATAAGAGTCCAGAAAAAGTTGCTGACACAAGACTTATTTAAAAAAAGCTGAATAAAGCTGGGATTTAAGATGATACTTTTTTTACTTTAATATTGAAGGCAAATATATTCTCCTACATAATCCAATAAAATATCTCAGTCAGAGACTAAATATCAGCTATAATAATATTCCTTAGACTTGTTGATGCATAATTTGAATAAAAGTAAAATCTAATTTGTGACTGCTGAAGTTTATCACAAATACGCACATGAAAAATATTTAGTGAATCTAACAGTCATATAACATATAAACCTATGCTATCATTATTGATAGCATAATTAATATTATTATCGTTATATTAATTCTTATTGTTTTTCTATCCTTTGAATTTTATGTTACTTAGGGCAATTATATGAATTATAAATAAGTACTAACATCTTCACAGATGGTCAGATATATGTCTGAAGTAAAATTAAAGTATTATATGTTCAGTTAAATTCAATAAACATTTATTTATTTATTTGTGTATTTGTTTTTTAATTTATATTTAGGTTTTATGAGACAGAATTTCTCTATAATTCTCCATCTATATTTTTTGAGACAAGATTTAGAAATCAGTCTGGCAGTTCCTCAGAAAACTGGGCATGATACAACCAGAGGACCCCATTATATCACTCCTGGGCATATACACAGAGGATTTCCAAGCATGTAATAAGGATACATGCTCCACTATGTTCATAGCAGTCTTATTTATAATGCCTGAAGCTGGAAAGAACCCAGATGTCCCTCAACGAAGGAATGGATGCAGAAAATGTGTTATTTTACACAATGGAATACTACTCAGCTATTAAAAGACAATGAATTCATGAAATTCTTAGGCAAATGGGTGGAACTAGAAAATATCATCCTAAGTGAGGTAAGCCAATCACAAAAGAACACAAATGGAATGTAGTCACTGATAAGCAGATATTAGCCCAGAAGCTCGGAATACTCAAGACACAATTCACATATCAAATGATGCTCAAGAAGAAGGAAGGAGAGGGCCCTGGTCCTGGAAAGGCTCCATGCAGCAGTGTAGGGGAACACCAGGACAGGGAAGTGGGACAGGGTTGATTGGGGTACAGGGGGAGGGGAGAGGGTTATGGGACTTTCCAGGAGGGGGGAACCAGAAAAAGGGAATCATTTGAAATGTAAATAAAGAATATATCTAATTAAAAAAAGAAAAAGAAAAGGAAAGAAAGAAGAAAAGACTCACGTCTCACAGAACTGAAGCCTGAAACTGACTCTCTGGGGAAAATAAATCTGAGAAATAACGAAAAAGTGAAAGCCTTTCAGTTACAGGTATCTTTCACAGAACCACTGCTCAGTACGTTTGGGCCAATTTTCCATAACTATTCCCCCCAAACCAATTAATTCATGATACTCTGTTATGATTGAAAGAAAAGAAAGACAGCAGAGAGATTCTTATCCTCGATTTCTTTATTATATACCAGCTAGGAGGGGAAAAAATAAATGCTGAAGGTAATAGTGCATAATTACAATTAATTCATCAGTTTTTATCAAAATGATCCAATATTATAATCCACTCAACATGACCCTCATTGTTTTCAGGAATGTTATTTAACAGCATGGTTAAATTGACAGTCAATGCTCACCTCATAGAAATCCCAGGCAATATGTGATTGAGAGAGAATCAGCCTCCCCAGGCTGCTGTTGGTTTGTAGGATGTAGACTTGAATGTCTTCCAATTGTCCTTTGAGATCTTTTGGACTGCTTTAATGTGTGCTTAGAGCTAAGGAAAAGCGATTTGCAGTTACAATAAGATATTTTGGAACTAGTCAAGCCAAATAAAGCAGTTTATTATAAGTTTCAATGAACTGTAAGGATCCAAAAAGTTCAGGTGCAAAGAAAACTGACTACACCCAGTGTTCAGGTGACAAGGCCGGAAGGTCAGCTATCAGCAGTCATAAATAGGTTTCCATTCCTGTCTAATCAGGAAGAGAGATTGAGAACCACAGACTCCAAGGGCATATGGAGAGGAGTAGGGAGGCGCACACAGTGAGGGCAATGGTGGGAACTGGTGAAAGAACCCTAACAGGAAAAAGAAATGACCAAGAGATGCTGATGTGATTAGTTGGCCTTCGGTAGTAATAGAACCTAGATGTGGCTGCTGAAGATTCAGATTTGCCCTGTGGTATCCTTATTACGACCCATGAGCTATAAATAAGGATAACTTCTTCCCTGGATTGAACAAGGAATATGTATTAAAATGGGGACTTGAATATTAAGTAAGTAATATATTTCTTTAGAAAAACAGCTGAGAATTATATCCTGTGAACAGCTGCAACATCCAAATGGTTGCCACAAATCATTTTACAGTTGAGAAAATTCTGTAATACAAAGAGTGCAAATTCAAAGTCATTGTGCAGCAGCGACTACAGACAGTTACTAAATCCCTCAAAGCCACAGAACTTCTAATTTCCCTTCAAACAGAATTTATGTACAGCCATTTTCTTATTCTTTAACCAGACTAAAGGGTCCGTGTTCTATACTATTTCAGAATGTATCAGTGAGCTGAAAGGGATAAACAGAGATGTATTGCCACTAATCTACAAAGAAGAACTTGAAGCCTCCCTATTCCATAGTGTTCACCTTTTTTGGAATTTTTAATGTTGCAATTTGAGACCATTCATGAAAGACTTATGTGAATGTAAATTAATACATTTGCATTTTTATTTTAATTTATTTACATTTCAGTGTTACCCCCTTACCCAGTTTCTCTCTCTCCCAGAAACCCCTATTCAATTCCCCCCTCCCCCTGCTTCTATGAGGGTGTTCTTCTACCCTCCTACCCACTTCTGCCTCCCCACCCTCTATTCCCCTACACTGGGGCATCTATCAGACCTTCATAGAACCAAGGACCTCTCCTTGCATTGATAGCTGACATGGCCGTCCTCTGCTGCATATGCAGCTGGAGTCATGCGTACACGTTGGTTGGTGGCTTAGTCCCTGTATTTTTAGAGTATGAAATCCTGCAGTTCTGGGAAAGATAGTTACTGATGATATTTATTTTAATTAAATGAGGATGATTTATGAAACCACACCATATGTATCAATATATAAAAGTATGTAATATTGCTTACTACATTTTAAAAAATAATAAACACCAATAAAGTTTACAAGTGCTTATCTACCAGTCATGGAATTGTGGAGTTTTAGAAACAATTTAGTATGTCTACATTTCTAATTTCCTTGAATAAATGTGCATTTTTATATAATAAATTATTTTGCAATAAAGATGTTGGTCAATATTTTTCATTATAAATTAGTATTGGATGTAAGCATGCATTTCTACAAATAAATATGATAATATCAATGCATAATCTCTATTACTATATTGCATATAAATAAGCCATACATCCTAAACTATTAGTGGGTTTTGGGTAGCTTTTGTTTTCTCTCCTAATCCATAGCAAGTCTTTCATTCTTCCACTGTCTACCTACTATCCTCCCTGTTGTTTTACCCATCCAATGCAAACAATCTACAATTCTTCAGTATTTTTCCAATGTGTATCTGCTCAGGTAAATACCAATACATTGCCAGGCATTGATTAACAAAATAGAATCGATTATACATAGTCCTCTACATCTTGCATTTTCTTGCTCAAAAATAAATGAACTGCTACAACTCTAATTTATTATTTTAATTGCTATGTGATATCTCATTATGATATTTTGATCATAATTACAAATGAACACAACTTATGGATCATAATTTGTTCAATAATTCTCCTCTGAAGCTCTAGATTTTATTGTCATTATGAAAAATGTTGGAATCAAATCCTTATACATGTGCCATTACTCATGTATTTCTTTACTTGGAAAAATGTCCCAGGAATGTAATGTTAAATCAAAGGAAATTGGCATGTAAAATTCGAAGATGCTAGATTACTTTCCAAAGAAGCAGTAACAATTAACATTTTCATCAATCATTTCTGAATGTGTTCACTTCCTTGAATTACTGATGTTTTTTAAAAAAATCTTCATTTATTTCACATTTTATATTCTAATTAAATATGATTTCATACCTGATAGTCCCACAAGTATGAAATCATATTTCATTATTATCCTATTTATTTTCTTATTAAATAATTTAAACATATTTTCAAATGCCTATCAGTTATTGCTTCTCAAATGAGTTGGATCTTCTGGTTATTCATTGTGCTTCTTTCTTTATGGAGTATTTGTTCTTCTTTGCAGTTTCTAATTATTACTTGTCATAGTGTATATTAATTTTCTGTCACTATTGTTATTTTACCTCAATCTATCTTTTTTCTGAATTGCATGTGGTAACATTTGTTTTGTATTTCCATGTAGTTAGCTATCTTTCCGGAAATTTTCATTTTGCTTTAGAAATCATGAAGGGTTATATATAGTTAGTACTTCTTGATTGTTCCAGTATTACTTCTCAGTGGAGAACAACAATAACAAAATTATTTTTGCAAGTTGACAAGGAAGAGATACATCCTAAGTCAGAGTGGTCTACTTAGGCTAGAAGTTGGGATTGTGAGAGAAAGATTGTAAACCAATAGTTCTTAGCAAACTTTTCTCCACATAGAACCAAAGAACAGGGAGTGACAACAACAGTCTCACAGGATTGTTGAGTAAGAGTGTTGGAGCAGTGGGAGTATACAGAGATGTAACAGAAGAATACAGGAATACATGGTAGCCTTGCATAGAAACTGAGAGCAGATATCTTCTTTCTACTTTTCAGGACCAGTCTTAAATGAAGAGATGCTTTATTGGATTGGTTGGCTTGTCTTCCCATTGCCTTAAAAGGTTGACCAGAAGCGTATCTACTAGACAGGGTTGCTTGACTGTTTCTTGAGTTTCTTGATGTATCCTCTGAATACTGACAGATGCCCTACTTTGGCTTATTGGTGAGGAAAGGGCTCTCAATGCACAAAGACACCTTGATACCATACCTATGTAATTTCACAAAGACTCTAAGGAACTATCCCAAACAATTTCATATTCCCAGTCCTTTGAATAAATCAGAAACCACTGCCCACAATCTCTCTCCTGATAGCCTATCTAAGACAATCAGGCTGCATAGACTCTCAGAAAATATCAAAGTGGCCCTGCCCATTTCCTCTTGTTTATCATCTCAGGAGAGCACACACTCATGAGAGCTACCCTACTCCATATCCTACCACCCTCATCTTAGGGAAAAGACAAGAAACCAAACAAAAACAGATTGTACAAGGAAGCAATTACACAGTTCTTGTCAACACTTTCCATCTCTAAAGATATAATTTGATTTCCCACTTTGAGCAGTTCAGCTGGCAGAGGCCCAGAAAACCACAATACTGGCCTTGCCCACATTTTCACAGCCCTTCAAGGTCACTGATTAACCCCTCTTAAATGGTTCAGCCCTCTAGAAGCAAACAGGCTTCTTTTGCTGATATTGGAATTTCAAGAAGTGATTCAGCAGCCCAGTCCCAGGAGTTCAGCTTCCTGAGGTCCTAAGAAGCATAAGAAAGCAGGTGAGAAACACTACATATATAGAGTAGTCAGTAACACATGGGATCATCAAGTGACCCTCAAACACTGACAGATGCCTTTTGTGGAGCTCTTGGTGTAGATTCCACACAACCTTCCCCTACATAAGCGGCAGATATACTGTATTAAACCCAGCTTAGTTCACCAATATGATCATTCTCTATGACCCACAGAAATTGACCTGAGCCAGCAAAACCACTGTGGATGTGTCATATAGAATGCCGATTATCTCACTCTCCCTAAATGTATTTCAATTGTTGGCACAATTCAACATTATCTGCCTCTGTGGTCAATCCTTGTCCTTCATGGGAAGACCTTGCCAAACAGATAAGTTCTAGGGATATCTGTGGTGAGAATTTTGGTTTCTTAGGAAAAACAAATATAGATGTTATGGGATATGTTTTTGTTTCAATCCCAGGTGTAGAACATGGGGCTGCTCCATGACAACTATGATTTACCTCGTGCTCTAGCAGGAGTATAATTTTCCTATTTGCCCCCATCCAATAGTTTCTGCAATTGTGTGATGTTTGGAATTCTGGGGACTTTTCAGAGGGTATATAAATGCTAAGACCCTGAGAGGTATAGGTGATTGATTTGGGTGGTGGGTTGGAAGGATAGAAGAAAATGGGTGGAGAAGGGTAGAAGAAAAAAGAACCCATTTTCTTCTATCCTTCCAACTCACTAATACTAGATAGGAGAGGAAATAGGATAGAGGGGGAGGGGCAACATTATCTTTAGACTATGTAGGCATAATATTTTGTGTGACAAGTTTACTCTTGTCTTATTCAAATGCTGATTTCTCTGTCCCTAGATCTTGTTTCAATCCAGACAAAGCATTGTGATACTTATACCAAGACTCTCCTGTCTTAAGTTTGTGTAAATTGGCCTCGTCAATAATGCTGATCATCCAATGGCTGAGATAAAGAGAGAATAGGGTGGAAGCTTCTGCTAGTCAAGGAAAGAAGAAAAGAGATGGAGTGGTAAGGGAAGGGGGAGGGGAAAAGGGGATGAAGAGGGGAGAGGGAGAAGGAGAGGGGGAGAGAGAGAGAAATGTTATCCCCTTTCCTTGTTACCCCTTTGAAAACCCCCTATCCCATCCCCCCTCCCCCTGTTTACTAACCCACCTACGCCTGCTTCCCTGTCCTGGCATTCCCTTACACTGGGGGTTGAGCCTTCATAGGATAAAGGGCCTCTCCTTTCATTGAAGTTCGACAAGGCCATCCTCTGCTACATATGCAGCTGGAGCCATGGGTCCCTCCATGTGTACTCTTGGTTGGTTGTTCAATCCCTGGGAGCTCTGGGGGTACTGATGGGTTCATATTATTGTTCCTACTATGAGGCTGCAAACCTTCCGCTACTTCAGTCTTTTCTCTAGCTCCTCCATTGGAGACCCAGTGCTTAGTCTTCAATGGATGACTGTGAGTATTCACTTCTGTATTTGTCAGGCACTGGCAGAGCCACTCAGGAGACGACTGTCAGCTGGCACTTGTTGGGATCCACAATAGTGTCTGGGTTTGGTAACTGTATATGGGATGGATCACCAGGTTTTGCCAGAAGACCAGTTAGAGATATCTCACTAAATCCATTATCTGGACCCAAGGCCAACGCAGTATATAAAGACGATATCCAACTCACGTCACTTGTAGAAAGTCTTTCTAAGAAAGGCACCTTGGAGATGAGCAAGATCACTGACTCACCAGATGTACACACACCACTAAGGCAATACAAGAAACATAAATAAGAATGCCAGCCATGCAACAAGCACACTGTCTATTAACTGAGATTAAAAGACAGGGAAGTTGACAAATATCCTAATGAGGAATTTAAAAGAAGAATTTTTAAGTAAACTTAATGAAATACAAGAATATAAATAGATAATTCCTGATCTGAATGAGAGAATCAACAGAGATGATGAAATCGAGCCAATAAGAATGTTAGGAGGCAAAGAACTTAATAGATGTAAGTTAAAGTATAATTGAAAGTTTCTTCTACAGCAAAACTGATCAGATAAAAGAAAGAATCTTGATATATGTATGGTGGTAAGGATGAAATTCCAAAGTTTATGCAGGTTTAACTATACTGTTAGTCTGAAAGAATGACCTCCTGGGCTTGAAGATAAGCCTTTGAAATAATCTAGTTGGGTATTTGTTATGTATATATGTATATATGTGAGGGAGTAATGTTTCTATATCTGTGTCTATGTATGTGTATATACAAACATGTGTACAAGTCAGAATAAGTGCCCATGTGTGTACACAGAAACCAGAGGAGGGCATTAGGTGGCTTTATACATCACTCTATACATTATTTATTGAGGCAGCATCTTCCCCTAAACCTAGAATTGGTAGCAGCCAACAAGTGTAACTGCGAGCTTTCCTACCTGTGCATATGTTTACTGAAATAACAACTTTGAACTTCTATATGAATAAATGCTGAGGCTAACAGCTTTGGTTCTGTTCCCTGGTTAGCTCATATCTTCACTTCCCATTTATTTTATTCTATGTTCTGCCATATGACTGGTTACCTGGTCCTCAGTTTCATAAAACTGTCTCTTTTTCTGTCTCAGGGTTAATGGCCATACCAGACTCTTTTTCCTGAATCCTCTTTCTCTATCAGATGTCCCATCTTCTAATCTTGTCTCAGCTCATTGATCAAATAGCCGCTTACTGATGGGTGATATTTCCATTTAGTACAAGAAATTATCTCTATAAACAAGTCACAATAATCCCTTTGTCTTCACCACTACCAGTGCTGGAGAAACTTACTTCACCAGTAATGACATCCTTTAGTAAAAGGATTGAGAAAGATATACCATGAAAATGGTACAAATAGCAGCTATAGTGTGACCTCTGAATCCTAGTCAGAGTCTTCATCCTATAGCAAGCCTCCACTAATCGGGCTACTCTTCCATGGTTGAGCAGTGTTTGCTGAAATCAGAAAAGTCCTAATAAGCATGAGCTAACAATATTAGCATAGGACTTTCCCAATCTCTGGATTTGTCTGTACCTTATACTGACTCAGTCTCCAGTTATCTCTTCTGCTTTAACACTATATAGCACTCCAAGCCTGGCTTTGCATCAACTCTTCTGTAGACTCGAACCCTTTTAAATCAGAGTTCGGTAACCAGAAGTTGGAGACTTTGGAAGCACAATTATGTGGTCCTTCATTATTTTAAAACTCACACCTAATAAAATCTTTCTACTCATCAAGAGGAATTGTGCACATTATTCTTTGGATTGTCTGCACTGATTTTCACTTCAAAGGTAAATGTTCATCTTATATCAATCCTGGAGAGTTATACAACAGCAGGATCAGCTATGATTATATCAAATAAAACAGACTTAAAATAAAAACTTAGAAAGGGACGATGTCACTGTTTGATGACAATGGGATCAATGAGGAAATTATTGTCAATACATATTCATTTAATACCAGGATGCCCAATTACATAAAGCAAACATTATTACATCTAAAATTCTAAACCAGCAACAGTTTAGGACTTACTCGAATATCTAATTTTCATCAAGACTATTGTGGGGACAAGGAAGAGCCAGGGAGCCTTAGAGCAGGGCAGGACCAAGAGTAGAGTCTCCTGAGTCATGTCCAAACCCAGGAAATCACATCCTGAGATTAGCAGGAACACAACTTCTCTGCTACCTGGGGACTGCTTGTCCCTGCACAGGTAGCCTCTGGGCTCCACCTCTGCCCTTCCCAGAAAGACATGTAGCCCAGTAGCTAAGTTTAACTCTCTCTCTCCATAGAAGATCATGTTGAGCAGCACCTGGAATTCCTTCTTATGCTAATGAGTCATCCCAGCACCCTGGCCATAACCAATGATGTCCACTCACCCTGATGGCTCCTACCCAACCCCAAAAGATTTAAAAAACCTTTGTTTCCTCCCTTTAAATGGCCTCTCAAGAGTCTGGTCCCACCATAACAACTGCCTGCCCTCTCTTGGAACCTGTTCCTGGCTGTCATGCCTCACCTCGGCCTCAATTCCTCTCTTACTATCAGGAATGGTTTTGGGCTAATCACCAAGGCTGGGGACTCAGAGCCTGAATCACAACAGATCATCAAGACAAAGATCTACAGGGAAGTGATGAAGTTAAACTATCTTAGAGATCAAATGCTTCAATCCTGAAGTATCGCATCAGTAATGGCCTAAGCACAAGGTCTTATCACCAGCACTTGGGACAGTTGACACTAAAAGCTGACATGGGAAGAACATAAATTCAAGGTCAGTCCAGGCTCTACAGAAATACATTGCCAAGAACAAAAATGCTTTAAAGTAAGTCTCATGAAATAAATTTGGACATCATACTCTATAATGATGTTTGTTCTTATCTTTATATTTTAACTATACTATGAAAAGGACACACAATATGAAACAAACTATATTTATTTTGTCTGTAAATCTTTGGACTCATCTATATTCAAGGTTATGAACAATGAAATATTTGCCTAGAGTTACATGGGTTGGCAGGTAATCAAGCCTGGGTGTTGGCTTTGTGAAAAAAGGACACTCAAGCCATGAGATACTGCATTGCTACTGTATTCCGTGGCTTGTTCAGTCTTCATTCGCCCATCTATCACCTTCTAGAAAGCCTTCTCTGGCCATCTTATTTAAAAATGGTATCCTCGGGGAATGGGCAGATAACTCAGTCAGAACTCCTACAACCTACAGAAAGCTAGGTGAGTTAGTATGCACTTGTAACCCCAATGTTGAAGAATTCACTGGCCACCCAGATTATGCTAATTGATAAGCCCCAGGTCCCTGTGAGAAATACTAAGGCCCTTATTTCTGATGAGCAACACCCAAGGTTGAACTCTGATCTCCAAATGCACATACATATACATAGCCTTACACATATATCTGTATACACACACACACACACCAGCCTTATATTTTTTACTTTTCTCCACAGCTTTGATACCATTTAATGTAATAAATCCTCCTCTGTGGTGTGTCTGCTCTCTCTGCATAACCCCAATAAAATTCAACCTCCCTAGGGTAGAATTTTGCCCATTTTGTTTTCCTGATTACCACCCACACCTGTAGCCACCAGTACATGGCTCATGGGTTTCTTAGATGAACAAGTCCTCAGAGGTTGTGATGCCTTGGCCCTAGTGGAATTCATCTGTATTCAAGCAGGAGATTCTACAAACAGTTCAGCTCACAGACTGGGTCTAGGGACTCCAGGAATAAACAACCTGCCAGCTTGAGAAGACATCCCAGTGTCTGCTTCCAGGCTTTCTTTTATCACTATCCCTACCTTGTCAGCCATGTCTCCTGCCCTGCCTTGGCTACAGTTTCAGTACTATTTCAGAACCCCCTCTTCCCTTTTCCACTTGTCACTATTAAAACATAGCTCCCTGCTTCTGTTATGCAAAGACCTGACACATTCTCTTCTAAGCTGATAAATGCATCGAAGCCTAGAAAGTAGTGAATAACAGTATATGTACCTCCAGGAAAACAATTTGCATTTAAACAACTTTTGGTGTCTAAGTGCAAAGGGGTAAGTGATGGGGGAATCCTGAGCAGACTGCAAGCCTTGAACATTTGTGGAAAGCTCCCTGAGGCAAACTCAAATTACAGCCCTCAGTATTATCAAAGGACAAAAAATACCAACAGGAAAATGATGTGAAGAAAGGAGCTGATGTACTGTACATAGTGACATAAATTAGTAATCTTTGTGAAGAAGTTTATGGAGTTTCCTAGAAAAATTGTAAATAGATCAACTGTATGATCCAGCCAGCTCACTTCTTGGTACATATCCAAAAGAGAAGACATCTACACTCCAATTTATTATGACACTGGTGACAGTGGCAGCACTAATCTCAACAATATAGGAAATCAAACTCAATTTCCGTCAATGAACAAATGGATAAAGAAATTCTGTCATGTGTATACCATGAGTATTATGCCTTTTTATTCAGTCATAAAGAAAGCACAAATCCTGCCATTGGATAGACTTGGAGGGCAGTAAGTGAATTATGTCAGACACGTAAAGATAAATCCCATGATCTTACTCACAGATGGAAGCTAGCACTTAATCTCACAGACACTTCAAGTGGAATTGTGGTTACCAAAATCTCAGGAGAGTGGAGAGACAAGGTGGTGAGAGTCAAGTCACAAGAAGAAGAGCTGCATCCCTTGATGGAGAGAATTGTGAGTTCTTTAAGTCTACAGCATAGTGGGATGAATATTATTAACAATAATCAGAAAATAAGTTAATTGCAATACTCTCATGTAAAATAGGAAGAAACTTGAAGAAATAAAGTAATGTAATAAATTAGTGGTGGTTTTAATAAGAATGGCACTCGTAGGCTCATATATTTGAATTTTTAGT
This sequence comes from Apodemus sylvaticus, assembly GCF_947179515.1. Lineage (NCBI taxonomy): Eukaryota > Metazoa > Chordata > Mammalia > Rodentia > Muridae > Apodemus > Apodemus sylvaticus. Next base: position 50,763,637 of record NC_067486.1, read on the forward strand.
CACCAAAGAGTGGTGTTATTTGAAAGGATTAGAAGGATTGGGAGGTGTGACTTTGTTGGAGGAAGTGTGTCACTGGGAGTAAGTTTTGAACATTCAAAAGCCCATGCCAAGCCCAAAGTCTCCCTTTCTGCTCATGAATAAGGATTTAATTCTAGGCTGCCTCTCCAGCGCCATGTCTGCCTGTGTGCTGCCATGCTTCCCATTATGATGATAATGGATTAAACCTCTGAAACTGTAAGCAAGTCCCCGATTAAATGCTTTCTCTTACAATAGTTGCCTTGATTATGGTATCTTTAAGCAATAGTAGAGCACTGAGTAAGACAAAGATTTACCAATTTACTAATAAACTTATTTAGGAAATACAAAATGGGACAACCTTGGAGTTTAGAGTAAAGAAGGAGGTGAGAAGGGCCAGGAGTCTAGAAGACTTTGAAATCCACAGAGGTGCATCCCATTCAGGACCTAAGGGAGGAATGGGCTTTGATAGGTGACAAGCAGAGGGTGGGGGTGGGGGAGTGGGGGGGTGGAGGGATGGGAGGGGGTGGGAGAAGTAGAGGGTGGGGGGAAGGTGGGGAGTTGGGGGAAGTGGCCTTTCTGGCAGGCAGAAACCGACTTCATAGGTCTCAGAGAGCCAAGCTCCTCTCTATCTGCCAGCAATCCCTCTTATTTTAATCTGTTTATGTCCACCTGGAGATTAGCCCAGGTTGTCATCTTGGACATAGTGAATCTACCCTTTTGAGATGCTTGGAATTTTCATTTGTAGCTAACAGATAGCATGCAAAGACTCTTGTTAAAAACTGTAGGAGAAATCGTGTACCTCTAACAAAATTAAAGTTTAGGCATGTTGAGACTTTCTGTTAAGACTTTCTGTTAAGATTTGTTCACTAAGATTGCCGCCAATTAGGCCCTATTCCCAATTCAAAGGGATGATACTGGGTAATGGGCTCTCAGCTCATTAAATCCTAGTCTACCATTAAGTCCTGGTCTTATTAGGAAAGGATAATGCTGCCAGGCAGGACAACCCTTGGTAACAACTACCAGAAAAGAGCAGCACTGGCCTACTTGAAATATAATTGTGACAATATCTTCATTGTGAAAATCTCCCACTTGACCAAAATAGCCAGGCACAAAGTCTCCTGTTTCTGTTTAAACTACTCAAAGTGTGACTTGGGGCCTAGGACCTGAAAGGCATTTTAAAATAACTGTATATGTCACATTTAAAGCTTAAGGCCTGTATAACCTAGTTAAAAAAAAAAAAAAAAAAAAAAAAAAAAAAAAAAAAAACTGTTCTAGGCATGTTTTTCTTTGGGTGTTAGCCAGAAGATAATGCATGCTATAAGAGCTTTCGGTTTGTTCCCAAAGTGTTTGGAGTGAATTTTGGAGTATAGGGAGTGGTAACCTGTTATATCAACCACAAAGAAATGATAAAAAAAAATTGCTAACATAGTTATATTACCATCCTAGTACCAAATTTATACATAAACAAAAATAAGATTGTGTTTCTTAAATACGCACAAATACAATGCACCTATAAAATATGAAGAATCAAGTAAATAAATATCATAGTCCACCAGAAGCTGTCCACCCTGTCTGTATAGAACAAGTCCAACCATCTCTACCAGTCTATCTATCTATCTATCTATCTATCTATCTATCTATCTATCTATCTATCTATCTATCTCTCTGTCTATCCATCCATCCTTCCATCCATCCATCCATCCATCCATCCATCCATCCATCCATCCATCCATCCATCCATTTATCCACCCATCCATTCATCCATCCTTCTATCTATCTATCTATCTATCTATCTATCTATCTATCTATCTATCTATCTATCTATCCATCCATCTACCTATCTATCCATCCATCCTTCTATCTATCTATCCATCCATCTACCTATCTATCCATCCATCCTTCTATCTATCTATCTATCTATCTATCTATCTATCTATCTATTCTATTCTATTCTATTCTATTAGTTTCCATTCTATCTACATGTATATGTGTATGTATGTACATATACATGTATCCTCATAGTATGTCTTGCCTACTTCAGAAGGGTGCTGTAATTAAGCAACTAGGGATATAAGTCTGTCACTTCTCATATATGTATGCATTTACAATACTATGGATTCTTTCCCTTGGCGATCTAACAATTTCTTATATAGCTCAGAACATCTTTTTTACTCACCAGATCCTAGGTATGTATAACATGCATACAAATGAAACATTTATAAATAAATAAATAATAAATAAATCGTGAAGAGTTTTATTTTAAAACATTTCTTTGGTATACATAAATATTTTCCAGTTAGAAAAGCTAAAAGTAAGTGCATGTACTAATGTATATGCTTGGTTAATTTTACATTATAAATTACATTTTGGTTGAACATTTAATGCTGCAGGATTTTTCAAAGTGGACTGATATTTTGATTTTATAATTGTCAGTGCATGTTTTGTATAAATATACAAAACAAAAATCACAGAAATATGTTTGTGGCCATTTCGGAAATTATTGGAAATTCTGTCCTAATCCCAAGTCAAAATTCATTTAACTTCCTTTCATGAACTCAATTCAGTCTTGCAAACATAAAATTATAAATACAAACATTCTGATACAATACAAGTTCAAAACATCCTAATTTGAACCTAAGTGATGAGGAAATATGTTAAAATGTTCAAAGCTTTTGCCTTCTGTGATTAAATCATATTTCTTTTTTATTTTTATATTTTTTATGTTCTATATTCTTTGCTTATATTCCAAATGCTTTCCCCTTTCCCAGTTTCCCCCTCCCCATATGTCCCATAAGCTCTCTTCTCTCCACCCATTCCCCAATCACCCTCCTCCCATGTCTCTGTACTAGTACTCCCCTACATTGTTGGATCAAGCCTTTCCAGGACCAGGGCCCTCTCATTCCTTCTTCTTGGGAATCATTTGATATGCTAATTGTATCTCGAGTATTCAGAGCTTCTGAACTAATTAATATCCAGTTATCAGTGATCATATGTATTCTTTTATGATTGGGTTACCTCACTTAGGATGATATTTTCTAGTTCCAACCATTTGCCTAAAATTTTCATGAATTCATTGTTTTTAATTGCTGAGTAGTATTCCATTGTGTAAATATACCACATTTTCTTTATCCATTCCTCCATTGAGGGACATCTGGGTTCTTTCCAGCTTCTTGCTATTATAAATAAGGCTGCTATGAACATAGTCATTAGGGAAATACAAATCAAACAACCCTGAGATTTCACCTCATACCAGTCAGAATGACTAAGATTAAAAACTCAGGAGACAGCAAGTGTTGGCGAGGATGTGGAGAAAGAGGAACACTCCTCCACTGCTGGTGGGATTGCAAGATAGTACAACTACTCTGGAAATCAGTCTGACAGTTCCTCAGAAAACTGGGCATGACACTTCCGGAGGACCCTGCTATACCTCTCCTGGGCATATACCCAAAGGATTCCCCAGCATGCAATAAGGACACATTCTCCATTATGTTCATAGCAGCCTTATTTATAAATCATATTTCTGTAAGACAGAAATCCTCATTATGTACAGTCAAGCACTGAGTTTATAACATAGGTCAGAACTGGGGTCCATTGAGCAGCATTAGTGTTGGGTGCTGTAACAGGATGGGCAGAGTAAAGATAGCACATTGTGTGTTCATATCCCAGGCTTGCAGTGATGTCACCTGGTACCACATAGCTGAGGGCTGCGAAACACAGGGATTCAATACATGTTGGATTTTGAACGAATTTTTGGTTGTTGCATGTCAGGAACCATATGACTTTTTTTTTTTCTTGCAACCTCTCATTCAATTATGTGATCGTCTATGAGGTTGTGACCAAAAGTCTGAGAAGCACTCCAAGTGCTTCAAATTGCAAACAGTTCCTCTGCAGCCAATTTCAAAGTGCACTCATGCTGCTTCTCCTGGAAACCGTGGCCCTCTATGAATACAAAAAGCAGTCTTAGCGGTTGGAGTCTTTCTGAACCTTGGCCCTGAACAGGAACTATAGTGAACTAAGAAGTTGCCTAGGGTTCTGACCGAGAAGAGTCTCCGAAGATGAGTTGTTTTGAATCATTTGAAGATGCCAAGGAGTGAGAAGGCGGGAAGTCATGGAATCTCTATGAAGAACAAGACTGTGGTTGATCACTGCTGGAGACATCAGGCAAATGGCATGTTTATTTCCAGTCTTGCATTTCCAGGGTCTTCTTTTGTTGATTTTGTGATGGTATTTTAATCACGGTATATCTCCCTTCCCTTCCCTCCGTCCACACCCTTCTCTATATACCCCTCTCTGCTCCGCTTCCAATTCACGGGCCTCCTTTTCCTTAACATACACAGTCAAGCACATGGCTCCAGCTCTTCCCACCATAACACAAGGCATCCCTAGATCTCCCCCTCTGCAGAGTGCACAGTCCTTTCTAGTCACTTTGCAGCTTTAGGGAGGATGAGTGCTTCCATGGTCAGCTGACAGGCTTAGGCAGCAGGCTACTCTGTGATACACAGATGCCCTTCATGTCTTTTTTGCATCTCCACAGCAGCAGGCAGAGGAGACTCCATTACCTCCTTCAATAGCCTTGCCAAGCCTGCCTTCTGAGTCATTACCTCCACAGTGATTAACCATTTCCTTACAGAAATGACTACTAGACATGATCAAATCTTACAAAGCAATTCTATCTTCAGATCATATCCAGACATCTATTAGAATATCTTCCATGATGGTTAATCTTGATAATCAACTTGATGAAGTTTAGGATCACCTGAAAGATTTGGGGGATTTGCTTGATTAGGCTAATTAAGGGGAGGAAATGCAGAGACTGTGGGTGTCATCATTACCTGAACTGGGACTCTGGACTGCATAAAAGCAAAGTGATCTGATATTTATCACTCTGCTTCTTTAAACTCTGGATGGAAGGGCACAGCTCCTGCTGCCGTGGCTCCCTTGTCAACATAGAGTGTGCCTTGGACCACGAGCTAAAATAAATGCTTCATTATGATGCCTTGTCAGTTTTATCACAGCAATAGAATTTATCTACCACATCTTCTGTTTGCCCAGTTCTGTGAAAGATCTTGAAGAAGGAATATGGTACCCCTTCTGATTTTTACCAAATGGTAATGCTCTATGGAAGAGGTTAATATGTTTTGAAATCAAATATAGGACACAATTATAAATATACAACACACTGAGACAGTATGCCAGAAAATGGTGATTTTGTTTCTGAATGGTATTACTGCCATGGGCATTTGGGAGGACATATCTGAGGTAACTGGTAGGGATGGCACTGAATGGATCTTTTGGGGCTGGAGAGATGGCTCGGCGGTTAAGAGCTCTGACTGCTCTCTCCCAAAGGTTCCGAGTTCAAATGCCAGCAACGACATGGTGGCTCACAACCATTCGTAATGAGATCTGGCGCCCTCTCCTGGAGTATCTGAAGACAGCTACAGTGTACTTACATATAATAAACAAGTAAATCTGAAAAGAGAGACAGAGACAGAGAGAGAGAGAGAGAGAGAGAGAGAGAGAGAGAGAGAGAGAGAGAGAGAGAGAGAGAATGGATCTTTTGCAGCAGATGAAAAAAATCTATGTGTGTTTGGGGTTTAACCGTAACAGGATGTACTCTCCTCTGAGAAGCTGCTAGGGCCTGTTTTTTGTTTGGTTGGTTTTTGGTTTTTTTGGGTTTGGGTTTTTTGGTTGTTCGTTTGTTTGTTTGTTTGGCAATTCCCGTCTTACTACAAAAGATAAAAGCTGTAGAAAGACTTGCTTCGGGAAGAAGAGTCTGGCTCTGGCGACTTTAGTCACATTGTGGCTTAGAGCCACAATTTCAACCTACTTTTCAAGCACACGATTCGAACACAGCACAGAAGTCTGCACCAGGCCCCTGAAACACTTCTGGTAGAGGCTCCTGGATCTGTCTGCAATGACACCTGGTCCTCTCTACACATTTGTCCTTTGGCCTATTTTAAGATATTCTCCATACATGGGATACTTGCTTGCTTTATCCTCATCACAGGATGAAATCATTAGCCAACCAAGAAGGAAGAAAGAGAATGTCCTGGAGTCCTCACGGATGCTGGAAAGGAAACCGCGAGCTGCCAACAGTCGAGGTGGACGGAGGGCGCGTGCTCGCAGCAGCAGTTCGGGGCTAATAACCACCTCCACATGTGGCCCGTGGTGGCAGCGCTTCTGCTGGGTTCTTTCCACTGTGGTAAGTGACTCCAATCTCACAGTTCTGAGGCCTGTGTGCTGTGCCCTGCCAGCCCCAGAAGGCATTTTCCCAGAATGCAGACCCAGCAGGGCTGCTCTGTGGAGATTGGGTGCGCTCTGCCTCCTCCCCTCACCAAGATGAGAGAAGGCCTAGAGAGCCTTACCCTCTCTGCACACTCCGGTAGAAACTGCAGTTCTGCAAACCTGAACTGCAAGATGGGTGGGGTCTGATACAGAACGCAAGCTCAAGGAGCAACTCCCGATCCCCCAACTCACACGCAATATCCTCAGTACCTTCACTTGGCTTTAGGGGTCGGAGGACAAAAAAAGCCCCCTGTTCTTGTTGTGGAGTAAATGGAGGTTTTAGTGAAGACCATCACAAACGGACTTTGCTATATCCTCATAAGCATCATAATAAGGAGACATACTTGTCTATAAGTTTTAGGGTCAGACCTTGGGCCATGGCATCTCTAAAAGGCAGGCTTGTCAGACCTCACTCGGGAAGCCACTTAAACTAGTAAGGGATTTATAGTGCAAAGCAGAGAATGATTTATCCCATGTGGTCACATCGGGAAAAGGAACAAATATATCAACAATTTTTAAACCCACCTCTCATGGCCACTGGATAAGAACTGATGTGCCAGCCTGGCCCACATGTTGGAGGCGTCTTTACATGCACAGTCAGACCACAGTCCAAGAGAGAGGATGAATGCTTTCTGTATGCTGTGTGTGCATGCGTGCGTGCGTGCGTGCGTGCGTGCATGCGTGTGTGTGTTGTGTGTGTGTGTGTGTTGAGGTCACAAGATGTTCTGTAGCTTATTTTTAGTCTTAAGCCATTATTACAATGATAAAACTTATCCAGTGGCCATGAGCTTTCCTTCCTTTAAAGTTTTATACTGCATTTTTAAAAGTGCAAACTGTTTTTTGCTATTCATTTGGATGTCTGCATGTTCTCTGCATGCTGTGTGATTTTTTTTCTTTTTTTGGCAAAGCATGAGAAAGAATGTGAGCTCTAAGAATCTAAAGGAAAAAAAAAACATTAGTCACTAAGAAAATGAAGTATCCTATTGAGGCATATAATAGTTCATCCAAATTCGTTTCTTTTTTAAATTTTTGGGACTTTTGGGTTTAAAAATTGTTGATATATTTTTAGTCCAATTAAAGGGAGCATATAATCGATATTATTAGCATTAAGGGTAACTCAGTATATTTAATTATCTCTCTGAAATGTTGAAGAACACAAGATTGTGAGTTTTCCTAAGGCAAGAGAACAAAACAGTGTCTGCAGCTCTTCTGCCCCAGACACACTGACTTGCCTTTTAAGTTTTTTGAAGACAAAGAATGAAGGCCATCTTTGTCTGGTAATAAGTGCATGTAAATGACAATCTTGGGATAATTTTTAAAAATAAATATAATATGTGTAAATGGGATAAGCATTCTAGCAAACTTTTTTATTGATATATTTATTTACATTTCAAATGGTTTCCCCTTTTCTGGACTCCCACTCCCCGAAAGTCCCATCAGTCCCCTTCCCTCCCTGTTTTCCCACCCACCCCTTCCCACTTCCCTGTTCTGGTTTTGCCGAATACTGCTTCACTGAGTCTTTTCAGAACAAGGGGCCACTCCTCTGTTCTTCTTGTACCTCATTTGATGTGTGGATTATGTTTTGGGTATTCCAGTTTTCTAGGTTAATATCCACTTATTAGTGAGTGCATACTTATTAGTAAGTGCATACCATGCAAACTTTTAATGTAACTTAAAAATTTAAAGTTACATAAACACAAGTGAGGTTTATAATGTCTGTGTCATATCTAAGTAACATTCACATTTGCCCTAGCTTTCATAAAGCCTATTTCACACATGTTGAACTCACCTTCTCCTTGCTTCAACTCCTTCTGTGTCTGCTTTCCTCAAAGTTAAGATCTCTTATTATGATTTTGGTTAGACCCATGCACACATACGTCCATTTAGTGTTTTTCATATGTATATATCATATGGCCTGTTAGGGCTGAGCATGAGGGACTGGATAGTCTAGCAGGAGGCTTGTCCCTGGAGACAATGATTCTTCCTCTCTTAGCAGCTATTAATGCCTGCAGTTCTTCACCGAGAGTTGGGGCCTTCAGAGATTTCTCCCATTCACCTTGGGATGGCAAATTGTGATGTCATGGTGCAGGTCTTGTGTAGGTGACCATGTTCTTGAGATCTCTTGGGTGTCACTCCCTGCCATATATAAAAGACACTGTTTGAGGCAGATGTGCGAGGCCACTGGCTCGTACACTCCCCACATCCACCATCTTCTGGAATGTTCCCTGAGGTGTACAGGGATGCTTTGAAGATTTATCATTTGGATACGGGCACCTCATGATAGGTTGCTCTTTTATACGCCTCTGTTTTCTTGGAAAGATAATTCTCTCCATTGACATTTTTCTATCTATCACCAAAGGGAGAAACCTTGTCATGATCTAGATCTCAGTTTTTCACCAAAATCTCTGATTTATTACATATGCAAAGAAACCCACATTTTACGAAATAACCTGTGTTACCTTAGAAAGTTATAGCTGCACAATCTTATAAGTAGTTCATTTATTACTTTAATTGATATGTGTAAAGTCATGATCAATGTTATTCTAATTAATCATTAATTATTTCTGGTCAATATTTTTAAAGTAATTAATATTACTAAAGTAATAACTGATTTACTTGTAAGTGCAAATGATAGATTTGGACTTTTGTATAATGTTAAGTATTAAAATCCATTTTCACTTTACCATGACTAAAGTCTACCAAAAAAAAAAAAAAAACTAGCTAAAGACTACAGTTAGAACAAAATTTCTATGTAAAACTTATATCCCTGGTCCATAAATTAGTAATGATCTCTAGGAATTTAGTAAAGATACTTGTAAAAAATGTCACAGTGTTATACTAGTCACATCTCACTACAGGTAGCTACAGATATGTAAAGTATCATGTATGAAATCATCTGCTACATTCTGATGAAATGATTTATTTTGAGGACTATATCCAGTCATTCACATACGGAGGAACATAATGCCTCAATTAGAAAAAAAGGAGGACCTAGTGCAGTCTGTGATATTTTGAGATCCAATCTGAACATTGGCTCCTCCTTTAAATGGTGTCATCACATCCAAAGAGATTAGAGCCAGAGATGTAAATTCAATAGTATAGATCTCAGTTGTCAGATCTGTCACTCCCGAGTTGTGGTTAGCAACTTAGAACAGGAGTGTATCCCTAGCCATTTGACATATAGATGACTCAATAGCTTAGCCTGACATAGTCCAACAAACTTCTCTAGATCCCCTTAGTAGTGTTAGATTCAAAGAGCCTAAGAGCTCTAGTGCTTATTAGCTAACCAAACCAGCATTTGTGTGACTGTTAACTCCGTTAGCTTCACAAGAAAAAAAAATATAAGAAAAGAAACAAAATGAACTGAAAGTGAAAACCAAGCCCTGTGGTGCCAAGAGGTCTTATAAAGTGTGTTTGGAATTGATGATGTGTACAGCCAGGCACTTTCATGCCTGGGTTTGTAGCCTAATTATCAACCGCCTGCATTTTTAGTGTTGTTGCAGATTATATTTTACACTATGATCTTTAGGCTTCTTCTTGTTGTCTATGAAATCCTTAGAAAGCCTGCCCTGTCTTCTATTTTTTTGGGGGGGGGGAGTTGTGTTTTTTTATTGGTTATTTTATTTATTTACATTTAAAATGTTATTCCCCTTCCAGGTTTCTCCTCTGCAAATCCCCTATTCCATTCCCCCCTCTCCTCACTCCCACCTCAGCACCCTAGCACTCCCCTATGCTGGGGCATAAAGCCTTCACAGGACCTAGGGCCTCCCCTCCCATTGATATCAGATAAGGCCATCCTCTGCTACATATGTAGCTGGAGCCATGGGTCCCTCCATGTGTACTCTTTGGTTGGTGGTTTAGTCTCTGGGAGCCCTGGGAGGCTCTGGTTGCTTGATATTGTTCTTCCTATGGGGTTGCAAACCCCTTCAACGCCTTCAGTCCTTCCCCTCACTCCTCCAATGGGTTCCCATGCTCAGTCAGATGGCTGGCTGCAAGTATCTATCTGTATTGGTCAGGTTCTGGCAGAGCCTCTTAGAAGAGTATTAGCTCAGAGCTGTAGAGTGGGCGCTGCCTGTGGGAGTAAGAAAATAAAATCTTACATTGACTGCACCACAGGACTGCTCTGAGACCGATTTTCCTTCTGCCTCTTCATTGCTCAAATGTGGCCTTGGCCATAATAGTGGCTTTCATCATTTTCCTATACTGTGAGCCAGGACAAACAAGACAGATTGAGTTTGACACTGAGGGATAATGAAAATGCAAACACAAACTGGTTAGTCAGCAGTGCTTTCTGCAAAAATCTTGACCTAAGTGTGAAAATTATTATGCCAAGTGAAGTTATTGTGTTGCAATCCCACCCCACTCAAATGCATCCAACTGACAATACTAGGGAAACACTCGCCAGCACTTTTTTCCAGGAAGGGTTTTCCCGGGTTCATGCAATGAAACATCCTTCTCACACTTTGTGCCTAATGTCCCCTCCCAGCTGTTGGGGGGTGGCCAACCTTGATTTTAATGCTGCTTTGATTCTGGGACTGTGGACACTCATCAGTGCTTGTCAGTACTTGTGCAATGTCATGAGTGCCACCGATCATTATCAGAGATTACTTCACACAAATTCTCTTGTCCCAACAAAAATTCCTATCTGTCCTTTGTCCCTTGGGCTTACCAAAAGCCACTGCTACTGTGCAGGTGAGTCAAGGGCTACAGTGCTAGTCTATGTTTACTCCTAAATAAGAGTCCCCTGACTAGAACACTGCAGTATCTTTGTGGGATTCTGGCACACCTTCCATAATGACTGATGACTACACACTGTTTTCATGCTGTCCCTGTGTGCCTGACTACGGCTTCCGTTCCACTATAATATCCTGGAATGTTGTAATCTAGTAATCAAGATCTCTGCCATCTAAGTGCTAAGCGTTTGCATAACATTTGCTGTTAGCATCCTCAAAGATGATAACCCATGATAGCCATTGGTATCATTACAGCTGAACTAACTTCTTTATGCTAGCTATCCTACAGTCAGATCCATACTGAAACAGACCTAAACATGAAATAGACTGTCGCAAAGGCAGACCATTGTGCATAAAAATTATAAGCCATGTACTGATTTTAAGATGAGAGTCCTGTCTTCAATAGATTAAAGAGAACTGTTATGATATAACTTTGAGGGATATAAATTCTGGAAAGCCTTTACCAGTTACACCTAAGATCACACTTAGCTGACACTAATTTTCTTAGAGTATTAACAAGACAGGATTCTTCTGAGTCACATTGTTAAGAATGTACAGTATTTTTTTTTTTTACTTATAATTAACCTGACAATACAAAGAGCATAAGCATTTGGAGTGTGCTATGTTAGGTATTGAATGTAAAATAAGAAATGATAATGTTGGTCAAAATGAAAGATGTATTCTGTGCGTATTTAATACATGGCTTCAAAAGGACACATAGCAATCCATGATAACAATCTCAGAACACAAGCAATTGTAATCTGAGCGATTGCAGAGACCGAATTTCTAATCTAGACAGAATTAGAACGCCATGGGTTTGAGCACTCATTTGTGCCGAAATCTGTTTGATCTTGCTTTCAGCTTCACATATAATGAAACTGGTAATCAGGAGCCATGCTTGGTAACCTTTACAGTTTCAGTGACCCCTGCGGTAAAAGAAGTAACTGCTAATGCCTGATTCAGCCAATTAAAGACAGTCTGGAAAGGTTTACAAAATACAGAACAAATGGCCACGCTCTTTCCTCGTTTGTCCAATTAAACTTTGTTTAAAAGAACAGCAGTTTCTGGACTGGAGTCGTTAACTAGTAAGAGCAGCTTTAAATATTGTCAGCACTGCCCTTTTAACTGCCTTGACGAGCCGGTTGCTTTTCGAGACCTAGTGTGTTGGGTAAACGGGAATTGTGCCTGATAGTCCCAGGTGTTGAACGCGTTGTCCCCAGCTGGTGGAACTGTTTAGGAAGCCCCTGGAACCTCTAGGAGCTGAAGCATCACTGAAGGAAAATATCACAAGGCAAGGATTTGAGCTATTATAACCTGCTTCTACATCTGTTTGCTTCCTGCTTCCGGGTTGCCAATGCAGTGGGACTGGCTGCTGGCTGGGCCAGGCTTTCCCTGTAGCCCGCTGGGACCAGAAGCCAACACAAACCTTCCCTCCATTAACTTGCTTTTGCCAGGGTCCTGTTACATACCTAGCCCAATTTACAAGGACGTATTAAAATTCTCTTGCAAAAATAGGAGTGAAGAGATGATATTCCCAGCTGCCCTCTCACACCTCTCACACTCACTTTCTTCTCTCTCCCCCCTTCAGCTTGCCCCAGATTCCAGAACCCCTGTTGACCTGTCCAAGGGAATGACAGCCCGTCTTCCTTCTTTCATATCCACCACTCGGAGACCTCCTGCACCTCGTTCCTCAGCCTTGTATCCGAGGTCTTGCCCATGCCGTTGACTCCTTACCCCCAACTTCCATGATCAAATTTTACCTCATAATACAAAAAGAAAACTGCCCAAGAAGATCCAAAAAATATCCAGTCCTGTCCCAACTTTTTCACTCGCTTGTTGGAATTTCTTACTGTGCTAATTTCATTTATGTATTTATGTATATTTACTTCTGGATATGTGTAGAGGTCAGAGGTTAATCTCACCTTGGTCATCTTTTAAAATTTATTATTATTGTTGTTGTTTGTTGGTTGGTTGGTTGGTTTGGTTTGGTTTGGTTTGGTTTTTAACAATCTCTTTATCCCTGGAACTGAGGTTGACAGTCCAGGGAGCCCCAAAAATCCCCCTGTCTCTGCTTCCCCAGGACTGAGATGTTAAACACATCTGCCTTTTACATGATCTCTGGCAGATCAAACTCAGGTCCCCAGGTTTGAGTAGCAAGCATTTTACTTTACTGAGCCCTGTTCCAGAATTACAGAACAAGAGAGTCACTGCTGCTTTCTTTTTTATCACCTAGGTGCAAGTTCCATGTGGTACCATTTGTTTATCAACATTGCTACTGATTACGCAGCAGATTTTCAATCCCAAGGCTGGTTTTCACCATTAACACTGAGATTACCTTGGTGGCTTCTTTTTGCTTGTTTCTCTTGCTCCTCTCACTCCTCTCACTTCATTTTCTCCTTTGTCTTATTCTCTTTGAGAACCATTTCCATGAATATCGATGCGTCCAAGCTTTTGTTCTCCACTGTTTGCTTTACAAGGACCCTGTGTGCAATCTTCTTTATACTGACGATTTCAACTACCAGCGATGTTCCTGTTGACTCCTGAGTCTTTATAGCTCTGACCTTTCCTCTGAGATCCAAAGTCATATATCTGGGGATCTACTGGACATGGCCCCTTCATTTGCTCACACCAAAACACTGGAAGGATAATTTCCCTAAAATTTCAGCCTCATTTCCATACAATTAATTTACCACCAGCTAGTTCCGTGACTATTTTAGATGCCATTTTAAATTTTTTTTCCTTTTATATCTCTCCTTAGCCTCCCATGTGACTTCTGTTGATTTTACTGTTTTTACATTTTTAATTCCATTTTCTTAGGTCTTAGGCATTCTCTTCAGTGGTCATTTACCTGGACTGTGGCAGTTCATTCTTGATGGGTTTCTTTCCCTTTGCCTCCTTCCTTCCCACTGTCACCCTTTCACACTATTTTCAAGTGTTATCTTTTGAAGATGGAAAGAAGTCTGAGTTGAACATTCTGTTGTCAAGTTTAAACTGTTCAGCGTGACATTCAAAGGATCTTTTGCAGATTTTTAAAAATTCATCTTTTCAATCTCATTTCTTAGAGTCCATCCCCCAAAATTTCATGCTTTTGCTTGCTTTCTTACCATACATGATCCTTTACATATGTTATTGAAACATCCCAGAGACCACTTTTCTTTGCCACAAAACTCCTGAGCATCTTTAAACTCCAGTTTTAATATCTCCCCATAAGTAGATCCTTCATTTATGCAGATTTTCAAGAAATGTTTCTGTCTACCTGGGCAGCTGATTTCTCATTAGAGTAAATAGTTCCGTTCCACACTTCTATAAACAGGTAGACAGAAGCATTAGGGAATTCCCATGAAGTAAGAAAAGTGAAGACTTTTAGACTTTGCTTGCAGTTTTAAATTTTGCTCTAAATGTCTCATATTCATAATGTATGTGTGGTATTCTTTCTTCTGGATGCTTAGTAAGTTCCTTAAGATTCCAACACAGAAATTATTCCAGCTTCTGAGACTACTGCAAGGTTAAGCAAATCGATGCATCTAATATTTGGTGATAGGTAAAGTGATAGCAGTTGAACACTGAGCAAGAGGCAGGGATGGTGTTCAGAGGGGCAAGAGTGATCCGCTCCATGATGCTATAACAAGAAGAACGGAGGCAGGCACACGATATCTGCATCTTTACTGAGTAGGTGCTAAGAATGAAAAAGGTCAGAACCTTGTGTTCATCTTCTCATTAAACCTTCACAAAATCTCATGCTTTGTAGATGGGGACACTTACTCAGTTCATGTATCTTGTCTAAGGTTCTACTACAATGGAGGGTATGTCTTCAAAGTGTGCGTGCTCCTAACACAGCTTGTGCTCTACATCAGGGAAAGTTATGACCCTAGATGAGCCATGGAACATGGGCCAAGGCATGGCAGAGAAATGCATGTGCTTCTTCATGGGATTGCACGAAGGTTGATCATGGGGAGCTTAGTTCTGAACGGAGAGAGTGAACACAGGCTATTTGGATGAAATGGATCTTGGAGGGTCTTTTTTTTTTTCTTGGAAGGTCTTGATTGGGTTCCATGTTAATATGTAATGTGACCTGAGAAAAGGGGCGGGTGTTATGAAGGGGTAGATGTTATTGGGCAATGAATTGCAAAGAATTGCCTTTAGGCAGTTATTTTGAAGACTATATAATGCACCAAGGTTGACATGGAGAAATACTGATAAAAACAGGGATCCAGGTCAGATATATGGGAACAGTTCAAGGATACAAATGTAATTCCTTCAATAAGTATGCATTATATTTAGGAACTATTAGATAGGGAAAGCCTATCAGAAATTCTCCAGGACTAAAAAGATGGGGGGAATCTTCAATTGCTGGGTCCAAGTCTGCTTGTCTAGCAGGTAACTGTAAACAGTTGAGGGAGATAGAGTGTGTTTAGATTTTTGAACATGTTGATTTAAAAATTATTATTTCATAACAGACCATTGACTAGGGCATGAAATTAGAAGAGAGGTGGGGCCTAGACCAGTAAGAAAAAATTGTTAAAGATATATCAGTGAGGGAGAAAAATGAGAAAAATTGCCAACTATGACCGCCTTAGGAACACTGACATTTAGTGGAAGCTAAGGAATAGTTTGAGAACTAGAGTATTGTAGAATAGAAAAGGCAAGGAATTGTTTTGAGAATTACAGAAAAGTCAAGATAAAATAAGACACATATGTGAGATTTTTAAATGACTCATGCAACTATAAAATGGGTATATGCCATATTTTTTCCTTAATTGAAGAAATAATTTTTTTACAAAAGCATCTAAATAAAGAATTGGATCATGAGGTTCATCTATAGAGAAAAAAGAATGCTAACATGAATTTGTTAATTGATGCAAAACTGGTTTTGCGACTTTAAAGCAAGAAAATAACATCCTTTCATACCCTCTTCCACCAGGTAGAAATTAATTGTTAACAAAATTTATATCTACATGGACATGTCTTATCAAATACACTCCCCCCCCCCTCCCCGGTTATCCACAACTAACAAAACAGTAGATGCCTCAGTTGAAGATAAATGAAATGTGAACCCGGTAGAATGGACTTCAAAGAACTTACTAGACAGCTTCCCAACCACACCGACAGAAGCCCCAAGGATCCTTCTGTGCAATTCTAAGTCATTTGGGGCATTTTCCAAAGCTTGCCTTCCTTTATGGTTCTGACACCAATGTCCTTGCTCTCTCCCCTGTACACTATGGTCCTATGTCCATTGATTATTTTTCCTTCAAAGAAATACATCACAACTTCAATGTTTTAGAGAATGTACTTGGATACCTATGTTTTGCTTACTAATATTTGTGTGGCAGAAAATGTAGAGCATTAGGAAAGGTGAACAGTGGACATCCCCAAGAATACTTATGGTATTCTTATGGTAATACTTATGGTAGCACATTCCCAGTACCATGGAAAGATTCCGGCTCATTATAGTAGATAATTGTCCATATTTCCACCATCGCCTTCTGATATAGCTTAGAGAGCATTTCTTAGATTTTTTATCCTGTAACGTACCCCACTATTCTAGGAAGTCACTCACTGTTTGCATGGATCCTCCATATTAAACCATGCTATAGAAAAGTGAATTGTTTAGGACTTGCCACCAGCATGTGACAGGCAAAGGACTTGTGCATGAGTTTTCTTGAACACAGTCCAGATCCTATTCCAGTGTAGATGCTTATATTCAACTCATGCATATTTATATTCAATTTGATAGACATTTATAAATAATTACGCTGTTAGAGTAACATCTTATGCCTTTGATTTTATTTCTAGTTTGTATAGGAGGAAGACAAATTAAGGATTAACAAAGTTAATGTTTTGTATTTTTTTAGTACATTTTTTAAGGGAAAAGTCAATAAGCTAGATGAAAGTCTTAAAAAAATGAGTGATGTGGAAGACAATTGGTCTTTCCACATCTTTGTCATTTGAGTGACTGGTGAGGCTTGTGTATGGCAGGGCAGTCAGGGGTGGCTTTTGACATTGAGAAGAGGCAAGGGGTGTTTCCTACTTGTTAGCAGCATCTGCTCTTGATATCAACTTGTTTCTTGAACTTTTGAGTAGTTAAGGCTTTCTTGGAGGAAGAAATAGTTGTAACAATTTGAGAATTGTTCAGTAGATTCAATGAAGTGTTGGGGTAAGAAAATGCCAGTCAATTCTATATAACCTTTTGTATGACTTGTAGGCAAAATGACTTTTGCTTTATTCTTAGCAATGGGAAGTAGCTGTGGAGAATACTTTTTCTTGATATTCTTTAAAACATTTCATCCTAATAGGCAGATAGGACTTTGTTGCTCAGACGTACATGAATATTAAAGTACAGTAAAACTGGCCACTTGCTACCGAGGTGTAGTGTAGACAGAGATGCATTTCACATGAGTTCAGCAAATGCTATTTTCAAATATACTGCAGATGAACATGGTATCTGCATAATTTTTGGTTTAAAAATTTCCCATTATAAGGAACATATACTTATTATTTGACAGAAATCATTAGACATCTCCAAAGATATTACAATACCTGCACGTTCCAACATGATTGTTGCATTTTTTTATTAAAATATATGGTGATGTATTTTTGATATTGCTGAGAATGAATGAAGAAAATTTATTCAGAATGGCTAAGATCAAAAACTCAGGAGAAAGCAGGTGCTGGCAAGGATATGGAGAAAGAGGAACACTCCTCCACTGCTGGTTGCATTGCAAGCAGGTAAAACCACTCTGGAAATCAGTCTGGCAGTTCCTCAGAAAACTGGGCATGATACTACCAGAGGACCTCGTTATACCACTCCTGGGCATATACCCAGAGGATTCCCAGCATGTAATAAGGACACATGCTCCAGTATGTTCATAGCAGCCCTATTTATAATGCCCAGAAGCTGGAAAGAACCCAGATGTCTCTCAGCAGAGGAATGGATACAGAAAATGTGGTATATTTATACAATGGAGTATACTACTCAGCTATTAAAACCAATGAATTCATGAAATTCTTAGGCAAATGGGTGGAACTGGAAAATATCATCCTAAGTGAGGTAAATACATGGTATGCACTCACTGATAAGTGCATATTAGCCCAGAAGCTCAGAATACCCAAGGCACAATTCACATATCAAATGATGTCCAAGAAGAAGAAAGGGGAGATCTCTGGTCTTAGAAAGGCTCAATGTAGCATTATAGTGGAATACCAGGACAGGGAAGCCGAAAAGGGTGGATTGGGAAACAGGGGGAGGGGAGAGGGCTTATGGGGCTTTTGGGGAAGAGGGAACCAGGAAAGGGAAAATCATTTGAAATGTAAATGAATGTAAATGTAAAAAAATGTAAAATAAATAAAATGTAAAAAAATGTATATCTAATTTTTAAAAACAAAAATTCATAGTGTTCTCTACCTTCTATAAAAGTCAACAGTAGAATTACTTGATACTATTTTTCACCTTCCTGATCTCTGCCATTTTTAAGCTGTTTGCATCTATGAATGATTGCAGTATTGTTCCTGAAGTGTTTGTAATGGTTCTAAGATTTGGTGATACAGAATTACAGAATTATATGAAATTATTTCTTTCTTTCTTCCCAGGTTTGGCCCAGCTAACCTTTAAAAATATTAACTCTGTGAAGGCTAGCCATTGCAACAGAGTTGTTCTTATTCCATGCTATGTCTCCAACATTGAGGCAGAAAACATCAACGAATTATTTTTGAAGTGGAAATTTGGACAAAATGTAATTTTTATCTTTGATGGGCATGCAAACAAATCTACAACTTATAAGCTTCCAAGTGCACGAATTTTCCCCTCAGAATTTCTAAAAGGAAATGCTTCTTTGAATTTGGCTAAGAAAGAAGCTAAAGAGGGACACTACACATGTGAGGTGACAGAATTGAGCAGAGAGGGGAGACACACCGTGGAGCTAAAATATAGTGATGGTAAGTGATGCGCTTCGAATAGGGCTTGTCTCCTTGTAGACACATCTCAAGTCTTGATTGACCTTGGGGCCATGTTTGGTGGTAGAATTAAAGGTAGAGGTCGTAAATGCTATTTTGAGGAGTGAGTTAATTATTGCCTTCCAGGGTTTGTTATTAAGTATCTGTGGACAGTGCCATTTCCTCTTTGAGTTAATGTCATGAAATGTGTGAGGTCTCCCAGGTAATGTCATCAGAGCCCATGTGGATGTCAGCCCAGTTAAAGAAGTGTCTACCACATGTGTGTGTGGACTTGTTTTCAGATCTCCAATAAAAAACCAAACTCTGGGTCTGGATCTGCATTCTCAGAGCTAGCCTGAGGATCAGGATGGAGACAGCTCTACCCCTAGAGCTTGTAGTTAGGTAGTTCTGACAATTATGGAACTCCAGGATTACTAAAAGACTCGTAGACTGGACATATGCACATGCACAGAAAACAACCCAAGGAAGGAGGAGAAAAAGCAGTAGCTCAGAAGGTGCCAATGCCATAACTATGATTGTCTCTGTTTCCAAATCGATGTACCAAGATAGAGCTCCGTCCTTTATAAATTCCCTAGTCTCGGGTAGTCTGTTACAGCAATGGTATTCAGACTAAGGAAATTAGATTTCTAAAAATGTTTCCTTTTTCTATGTCCTGTTACAACTGATCTTACCGGAAAGGAGGGAAATGGGCTAAGAAACTATACTTAAAAACAAATCACCTTGCTGCTATAATCAAGTATTGATATAATATCCATGATGGGTCCAGTGTGAAATGATTGCTATATGCTTATATATTTGACCAGTTGATCCCCAGCTGGCAGCATAGTTTAGTTAGTGGCAGAACCTCTGGAAAAAAAAATACACCCCAACTGGGGGAAAAAATAGGGGGAGGTCTTGAACATTTTATCTGCCTTTGGTTCTGGCCCTACACTCTACCTTCTGGCTTGCTGTCACGTAAAGCCCTATTCGCACCTGGCACAATCACTCCTGATTGCCCAGTCTCTACCACCTCACCTGCTTTCCCGCAAAACTGAACCAAGGAGAAACCTCCATTCCTTATGTTACTTCTGTGTTGTTCTGTCTGAGCAGAAAGGAAACAGTGCAAGGCCTTCATCATTAAAGTAATCCATATTATCTGATTTCTTTTACTTTGTCTTACCATTGAAATTAACTTTGCACATTTATTGTATAGTTGTCAGAATTTGGCCCATTATTGGGCAATTTTATTTAGACTGCCTCCATGTATGCATTTATATTAAGAAGTTTCTACTGCTTTGGGTTTCCATATTATCCTTCAAATACCCCTTAATTTTTAACTGTCTTTCCCTGTATTCCCTCCACAATCCCCTTCTCCCCTTCCACTTGATCCTCACATTTCAGCCCCACCCACCCCAACCTATCTATCTATAACTGTCTATTCTATTTCACTTTCCTAGTGAGATATTTTCCCTCTAGTACCTACTTTATACCTACTCTCTGTGGTTCTATGGATTGTAGATTGGTTATCATTGTCTTCACAGATGATAGCTATATATAAGCACATACACACCATATTTATCTTTCAGGTTCCAGGATACCTTACTCAGGTTCATTTTTTTTCTAGTTCCATCCATTTGCCTAGTTCCATCCTGACAATTTCATGATGTCATTTTAAAAAAATAGCTGAGAACTGCTCCATTGTGTAAACGCAGCCCATTTTCTTTATCCATTCTTCTGTTGAACAACATTTGGTTGTTTCTAGTTTCTGACTACTATCAATAGAGCAGCAACATGTGTGAATCTGTGTCTTTATGGTAAGATGAAGAATTATCAGGTATATGCACCCATTTTTATAAAGACTTTGCAAATTCTAGCCTATGCTAAGAGAAGAAAGAGAACCAGACAATTTTAATTGTGGAAACATAGACTCAGCTCCTTATGCAAAGTGAGGAAAGAGAACCAGTCAATTTCAACTGTGGAAACGTAGACTTGGCAAGCAGTTATATCTAACCCAGCACACTGATGCATAGTCAAGTGACCATGGTTGGCAGCAACTGTAGTTACAGTATAGAGAGGTGATACCTCTATATCCAGGAAATTCTGATACTCCTAGTATCTCTCCACATCCTGGTCAGGAAATCTAATTCCTCTAATGTCCATGACTTTTGGTAGATTGGTAACCTGAGCCAGTTCCTCATCCTTTATTGGCTCACCTTTAAAAGTTCACACTAAGTCTTGGAACCAGCAAGACCTTCCTAACCTTTTGATAATCATCTAGCTGCTGTTTGGAATAGATTGTTGGGCAAATTGTTGTCAGAACTAAGTTCCCATCGGGAGAGAATATCCAGACCTTATCTGATGTGCTCAGACCAAGCTCTCGTATTCACTCAACTGCGTCGTCATTAACAGACAGAGGGGTAGAAGTGATCTGTTCCACTCCCATCATCCTCAGATTCTCAGAGACAAACAAGTATGAACTGCCGCCCTAGCTTTCCTTTTCTGATTGTGGAGAGACATCTGTCACAGAAAAGTAAAAGTAAAAACTGCTGTAAGCAAAGCCAAACATGCAAATGGAAGGCAAACGTGAACTGATCACTCCCTGGAGAAGTGCTAGGAGTTTTTTGCACAAATATCCCAACAGGTTCTTGTCATGTGGGGACCCAAATTCTCAGCCCTTGCCCTAAGGAGAGCAGTCTGCACTAAATTCATGCACCATTGCAGGAAGCGTTCAATTGTATTAACTAGGGTTTTGTTTTGTTTTGTTTGTTTTTATCTTTTATTATTTCAAAATGTGCATTATCTATTTTGGTACTTGAGTTAGGGAGCCTCATTTAATGATACATTTTTGAAATCATTTATAACTGGGAATCAGATTTTAGTTAAACATCCTATACATCAGCATATGCTATACATCGGCATATACTATCCAGCAACATATCCTATACAGCAGCAGCACATAGTTCACCTTTGTGATCTTGACAAGTTACTTCCTGAGTTCACCCTCCATCTATTTTAAAGTCAACACTGACCTTTATTTGATCCACAGAATCAAATGAGTATCTGGTGACATTCTGTGTTTGGAAATTCTCTGAAAATCCACAGGTGTTGTAGGCATTTCTTATTTTTCTTGGATGTTTATTGTTTTGGTTTTCAAACATGTTGACTAGAAATAAAACCAAATGACATACTACTCTGAATAAAAGCTTAAATACTGCAGGATCTTTTTTTTGTTTGTTTGTTTTTTGTTTTTTGTGGGTTTTTTCCCCCCTGAGACAGGGTTTCTCTGAGTAGCCCTGGCTGTCCTGGAACTCACTCTGTAGACCAGGCTAGCCTCGAACTCAGAAATCTACCTGCCTCTGCCTCCCAAGTGCTGGGATTAAAGGCATGCGCCACTACTGCCCGGCTTTAGATTTTTGCTGGGTAGTACACATTTGCTGTTCACAGCAAGATTTATGCATTCTTCACCCTTAGAAGATTTTTGGCATTAAAGCCCTGTCCAGGTTACTTTTATGTCAACTTGACACAAGCTCCAGTCATCTGGAAGAGGGACTTTCAATTGATAAAAAGCCTTCATAAGATTTTTCTGAGGGCAAGTCTTGGTTAATAATTAATATGGGAAAGCCACGCTCACTGAAGGCAGTGCCACTCCTGAGCAAGTAGTTCTGAGAGGCTTATAAAAGCCAATTGAACAAGCCAGGGGAAACAAGCCATGACTAAGTGGCATTCTTCCCTTACAGTCTGCTTCAGTTCCTACCTCTGGGTTCCTACCTTGATTTCCTGTTATGAAATCCTTAGTGACGGAGTGCGTCCATAGAGGTGTAAAATCAAACAGACCCTCTTCTCCCCCAGGTGCTTTTGGTCATGGTGTTTTTTCACAGAAAAAAAAAAAATCCTAAGGCAAAGCCATTTTTACTTTCCCTGTTATCACCGTGCCTTCAACGCCCTACTCATCACCACAAGTTCCCTTCTCCACGTTTGGGACTTTATGTTTTGTTTTCTGACCTACTGGCTTTAACCACGGCCATCTATATGGCAATGGGTTTGAAACTATCCATTGGATCTTGGTAGAATTGTCATTGTGGACATAGTGGAAACTCTACCTATCCCTCTTTCAGAATCTATCAGTATCCAGTAGTCTACCTGGAAATAGTAGGGCCAAAGTTCCTCTCTAGTTCATGACCAGCTGTTGACAGGCTCAGTCTTGTGTGTAGACCCTTGTAGGCAACCAAAGCTGTTGTGAGTTCATGTTTGCAATGGTTGTGCTAAGGATAGTATTTCATAGCTCTTCTTTCTGTCTTCTATTACATTCTTTTTGTTCTCTCTTCTGTGATTCATCCTGGGCCTTCTAAGGGGTTGTGAAAATGTCCACTTTATGTCTGTCTCTCAGCTTCTACTTATTCTTAGTATCATGACCAGCCATGAGTCACTGCCTTCACTGTCATCCACTACAAAGAGAAGATCCTTTGGTTGAGAAAGTGAGTAGCAATTGTCTATGAGAATAAACATAAATATTTAGAATGTAGTTTGGTGCCTTTTCACTTTAGCTAAGCAATAGGAATCTGTTTCTACCCTAGACCCTATGATCTCTGGAATCATGAGGTTTTGACCAGATTTGTAGCACTGGACATGCACTTCCTTCTGTGGAGAGGCCCTTTAATAGAATCAGAGATTATTTTGTTACTCTCATGACAGTCATACCATATTGCACCAGTGGGACCATCTTGCTTGTAGGGTTTACAAATGAGCAAGACCACTGATATCTTATTTCCCTCAACAGTCTGTACTCCACCAATTAACAGTTTGAAAGGAAGAAGTGTCCAACTCAGTCTCGGCTGGGTTTTCCTGTCTTTGACCAAGGTATGTAGCATCTTCAGGAAGAAAGTTGTATCATCTGATTCTGGTGGGCAGGAATCAATAAGAGGAGAAGCAACAGTATGTGTTGATTTTAGAGCCTGTGGGGCTTCCCTACATGATAACCTTAAGAAGGAATTCTATAATCCAGCACTGTGACTTTTGCTTGATAAACAATGGCTTCCTGGAGGAACATCATTCACCCACATAGGAAATCTCACTTGTATTTTTTCTATCTGTAGTGAGCTCACAAGGCCTTTGGTTTCCAAATGGTGTTTCATAGCTCCCTCATTCTTTCTCTGAATACCCCTCACTTCAACATTTCTACCCCAACTATTTTCTCTCTGTGTTTAGATTATCTATATTCTACTAACCTGCAGGCATCATGGTATCCCCCCCCCCAAGGACTGCTTTCTACTTTATTGGCTTCTACAGATAGTCTAAGTTACATCAAAAGCTCTGCAACTAGGACCCACATATGAGAGTGACCATGTAGGATTTGTCTCTCTGAGCCCAGGTTACCTTATTCAGCATTATATTTTCCAGTTCTTTTCATTTTCCTTCAAATTTCATAATTTTATTTTTCTTTACAAATAACTAGACTTCCACTGTGTATTCATGTCACATATTCATTAGTGAGTCATCTATGGATGACATCTAAGCTGGTCTTGCTTCCTAGCTATTCTAAATAGAGGCATAAAAAATATGGATGTGCAAGCATCTCTGTAGTAGAACATAGAGTTCTTTGGATGTATGCATGTATGCTCCATCATATAGTACATCTATTTGTATTCTTTTGGGGGAATATTCATATAACTTTTCTCAGTGGATTCACAGATCTACATCCCCACCAACAGTGAATAAAAAACCCCTTTGTCTACAAACTTATTAGTATCTAATGCCACTTGACTTTTTGATAATAGTCATTCTGACTAGAGTGAGATGGAACCTTAAAGCAGTTTTAATTTGCATTTCCCTGATAGCCAAGGATGTTGAGCAGTTTTGAAGTGTTCATTATCATACTCTGATATATCTTGTTCTGAGCACTCTGCTCGGTGCTATAATCCATTATTTTTAAGTTGTGAGTTGTTTTTGTCTGTGTGTATGTGTGTGTGCATGTGTGTGTGTGTATGTGTGTATGTGTGGTGTGTGTGTGTGTGTGTGTATGTGAAAGAGATTTTTATTTTTTCAGTTCTTCTTGTATTCTAGATATTAACCCTCTGTTGGTTGTATAAGTGATTGGTATTTTCTGATATTTTCCTTCATTCTGCAGCCTGCATCTTCACTCAATTGACAGTAGCTTCATTTGCTATATAGAACTTAGCATCATTATCTATCACTTGTTGGCCTTATTCAGTGAGCTTCCTGCGTGCTATTAGAGATCGTGCTTACAGATGCCTGTGTCTTTGAAACAGTGAAGGGGAAATCCTAGTTTTATTCAGTATGAGATTTGCTGAAGAGGCTGTCTTTTCTCCACTGTGCATTTTTTGAGGAATTTCCACAGTGTTTACATGGTCTACACTCATAGCATTTTTTTCTAATAATGATGATGATGATGTAGTTGTAGTTGCATACACTTGTTTAAAAAGACATTCAAAGAGGCTATAGGTATTAGAAAAATGTTTGGCATAAACTATCATCAGGGAAATCACAAACAAAGTCATTATAAAAGATTATTGCTCATCTAGTTAGGGTGGTTGTTTTCTAACAAAGGCTACCATGACTGTGGCATAAAGGGAACCTTTGAGTCACATTAGTAATCCATTATGGAACGCTGTTCAAGTTCCAAAAGAAATTACAGATAGATTTAGCACACTTCCCACCAATGCTAATACTATCTAATCCTCTCAGATTGATGGGGTTTAGAAAAGAAAAGTGCTGGGCCCATCTGTGATTGCATTCATAGGGATGTTTGATTTCATGGAATATTCACCATACCTGTGCGTAGCACCATCCATGGTTGGTGGTGCTGGCATGGGATGACATCTTGAGCTAAATTAAAGAGAGAATGACCACTAAGTGTCACCATTCCTTCCTGTCTGTTTCCTAATTGAAATGGGATTAGCCACCCTTCACTCTTGACCATACCATGCCTCCCTGACATCACAGAGTGCACTATTAAATTGTGAGCCAAAAGGAACAAGGTACTAACCTATGGATATAGCCTAGGATCATTAGGAGTCATTTTATTACTACAATTTTGTTCTTCTTGTTTTAGACCAGTAGTGCTTGGATTTACCCTAGTTCCCTGGGCTATCTAGTCTCAGGTTTTGGCTCTAAACCTAAATAAGCAGTGTTGGGCATTGGTTCCATCTTATGGAGTGGGCTTTATCTGGAATCAGTTTTTTTAATTTTTTTTTTTTTTTGGTTTTTTGGATTTGGTTCTTTCAAGACAGGGTTTCTCTGTACAGCCCTGGCTGTCCTGGAACTCACTCTGTAGACGAGGCTGACCTCAAACTCAGAAATCCACCTGCCTCTGCCTCCAGAGTTCTGGGATTACAGGCATGCACCACCACTGGCCGGCTGGAATCAGTTTTTAATTGGTTACTCCCACAACTTTGTGCCACCATTGCCTTAGCATATCATAAAGGCAGGACATTCTTGTAGGTAAAGAATTTGTGGGTAGCTTGGTGTATATGTTTCTCTTTTGGTAGCATGCAGAATATACCCCTATGTCAAAGATGCCAGAACTTTGGGGTGAAGGCTCTATGCTGGCACCACCTTGACATCTTCATGTTCAATACAGCTATTGTCTCTGCAATGGGGCCCTGATGCCCGTTTGTAGAGAGGAAATCATAGTCTTGGTAATAGCCTGGGTTGTTTGGGAATTTCCATGGCCCTTTTGGTTAATGATTCAATTAGACATAAACCTATATCATTTACCACAGAAAAGAGGAAGATGGCTAATAACATTGTTATGACAGAATATCTGACAGAAGCAACTTAAGGGATGAAGGCTTTTGTCTTTGCTTTTGTTTTATTTTTCTGTTTTATTCTTTTTGTTTTGACTCATGTTTCAGAGGATTAGTGTCTATTGTGATGGAGAAAGCATGGCAGAGGGCTCTGAGAGTGGAGGTGAACATATACAACATCTTGTCGCATTCCAGCAAGTAGCTCAGCTAGAAGCAGGTCCAGGCTGTGATAATTAAGGAATGACTTCCTATGTACTATACCATCCAGCCATGCCTCCCTCTCCAAAGTTTCCACAGTCTCTCAAAACTGTATTTGCCAACTGGGGCCTAAATATGCATGAGCCTATAAAACGGTGGCATTCTTAATTCAAGCTGTGACATATCCAGTGAACACTAAATTAGTAAGCTGAATAAAGATCTGCAATTCCATGTTGATTATAGCACTAGTCACAATAGTCAAAGGGTGGAACAAGTCTAAAGGCAACTGATGAATAAGAATGAAAAATGAAATGCATATACAGTGGACGGCTACTACCAATTACTACTCATCAACTGGGTCCTCCTACAAGAGATGCCTTTCCAGCTGTGCAGCCTCCAGTGTTTATGCAGAGGTGGCCACACCATTTCTCCTACACTCAATAAAATACTTATAAAAGGAATCCGAGAACACATCAAAAGGATTGTCTACCATGACGAAGTATGCTTCATTCCAGAGATACAGGGATGATTCAACATACAAAAATCACTAAACATAATCTATCATAGAAATAAACTGAAAGAAAAAACATAAGATCATCTCATTACATGCAGAAAAGGCTGTTCTTTTCAAAATCCAACAGCCTTTCATGATAAAAGTCCTGGGGAGATTAGGGATATAAGAGACATATCTAAATATAATAAAGGCAATTAACAACAAGCCTATAACCAGCATTATATTGGTTACATTAGAAATAAAGTGGAGAGAAATTGAAAGAAATTCCACAAAAATCAGAAACAAGACAATGTTAGCCTTTTGCTCAATAGCTATTCAATACAGTACTTGAAGTTTTAGCTAGAACGGTAAGTCAACTGAAGGAGATAGAGGGGATACAAATTGGTAAAGAAGTCAAAGTATCACTATTTGCAGATGATAAAATAGTATGCATAAGTGATCCTAAAATTCCCCCAGAGAATTACAGCTGATAAGTACTTTCAACGAAGTGACTGATGCAAGATTAGCTCAAAAAAAAAAAAGAGTAGCACACTTACATACAAATGACAAATGAACTGTGAAAGAAATCAGGGAAACAACATTTTTCACAGTAGCCTCAAATAATATAAAATATCTTGGGGTAAGTGAAAGCAAGCAAGCAACAGACTGGTATGATAAAAACTTTCTTTTGAAGAAAGAAATTGAAGATATCAGAAGATGGAAAGATCTCCCATATTCATAGATTAGTAGAATTGAAGTAGTAAAAATTGCCATTTTATCAAAAGAAATCTAGAGATTCAATGCAATTCTCATCAAAATTCCAACAAAACTTTGTAGAGACCTTGAAATGCAATCCTCAACTTCATATAGGAGAACAAAAACCCCAAAATCTAAAACAATCCTGAACAATAAAATAATTGATTTATTATTTCAAGTTGTATTGCAGAGGTATAGTAATAAAAACCACATGGTACTGGTATAAAAACAGTTACACTGAGTAATGGAATTGAATTAAAGACCCAGACATGAATCCAAACACATGGACACTTGGGTATTTATGAAGAAGTAGAAATACACACTGGAAAACAGAAATTATTTTCAAAAAATGATGCTGGTTAAGCCAAACATCTGCATGTAGAAGAATGCAAGTAGATCCATGTTTATTACCCTGCACAAAACTCAAGTACAAGTGAATCGAAAGACCTCAACATAAAATCAGACCCCCTGAACCTCATAGAAAGGAAAGTGGGAAATACCCTTCAATGCATTGGCATAGAAGTTGACTTCCCTAACAGAACACTGATTTTGCAGCAACTAAGATCAACAATCAATAACTTGGACCACACGAAACTGAAAAGCTTCTGAAAGGCAAAGGACTCTTGTCAATTGGAGAAACTGGCAGCGTATAGAATGAGAAAAGGGCTTTTACCTATCCCATATCCAATAGAGGACTTATAACCAAAATATATAAAGAATTCAAGATAGTAGATATCAAGCCGAGTGAGGGTGGTGCACGCCTTTAATCCAAGCACTTGGAAGGCAGAGGCAGGCGGATTTCTGAGTTCGAGTCCAGCCTGGTCTTCAGAGTGAGTTCCAGGACAGCCAGGACTACTCAGAGAAACACTTTCTCTGTCTTTAAAAACAAAAAGAAAGAAAGAAAGAAAGAAAGAAAGAAAGAAAGAAAGAAAGAAAGAAAGAAAGAAAGAAAGAAAGAAAGAAAGAAAGAAATTAGATATCAAAAACCTGATAATTCAATTGAAACAGAAAATTCTCAATAAAGGAATCTTAAATAGTTGATAAACATTTAAAGAAAAGTTCACCATCCTTGGTCATCAGGGGAACTGCAAATCAAAACTACTTTGAGATTCCATTTTATGCCTGTAGGAACGGCTAGGATAAAACCTACAAGTGACAGCTCATACTGGCAAGGATGTGGAACAAGAACACTTCTCCATTGCTGGTTGCAGTGCAAACATATACAGCCACTAAGAAAACCAATACCATGCTTTCTCAAAAAATTGGGAATCAGTCTTCCTTAAGACCCAGCTATACTACTCTTGGACATAGAAACAAGGGACAATCCGTCCTACCGCAAATACACTTGCTCAACTATGTCCATTATGGCCTTATTCATAATACCCAAGTACTGGAAATAACCTAGATGGCCCTCAGCAGAACAAATGGATAAAATGTGCTAAATTTACATAATGAGTATTACTTGGCTGTTAGAAAAGATATCATCAAACTTTCAAACTAGAAAAAAATAATCCTGAGTAACGTAACCCACACTCAAAAACACAAATATGGTAAGTATAACCTTAACATAACATATAAGTGGATGTTAGCTAGTAAGTAAATAGCCAAAGTAAAATTCCATAGACTCAGAGATGTTAAGTAGAGAAGGGCGTCTAGATAAAGGTCTAGGGGTGAAGCATGGGTATTTCTGGGAAAGGGAAACAGAATATCATTTATGGTGCACTTAGGGTAGGGCGGGAACAGGAGTGGAAGGGATAAAATAGGAGGGGAGAGATGGGATAGAGGGAGAGACTATGGAAAGACAGCTAGAATTGGAGGGACATTTGGGGGTTGTGTGGAGCCATAAGGCAGTGGAAACTTCCTTAAATCTATGAAGGTGATCCTAAAGGGGACTCTTAGTAATGGGAGAATCCATAATATCAACTGGTTATCTCTTGTAAAGCTTCCTGTGCCTTTAGGTGGCATTCAATTGAATTGTTGGCCAAGAGTGTCCCATGGAAATTCCCAAACAATCCAAGCTGATGCTAAGACCAAAAGGGTTGCTCCCAAAAAGCTGACAGTGAGACCCCATGGCCAAGGACAACATCTATACAACTCACTGAACATGAAGAAGTTGAGCTGGTACATATGTGGAATTTTCACCCCTATGTTCTAGGTGAAACATAGGTTCACGATGTTGAAAGGTACTCTGCAGGATACTGAAGAAGAAATGTGGATAACAATCCAGCAACAAATTCTTTCACCTACAATCTATCAAGTGTGCAATAAGCTATGGCAATGATGGCACAGAACTTTTGGGAGTACCCAACCAATATCTGATTTAAGGCCCACTCCATAAGAAGAAACCCAAACCCAACACCACTTGGGTAATATAAGAACCAGAGACTACATAGCCCTAAATCTATAGTAAAAACAAATATGACTAGTCTTAAAACCACAACAACAATACAATAAAATGATTCCTAATGATAGTCTGCTATACTCAGGTTAGTACCTGATGCAGTCATAGTCAGAGAGACTTTCTCCAGCAGTAGCTGAGAGTAAACACCCAGAACGAGGCATTATGAGGAGAGAGAGTAAATTGAAGGTCTTCATCAAATCCCTCCCCTTAAGCTCAAGAAATCTCATGGAAGAGGAGGCAGAAAGGGTGTAAGAGTCAGGGGATAGAGGCTTAACAGGAGAGCAAGGCCTTACTCAGCTACACAGGGTGCGTAGGAGTTCACAGAGACAAAATCTGCATCCTCAGGGACAACAAGGGTCTGCACTGTGTGTATATATATACACACACACATACATATAAACATACACATACACATATATGTATACATATACATATACATAATGTATATATATAGTGTGTGTATGCATATAATGTATATATGTATGTATATATAGTATATATATGTGTGTGGGTATATGTGTATATATATATGGGTATATGTATATATATACATATATATGTATATATAGTGTGTGCATATAATATATATGTGTATGTATATATAGTATGTATATATATGTGTGTATTATATAATGTGTATATATATATATATGTGTGTGTGTGTGTGTGTGTGTACATATATATACACACATATTTCCATGTGGGATAGTAGACCATTCCAGGAATTTGGTCAAGTAGGGCTGAGACCCCAGCAACCAGGCACCCACTTGAGTTGGTAGGCACCTGAGATGGTAGGCACCTGAGATGGTAGGTGTCTCCCTGCTCCCTACTAGATTCCTGGCTTGGAATGTGCAACCACACTCCCCGCATCGGTTACATATCCCAAAACAGAGTGAAATCTATTAATGAGATATCTAGAGGCCCTGAGGGTTTAGCCAATAAGCTTCCCTTCCTGGACATTCCTCCCTGCAAAAGGTATTTAATCTCTGGTCCATCCTGAGGAGTTGGTATGCACCCATTTTCCATGATGAACTATCAATAAACAGTTTGGAACCAAGGACTGTCTCTTTCATCAAAACCACCATGGGGAACATGAAGAAAGCCTTCGTCTACAGAGCCACAGACTACAGCTCCTAGAAAGCCCCTCTGTGCTCCCAGACAGCCACTGCTAAGCTAAGGACCTTCACTGAGGAGCTAAGCTGGAGTTCTCTGTCTATTCCTCTGGCCCTGGGACCTGAATTTGTCTTCAGCCTGCAGGCACCCAGCTCCATTCCCAACTCCCTGAGACCCTGTGGCACCTGAATGTCCAGGAGTTTGGGAGTCCCTAGCCCTGGGCTCATCACTGGCCCAGAGACCCCCCAACCTCCATGTGACTCCTCTATGTAGTTTTCCAGTGGTGACTGGATAACTGAGAGTTGGGAACCCAAGCTTCAGCTAGGCTGCGTTTTCCCACCCCTTGAGTAGTGTTTCAATGCTTAGATTGAGCCCAGCACCTGATAGCAGCGGTGCAGGGTGAGCACAGTCAAGCACTCTGCATTCTGCCTGCCCAAGTGATATTTCCAACACTCCAGCCACGAGGTGAAACTAGAACCCACAATAGCTATCATCTTGGTATTTTTATGGGACTCCTGACCGAAAACAAGAATGTCTTTGACTCTTTTGCCTATTCTTGGGACCCTTTTTCCTCCTGTGGTGTAGTTATGCCCAACATTGATAAGATAGCTTTTATATTTTATTTTGTCATATTGGGTTGTTATCTCTTAGAAGCCTTTCCTTTTCTATGAGAGACAGAAATGGTGTGGATCTAGAGGCAAGAGGAGGAAGGAGGAACTGGGAGGAAAGAATGGAGGAAAGAGAAAAGCTATATTCAGAATATATTGCATGAGAAAATAATCTATTTTCAATAAAAATGAAAAGCCAACCTTTCTTTGAACCCTTTGCATATATTATCCTTGTCAACAGAGCTGTCTATTAAGGGGTAGGAACAGCCAGTATCTTTCTTGGTTAAGGACAGTGACAAGCAGAGGTGCTCAGATGCTGTCTGTCCTCACAGATTGTGAGTCAAAGGTGGTTTTCAGGCCTTAAAGTGTGGTGAGGGCCTGTTCTCAGTAACTGTGCTGCCCTTCCACCCAACACAGGTCAGGAGGAAGGAAAAACATTCAGGTAACCAGAGCTTTAGGTAGCCTAAGTAAAATTTGTTGTTATAAGAGTAGATCATATGTAAAATTTGTTTTGTATGTAAATGTGTATAAACTGTGGTCACAGTTTTTAATTATTTTAATCTTTCAGCTATATAATAAAAATATATTTGAGACTGTTAATGGTCTTTAACTACTAACTGATTTTTGCTTTGCTCTCTCCTCAGGTTCATGGTTTACTTTAAGTGAAAATATTCCCATTATAATTTTCCCATTTTTGACTATACTTCTGTTCTGGGCACAGTTTGGTATTTTACGTAAGTGTTTACTCTTAGTTTCCATTTATATTTGAGTGATAGAACTGCTATATTAGGAGCACTAATGTGAACTAGTCTGTGTAATTCTGCTGCTCTAGGAAAAGTCATATCTTAAAAAATAAAATGTATGTTGTTTGAATAGTAAGTGTTCATGAATTATATATTGTTCCTGACTTACTATTACTGTTGAATTTGTGAGAAGATGCTTCATTGTACTTTAAAAATCTTTTTAAAGAGAATAATGGTAATACTATTTAGATCACCTAAAACTTCTCTAGCACTGTTGTACTAACAAATATAATGGTATTGGGTGAGCTGATGGTCAGAGGCTGAAATAGGGTAAAGACAGAGCCCCACTCTCTGGGGCCTGATACGCCTGCTCATTTTCCCAGTTAGCACTCTTCTGCAGACAAAGCCCTGTTTGTTCTATGATGCAGCCCTCTGGTCCCTGCAGCAGCCAGAGGGGAATTGTGCTTTGCGATATTGCTTTGGATGCCACATAAGATCAAATCTCTGGGGGCAAAAATTCATGCTGTATCTTATTTTTATATGAACAGTTAAGAATTTTCATCACAAACTAATATAGTTTGAATATGAAATGTGGAGTATAGACTCACATATTTGAACAATAGTTCTCCAGTTAAGGCAATGCTGTGGGGGGTGGGGGTGCAGTCTGAGGCAATTTATTTGGGATGTGATTTGTACCTGGAAAAAAGTCTACTGGAGCTGACAGTCTTTGAGGCTCAGGGTTCAATTGAACTTCTTTTGCATCCTCCTTCATAAATGTCAATATTTCCATATGTTCTCTAACCTCCCACTGCCTTCTCTTTGCTGTGAGCATCCCTTGCCCTATCAGGTTTCTCATCTGCTTCCAAAATTACAGATCAAATGCAGGTCCCCTTTAGTGCAGACCTAGGACAGTGATGACCGCATCTACTCCTTCATGTCCAAGTCCAGGACTTGTCCTTAAAGGACAAAATTATTTTATTGGAATGGATCCATAATCAATGAGCTCAGAGTCGGCTATATTTTTACAATTTTATTTTTGAAAGTTAATACAGGTCATCTTACATAAAATAACATAGGAAGCAGTCAAGAAAATAAATTCATCTAGAAAGATTCCTGGTATGTTCTAATGACCTACAAACTTTTTCGGTATTGATTTTTGTAGTTTTAGCTTAGTGGCTTGGACATGGTTTAAATTTGTTGCCCAAAGGCTGCAGATTAGAGACTTAATCACTGGAGTGTTAGAGGACCCATTAAGTGCAGTAAACCCTTGAATAATGGTGATATTTTTAAGTGATCGGGCCCAGAAGGGTTTCATGGCCCACTGGAGGTACGACCCTCAGAAGATTAGGAAGTATAATATACAACATTTTCAGGTGGTGGTATCATACTGAAACAGATGTTTTTAAAATCATGGTTATAATGTAGTTTGATAATTTTGATACATTCAATGCATTCATTTTTTTGAGAATAAAAGTCAAAGAAAACTGAAATTTTAAGTATTCTCCTTTAAGTGCTATTGCCCATTGAATAGCAAAAAGGAGACATTCATGTGTGGTGAAATTATCAATGGCATTTCACTCAAATGACAGTTCTCTGCCTCTGAGTTTCACCTTAGGTGGCCTTTGATGGTGTGTGTGTGTGTATGTGTGTGTGTGTGTGTGTGAAAATTAATTTTTCATTTAACCAAATGAAATGTCCAATAAAGAGGAAAAATGTGTTATTAGCCTGTTGTCTCAGAGAAAGTTCAGACACATGATGCAGACACATGAGGATGCAAGCACTTGAGGATGCAGATACTCGAGGATGCAGACCATAATGATGTGGACACATGAGGATGCAGGCACATGAAGATGCAAACATATGATGATGTAGACACATAAGGATGCAGACACATGAGGATGCAGACACATGAGGATGCAGACACATGAGGATGCAGACACATGAGGATATAGGCACATGAGGTAGACACATGAGGATTCAGACACATGAGGGTACAGACACATATGGATGTAGACACATGAGGATGCAGACACATGAGGATATAGACACATGATGTAGACACATGAGGATGCAGACACATGAAGATGCAAACATATGATGATGTAGACACATATGGATATAGACACATGAGGATGCACACACATGAGGATATAGACATATTATGTAGATACATGAGAATGCAGACACATGAGGGTACAGACACATATGGATATAGACACATGAGGATGCAGACACATGAAGATGCAAACATATGATGATGTAGACACAAGAATGCAGACACATGAGGATGCACACACATGAGGATATAGACACATGATGCAGACACATGAGGATGCACACACATGAGGATGCACACACATGAGGATGCACACACATGAGCATGTAGACACATGAGAATGTAGACACATGATATAGACGCATGATGTAGACACATGAGGAAGCAGACACATGAGAAAGCAGATGACACATGAGGATGCAGACACATGTGGGTTTAGATACATGAGGATGCAGACACATGTGGGTATAGATACATGAGGATGTAGACACATGAGGATGTACATGAGGGTGCAGACACATGAGGATGTAGACACATGAGGATGTGGACACATGAGGATGTGGACACATGATGATAGAGACACATGAGGATGTAGATGTATGATGATGTAGACAAATGAGGACGCAAACACATGAGGATGCAGACACATGAGGTTGTAGACACATGAGAACGTAGACACAAGATGTAGACACATGATGATGCAGACACATGAGGATGTAGATGTATGATGATGTAGACACATGTGGATGCAAACACATGAGGATGCTGACACATGTATGTATAGATACATGAGGGTGCAGACACATGAGGATGTAGACACATGATGTGGACACATGAGGATATAGACACATGATGTAGACACATGAGGATGCAGACACATGAGGGTACAGACACATGAAGGTGAGGACACATGATGATTCAGGCACATAAGGATACATACATGTGAGAATAAGCCTGTGTTAGGAACAATGATTTCTGTGATGAATCCTCGTGAATCTTGGGCATGTGTTTTCACTTTAACATGTTAGCTATAAGTTCTGGGCATTTTCTTTCAGCAGAATTTGACCAGCGTATGATTTTCTCAATAGTGTTCTTTTTCAAAACAAATTTCATAAATTTCTAGATTCTTTACTCATGTCATACAGTATGGGGCTGAGTTCTCTCTTTCTCATATTGCTAATTAACTAGTTACTGCCTGTCAGTTTTGTGCAAGTTGCTACCGTGTGGTCAATCTGGAATCACTTTGCTCATTACAGAATACCAACAATATCTATGAGTCGCATATAACTGGGAGATATTACTGTGTGGAATTTAGGTATTCTGTTCAACGTTCTAACATAATAATGTACAGACGTACCCCACATAAAATGATTGACACTGGAAGTTTAAAGTGCCTTCATTAAGAAAGCTGTTATACCTTGCTCTGTAAAATAGACTAGAACTAAGTGCCACCCTCTCACTCACATGCCATACATGCATGTTGTCATGATCCTACCTATCAATTACTTATAAGTGGTGTGAGTATGGGTTTTATATAAGGGTTATCCACTTTCACAGAGTGGGCAATTTGTCCTTGCGCCTTATGTGTTATAGAAATAACTTGGTTTCTGATTAAGTTTATTTCTCTCTTTTTTAAAGTACAAAAATATAAATCCAACCCTGTGAATAGGAAAATTATTATTTTATGTGCTTCTGGACTATTGATCACCGTCGTTGTCATTGTTGGAGCCATCCTATTCATCCCGGGTAAGACTCACAGGCACTGGGCTGTGGTGTCCGGGGCTGATTTGAGGAAGGTCCCGGAAGGGAATGTGTTGATTCCTGCAACTGTTGGGACAGACTGCAGCAGATGATGTGGCCTCAAAGAACACAAAATTCTTCAAGGATCTGGAAACCCCTCCCTATGCCTGAACTGTGGTGTCCTCAGCACGGTGGGGAGTGAGGGGCGCTATTCCACCTCCCGCTTCTCGCTTCTCTTAAATTCAGGTGTGTGCGGGCAGTCTGGCTTCCTTTAGCCTGTGGCAGAGTAGGTCCCATCTCAGCTGTTCCATCTTCTCCCTCATGGCGTTCTCTGTGTTCCATTTGTGTGTTTGTGTGTTGGCGATGCCACTAAAATTAGATACTTGTTTAACTCAATTTAGGATCTTCATTCTAACCCCTTTATTATAGCTTTGCCATGTGATTAAAGAAGCTTCGGAGACAGGCTAAAGTAATGGGATCACCATTCAATCTACTGCGGAGGCAAAGCTCTCTGGCTAAGATGTGGAAGTGGGCACGAACCCAGAGCTAGGTCTGTCTGAAGTGCTCCTTGTAGCTGAGAGGGGAAGTGAGAGTGGGAAACAGAGGCAGGGAGAAGATGGGAAGGAAAGCCAAGCCGGGCTCACCACGGCAGACAGCGTGCCACTGCCGTCTCCCGGGGACACTGTGGCACAGGAGGATCTTTGGAACAGATTTAGTAACTATGTTCGCATCCAGGGATGCGAAGGGGAGGTGAAGAAATCAGGAGACAATGTAACAGAGACCCTGATTTGGCTTGGAGGACAGGCTGAATACTGAGAATGAGAATGAGAATCGAAGGTGGGGGCAAGTTAATCACCTGGGATTATGTAAGGCACTTTAAGAGTTAAAGCCAAATGAAGACTTTCATGTGAGGAAACGCTAACATAGGATTTCGGTTTGTTCACTTTGGTCTGAAGCGATTGAAAAATGTTGAGTCACTGTAAATTTGGAAGAAAATATTTTCAACATTTCATAGTTTATGAGTCCAGGATTCGGGGCAATGAATTTAATAAATTCAGTACATTAACTTGGCAAGCAGTAGAAACACACAGAGAAATAAATTTCTGTTTGTTAACAGGTTATTATTCAAAAAGGAAAGGCTATGGGCTTATTTTCCTCATTAGTCCTTCAGTGATACCTGTATTTCTCCAGTACCATAAATTTAAGCCAGGTAAGCATTTGCTGTTCTAACATGATTTTAAATACCTTTGCATTTCAAAGACGGCATTTTGGGAAAAACCTTTTATTCTTTTTTTTTTTAAACTAATTTTTCTCAACCCTCCTCTAATTCCTCCTCTCACCACCTCCATACCCCCTACCATATTCCTATCAAAATTCATTACATCTCATTTTTTGAAATTGATAGTCTACTAAGTCCACTTAGT
Organism: Apodemus sylvaticus; assembly: GCF_947179515.1. Classification (NCBI taxonomy): domain Eukaryota; kingdom Metazoa; phylum Chordata; class Mammalia; order Rodentia; family Muridae; genus Apodemus; species Apodemus sylvaticus. The sequence goes on from NC_067486.1 coordinate 50,801,897, forward strand.
GCTAGCCATATGTGTATGGATGTGAGGCCACCTACTGGGGCAGTGGAAAATAGCCATTGGCCATGGCCTCAAAAGAATCATTCTCCCGCCCCGTAGCAGTAACCAATCACCAATAACTCCGTAGTAAGGGTGGATCCTAGAGAACAGCTCCACTATCTAGTCCAGGATTTTGACTGTCCCGATTGCCTGCTGGTCTTGCACAGGGTAACCAGAGTGACCGTAAGCTCATGAAAGTCAGAGGCATGTCATGTCCAGTAGACAGCAATTCATGTCAGCCTTTCCGATCACGAGGCTCCAACCTTGTTTCGAACTCTTCCTAACTGTTCTATGGCCCTAGTTGTTGGTGGTGATAGGTGATAAAGATGGCTCGTGTAGGTCTGAGAACTCAGTCTCTTATACTCACCTGACTGTTTCTCACTTCAGGGAATAAACTCTCTGACGAAGGCAGAGAGCAATCCAGGTGTGTTAGGTATCAAATCTTCAGAAGGCCATTTGACGATGTGATCATTTAGTCAAATAACAGTAACAGGTTCTACCCTAAGTCCTGTGACCACGTCAGCAGTGGCTTTTTGACCAGGATTATTATAGCAATCATGAAATGTCCTCCTGTTTAGCAAGCCTCAAGTCCCAATAAGTACATTCTACCAGGACAGGTTGCAACTGCAGCATATAGGGTCTACTGGGGAAAATCACTGATGCCCCCAGAAACATGCATAGCACCTTCTGACACTATGAAAATTAGCCAGCAGAGGGGAAGTTTTCCATTTGATTTAATGCTGATTTTCAAAAAAATTGGTTTATTGAAAATATTGTCCATGCTATTCTTTTTTTATTTTTTATTCGATATATTTTTTATTTATATTTCAAATGATTTCCCCTTTCCTGGCTCCCCACTCCCCGAAAGTCCCATAAGCCCTCTTCCCTCTTCCTGTTCCCCCATCCACCCCTTCCCACTTCCCTGTTCTGGTATTGTCCTATACTGCTGCACTGAGCCTTTCCAGAACTAGGGGCCACTCCTCCGTTCTTCTAGGACATCATTTAATATGTGGATTATGTCTTGGGTAGTCCAAGTTTCTAGGCTAATATCTTCGATGATATTCTTAATCATGTTTTTCAATAAGGTTGAATTCCAATGTCATCTTATATCTTCAACATATTTTTATTTTGTAAAAAAAAGTGATTTATATATATATGTGTGTGTGTGTGTATATATATATATATATATATATATATATATATATATATATATATTCAACTAAAGTACCTCTCTTCTGATATACTTGAGACCAGAATTATTTTGAATTTCAGTTTTTCAGAGTTTGAGATATTTGCATAAACTCTGCTGTTCAAACAGCCATATTCAGGAGAGCCAACATCCAATATGCTCCATAATGGGAAAATTTTGACTATCAACTTCAAGTTTTACAAAGTGTTAGGAATGTTTGGTCTGCAGCACCTCAAGATTATCTTTACATTCTGAAGTACGTTATAATACAGTCATAAACAGATTTTGAATATGCCATTTTCTCCAACATGCCTCTGCATCAACAAGATTATTTCCATTAGACAGGGTTGCAAATCAAGAACACTGAACACAATTTTGTATGCTTGTGACTTGCTCTTGTTGTTGTTGTTGGCAAGCCTTATGCAAGTCTGAAGAAGAAAATATGTATAGCCAAAATATAAATCAATATTTTTATACTTTAATCACTAGCATATTTGCTGTTGTTATTAAAAATGCACATTTGTGTCAGTGAGAAGGCTCATCAGTTAAAAGTCTATACCATCCAGGGTCTCTCCTCTCTTAGATTGCCTTATATTGTAAAGGTTCCATTTCAAAAGCACAGATACCCAAAATGCACAATAGAGTTGACCATGCCATGACTAGTCACCATTCCTGACATAGGATGCCCAAAGACAGTCAAAGCAGCACTGGTTTAAGATTTACAGTTAAAAGTTTCAATCCTTTTCAGAAGACAATGGCAGCAAGTGTATTATCTGCTGTGTGGGTAATCTGGAGCCACACTTGCTGAAAAAGTTAAGGTCACTGGAAAGTTTTCTGTCACTTGAAAACTTACCATAGCCAGACTTTGGTCATAGGATCCTTGTTGTTGGCTGTACCAAAAGCAAGTAGAAGTTGCGGCTTCATGGTCGTTCTCAACGTTCTTCTGTTACATCCCTTTCTTTCTCTTAGCTATTGGGAGGACGCTGCATGCAGTGATCATGTTAACCATTGCTCAGGCCCTGGGCGTCGTACTCACTCTGGCGGGACTATATCTCACTGCATCTGGTAAGAGTCACGGTTTTCTGGAGTCTTGATTTATAGTTCTATGACAGAGCTCTTAATTTTCTTTATACATATACTTCATTGTTTTAAAAAGATGTTTAGATTCCTGACAAAATTCAATGGCCATTACATGCTTTATATAAATTGTGTCTCTTTATTATATTATATTATTATATTATATTATATTATATTATATTATATTATATTATATTATATTATATTATATTATTATATTATATTATATTATATTATATTATATTATATTATATTATATATTACTTAGAGTAATACTTTGCACAGCCACATCTTCCTCACTCTCACCAACCAGCAACACATTGTTTTTCTAATTGATGAGCCACTATTAAAGGACCACTATCTACATGTTACACTGTGACTCCTTCTTTGCCAGTGATGAATACACATGAGATGTATTGCTCACTGTGTTTATCGTATAGACTATCTGTACTGGCTGGTTTTGTGTCAACTTGACACAGGCATCACAGAGAAAGGAGCTTCAGGTGAGGAAATGCCTCCATGAGATCCAGCTGTGGGGCATTTTCTCAATTAGTGATCAAGCAGGGAGGTCCCCTCCCTGGGTTCTTTGGTTCTATAAGAGAGTAGGCTGAGCAAGCCCAGGGAAGCAAGCCAGTAGGAAACATCCCTCCATGGCCTCTGCATCAGCTCCTGCTTCTTGACTTGCTTGAGTTCCAGTTTTGACTTCCTTTGGTGATGAACATCACTATGGAAGTGTACACTAAATAAACCCTTTCCTCACCAACTTGATTCTTGGTCATGATATTTGTGCAGGACTAGAAACCCTAAGACACTATCATTTTACCTTCACTGGTACACATCACTTGTCCACTACCTGTTTATTTCTCTATCCCCACAGATTCCCTGACAATGCTGATATTTTAGTATCTCTATGGATTTGTATTTTAATAATGTTTTTAAAGATTTATTTTATGTATGTGAGTATACCATCGCTATCCTCAGATATACCAGAGGAAGGGATCAGATTCCGTTACAGATGGTTGAGAGCTACCATGTGATTGCTGGGAAATGAACTCAGGACCTCTGGAAGAGCAGTCTGTGCACATAACAACTGAGCCATCTCTCTAGCCCCTTTCCAAATGTGTTTTATTTGGAAATGTATGGCATGAAACCTTTCGACATAGTCTTCATTCACTTACAAATGGACATCTGTGTTTTTCCCATGCTTTTCATGGTTTCATAGTTCACTGTTGCCAATATTGCAATATTCGTGAGGACATAGGGCAGGATTTTTATTGATTTGCTCACCAAGTGAAGAATATCCTGGTTGCTTTGAAATTTGTTGCAACTATCAATAGAATTGCTATAAGCATACATGTTATTTTTCTATGGATGTGCATTATCAACTCCATTTGCATAAATACTGGATTGTAGGCTAAGGATGTAGTTTTCTAACTGTTTGCATGAAAATATCTATGGAATTTTGCATCCCCAGCACCAATGATAACAATTCTTCACATGCTTAGCTTAAATCTGCCTTAAGATTTTCTTTGTTGATATCATATTTCTTCCAGTGGTAATTACGCTTTTGATGTTAGTTCAAGAATATTGTTTATATACACCTCATGAGTATCCTCTATATATACAACTTATTATGGCTAGATTCACAGAAGAAATTTGAAAGTAACCAGACTCAAATTGTTTGGGGACAGCATTTTCTATTAGTCCTGATATGTATGTTATGCAAACATGAGCTCTTTTCTTAAAGCAATTTTGAATCATTTTATTAATGGAGTTAATGATAATTCACATGTATAAATTTTTATCTTTTGAATAATGATTACTTTCCTTAAAATTTGAAATTATTTATTTCTATAAGCAGTTCATCTGCATTTATAATATGCCATTTCTTTGTTTTTACAGACTGTGTACCAAAATATGGCCCCCTTCTAATTTCAGGGTTGGCCTTAATAAGTCTAGTAGAATTATTCGGACTAATTTACATGAAATGGCTCGGTAAGTCAGTCTTGTTTATGTAGCCTCTGCCAAGTATTTCAAATTTGTACCTTGGAACATGCTTTAGCTGTTTCTTCCAATTTAGAGACACAGAAATATATTAGAGACAACTCGACTATGGGAGTGTTTTGCAATAAATATGTGAATATAGATGTGCTAAGATCATAAATATTGCAAATTCCATTCCTTGAGTAGCAAAATTTCTGGGTCAAAGAGTACGCTAGTTATTTTTTTACTGATTTGTTGAGGTGCCTATGTTTGTTATGCAGACAGAAGTTACAAGATGTTGTAACATTTTGGAATATTATTGGAATGTTCAGTGTTGCTTGAGCTATTTAAGATACTCTGTGGAACAGTATGGATTTTGGTGACACATGTCTATATTTATGAAGAGACTGATGTTTTGACGAGAATATGTTAAATCTATACATCATTTTGTGTAATATAAACACTTATAATGATTGTCTCATTTAATTGTCATGTAATGTCTTCCCATTTGTGTGCAGAGCCTTTATTGATTTTTGTTACTGTGTTATAACTTTCATTGAAGAAGTCTTTGACTCTCTGATTTACATTTATTTCTCGACATTTTATTCTGGAAATATGGACATTGACATAACATTTTGTTTTGTTTGTTTGTTTGGCTTTTGCTTGCTTTTCTGAGCAATGCTATTGCTATATAAAATGGTTGCTGGGTTTTATATGTTTATTTTGGCATCCTTACAACATTATTAAATTTGTTTATTCTAAGGAAGTTTAGTGGCATTTGGGTTTTTCTGCAAAAGCTTCTTGTTTGTATTTTTGGAAATGATTTGGAAGCAAGAGTGTGAACATGATGAGGCTGTAGGGAGGGGATATGGCTGTGAAGACAAGAGTCCTTGATTTAGAAAGGTGTGGATATAGAAAGCTTTACATAAGAGCAGTAGAAGAAAGAAAAAGAGTGGGCACATCTATTATTGAGTTAGAGGAATTGGTGGCCAAAGAATTAGGAAATATCATACACTAATCATAGCTATAAATGAAATAAGAACCTCAGATATCTTGGAAATTAGAAAGAGGGATGTTGGAACTTTAAAACAAAGGGAACTAAATGTCAGGGCGCATAGGAGACTGGGAAGTTGGTAATTCGGTGTCCCAGTTTGGGACAGTGGGAATGGAATGCCATGACATTACATTTAAGCATCATGAATCTGTTCATTTTTTTTTCTTTATGATGCTTAAGTTTTAAGATTTGTTTAATGGCTTATGAGAGAAAAAGTATTTTGTATGCTGATCTACTGTTAGAGAAAAACAAACATTGGAAGTGTCTGCAGTCATTGGAAATAATCAGTGTGGTATCTCTACTTACGTTTTCCTTACAATACATGTATAAATACATATGAAGACATTATTTTGAAATGAGTATTGTTTTACAACGTTTTCCCTTTACCAAAAATCAATCATTTATTCTGGAAAGAGGAAAGCTACTACAACAATAACTTTGTCAAGCTGCACGCATTTTCTCTGTTGTGCTTTAATATTGGGAGTTTTAAATTTTTTTCTTTATTTGTCTAATTATATCTATAATAAAAATAGTCATGTTGGAAAGATTCTCTTCTGTGTTTGTATGTTAAATCATTCCAATAATTTTTTCTCATACTTAAAACTATAAAAATGAAACATTAAATGACTCACCTGTCAAAAAATAAAAATAAATAAAATAAAAATAAAATAAAACTCTGATATTGCTTTGGAGGATGGTGTTAATCTTTTTAAGCTCTCCTACCCACCACAGAATTAGATTTATTCTGGTGACAGTAGCTCTCCTAACTGGTTCCCTTTAAGTTTTGTTTTTTAGAGGATTTTAAGACAATTATAAACATTACTTTAAAGTAGATTCTAAAAACTATCTTAGCATAATTAAAAAACCGGTATATCTTATGTACACTTACTATATTGTGTGTGCACGAATATTGATAACCATGTTTATAGCTTTCTTGAGTACTGAGAAATTCTCTGAAAACCATGGTCACAATGGCTGCCTTTGGTTTGTACTATATTGGACATATTTTATGAGTAGTGATATAATTAAAGCCAACATTAATATACTTGGAGAGGCATTGTGAAATCAATGCCAAATGAGCCCTTGCTAGCAACCATTCCTACCAGCTGCCACACAATATGAAATGATCCAGATGTGAGTGAAACTCACGTGCAAAGGTTACATTCTAATGTATACATGGTGATCAACCTCTCAAGGCCCTTGTGTGCAAAAGTCTGTGTGCGTTAAAAGAAAGGCTATACTATCTAAACATTGGAATAATCTATTTCCATACTGCTGGACCTAGAGTAATATCAGGCATCATGTTTACAAGAGAGATGATACAAACATACAATGATTTAACTTCCTGGAGTCAGATACTAAGTCCTAATTTCTATATACATTTGAAATTTACAGCGTGACTTTTCTGCTTGCCTTTGACAGACCCGCTGGTAGGGTTTCAATAAGACACCAAAGTGCAGGCAGTGCTGTCTTTCTTCCCGAGCTTCACACTTGGTCTCAGTGGCTTTCAAGGTAATTTCATTACATATTATTTTTAAAATGAAACAGAAAAGATTTTCTTGTGTTTGTGAGTATGTTTATGTGTCTATATCAAAAGTTGTTTGTTCCAATGCCCATGTATCTCTAAGAGAGTGACAGTACCACCCAGAGCTGGAATTACAGATGACCATCAGATGTGGGTGCTGCACCCCGAACTCTAAGACCCTAGACAAGAAAGAAATTTCTAAGGTATCTTTCTAACTCTTGCACCCTATTTTAACCATAAAACATCAGGATGACTTTGCAGGGAAGAGCACCTGCTGCTCTTTCGGTGGACCCAGGTTTAATCCCTACACACACATGGTGGCTCATAAACATCTGTAGTTCTAGTCCACGTGCAGAGAGACAGTCTAACATCTTCTTCTGTCCTCTTTGGTGGGCACAGCACAAATGCCCATGAACATATATTCAGGAAAACATTCATATATGAAATAAATATATATGATAAAATTAAATAAATAAAATGTCAAAAATAATCAGGGAAAGCAGGAAGGCAGCTCCCATTATCACAGAGGAAGAAAATGCCCAGGGCTTTCAGGAAGGTAGAAGAGGATGATCTTAGGAGGATATAATAGCATGAAGATGTGTATAAAGGGGGGGATATAGTAAAGGAACTGTTGACATGGCCAGTCCTTGATATGGTTACTGACTACAAGACAGAGAGAACAGCCAGAGGCAGGGAGAAAGGAGTAAACTGAACACAGCTCTAATAATGGACACTGAACACAACCAGGGCTGTCTGTGAGATGGGATGACAGCAGAGGATGGGGAATTAGCACAGTCAGAACAGAGATGGTAGGGAGGAAAACCTTGCTTTTTTTTGCTTGGCTTGGTTTTGTTTTATTTTGCTTTGTTTGGTTTGGTGGTTGGTTTTTTGTTTTGTTTTGTTTCTTGTTTTGTTTTACTGGATATATTCTTTATTTACATTTCAAATGTTATCCCATTTCCTGGTTTCCCCTTCCCTGAAACACCCTATCCAATCCTCCCTTCCCCTGCTTCTATGAGGATGTCCCTCCACCCACCCTACTCCCACTTCCCTGCCCTTAATTCCCCAAGATGGGGCATCTATCAAGCTTTCTAAGGACCAAGGACCTCCCCTCCCATTGATGCCTGACAAGGCCATCCTCTGCTACATATGCAGTTGGAGCCATGGGTCCCTCCATGTGTACTATTTGATTGGTGGTTTAGTCCCTGGGAGCTCTGGGGGATCTGGTTGGTTGATATTGTTGTTCTTCCTATGGAGTTGCAAACCCCTTCAGCTCCTTGGGTCCTTTCTCTAATTCCTCAATTGGGGACCCCACATTCAGTCCAATGGTGCTATGAGCATCTGCCTCTGTATTTGTCAGGCTCTGGCAGGGCCTCTCAGGAGACAGCCATATCACACTCCTTTCAGCAAGCAATTTTTGGCATCCACAATAGTGTCAGGATTTGGTGACTGTATATGGGACAGTCTCTGGATGGCTTTCCTTCAGTCTCTGCTCTACACTTTATCTCCATATTTGCTCCTTGTGAGTATTTTGTTCCCCTTCTCAGAAGAACCAAAATACCCATACTTTGGTCTTTCTTCTTGTGGTCTGGGAATTGTGCCTTGGGTATTTACAGCTTTTGTATTAATAATATACACTTACTAGTGAGTACATACCACGTATGTTCTTTTGTGATTGGGTTACCTCATTCAGGATGGTATTTTCTAGTTCCATCCATTTTCCTAAGAATTTCATGAATTCGTTGTTTTTAATAGCTGAGTAGTACTCCATTTTGTAAATGAGCCATATTTTCTGTATCCATTCCTCTGTTGAAGGATGTTTGGGTTCTTTCCAGCTTCTGGCTATTACAAATAAGGCTACTATGAACACAGTGGAGCATGTGTCCTTATTACATGTTGGAGTATCTTCTGGGTATATGCCCGGGAGTAGTATAGTTGGGTACTCTGGTAGTACTATGTCCAATTTTCTGAGGAACCGCCAGACAGATTTCCAGAGTGGTTGTACCCAGCTTGCAATCCCATCAGCAGTGGAGGAGTGTTCCTCTTTTTCCCCATCCTCAACAGTATCTGCTGTCACCTGAGTTTTTGATTTGTAAAGAACAGATGTGCATCTGGGAGGAGGGAAGTCTGGGGAAGTAAGAAACCATTACTTTAGGGTGGCGATGCTGAGGTATGTAATAAGTACTTGTGATACTGCGGAAGTCTGCAGGCCAGCATAGATTTTAATATTCAACCACAGGTATAGGTCCACAGAGAGTCGTATGTCCCTTCTGCCAGCGCTAAGAGAAATGACTCTTTTGGCAGATTTAACACAGTTTCACAAGTTCCTGAGGAATGCTGGCTTTTATCTAACCACTATAAATCCTCCTACAGTCCAGGCTGGGCTAGCCTTTGGATATTTGGACTGTCTTTTGAAGTTTGGGAAGTTGGACTTGACCAAAGGAGGCAAAATCAGAAGTCATCCCACATCTTCCTAAGCAACTTAAAGCAAGGAGAATAACCTGTGGCAAACCACAGAGTTTATAACCTACAGGACACAAAGGGCAGAAGAAAGTGAAGAACTGAAGGGAAAAATGACATGACTGCTTTTAGGTATGAGTTGAGGGGAAAGTTTCTTATAGATATGAAGTAGAGCACAGCCAGAGACAATTGGCAGGGTCGAGACTGAATATGGATAGCAGACTAACCAGGTCATGAGAAGAAGGGGTGGGGTTAGAGAGTGAGAGAGGAGAAAAGGGAAGAAGAGAGGACAAGAGAGGGGCTCAGTGAAGGTCCCAGGCAGAACTGACAAGAAACATGAGGTCAAGAGAGCAAAAAGACACATAGCCAAGATTACTGCAGCTATATAGTTGAGGAAATGCCCCCATGAGATCCAGCTGTAAGGCATTTTCTCAGTTAATGATCAAAGGGGGAGGGGGACCATCATGGATAGTGCCATCCTGGGCTGGTAGTCTCCGCTTCTATAAGAAAGCAAGCTTAGCAAACCAGTAAGGAACATCCCTCCATGGCCTCTGCATCAGCTCCTGCTTCCTGACCCTAACCCTAACCCTAACCCTAACCCTAACCCTAACCCTAACCCTAACCCCTCAGAGAAGCTGAGGGAAGGGACTTGAAACTCAGGGGCTGCCGGTTCCAGGGTAGGGAAACAGGGGGAAAGTGCTAAGGGAGCCGGGCAGAGAGAAGAGCTTCCTGTGCTCTGTTAAATAGGTGTCTTAGGCATTTGTTTATGGAGGAACCATATGTTCCTTTTGCCAGAGATAAGAAAAATGATGCCTTTAAGCAACTATCTTCTTAAGTCCTCATGGGAATGGTGGCTTTTGTCTAAATACTTTCACTTTAGGAATTTCTTGAGAATTTTTAGCTTGAGAGCAAGCCCCTCTTGTTAAAGACCTAGTCCAGCGGGGTTGTTTACACAAAAATGATGTGACTCACATGCAAGAAAGGAGAATTTATCTAAATATGTCTACTCTATAGACAAGTACTTGAGTCCATACAAGAAAGAAATACCTGCGGAGGAGGCAGAATAGCCAACATGGGATCCCTGGGGAACCCCTCCTTTTTAAGTCAGCTAAAGACCACTGGGCATTCCTCTGGTTCCAGCACTTGAGAGGTAGGGGCAAGGGAATTGTACGGGCTGGTTTTGTGTGTCAACTTGACCCAGGCTGGAGTTATCACAGAGAAAGGAATTTCCGTTGAGGCATGAGTTTCATGCCTCCATGAAATCCAGCTGTAAGGCATGTTCTCAATTAGTGATCAAGAGGGGAAGGGACCATCATGGTTGGGGCCATCCTGGGTTGGTGCTCTTGGGTCCTATAAGAGAGCAGGCTGAGCAAGCCGGGGGAAGGCAAGCTAGTAAGTTACATTCCTCCATGGCCTGCCTCTGCATCAGCTCCTGCTTCCTGACCTGCTTGAGTTCCAGTCCTGACTTACTTTGGTGATGAACAGCAATGTGGGAAGTGTAAGATGAATAAACCCTTTCCTCCCCAACTTGCTTCTTGGTCATAATGTTTGTGCAGGAATAGAAACCCTAACTAAAGCAGGAATTTTTATAAGTTTGAGGCCACCTGGTCTAAATGGTGAGTTCTAGACCAGTCTATGGCTACATAGTGACACACACACACACACACACACACACACTCACATGCTTGTGAGATGGCACCATAGATAAAAGTGATGGCTACCAAACCTGAGGGCCTGAGATTCCCAGGCTCCACATGGTGGAAATGGAGACCAACTTCTACAAGTTGTCCTTTGGTTGCACATACATGCTATGACATCTATAAGCATTATGCATGCATGAGTGATCACACACACACACACACACAAATAAGTGTAAAAGACATCATTAGTGACATTCCCTTCTCCGCTCAGCTTGGAAGACTCATTTGACACAGTCGCCCCCACCTATGCTCCCTTTCCTGTTCTGCTGTTAGATGGCTGGCATACAAGGTGCACATGTTCCGCCGGCACATCTCATTGTCAGCAGTTCTCTTATACTCAACCAAGACTTCAGCCTTACTTGGGCCGGTGTGAAAATTGCCTGTCCTCTTTCCTTGTCCAAGTGCCTCACAATCGTTGAAAGGCTCCAAGCAGAGGGGCTTCTCTGTGACTTTAACAGATCATGACCCCTCAGACAGTGGGCCTTGTTAGATTTCTTCCCTAAGTGTGTGGGCCACCCACAGGGGGTGTGGATATGTGTTATCACACCACAAGTTTGATATGAGGAAAGGAAGTTAGGTTTGCTTTTAAAAGTATACTTTATTACTCTCTGCACCCCCTGAAATAGCATCTGTGTAAATGCTTTTGTCGTCCACAGCCAACAACAACCTTCTTTCTTTTGACTAAACAAGTTTTGTTTAAAAAAAATGTTACTTCCACAGATTTACCATTTTAGAATTTCAAAAATAGAGAGAAACCTGTGTTTCCATCAATTTGTGAGCCAAAAATCAACTGTGTAATGGTATAGGTGCCTTAGAGCCCAGGCTAGGAGTTAAGGCCTAGGCACAGGGTAAGATGGAACTGGGGCCCTGTGGAATGCTGGGAAACAGGGCACTGTCTATTAATTTGGTGAAAACAGTCACCACATGATATTTGAAGTCAAAGTCATGGCTTTGTTCATCTTTACTCTATTGATAACAATATTCATTATTTAAAATATACATCCTAACTAGATAGTCACAGAAAGTATTCCGTGAGGTTGATTTCCCAGGTGGCCGCCTGTATCACTGTGACACCACAGGAAAGCCTTGGCAGATTTTCTGCTCAATAAATATACTTGAGTTTGCTGGACCTCCTCACACTTTAGGTTTTCATTTTATTTATATTTTAATCTTTCCAATTGGAAGAGGTTAGAGGAAGGGAAAGGGAAGGAAATGATGTGATTACATTTTAATTTGCCTGAAAGCTATCTTACAATAAAGACAGCCTGGGTTCATTCCTATTTATGATTAAACCTCTGTTTCTCAAGGGTTGGGCTATGTCCCACCTGTAACCTTAACTACAAATGGTTCTGTGCTGCCTGTTCCAGGAAATGGCAATCATGCCACCTGCTGTCATGACTATCCATTATTACGACTACCTTATGACCACCTTGCATTACACTTAGGTTCTGCTTCTGTAATGTAATCCCATTGCATATTTGCATGTCATTTCCATCTGGAAACCCCCTATCCCTGATATATATCTTCCCGGAGTCCAATGCTGACCTCTTCAACCCCACCTTAGGAAGAAACAGTTTGTGTACACAAGCAGGAAAGCTTGTTTTAATTAATTTCTTGCTTTAATTAATTTAGCCATTAGGATTTGGGTAGGTGGTCTTTCTCCTTGTATCTTTGTGATTAACACACCCAGTGGGACAGAGACCAGAATGGGCAGCCACAAAGCTACACAAATGCTAAATGGAATTAAATAATCCTTCCTATTTCTTGGGGATATTGCTGAGTATGAAGGGAAACTTAGAAGCACCTATAACATTGCAAGCTTCCCTCAGCCCTGCAGTAGAAAGGTATGTAAAGGTTAGTCAGAATGGCTAAGGTCAAAAACTCAGGAGACAGCAGGTGTTGGCAAGGATGTGGAGAAAGAGGAACACTCCTCCACTGCTGGTGGGGTTGTAAGATGGTACAACCACTTTGGAAATCAGTCTGGCAGTTCCTCAGAAAACTGGATATGACACTTCTGGAGGACCCTGCTATACCTCTCCTGAGCAAATACCCAAAGGATTCCCTAGCATGCAATAAAGACACATGCTCCATTATGTTCATAGCAGCCTTATTTATAATAGCCAGAAGCTGGAAAGAACCCAGATGCCCCTCAAAGGAGGAATGGATACAGAAAATGTGGTATATTTACACAATGGGATACTGTTCATCAATTAGAAACAATGAATTCACAAAATTTTTAGGCAAATGGTTTGATCTGGAAAATATCATCCTAAGTGAGGTAACCCAGTCACAAAAGAATACACATGGAATGCAATCTCTGATAAGTGGATATTAATCAGCCCAGAAGCCCTGAATACCCAAGGCACAAATCGCATAACAAATGACTCCCATGAAGAAGTATGGAAAGGGTCCTGATCCTGGAAAGGATTGATCTAGCATTGGAGGGGAATATAAGGACAGAGTAAAAAAGGAGGGAGGTGATTGGAGAATGGATGGAGAGAAGAAGGTTTATGGGACATATGGGGAGGAGGGATCCGGGAAAGGGGAAATCATTTGGAATGTAAACAAAGAATATAGAAAATAAAAATATTATAAAAAATGTCTCATTTAATTTAAAATACTTAGAAGAACTTTTAAGTGCCTTAACACAAATCAATGACAAATGGTTGAAGTAACTGATTTGCTAATTAAGCTGATTTCAAGTTTCTATAATGTGTCAATTTATTTACTCATGATATTGTATCTCACTAATGTTTATAATTGATAATTTTCATTTAAAATATTTTTTAAAAAATGAATATTGAAGTATGAGTACCAGAAATTCTAATTTTGAACTGTTGATACTTTAAGGTGTATCAAGCAATCATTCAACAATAACTAAGATATTTAAAATAAATTCTGTTATGTATATTGGCACATTTTATTATATGTATATTGGATCATTTCAGTGTTCGTTAGATAATTGTCAGGTAGACCCATTGTATTTCTTGTCTTGTTGAAACATTGCAGCAATAAACATATATGTTCAAGTATTTAAAAAAAAAAGAAAGCCAGTAGAACATCTTAGTCATTCCTTTTAAAGAATTTCAGAATGACTCAAAAAGGCAGACAGATCAATATTTTATTGCATATGAAATGCTACTTTATAAGTAGTAAGAACATATTCATAAAGCTGATATCTTTATGCAGTTGGAGATACTCATTTTAAAGAATACCCCAGGAATAGCTTTTCATTCTGAATTAACTCTGTGCTCTGTACTTCTTACTAACTGGTAGAATATAGATTGCAAGATGAGTCAAGTGGGTCTTTAGTAATTCAGGATCTCCAAATTTCTACCTTCAGGAATCCTATATCTAACAATTTCTAGACCAGAGCAGGACACCAAATGTGCCAATCACCACTGGGTCACCTTGCTTTTCTCATCACTGCAGCCAGCTGATTGTTCTCCGAGGATATTATTTTCTCCAAGCCAGTGTGGACTTTGGCATTCCTTCAACTTCCAACTAGAATGCTGGGTAAAGGCTAGTTTGTAATCTTAATTATTACTTTGTCAAAAGGGCCAATTCCTTGATTGTAACAGAAAACAATAAAAGCATTAAAATCCATAATAGTCTCATTGCACCTTTTCTCCCTCTTGGCCTTCACCTTAGCCAAGACTCCAGTTGTTGACTTGCAGTGCCTGTAGGTTTCCCACAGCAGAGACCCTGAGACTGGGAGACTTTCGTGTGCACAGCAAGCATTCCTGTCTAGCCTAGTCTTTTATCTTAGAAGAAAGGACCTTTCGATTATAGAAGGTGTTTTGTTTGTTTTATTTTATTTTGTTTGGTTTGGTTTGGCTTGGTTGAGTTCTGCCCTCCACAACAATAAGTAAGGTTTAAAAAAAAATACTTTTAAAATTATCCCACAGCTACTGTTTCTTATGTTTTCTTCCAATTCACTGATCCCTTCCTACACAGAACTGAGGCAATGCACCACTTCCTGATTTTTATTTTTTGTTCCTAGCTTTGGTGGCTTTAACGCTTTGGCTTTTCTGATTTTAATGATAAACTTTCCCTTTAAGTTGAGATGGTACACCAAGGTTCACATGAGTAATATGAAGCTCTAGCTTTATCCAAAGGTACACCATGTTCTGTGTATTAAAGATAACATCTGACAACACACACAGAACTTCTGGGTACACAGATAAGACTTGATCTCCTGAAAAGTCATCTGTAAACTTTGATCAAGTCTTTTCAAATGTCCTACATTTCTACTGAACCTACTTCCAAAACCTGATCATGACTGCATGACCAGATTCTCTAAGCTATGTACAAGCACAGTCTATGAAGCACAAGCAACCAGTTTTAGTTTTACTTCTGTAGTCAGTAAATAACAGTAACTGATTCATGTTCAAATAACACATGTGCTTTTAACCTCAAAAAATGTATTAGGGATCATAACAAGCAGCGTGAGGCTCTTCTCACCGGACACTGACAAAGCCCTAGAGAGAAGAGAGTCTTGAAACAACTGCATTTGGACTTCCACCGGCTCACCTTCACCCCACACCTATTGGCACAGGTCCTTCTCCAAGCTTGGTCTGTTTGGTGCTGCTTAAAGCTGCAGCATCTTTGTGGGTCAGTTTATTCTAATATTCCATAACTTTAAAAAGTAATCTACATTGCAAGTTAGGAATTGTTTTTGAACATGTAAAACTAGACAACTTGAAATGTTTTTGACTATAGGAACAAAATTTGAATTGACGGCGACTTGTACAACACTGAGATCTGATTCATCCCTACATTTTCCTGTTCACAAAATGGGAATCTAAGGGCTGGAGGCTCAGGTATCAAAAAGGGCCAAGAAGATGTGTGTGCACCTTGCCATATGTCCAGACTGACTAGTGTGAGTAGCTCTCCTCCAAGGAGCTTGTCCTCACTTCAACACTTCCCTGAGAAGGCCAGGGTGTCCTGGGGATTGATCAACATTCCATGTCCTTTCCAAGGGTTCCTTGGTTGATATTCGTCTATCACCAACACCTGACATCCACTCCAAAGAATGAGATGATGGTTTCTGAGAAACCATTACTTAGAACGTTTCAATGACAATCTGAGAGAGGCATTTCACCAGTTTGGACCCTGTGATCCCTATTTGTGCAATAGGGAAGTGGCCCCCTTATTTGTTACTTCTGTCCCCAGCTAGGCAAAGCAATAAGAGATAGTTGGTTCTTTGTAGTCTAACTTATCTTCAAATGGAACCTCTTGCCTAATGTAATGATATCTATTGTCATATGCAGCTTAAGAAGGAGAGTTATATTAGAAGACTATGTGTCAGGGTCCAACAGGAAACACATGCATCATTCCAAACTACAAGGTGAGACCAGAAGGCAGAGCATTCATCTCCCTCAACTGACTAGAGCATCTGAATTGGGGGAACCAAAGCTTAAGGTCAGAAGGACATCATGGGCAGTTCCCAAAATATGGATTAAAGAAATCAGGTAAAATGTCATTGTCTAGTCAGCCAGTGACATTCAGTAAAAGGAATCAGCCGGACCAAGGTGACCTTAAATGGAAAGAGCTGGAAGAACAACACCCAATGAAACTCCAGATTCTGGGCCAAAGGAAACAGATGCTTGATAGGATCCAATGCAGGGAGCCTCTCAGTCCGCGAGCAGAAAGGGCTCTGGATCTGGGGGAATAGTCTGAAGATAAAGGTAAAAACTATGAAGGACATTTCCCAGGGAAGAACAATACCACCACCAGCTGCAGCAGTAGCAGCAGCAACAAGAACAATAGATAAATATTCCATCACTTTGTAGTTAGATGGGCTGAACCTACATTTGTAGCGATTTTCTTAAATAAGCTTAACAAGTGTAGCCTACTGGGGACCTTGGCTGTAGTCTCCTGTGTGATGCATAATGTGCTTTGTGGGTTTTGTGTGTGTGTGTGTGTGTGTGTGTGTGTGTGTGTGTGTGTGTGTGTGTGTTACTCCCTTTCAATCACTGTGTTTTCAAAAGCCCTTGACATAGGGTATAAACAAAGAGTCCCCTCTTAGCAAGGTTAAGAAGCAAAGCTTTCCTTGAGGAATGATGTTTAGTTTTCCACCTAGAACCCAGAAGAAATATATTAGTATGGACTGATTCAAAATCCAACAATTAGGGAGAATAAATGAAAGTCACTCCAGGGAAAAGATGAAGGGTCATAGCCCAAGACTGGAAAGGTTGGTTCAGTAGTGTGTTTCACTCTTTTTGGTACATACATGGTTATTTCAGGATAGCTAATTAAATTTACTATTGGGGATTCCAGACAGTATCTATGTCAATATCTCTAGGAATGCTCTGGATAGGCCTGATCACCTCAAAGACTGACTTGTCTGGAATTGAGTTACAACTAGAAAGATGATGCATGCAAGCCTGGTGACCCTAGCCATGATAAACACCTGAATTATGCACATATTGGCAATTAGACCTCTTATTAGCTTAGGTTTACATATACATTTTATATATAGAGAGAAGATATGCCAACTATTAGCAATGTGATAGTCCTCTAAACTTAGGGATTTTTCTTTTATTTTTGAGATTTAATATAATTATACAATTCTCTGTTTCTTTTCCTTCCTCAAAACACTCCCATATACCCCTTCTTTTTCTGTTTCAAATCAATGGCCTCCTTTTCATTAATTGCTGTTACATGCATATACATATATATGTATGCATATATATGCATATATGCATATACATAATTTATGTGTAAGCAAGTATCTAATATGAATAATTTTTAACTCATTACTGAGACTAGGCTATCTGTGACCTATTCAAGATTTTAACTCTGAAGTTTATGAGATCAAAACAAACTCTGAAATGTGACATAATTGCCAACTGGTCTGAAGTTTTCTATCAACTGACTTGAGATTCACAGTCTTGTCCCTTGTACACAGTTTGTTCATTCTTATGCACTAATACTAAGATGTGTGTCAAGTGTTCATAAACAGCAAAATATGAAAGCCTCTGAGTATGGAAAAACTGCAAGGAGATAATATTCAAGTGTCTTAGTAATCTTAGTTCCTTTTATTTAGATTTTTCCCAAGTGGGAGAAATTTTAATAAATGTATAGGTAATAGTAAATTAAAATGGAATGTCTTTGAAGGTGGAGAGATGGGCCAGCAGTTAAGAGCACTTGCTGATATTCTGGGTCTGAAATCTAGTCCCGAACATGCCTGTTGAACTCAATGACTTGTGTTCAACTCAATGACTCCATCCATACTCACATGACCTACACTTTCCTAGTTGCACACATGAAAACATACAAGAGTAAAACTTTGGAAAATGGATGTATAATCTTCTCCAGTTGAAAACTATGATACTCTGATTTCCCTGGGTGCTGTGTGAAGAGTGGAGAAAAAATTAGTAATCAGATTTTAGAATTGGTAGGGTGGATACAGAAAGCCTCCACTGTCAGGTTTAAGACACAGAGATGTTTCCTAAGTGACATATCAGCTTACTACAAAATTAATTCCAAAATTATTCTTACAGAAGCTTTTAAATATGATTCCAGAATATTTCTGTCACAGGTTAAATATTCATTTTCTGACAGGATTGTGCTCAATAGTGAGGATTCCACTGCTTTAGACGCAGCATAACTGGCTTCGTAGCTGCTCACTAAATGACTCTAGTTTGGTGTACCTTGCTTGGAATGACCTTGGAACTGGAAGGATCAGCCTTGACTTGTTTAAGCTGATCAACCTGGTTGTTCAACCAGGGCCATTGGCATCCTGCTGCCTCAGACACAGAGTGAGTCTCAGAAAGACTGGGAAGTCTGAATGATAGGATAGGAGGAAGTGTATTTGGAGATTTGGGGAGAGTTCTAATGTTTAAAAAGAGAGCAAATAGACGTGAAGAGAAAATTCTGAGAAGCCCCGAGGTTCTCTGTCAACAATGAGAAGTGACTATAAACACCGAAGCTTATATGCAGAGGTTGTCAAACAAGGACAGGTCTTGCTCCTTTGGTGGCACTGGACCCATGCTGTGTGAGTGTGGTTGGATAAAGAGGCAGAACGACTGAGAATTACAGACAACAGGATTTATTGTCAGGCATCGTTTTTACAGTTGTGGGTACTGTGCCTCAAGTGGCTGTGGTGAGTTGCACAGGGATGGGGGTGGGAGTATCTTTGCCTTCAATGAGGACAGAACAATCCTGTACGGGATGGACATTTCCAAACTGTCCTCATGCCCAGCCTCTATGTCACGCCAGGTGTTCCATACGTGAAGATGGCGGTGGTTGCCTTAAAACTTTACTCATGCCTGCAACGTTGGCAGGAAATAGGAGGAAAAGGTCCAGGGGAGCTGCTTTCTGAGAACTTACCTTGGGCCTGGGGTAATAATTTTCAACTCCTGTAGTGCTTGGGGCTGTATAGTGACCTTACACACACAAAGTAAAACCTTCTCTATTAACTTCTCTATTTAACTACTAACTCTGCTACAGATTTTTGCTTGTTCCAAACTTTAGTCTACAAACATCCAAAGAAAGAAATTCTAGAACATGCCCCTCCCTCTTAGCTCCACTGCCGCAACTGTACAACCCGTCTCGGGTTGTAGTCCACACACGCATGGAGCCTACACATGTCTTGATTAGGAGGCTCTAGCTACAAGTTCAAAGCATTTATGGCAAAGCCTGCTCCACAGTGCCAAGAGACATTTTTGTCAGTTGTCACCAAGATACAGGGATGAATTAAGCAAAGTCAGATAACTTGAAAATTCCTTCCTCATCATGCACCAGACTCCATAAAGCATAGACTAAGGGTTCTTCTCTGAGTTCTCTACGTGAAGAAATGGAGGAAAGAAGAAATGTGTCTTCCTCGAACATCAAAATTGATTCTTACATCTATTTAGTCTTTTGTGTGAAATTTTAGAAGAGACATCTCATGCCACTGGGAATCAAAAGGCCGTCCATTAATCCAAGAGGCGATTATATTCCTTTGGATCAGGACATTTTCTTCATCTCTTCAGCCTGCTATTTATGCCACATATTGATTTTTAAAGGGCTTGTTTCCAGCTGTCATCGCTTTTATGAAAAGAAACTCCTTATTCTTCTCGAACCTGGAAAACAGAATAGATGTCAGTGTGTGCTATGACATTCCAGTGACTGGATGTCTGGACACACCCAGACCTGTGTGAGCCCTTTCCAGAGGGATGCTGGTCTCAGCAGCTCTCCAAGGGCATCAAAGGGAAGCAAGGGAGTTAAACAATTACCTGCTGGCAGAGAACAGGCTCTGTCACTCTCCATTTCTGCCTCCCCGCACCCCCTACTGGAAAAGATGCTGCAATCACATCACCATTTTGTTCCAGACATATATGTGCATCAGGAAACCTTTTCCCTGTATTTATGGCAGTTGAAGGATTTTAGGCTCTTCTTCTGTGAATGGGGGGCAATCAGTCATCACACTCTCCAGCAAGGTTTCCCTGTTCATCTCCTGCAAGAAGCAATTTCTGCTTCACTTGTTTTATTCATTCTTGGCACAGCCGAGACAAGGTGAAATGTGTGGGTGTGTTTTGAAGGCCCTGTGACCTCCCTCAGCTGAGGACAACTGGAGCACATGGAAGGGCCCTCCCTAAGCAAATTCTTTCTGTGGCCTTGCTGAACAGGTTCTTCTCAGGATCCCTGAATCATTGGGGTGACACTTCTCTAGCTGAGGCCACCAGTCAAGCCACTCCCCTAGAGCCCTCCAACTGGGCCTTATGATTGAGACAGCTGTCTAGGCAGCAGTAAGAGATCTCTGGCCTACCAATGACTCAAGCTTCTCAGACTTAGATCTCAGTGTCTTCCATGTAGCCCACTTTGAGCCTCCTGCAACAAGGTCAATATTTATTATTGACAATTCAATCAGCTTACCTTCGAGGGGCTACCAGTAATTCATTTACCAGAAATGAGCAGGCTAGGCATGTACCGAATTTTGAAAGTGAATGGAGGATACCATCTGTGCTCGGAACCGTGTTAACTGCTTTTCAGACATTGTATAAAAGATAGCTACTTATATTATCCAATTTCTTCTAATTCCCTTCTTCTAACGGCAGATGTCATTTACAAACCATGTTTCAAGGAATCTCTCAGCGAGGAAGCAGAGATACCTTGTCCCTGCCCAGCATCCATTTCTGGTCATTGTTGCTCCTTCCAGTTTCTCTTTACAGAGAAGCCCTGGCCTCCCTGACACAGACATGGAAAGATGCTTCTGTGTGTTGGGGAAGAGCCAGAAGTTGAATCCTGGGACCTAGAAAGCAGGACTCTGGAATTTGTCGTTAACCCCTGGCATACTTCTGACCACCTTCCCCCTAGTTTTTAGTTTAGCCTGATTAAACTCACATGCTTGTCTACTATGAAAAGAATTCACTCAGAATTTCAAGGTCTGCTTGTACTTTTGAAATCCCCTTCTCTCCTTGAATTCCTCAGTATTCTGTACAAATGAAATAAAGGTCCAAGGCTCGATGCTTACAAGTTAACCTGACATGAAGGACTTAAAAACTAAAACCTAGAATGTTTTTCCATTTCTAACACCACTTCCATACTCCCTGGACACATAGAATCTATTAAGTAGGGGAAGAACTTTATTTAAGCTTGTTTGGCTACTAAAAAAAAAATAAAAGATTTGAAGAGAAAAGCAAGGCATTCTTTGCTATATTAACCTACATGGTGCCCCGGGCCTGAAGCCACAGGCTCTATGGCATTTCACAGGGACGGTACCTTTTTCTCGAGCTCCTTTGCTTTAGCTCTGAGTTTATTGACTTGCGATTCTGCAGCCTCTGCCCTCTCCTTGGCTTCATTCAGTTCATGTTGCTCTTTCTTGTACTTGGAAAGGTATTGATTAGCCTGTGCCTCCTGTCAGAGGAAAACATGGAATGTGAAGATCCTGCCCCTCCTAGATAGTAGTCTCTGCTCTGAAACCATACTTGAAAACAGAAGAAGATACAAACCCAGCACTGAGTCAAACGTAAGACTTAAGAGTAGGGATGGAGACTGGAGAGACCTCTGCAGTAGTTAAGCCGCCTGTCAATTACAGTTTAGAGCATTTGATGCCCTCTTCTGGCCAATCTAGGCACCGGAAAATCAGTATATTTGTATAAAATCTTTATGTCATGATACATGTAAGCAAAATGCCCATACATGCAAAGAAGAATGAAATCAGGAATTTTTAAAAGTAGGAACAGTGATCCATTTTAGAGTTGTTGTACCCTGGAAATTAAGTAAGGGTGTTCCTTTCCACCAACTGTATAACTTTCACACACTTGTATGCTAGAGCAATCATAATTATTGGTTTAAAATCAGGTTCACATTCTAACCTGCTCTCAGGTTGTCAATTCAAATTATGCATCAATAAGTAATTCTTAGGCATAATAGCAAACCATTAGGAATGGCTAAAAATTCTTAAAATATTAGATGTAAACTAATACATATGTCACTTAACCTTTAATATATTTGTTATAGAAAATATGAACTGAAGCCAATAAAATAATTAGCAAAGAAGTAAGAAGAAGGATATTTAAATGATAGTGGTTTTGCTCACATTGTTGCCAGATTTATCAGAAAAATGTATTACAAATTCAATTGTGTTCACCCAAAGTATAAAGCTGAATGAGGCTCACAATCAACCCTACAAAAATTTGCCAGTCCTGCATGGCACCCGGATTTTATACTTGCCTCATTTCTGCGAATGTATATGTTTGAGCCTAGCCAAGGTCAAGGGAGAGAGGCCTGGCTTCCTGCAGGGAAAAGCAACACAATTTTCTTTTCTTGCTTCCCCTCCTGTAAGCTGTAGTGCTCTAATTCATATAAAAGTGAAGAATGGGCAAATGCTGTCGGTGTTCAGATGGTTGCCTCTGCTGAGAAGTTTCCTAAGCTCAGAGCATTAACCAAAAGCAGTGGCCAGGGACTTCGCAATGCTGAGCTGGCACTTACCGCTGCCTCCACTTGCTGTTTGTAACTCTGTACTTTCAGTTGAAGTTTATCAGACAGAGCCTGCACCCTGCTTAGATTTTTCTTGTCTTCTTCTGCCTGAAATGAATAGACACGCATGGGAAAGCCATTTGAAAGATCTAACAGTGTGCACTAAATGTACTCTCACATGAGAAGAGATTGTCTATATTATACGATCTGATAACAGTACATTAAAAGATACATTTAATTTAACTCCATTCACCCTGAGTTTTAAGACAATAATAAATGGCTCTGAGAAATGGCGACAACTTTTCTCTTGATCTTCACAGCCAGCCCACCAGCCTCTGTTTAAATGGAAGTCGAGGCCATTAGGTTTAATATAGTCTTCAGTTTTTTCATTCCAGATAACCTACACTTGCCTGGTATTTCTTAATAGGAATAAAATGTATTATTTCAAAAGCCATTTATGCAAAATGGAAACCCCAAATCCCTCAATCAGAGCAAGTGAACCCCTGAGCTTCTGAGTTGGTGCCTGGCCTCATGTAATAAACTATAGGAAGGCTAAGTTTCTTGGAATTCTGTCATGAGCATCAGAAAAGATGGTGAGAAAAGCTCTGCAAACTGTGGATCCTGGTGTGGCCACCATCCTCAGCTCTGTCATTATCTAGGCTTCAGCTGAAGAAAGGAGACATGGGGAGGTAGGGTTTCTCAACAGTTCTCCATGAAGCCTTTGACATTTTAAGGAAGAGGCGCATTGATGGGACTCTTCATTCTCCTGATCCTCTTCCCAACACCCCTGAAAATACTGAAGGATTTTCAATTCAAAGCTGTTATGCCTCCAAAGAAATCAAGTGTCACTTCCAAAGAATGAGAGACAAATTTAATCAAGATCTACTTCTAAGCTCCTTTCTTTACTGGCCATAGTTTACCTCTTCTATCAAGTATATTCCACCAAAGACATTAAAGTCAAGTGGTAAAGATTCAGGCACAAGCTGGTCTTTTAAGACCTAAAAGAAGAGTTCTAATAGAAAGTCATTAGATGTGTGATCCACGGGGAAACAATGGATCTCAGATCCCTTTCCTGGCCTTGAGATTAGCAGTGTTTTGTTCTATATGCCCCAAAGCAACAAGAACAACATTATGGATCACTAAGGTCATTTGTCATAGTGATGACAAGCTGTCTTTACAGTGTGACATTGGTCCTTCTACCAGCCCATAAAATCCCACTGTGAATAGGATTGTCTCCCCTCCCACGGCATTCTAGCTGCTCTTTCTTGTATTGGTTTGGCCAAGCTACTTCCTACTCCTGACCACGTTTTTGTTTGGTTGGTTTTTGGTTTTTGAAGACAAGGTTTCTCTGTGTAGTCCTGGCTATTCTAGAACTCACTCTGTAGATTGGACTGGCTTCAAATTCGAAGAGATCTGTTTGTTTTGTATGCCTGTTTCCACCTGGCATACTTCCAATAGTTGGAAACATCCTCCTTACCAACGCTCTGTCTGACACTACAATGTGATACAAATCTTAAGATTATTCAAGCCCAGAAGAAACACAGGGGGCTCAACCTGGTTGGGAAGCTGAGGCTAACCTGTGTTTTAAATAAAATCTCTTCTCCATTTTCAACCACATACCTTTCATTAGAAGCCTTAAGAAATTTAAATTTTTACAACACTATCTGTATACAGTGAATTCTAAAACCAATAGTGTGAGTTCCTATTACCTTACTGAGGAGACAGACATAATAAAGGAGACTATGCAGAAGTAAACTGAAAAACAGCTACAGGTGGGTGCTTATGCTAATGATGCTCTTCCCACTGGGAAGGTAAAGCCTCAGATGGGAAACATGAGCCCAAGGCTCCCCTTTCAGATATTACCTAACTGTGGCAGTCACAGCTGTGTGCTGGATGTCCCTTCCAGAATGAAAAGAACCTGTCATTCAGCTGCAGAAAATGCTGTCAAATGACAACTATCACAAATAGGGAGTTTTGGACTCAGTCATGGCAATGACACTAAGTGAAACAGCTCCAGGCAATAACTGGACTTAGGACTTAGGTGAGCCAAGTGTAACTACTGCTGTCTGGCCATTTCTGCCTGATGGGATTCTTCTCTCTAAGCAATTTCTGTGCTGGAAATTTTCCACATTTACCCAGAGCCTCCTGGAGCTACCTGAGGTTCTTTCTATCCCACCCCTCCTTTCACACTTGGTGGAGGTGGAGGTCAGCCTGCACTTTGAGGTTCCATTTGTCACAACCTGCTTAGAGTCCATCTTGCTTTTCAGAGCTGTAACTGGCAGAGAACCCTTTGCACTTACAATGCCATCATGTCACCTTGGCCCTGAATGTAGGCCCAACACTGTGACTTTACCAACTTTTGCTTTCCTGTCCCTAAAAATAAAGATGCTATGTCTCCACTAAAGCATGTCAAGCGAGACTAGTATTCTGATTCCTGACCATAGGAGGCTGTCAGAGACAACATGAAGTAGCTGAGTGAAGAGAGGCGGAGGCAGGGATGAACTCTACCTTCTAGACAGTGAAAAGCTCCCCATCTTACTGCATTTCTGAAACATCTCTGTAGACTCTTACGTTTCTACATTCCAGAAACACAGAGAAGATAAATGGAGAAGGAGGACAAGCCATGAAATTATTTTAGAATAAGATCACACTCAGTTGCTTTTCCGGTACAGTTATAGACTCTTCCCAGAAGAACTTACTAGGAAAAGAGAAGCATAGTTGTGTTCTTCTAAAAAATGGCATTTCCCCCCAAGTGGCACCTGTGAATGGTCTACCACAAAAATACCACTTTACTGTCCAAAGTGTATCTTGATGTTAGGAGAACGAACTAAATTTATTCAGAATCAACTGTGAATACTACTAAAATGGGCACTACTATCAATGAGTGTGGAGATCTTTCTAGACCACTTTCAACTCACAGGATTCTGTTCTAGCACAGAAAGCACTGCTCAGTGCCTACCGTCTGGCTTCATGGTGGGAAGACATATGTAACTGAATGTGCCGTATACTTGAAGCACTGCAGAGGAACATGAAAAAAAATAGAAATGCACCCTATGGAATCCCTGGGACTCTGCCCTTAGCCAAAGGGCATGTGTGAAGATCATAGCCTGAAAGCTATTTCATAAGTCAAAAGAGAAAAAAGAATAGAAAGAAAGAAACAAAGCACAACTCTAAATTGGGACATGAGAAACATCAATAATGTTGAGGAAAAAAACAAAATCAATTGGCAGCAGAGCAAAAATGCACTCTTCCTGGAAGTGAAAATAAAATACAGGTTTGGTGCATTGTTCTATAACAGCAGTTCTCAACCTGTGTGTCTTGGCCAATTTAAGGAGGGGGGTACTTGAACTACTCTTTCATAGGGGTCGGCTAAGACCATCCCCAATATCAAATATTTACAGTAAAACTCATAAGCTTGGTGGTGGTGGTGCATGCCTGTAATCCTAGCACTCTGGGAGGCAGTGGCAGGCAGATTTCTGAGTTCAAGTCCAGTCTGGTCTACGGAGTGAGTTCCAGGATAGCCAGGGCTATAAAGAGAAACCCTGTATCAAAAAAAAAAAAAAAATCAAAAAAAAAACCCAAAAAACAAAAAACAACAAAAAAAAACTCAAAAGAGTATCAATAGTATAGTTATAAAGTAGCTACAAAAATATGTTTAATGCTAGGGGGTCACTAGAACATGAGGAATTATTAAAGGGTCACAGCATTAGGAAGGCTGAGAACCACTGTTCTACAATGAAACATTTACAGAAGAAAGCAATAGAAACAGTCCATGGGCAAAAATACATTAACAAATGATGTCCGGCTCCATCGTAATAGGCAGTTTCTCAAATGTAGTGCAGAGTCACGGGATGCCATGTCTCTAAGGTGCTTACTTTTTTAGCCACACCAACTTTGACTTTCAGAGCTCATTGTTTAAAACAATTTCAAGTTTATTTTTGAAAAAGAAGTATCCAAGTGGCTGCAGAAGTGTCTCAATACTTGTAAGCATTCTTTGTTCTTGCAGAGGAAGTTGGTCTCAGCATCAACGTGGTACAGAACTATCCAGAACTGACAGGATTCTTCTCTCTAAGTAATTTCTGTGCTGGAAAATTTCCGCATTTACCCAGAGCCTCCTAGAGCTACCTGAGGTTCTTTCTATCCCGCCCCTCCTTTCACACTTGGTGGAGGTGGAGGTCAGCCTGCACTTTGAGGCTTTACCTTCCAGAATTCCAGCTCCAGGTGATCAAACACCCTATTCAGAAATCCTCGGTACCAGGCATACACACAGTGTGCATATATGCATATGCAGGTACAACACTCAAAGCACATAAAATAAAAATAGATAGATAGATAGATAGATAGATAGATAGATAGATAGATAGATAGATAGTAGATAGATTTAAACAAATGTCAAAATAGCTCATTTCAGCCTCGATAAGACTATTTGGTACATCTAGAATGTCCTGCCTTGTTAACAGCACTGTTTCCTGCTGTAGGGAAAAAAAGAGGTTGTCATTTCTATTGACTTCTAGAACTAGAATCAGGACCCTGATTAGCATTGTTGAAGCAGCTGAAATAATCTGCCTAAAATGAGTTTGGCCTTTTATCGGAACAATCTATATTCTATAATGAGACACAGGTAGAAGAAGACATGGTGAATGAGTGTGCAGCACTGAGACAGTCAAATGCTGAAGAACTGCTTGGTCACTGGCATCCTGTGGGTATGATGGTAGTCAAACAGTTATGACAGAGCTGAAAAAATATTTCCTATTGATTGTACTATATGACTAAAGAAAAGGTAAGGCAAGAAGCCATTGCAGAAGAACCCTAAGACAATTCCTAGGCCACTATGAATTTAACAAAGGCTTTTGAGACCTCAACAAGCTCCTTACAAAGCTTGAAACACTAAAAGGTTTAGGTGAACACAAAAGAATGTTCATGATCATTATCTGCAGACAAGTAAATATACAAAGAGAAAAAGAAGCCAAAAAAATCACCATGGACAGATTTCTGAAGAGAGAGGCCCTTCTCAAGAGGAAAATCAAAAAGATCCTTCCAGAGAGTATTTCAGAAGAAGCAGTTTCATGTGAGATGAAAGTCCACATGTGTAACCTCTGACAGTGACAGGGTGGTACAAGTTATGCAGGTGCAAGGCTGGGATATTTAACAAGCTGGACCCTGTATAAGCCAAGGCTAATGCGTGCATCTTTTTCTCTCTCTTGTTATATAATTTCTTTTTATTGTATGTTCACTGGTGTTTTGCATGCATGTATATCTGTGTGAGGGTGTCAAAAGCCCCAGAACTGGAATTATAGACACTTGTGAGCTGCCATGCAAGTACTGGGAATTGACCTCAGGTCCTCTGGAAGAGCAGCCCATGTTCTTAACTGCTGAACCATCTTTCCAGCCCCTAATGTGTGAGGCTTAATAAGAAAATAATTATAAATTTAAAATTCTCTATGGCCATGTGTGAAAATGTCATAATGAGACTGCTTATTCTGTATAATTTAATATATGCTCATAAAGAATATTAAAAAATTATGAAACAAAAACAAAAAGAATAGATAATAAAGGCATAGTACGTATTTTTAGTGGAACTGGATTAAGCTATAAAGAAGATAAAATTTTGGGGAAAATTATGAAACTGGCAGTGTTATATGAGTGAGGAGACCCAGGCTCAGAAAGGCAAACACCATATGTTCCCTCATACACAGATGCTAGCTTCTGAGACACATATATTTGTTTCTATCTATAAATCTGCATGATTACATGGAGGTAGATCAGGTACAGACCAAGAAGGTAGGACAAAGAGGCACTAATTGACAGGTGGAGGGGGTAATAGAACATGTGTGATAGGAAAGTGGAAAGGGAGTATTTGGAAAGGAAGGGCTGAGTGGGACTGGGGGTAGGAAACTGTGGAAAATACACAGTAGAGAAAACCAACCAAAACTTACGTATGAAGATGCCATAAGGAAACTGGCTATTTTGTATGCTAATTCAAATATAAACAAAATGGATATAAAAGGGAAAATATACAGCTATACAGTTTGCTTAAGAACTGGGAATTCCTACGAGTCAAAAATTAAAATATATTTAAAATTTGTAAACTAAATCATTAAACTGTGAAAAATTAAAAATATTGTTTCTTAAATCCTTGGCAGCCAATAAACAGTGCTGATAAAGTCCATAGTACTGTGTAGTTAGGCCGGAACCCATGTATTTTCTCACCTAAATAACTTCCAATTCTTTAGACTCCATTACTAATAATGCCCTATGTATTGGGTATATAATTTTTAGGGTGCTAAAAAAAATTTCAAACTGGCAGTTCCTCAGAAAATTGGAAGTAGTTCTACTGAAGACTCAGCTATACCACCTTAGGGATAAACCCAAAAGATGCCCCACCATACCATGAGGACACATGCTCCACTATGTTCATGGCAGCCTTATTGGTAATAGCCAGAAACCAGAAACAACCCAGATGTCCCTCAATTAAAAAATGGATGGATACAGAAAATGTGGTTCATTTACACAATGGAATACTACTCAACTATGAAAAATGAGGTCATCGTGAGTTTTGCAGGCAAATGGATGGATAGTTCCAAAAGGACATGGTATGTACTCACTGATAAGTGAATATTAGCCAAAAAGTACAGAATACCTAGGATACAACTTACAGACCATAAGAAGTGTAGCAAGCAGAAATACCCAAGTGAGGAGGGCTCAACTCCACTTAGAAGGTGGAAGGAAATAATCACCAAAGGGAGGTATCTGAGGGATAGGGGAGGGGGAGGGGAAACGGAAGAGGATCAAATATGGGGCAGGGGAAAGGAGAGTCAAGATGGCCAAGAGAACAAATGCAAATAAGCAGCCTCAGGGGAGTGGGCAGTGGGGGAGAGTACCAGAGACCTGAGAAGAGAGACACTGTCAGGACTCATTGCGGGTGACCTTAGCCAAAATCCCCAACACTGGGGAAAGGGAACTCAAGAGAACATTTCCCCAACATTGGGGAAAGGGAACTTCTAGTAGATAGGCAGGACCTCAAGTGGAGGGACTGGGTTACTAAGCCACAGTCAAAATTTCTGACCCAGAATTATTCCTGTTGAAAAGAACTGCAGGGACAAAAATGGAGAAGAGACTGAGGGAAAGAAGGTTGAATGACTGGCCCAATGTGGAACCCATCTCATGGGGCCACCAAGCTTGACACTACTATGATGTGCTTACAGATGGGAGCCTGTCATGGCTGTCCTCTGAGAGGCCCTACCAGCAGCTGACTGAGACAGGAGCAGATACTTAAATTCAACCATTGGACTTTAGTCAGGGACCCTTGTGGTAGAATTGGAGGAAGGACTGAAGAAGCTGAAGGGGAGGGTGACCCTATAGGAAGACCAGCAGTCTCAACTAACCCAGACCTCAGGAAATTCCCAGAGACTTGAGCAAGCAAGCAGGAGCATTCCGGGGCTGATCCGAGGCCCCTGGCACATACGGAGCAGAGGACTCTGGGATTGGGCTTCAGTGGGAGATGTGCTTAATCCTCGAGAGCCTTTAGGTCCCAGGGAAGGGGGAGGCCTGGGTGGGGGAGCACCCTCTCAGAGGCAAGGGGTGGGTGGGGAGGAATGGGGATGAGGAACTGAAGGAGGGGGCACTGAGGAGGCATAATGACTAGAATGTAAATAAAATAATATAAATTAAAAAAAATCATGGTTTTTTTTTTTACTTTCTAAGTTTAAACATGCTTATCAACAAGTATTTAGCACTGTGGTGCACCGTCTACAGAACTAAGTACCATAGCATGCTGTGCAGCTTCTAGTGTGAGAGCAGCTTCCCTGGGTATATTAGGCTACAGGCGTTGGGTTTGCAATACTCTCTCACATCACCACTAAACTGCCACGTTCCCTTAGGTCACTTCTCAAAACAGGTGCTTGAGCTTTAGCAATGCAGGAATGTGTACATCCCAACTGGGGGGCCAGAAGGATGCTGTACCCTGGAGTGGAGAACAATCAATGACCTCTGCTATCAGGGACTCTGTTCCATTAGGAGGAAAGGCTAAATGTGGTGGCGTCCCCTGGTCCCAACACTCGGGAGGTTGGGGTAGCATGATCGAACGCTGGAGTGCACTAGGTGAAGGCTAGCCTGGTTAGCACAGCAGGATCCCAACTCAACAACAGAGGTCATGGGACAAAGGAAAGCCAGAGTGCAGATGAAGGATGTTGTGGATTTAGAAGTACATGGCTTATAAGTAGGACATTTGCCCACCTACTCTCAATTACTCGCTTCAAGCGTATGTTAATGTTCATTTACAGGTTGGCTCCAGAAAGCCTCAGCAAAGAAAGCCACACTGAAGTGCAGATGTTTTCCTCTGGCCCCAGGAACAAACTCCTTAAAAGAGTCAACTTGTCTCCAGTCCAGTCAGCATCCATGCAATCAGCTGGTGGGGTGGCCACTCTCAGTGCCGGCCAATCACTTCACTTACGTGTTATCTTCAATCAGCTTCTTTCTGACAGTGCCACTAACACTATGTTGGAAAAAAACCAGAGATGGCATAAATAGCTCTCTACCTCAATTGTACCTTGCTGCCTCTCGCTATGAGCTCTGGAAATGGATAGACCCGAGCCATGGAGAGCCCAGACAGGGCATACAAATGTTCACTGCTGAGGCAACTGCGGAGTCCCAGAAGGCCATTTCAATCTGGAAGGTACAAGCTGCTGCTGCAGGCAGACCCTGACCATATCCTAGAGAAGGGCTTCCTGGAGTACCTGACAGGTCAGTTCTTTGATGCCTCTCTCCAGTCTGCGAGCTTCCCGCTGGGCTTCTGCACTGCGCCTCACTTCACTCTCCAGTTCCCCTTCCAGGTCCCGCACCTAAACAAGAGGTTTAACTTCAGCCCACAGGCAGGTAACAAGGCTGTCCCACAGGTACCGGGTGGGGAGTGTACCGAAGAGTGAAATAGTTAAAGGAAGGTGTGTCCATTTTCTTTCTGGTAGTGACTAAATGGGACAATATTTCTGGAAAAATGAAACAAACAAACAAACAAACAAACAATCACCCAAACTGAGGCTGCTAACCTATATGAGTTCATAAAAGCATAGTAAAGACTCGACTTTGTAAGAGACTAATTCAAGGAGTGAAGGTAAGCCTCCCTTCTTACATTGCAACATTGAAAAAAAACCACATGTGTGTATGGATGTGTGCACACTTGATTGTGCCTGTGTGTGTGTGTGTATGCTGTATATGCTCTGTATTGTGTATATGCATGCTTATACATATACATATTGTGTCTGTCTGTCTGTCTGTGTATCCTCTGTGTATATGCATGCTCTGTGTCTGTCTGTCTGCCTGTCTGTCTGTCTGTCGGGGTTGAGGAGACGGGCAGTGCTCTCCCTGAGTACAAACAGCAAGCTGCAAGCAGCAGTGTTGAAGATTCTGTCCCACATATCCTGGGTTCCTTTCTCCATGTTCTTCTCAGATTCTGCATCTTACCCTGAGTCGCCGTCACATACAGACCATATCAGGCCTACAGCTCTGCTTTGCAGAATAAATCTACCAGGAAGCCTGCTGTGTATAGTCATACCAGTAAAATTATCATAATTTTCACTAAGAACAGGGCCCCACTATTCACAACACCCCATCACAACACCCCAGTGCTAGAACAATGAAGGAAACAGGCACAGATCTCTCCCACGAATAAACAGACTTGCTCATGAGGTAAAGCAAGCTAAACAAATCACAATAGAGTCTGTTGAAGGATGTCGACTGCTGTGGAGAGAAATCGGGAGGAAGGTGGCCTGAGCCTTGGTTTGGGAGGCTGCAAGCTGCTGTCTCTGCTGATAGGAAGTTCTCTCTGGCTTCTCCTTGACCAAAATACCGCCTCTTCATAAGGTCAGACCGCCATTTTAGAACTGAGGCCTGGCCTGCTAAGGCCTGAGCCAGCTTCTTCGGGCTGATCTCTTCCTGCTATCGCCTCCTGCAGCCATTTAAGGCAGGCTCCACTCTTTGCTGCATCTTGGGAAGATGCAGGCAGGTTGGCAGCCATGCAGCTTTCTTGTAGATAGACATTCTGGACAGGTATCCACTAAGGATTTGCACCCTTTGAATTGTAAGGATATAGGCCAACAGAACTCGTTTTACAAGGATGTGCTTAAGGTGCTTTGTTTTTTGTTTTGTTGGGAAACGTCCATGGGGCACCTCACAGTAATGGGTGCTTCCCTGAAGCACCATGTGTTGCCATATATGTTCACTTGTAATGACCTTTCAATGTAATTCTAAAGAGTAATGATGATTACTGTGTGAGTGTAGCCCTCCAAAAATCTATGTGTCTGAAAATTAAACTCCAAATTTTCATGTATATTTGGAGGGGAGGGGGCTTTTGAAGTTAACTAAAGTTAGATGAGGTCGATAAAGGTCAGACCTCCCCCCCCAGCAGCATGCCTAGTGACTTTAGTAAAAAGCTGTTATTTCATTAGTCATGCCAGGTGATGCCCCCTACTGTGGTATTCTGTAGCAAGAAGGCACTGGCTAGAGACTAAACAGCTGCCAGCAGCATGCTATTGAACTCTGAGAGCATAAGCCAAATAACATTTTATTGTTATACTAAGTAAACAAACAAACAAATCATCTTATCTCAGATACTTTGTTACAGGACAGAAAATTGAAGAAAATGATATCCTAATTATATTTTTAAGCCTATAATTCTTCAGTGTCATCTGATATCAGCTCACTGCTAGTTGTCATTGATTCAAGATCTTAACAAATAATAATTATGAGTGTGGTAGTTTGAATGAAAATGGCCCCATAGGCTCATAGGGAGTGGCAATGTTAGGTGTGGCCTTGTGGTGAGCTTTGAGGTTTCCAGTCCTCTAGCCAGGTCCAGTGTCTCTTTGTCTTTCCAGCTTCCTGAAGAGCCTATGTAGAACTCTCTGCTCCTTCTCCAGCACCATGTCTGCCTGCATGACGCCATGCTTCCCACCGTGACAATAATACACTAAAACTCTACACTGTAAATAAGCCCCAATTAATGTTTTCCTTTACAAGGGCTGCCCTGCTCTCTTCACAGCCATAAAATGCTAAGACATCGAGATAAAGCAAAATCTTACAGTATCAAATGGGCGATGAAAAGGCCAGAATAATTCACGTAATTTTTAAGGGAACAACACAATTAAATGCCTTTCCTCTTAAACTAAAATCTTGGTTCCATACATGCTATGGAATAAATATAATATTCATCTCATTACCATTTGAAGTTGTTATTTTGTTTCTTTAGGGACACAGACCCTAAGAGGTTTCCCATGCTCCAAAGGATGGCCCTACCCTTGTCAATACAGGCAACACAAAATGGATCCAGTGGGCGTTTGATTGACAGAGGGTGGGGGTGGGGGAGTACATATGAAGTTAGGAAGGGAAAGTGCTAGGCAGATAGGGGAGGCGTGGTAGACAGGACATGGGGATGGATTTGACCAAAGCACATTATTATATGTATATATGAATATTAAATAAAATATTTTTAAAGTCATTACTTTGGAATGAAACATACAGTTTGCTTATGTGCTTTGCTTTGGTTTGTTAGTTTCACCTGTTTGTCTTTAAGGCATATTCCATAAGGGTTGTACTAAAAGCATTATGCTAAAGATCACTGGGAATAATTCTTTGTATATGTTTTATGCTTGATTTTATATATTATATATATATATGTTTTTACTATTAGTATTAATTTTTAATGATGAATTTTTTCTACTTGAAATAAACTTGGATTTTATTTGACTTGAAACATAAAAATAATATGATGTTTCCTTCAAAACCCCTAAAACAGTGAATTTCAAACGTCTAACTTCCATCCCTTTGGGTCTCTTTTTAGGGTTAGTTATTTTTATTAGTCTTCATCCTGTTACTATTTTTCTTGATCAGAAGCTTATAAACTCTTTGTAACACTTTTACTATCTTTACATCATTATTCATGATCTCAAGAATATATTACCGACATCTTCCTCATTTTTTTTAACCAACATGACTGGATAACTCATGAGTTTGTATTGATATGCCATTAGATGGACATACCAGAAATATGCCAACTTGTATACAGCACTTTTCAGAGGTCCCTTCCAGCCCTTAAACCTTTGGGAAGTTTACTATACATATAATGATTGGAACTGATTCAGTAATGTTAAAAATCCCATCTTTAGGGTAGTTTCATTAAATACTGTTGAAATCCCCTAAGGTAGATTCCACATCATTTGTGTCAGGCTTTGTTGTATCTGCACTGATCTTTCTGGAATGTGTGTGTGTGTGTGTGTGTGTGTGTGTGTGTTCTCCCTTTCCTTTATCTATTAGGAAACAAGTGTTCTCTTTAGAGAAAATGATGGGGACGTTGGCTCAGAAGCAAGGCTACAAGGGTGTGTTTTGGTAGAGTGGGCTACCTTCCCTAGGAAGAGCCTAGAACTGGTGTGGTGAACAGGGAAAGATGCTTTGTCATTCATCAGTAAGAGTAAAGACAACTTTCATCCAGACCCAGAAAAGCTCTATCAGCAGGCCCAAGGTCAAACAATAATGAGTACACGTATTCAGATCATACGCTGCCAGCATCTGAACGTGCCATTACACAACGTGATGAGCTGTGATGTTCCGGGACATTAAGGCCTTGAATGGAGGCTGTTAGGCCCCCACCATTACCCAAGCAAACGCCTACCCTGGACTCCAGTTTCTGGATTTGCTTTTTGCTCCCCAGCACAGCAGTCTGTTCTGCTTCATCCAGCCTTTTCTGCAAGTCTTTAATTGTCTGCTCCATGTTCTTCCGCATCCTCTCCAAGTGAGCATTAGTGTCTTGTTCTTTCTTCAATTCTTCCGACATGTTGGCTGCCTAAGATGAGAGCAAAGGGACTGAGAAGATTGTTCAGTGGTTAGGGTGCTTGCTGGTCCAGCCTAGGACCCAGGCTGGGTTCCTAGAACCCATACTAAGGCTCCAACTTCAGTGGACTCCATGCCCTCTTTCTGGCCTCTGTGGGTACCAGACACACATGGTTCACACACATGCAGGCAAAGAATCATACACATAAAGTAAAAATGTATAAATCTTTTACAAAGAAGGATGGAAGGAAATGGGCTTGGTTAATCCCGTAGGAAACTTATAATATTCCAATGAGCATTGGTTCCTGATCTTACGGGAGACAAAGGGTGTATGCCTGGCCTCCATATATGTAACCCCTTTCCACCCTGCTACCTCTAATCCCTGGGCTTCTTCGTCAAATCAGTCAGTAGACATTGAAGCAGAGTGGGGTGAGTAGTGATGGGAAAGAGTCAAAGACGAAGTGCCATGCACTGAAGTCAGCAGATACGCGGGAGGCAAGAGGATGAAGTGAAGCCATGACTTCACTGACTAAGGTACCGTAAAACATGTGTAACTCAGTAAATAACTGCTGTCATAAAAGGCGCCAGGAAAGATGCAGTAAAATACCTCCTAAAATATCTATGGAAATATGTATTTTTTATTCGCTACTGTAAACATATTTAGTTTCCAGGAATTTGATAGTATCAGATATTCTGTGTACAAATAATCTTACAAATAAACTGACAAAGAAGGTAAGTTGTGATTCCTGCTTTGGTCTTTAGCTTTGTGCACAACGGCTTGGCTTCTTAATATAATTCAAGCTGTTTTCTCTTTTTGTGTGCTTTATTCAAGAGCAAATCTTTTCTGCCTATCTTGTTGCCTCTGTATGGTTTGGTTGTGGTGATATTAAGAACTAAGGTCAGAATTTTTTTTTAATAGCAACAAGGTTCATGACTCAAATAGGAAACTGATTATTAGGATATTAGTTACTTTCTTGTTGCCATGACAGAATATTTGACAAAAACATCTGTTAAAGGATGTAGGATTTATTATGGCTTATAACTCAAGGGAAACAGGCCTTCATAGTGAGAGGACATGGTGGCAGGAACAACTTAAAGTTGTGACAGTGTTAGATGAGAGAGAAACACTCTTCTTTCTGGTCAAGAGTAGAGACTCTGGGTGAAGACCAAACATTCCATCTGGGTGACATGACTCACTTGGCTAAGAGAAGATCCCCCCAAAATGGAGGGGCTGATCTTAGGTCAGGATGAAGAATGGATGGGTAGGATACTTTTTTCTTTAATGAGATACCATACTTTCCTTCCCAGACCCCTAGAAAAGTAGGGAGTTCCTAGGTAGTAGCTTACCACACCATAGCCATGCTAAGTCATCCATCTGCTCATTTTTCTGAACTGCTCAGAGATCTGTCATTTTCCATTTTCTTCTATGCTTTTGTTTTACTCCACATGCTTTCCTTAACATTTTTCCAAAATGTTGGGTTTTCTAACTCTTAAATGCCCCCTCCCCGGTACTTGTCTGTCATGTGTTTTGCCTCCATGCTGGTTAAATGGCATAGCTTTTTCTATCGATCGTCCATTCTCCTCCCCCAGGGGGAGAGCTGAAGTTCCCAGCTAGCCTGCCCTGCGGTTTTCCTTTCAATCTCTAATAAAAGTGTTCTTTCTCCTTTCATTTGAGTCCATTTTAGAAGTCTTTCCATTAATGAGATTAAGAATCCCAAAGGGTTAGCTACATCACCTTGGTAGCCAGGAAGCAACAAGGTTGTCGGGATGCTCATCTCCAAGTGGCCACTTCCTCCATCTGGGCCTCATTTCCCAAGGGTTCCCAGCATCCCAAAACAGCACCATCAGCTAACATCACAATCCCAAACATCATCATTGTTTGAACACATAAGCCAATGGGAGACACTCCACAGTCAAACTAACTTTTCTGGAGAGCAGTATCATTAAGGTAATTGTTGATGTAAAATCTAGCAGAAAGTCCTGTCTCTTTGGTTCTCACAACATCCTAAACAAGAGAATTACCTTCCTGCCATAAAGCGGGGTTAGAACGTCGCATTACTGTTGCACATTTGATAGACTCCAGAACAGCCCTCAGAGGATAAACTGAGGCTGAAATCATGCTCAGGCCCATTTAATAATAACCCCTGAAAATTCCTGCCCTACGCCCTAAATACACAAATTTCACTTTTCCCCGTTAATAGTTTTTTTTCTCAATTGCACTGTTCATTTGCTATGTGTTTTGATGGAAGTGTAGCATGGAGGGTGGAGGGTGTGGGCATACATTTTTTGAGCTTTCCTTGTTGGATTTGGGAGCTAGCACAGCCCTTAGAGACATTGGGAAAAGTAACAACAACATTCAGTTCACAAATAAATACGGTTGACCATCCCGAAACACTTTTCCCATCTGAGTTTGCTACCCCAGTTGTAGTATGGATTGTAAACTGTAAGTGGCTTAACAACTCTTTTCAGATCATTAGCATTATAAAAGCATTATATCCAAAGAGAAGTGGAAATTTGTAAGGAAGCACTGGAAGAATTATTTCTAAATACCGGCTATATTGATTCACAGTTGAAAAATAGCTAACCTAAAAAGAAAGACTTTTTTTTCCCACAGGATTTTGCTTTTAGGCATTCAATCATGCCTTCTCATTGTCAAGGTGGGTTAGAAGACAACTGCCAATTGGCCTAAATGTTCTGGCTAATGGGGAAAGGCAAGGTCAGCTAACTTCCTCCTGATTGTATAGGGGATCAATAGGATCCATTTGGGCTGCAGCAGGCTCTGCCTTTGGGCTATAGTGAGCTATAGTGAGCTTTGTAGCTACAGTGAACTCAGAGGTCAGAAGTGGGCAGGCAGACAACAGACCCACCTCAGCAGCTGTCTTCTTGGCCTTCTCTTCTGCCTTCTGACAGGCCTGCAACATCTCGCCAGCTTCCTTCTGAGCCTGAGCAACATCGGCCTCCAGTTTCTTCTTCTGGCTGAGGAGGCTTGTGTTCTAAGGAAGGACAGCATTCCGGTTAGGCAACCTGAGGCCAGCAACGCACAGGCATGCAGCTCTGGGTAGGAGCAATTATCATAGTCAGCCATATACAGTTAAGCAAGATGTCCAGCTCTGGGTGTCGGCTTGGGCACAAAAGGCAGATCAAAGAAAGGGGTTTTATTTAAAGGCTCAGGAGAAACGAGATGGACACCTGAATCAGAAAGGAGGGTGTGAAATATGACAAAGCCAGCACGTGGATATAGTTTTTAACTCACTAATGAATTTTCTTCTGCTTTTTTCAATGTGATAGAAACGAGGGTCCTAGCGCAGAAATCAGTTACCTGTAGCCACCTGGAGGATTCCAGCAGACTGATACAGGAGGAACACCAATTCCCTTCTCTACCCACATGCCTTTCTTCTTACTCTCAGGTAAAGAAGAGGATGAGGAGGAGTAAAAGGAGGAGAAAGAGGAGGAGGAGGAAGAGAAGGCAGAGGAGGAAGAAGAGGAGGAGGAGGAAGACGAAGATGGTTGTGGTAGTGGGAAAGCAGACTGCAGAAAGCTCCGCCCCAGTCCATAGAACTCTATTAAAGGAAGGCCTCTGTGCTCCTCGCTGCCCCAGTTCCTTCCTGGATTTTGTACAGGAGGCCAAGCTCCCTCTGCAGCATCTGCCCTGGGTCTGAAGCACAGCTTTTGTGAGCACGGGAACCC
Source organism: Apodemus sylvaticus (assembly GCF_947179515.1). Taxonomy (NCBI): domain Eukaryota; kingdom Metazoa; phylum Chordata; class Mammalia; order Rodentia; family Muridae; genus Apodemus; species Apodemus sylvaticus. Next base: position 50,841,334 of record NC_067486.1, read on the forward strand.
TCAGCACAAAGAGCATGTGTAAAAAGCACATGGGCTGCCCGCTTTTCTTTTCTCCTTTCAATCCATCCTTTCACACCACCCTTTCCCCTTCCCTCTGCTTACAACCTTTCTTGGGGTGGGGGGGCAGATTAAGCCTCAAGCAGGGAAAGAAGGCATCCTAGCCTCCCAGGTTCTACCTGCGCTATACCTGCACCATCAAGAATGCCCCTCTCCATCCTGCGAAGGGGCAGGCCCTGTGCCCTGCAGGATGTGACTGCCCTCAGTGTGGTCTGGGGAGATGAAGTGGATGTTCCCAGAGTGTGTTAAGGGTGCCCACTCCAGGAGATCTCTCTCAGCATGAAGGATCAGTG